>NC_092045.1:42210078-42834326 GCF_003086295.3 Arachis hypogaea | reverse complement strand
ATTTTGAAAAACCTAATTAATTTTCTAAAACAAGAGTGGAAAGAGATCAAGTGATTTTGAAAAAGATTTGAAATTAGAAATCAGAAAGATTTGATTGAAAATTATTTTGAAAAAATGTGGTTAAGAAATATGATTAGTTTTAAAAAGATGTGATTGAGAAGATATGATTTGAAAAACATTTTAAAAGATTTGATTTTGAAAATTAAAAACTTGGCTAACAAGAAAAGATATGATTCAAATATTAAACCTTTCTCAACAGAAAAGGCAACATACTTGAAATGTTGAATCAAATCATTAATTGATAGCAAGTATCTTTGAAAGGAAAGACTAATAAAAATATATTAAAAACTAACTAAAACACACTAAAATCTACATGAAATTACCTCCAAAAAGCGTATAAAATATCCGCTCATCAATCGCCCAGAGTGGTCCACTATAGTGAAGAGGTCAATTCCCAACTTCAAAGGAAGAACTCGATCTACTTCCAGAAATTCGAGAGAGTGCTCGGATTAGGGAAGAAGAATTAAAACGTCGAATGGCTTCAAGATACAATCAAAAGGTAGTACCGCGAGGTTTTGCCGAGAATGACCTCATCCTAATCCGAAATGATATCAGAACAACTCGACCTGGAGAAGGAAAGCTGGCAGCAAACTGGAAAGGACCCTACCGAGTCATAGAAGTACTTGGAAAGGGCTACTGCAGACTGTCCGAACTCGAAGGGCGAGAGCTTCCCAGGTCATGGCACGCCTGCAACCTAAGAAGATACTACAGTTAGAGGTAATAAAGATCTTAGGATAAGGTACACTCTTTTTCCTGAAAAGGTTTTTTAATGAGGTGCCAAGCCAAGATCTACAAAATTGCTCAACCTAGATGGATAAAACTCCCACATGTATATATGTGCATTTTCTTCTGAATAAAGTATTTTAGATTTCCTACAAATTCTCAAGACGCATTAGTCTGAAACACTAAAAAATTCATCGCCCGATTATAAAGCTACAAGATCGGTAGAAAGTGAAGATCAAATTCACTGTCCGACCACAATAAAGATAAAAAAGATGAAACTAAATTCATCAAAAGGTCAACAAAAATAAGGATCAAACCTGACTTCGACAAAATCGGCAAAGATGAAAAAGTGACAAAACAGAATAATGTAAGAAGTTATCGAAAGTGATCCATAGAACGGACCTGATGAGGTCTTAATAAAATGGGTTGGTAAAAATAACTTAAAAGACAGGCCAACATAGAGAAGTCGGACCAGTCGTTCACAATAACCAAAGTTATAAAAAGTCAATCCCTATAGAGAGGCCTGGCCAGCCCTAAAAAAGAGTATTACTAAAATAATTTAGAAGGGACCGAAGCAAAGAAGTCGACCCCAAATCAAAAAGTTATAAAAAGTAATCCCTGAAAGAGACCTGACAAAGGTCCAAGAAAGAGGATTACTAGAAATAACTTATAAGGGATCGACATGATGAAGTCGGCCTCCACAAACAAGTTATAAAAAGTAATCCCTGAAAGAGACCTGACAAAGGTCCAAGAATGAGGATTACTATAAATAACTTATATGGGACCGACATGATGAAGTCGCCCCCCCCCCACAAACAAGTTATAAAAAGTAATCCCTAAAAAAGACCTGACAAAGGTCCAAAAAGAGGATTACTAGAAATAACTTCAGACCGAAGTGAGGAAGTCGACATACAAGTTGGACCCAAACATCCACAACCTCAAAAAGAATCAAGCCACAAGTATGAAAATACAAAGGCAATCCAAAGAGGTCGGACAATAAGGCTCCAACACTCCCAAAAAACCTAAAAGGTACCAGACAGATGCAGACAAACGTGTCATAAAAAGCACAACTTATAATAATAACTCAAAAGGCCACCAAAATCAGCCCCAAGAGCTTGAAAACTACTTTGTTTTTCAAAATAAAGTTGCTAAACAAGAAACTAAGAAAGTAGCAGAAAGTCAGAACCACCATCTACAAAATATAAAATGTTTAAAAGCCCACAAGTCGGGCTATCTACACAAACATCCAGAATAATCATTAAGGATCCAAAGACTTCTCAACAGCATCAACACGGGGTTGAAAGATGACGAGTCTGAAGAGGCACCGCATCCACTGTCCTATCATCCCGGTTCAAGATTTGACAATCAGGTTCTGACTCAGGATGACCAACCTCAGCTGAAGGAGGTTTTGGTGGCAGGCATTGAAGGAGGGTCGACATCATCATCATCAGGGTCATCGGGAACAATTTTACCATAAGGACCAATTTGCTGGTCCACAAACTCGACAGCGTCAAAGTCAGGGGCATCAAGGTTAAAGAGCTCAGCTGTTTTTTGCTTTTTCGGAGGAGGAGCACCGGTAGAAGAAGAGGTAGCAGCAGAAGCCTGTGAAGGATCAACCAAATGAACCCGAGGAGTAGGAACCATCCTCCTCAGTCCAGGAGAGCTCGGAATAGATGGCTTCGACAAAACCTGAGAGGACCCCTCCCCAGCCACCTTGGCCGAGACGTTTTGAGTCGCAGTAGCCTTTCTCGTCTTCTTAAAGGCCTTCATCGAGTTATTATTTTTGGCCATCTCTGAAAAATAAAATACAACAGATTACAAGTCAGAAAATAAGAAGAAAGAAAAGTAAAATGTTGCAAAATATAATACCCAGCATAGTTTGGATTAAGGATGGATCCCCCAAAAATTTCTCGGTATCAAGATAGGGAGGCTCCCCCAAATATCCTCCAAGATAGTCACAAAATCCTGCTCAACCTCGTCCAACATTTCCCAAGTATACCTAGACACCACTACGTTCTTCTTCCATTCTAAAGGAAAGCGGGGCTCGCCATTCTCATCCAGAAAGAAAGGACGAGCTCCTTCAACAACTCGGATCTTAAAAAAGTAATTCTTAAAATCCCGGAAGGACTCATTATACAAGGAAAAAACTTTATGTCCTTAGGCCAACCTAAAAGAAATCTAAGAAGCTTTCTTTTTGGTAGTCCCAGGCTTGGTCAACACAAAGAGATACAGAAAAAGAGTTTGAGAAGGCGTAACACCAAATTCTTGACAAACCAACTGAAAAATCTTAATGAAACCCCAAGAATTCGGATGAAGCTGCGATGGGGCTACATTGCAAGACCATAATAGGTCGGTCTCAAAAAAGTAAAGGGAAGGGTGATGTTCATCTGGATAAAGAAGAAATCGTATGCATAAAAAAGGGACGCTCCCCCTGGGTCAGAACAGGGAAGCAGACCCTTTCGTCAGAATCAGGTGCTACCAATTCATAGTTGTTTTCTTGATCCCCACTACTACATATTCGATGATGTTTCCTAAGCACCACATAGAATTCCGAATTAGCTAGAGATACACACAGCAACACAAGGGAGTCCAACCAGTCGGACATCCCCTCAGGAACCTTAGAAGACGTCTGAACAATATTTTTGCGAGAAGACATGGCCAACTAGTCCTACAAACAAGAAAGAAAATGGATTACTAAAAAACATCTCGGACAAATATGACACAGAGTAATACAAGCAACAAAAAGAAACCCCAGGACCCACACTAGAGATCCAGGGACATCCTTTGGAGGCAAGTTAGGGAATAAGGACTCAGGGAAGCCTACAAGTCTACATCTCTACACATCCTAACAGGAAGATAACCCCCTTCTCAACAAAAGCGACATTAAGAGAAGAAAGCCATGAGCTACAAATCAAAAGTCATCAAAATAACTACCTCCCCAACTTACAGTCTCAGCTTATCAACAAATGGAACTACCAAACAACGAAAGGATCAAGAAGAAAATCAAAATGAGCCACAAGAGAAAATTGTTACTTTCTACAAAGGTTCATCAGTAAAATCATCAAACATAGTGAAGGTCATCAAAAGGAGCAACCTTTTGGGTAAAGAAAACAGGTTCACAAAAATCAGAAAAACATGTAGCACAGCAACAAGTAAGCACGATGACGCAAAAAGGTTCAAGCTTCCCAACATGCATTCAAGCAAAACTAAAACTTTACCAAAGAACCGACGGCAAAACAGAATAAGTAAATAATCAAAAGAAGAACCAACCTAGAAAAAGGAAGCTTCGAAGGAAACTGAGGACAGAAAAATAGAAACCTGAATCGCCTTTCAGAGCAAAGAAAGCACCAATGATCACCAAACTACGTTGCAGGGAGAAACGCGAAAATGCAAATATTCAAGCGAAAACAGAAAGTGAGAAAGAAAAAGGGAAGTTAAGAAACAGAGAAGAGAAACCGTTTTTTTTTTTTTTTTTGAAAAGTTCAAAAAGAACAAAGAAATGGAGCGTTAAAAAGAATTAATGAGGTTATTAGACCTTCGCACATTCCCAAAGCAAGGGACGCGTGTTTTCAAAAGAATAAAATTCAAAAAGAAACGTTTCGCATTCAAAGGAGAACTCTGCAAAGAAGAAGTAGACAAAATGCTCGAGTTCGGCTTCACCGAAGAAGGATCGAAAACTAAGACTCGACCTCAAAAAATTCCGAGCTCGAGCAGGGGCACTGTTCATACCCTAGGTCGAGCTGTCCGACCCGGGATGATTAGTGGTGGACGAAATTGTGACCCTCTTTGTATTTGTATGAGATTTATTTAATGGCTATTGATTATGTGTGGACACAACTCCGTTCAACTTAACCAGCAAGTGTACTGGGTCATCCAAGTAATACCTTACGTGAGTAAGGGTCGATCCCACAGAGATTGTTGGTATGAAGCAAGCTATGGTCACCTTGTAAATGTCAGTTAGGCAGATTAAATGATTATGGATTTCGAAAATTAATAATAAAAAGAAAATAAAATAGGATAGAAATACTTATGTAAATCAATGGTGGGAATTTCAGATAGGCGTATGGAGATGCTGTGCTCCTCTCGAATCTCTATTTTCTTATTACATTCATCCAATCCTTCCTACTCCTTTCCATGGCAAGCTGTATGTAGGGTATCACCGTCATCAATGGCTACTTTTCATCCTCTCGGGAAAATGGTCCTATGCGTTGTCACTGCACGGCTAATCGTCTGGAGGCATCACCCTTGACAATGGCTACATCCCATCCTCTCAGTGAAAATGGTCTAAATGCTCTGTCACAGCACGGCTAATCATCTGTCGGTTCTCAATCAGGTTGGAATAGAATCCATTGATTCTTTTGCGTTTGTCACTAACGCCCAGCCTTCAGGAGTTTGAAGCTCGTCACAGTCATTCAATACCGGAATCTTACTCGGAATACCACAGACAAGGTTAGACTTTCCAGATTCCCGGAATCTTACTCGGAATACCACAGACAAGGTTAGACTTTCCGGATTCCCATGAATGCCGCCATCTATCTAGCTTATACCACGAAGATTCTGTTGGGGAATCTAAGAGATATGCGCCCGGCCTAGAGTAGAACGGAAGTGGTTGTCAGTCACGCGCGTTCATAGGTGAGAATGATGATGAGTGTCATGGATCATCACATTCATCAAGTTAAAGTGCAACGTATATCTTGGAATAAGAATAAAAGAGAATTGAATAGAAAGTAATGGTAATTGTATTGAAACTTGAGGTACAGCAGAGCTCCACACCCTTAATCTATGGTGTGCAGAAACTCCACTGTTGAAAATACATAAGTGAAAGGTTCAGGCATGGCCGAATGGCCAGCCCGCTGAATGATCAAAAGACCGAATGATCAAAGACTAAAACAGTTAAAGATCAAACTGTCAAAAGATGTCTAATACAATAGTAACTTATCCTATTTATACTAGACTAGCTACTAGGGTTTACATGAGTAAGTAATTGATGCATAAATCCACTTCTGGGGCCCACTTGGTGTATGTTTGGGTTGAGCTTGATCTATCCACGAGCTGAGGCTTTTATTGGAGTTGAACTCCAAGTTATAGCGTGTTTTGGGCGTTCAACTCCGGATCATGACGTGTTTCTGGCGTTTAACTCCGGACAGCAGCATGTACTTGGCGTTCAACGCCAAGTTACGTCGTCAATTTCCAAATAAAGTATGGACTATTATATATTTCTGGAAAGCTCTAGATGTCTACTTTCCAACGCCATTAAGAGCGCGCCAATTAGAGTTTTGTAGCTCCAGAAAATCCATTTTGAGTGCAGGGAGATCAGATTCCAACAGCATCAGCAGTCCTTTTGTCAGTCTTTTTCAGAGTTTTGCTCAAGTCCCTCAATTTCAGCCAGAAATTACCTGAAATCACAGAAAAATACACAAACTCATAGTAAAGTCCAGAAATGTGAATTTAACATTAAAACTAATGAAAACATCCCTAAAAGTAGCTTGAACTTACTAAAAACTACCTAAAAACAATGCCAAAAAGCATATAAATTATCCGCTCATCAATTAGCAACGAGACGACCGACCTCTTCAAGTCAAACTACCCGACCTCTTCTTAAAGAGCTCGGCCAAACTACCAGAAAAGCCCTGTAAAGGGCCCAAACAGAGGAACATGACCCAAATCCCAAAGGGCAGCTCAAGCCTATAGAGATAAGGGCGGTTCCGACGAAAAATAAGATAAAGATAAGATACGATAACTAACTTATCTTATCTGAAAAGGTCACTCCACACCATTATAAATACACTGGAGCACCCAGGTATAACTCATACTCTGATTCTACTAAAAACCTGCTTAATACCCTTGCTAACTTAAGCATCGGAGTCCCTGTAGGTACCACCACCCATCGGTGACGAAGGATCAGTAGCATTGCCAGTCCAACAAGTTGGACACGACAGCTCCATCCGCCACACACAAGCCGGACACGTCATCTCTGACCAATACAAAAGATCTCATCCGAGATCGACCTAGAGTTGTAGTTAACCCTCAACACTTTCCGTTCTATAAGCCATTCCTACCCTGTAATCTCTGAAAACACTTAACACACATATCACGGCATCGAATGGTAATAAGAGAGGATTAAGATTTAGCTACATTAAGACCAAAGAAACATGTTTTCAATCATAGCACAAATTCAGGAAGGAAAATGCAAAACATGCGATTTCTATGAATAAGTGTGAGAGTAATGGATAAAACCACTAGATTAAGCACATGATAAACCATAAAATACTAGTTTATCAAGGTGCGAGGCCAAGATCTACCAAATTACCCGACCTAGAAGGGTAAGCACTTGTATGTTAATATTTTTATTTATGTTTTTTTAATATGCAAATAATAGTTATCCATTCCCTGAAAAGTTTCCTACCAAGACGCATTAATCTAAGCTCATAAAATGCCAAAATTCATCGCTCGATTACAAAGACGTCGGCAAGGTGAAAACCAAATTCATTGCCCGATTACAAAGAGGTCGGCAAGGTGAAAGTGATAGAAGCAAATTAATGCAAGAAGTTATAAAAAGTAATCCATAGAAAGCGACCTGACGAGGTCTGACTAAAAGTGGATTACTAAAAATAACTTAAGATGGCCCGACAGAGAAGTCGGACCAGTGAAATGATCACTAAAAAGGAACAAAGATATCTCGCAAAGGCCAAAGAAAGGCCAGAAGTGCTTTGTTGAAAGGTACGAAGTCTTGCAAAAAGACACTACTTAAAAAGCAAAACGACAAATCGAAACGGCACTAAAAAGTTAGCCAAACAAACTATAAAGAAAAAGTTCCCCTTGGAATATTACCTGAAAAGTTGTTGGAATATGACTAAAAACCCTGAACGGTGAAGCCAGATAGGTCGAGGTCAGAAGAGCACAAGTATGACCTCAAGAAAAGAAAAAGCTAAAAAGGTAGAGAAACAACTTAAGGCTCAAAAGAAAGCACGACCTCAGAACAGGGCTACAGAAAAGTTATCCGAAACTAAAGAGGTTCTACTTAAGAAACACTAAAAAGTTGTCGAATGAATCACTAAAAAGCCCAGCCACCAAGCTGCAAAGATTGCTCGACTTGATACAAGGTTGACCAGTGCCAAGTCAAAACAGGGCATGACCCCCAAAGACAAGGCTAGAAAACTCACTCAAAGGAGGTCAGATTGGGAAATACTTAAATAAAAATTTGAAGGGTTGCAAAAAAGAAAAGCCCCGAACGTTTAGCAAAATGCAGCTATCATAATAAAACATTAAAGACTCAAAAGGCCACCTAAAAGGCAGCCTCAAAGTTTAAAGTGTTTTAGTTTTGCAAAATAAAGTTTCTAGGAAGCAACCAAATGTCAAAAAAGTCAACCACATAAAGAGTTACAAAAAACAAGTTCAAAAGTTGATGCCAGGGCATATTGGCTAGTTTTACTAGCCATTTTTTGTATGCTTTAGGTTGGTTTCATGCATTTTCTTAGGAAATAAGCAAGTATTTGGTTGAAAATGCAATCATACAATGATTCAAGCAAACATTGTGAATTTTGAATGATTTCATAAGAATTATGCATGAATTGAATGATAAAATGGATGATGCATGATCTCATGATTAAGAGCAAGACGTTGATGATCTTTGTTTGATTGATTTCAGGTAACAAGAAGCAGAGAAGAGCCACGTTAGTGCCACTAACGTGGCCATTAACGTGGAAGGAAGGAAAGTTTGCAACGTTAGTGGTAACGTTAGCACCACTAACGTCTTCGAATGTCATCTTAGCCCACGTTAGTTGCCCCGTTAGCGCCACTAACGTGGGCACTAACGTGGAAGAGAGGGGAAGCCCCAACGTTAGTGGGAACGTTAATGGCATTAACTTTGAAGAAGGAGAGCATGGAAAGTTACTGGCAACATTAACGCCACTAACTTTAGCAAAGCAAAGGAAGACCCACGTTAATGGCCACGTTAGTTACACTAACGTGGACCATTAATGTGGAAGACGGGGGTTTTGTAGCGTTAGTGACAAAGGTGAGTGTCAATAACACCCTCGAGCCATGGCATGCCTACGTTAAGGGCCACGTTAGTTACACTAACGTGGGCAAAATCTCACCCGGTAGCCTGACCATGCCTTCTTCAAACAAGAATAACTTGAGCCACAAAGCTCCAAATGAGGTGATTCCAGTGGCATTGGAAAGTAGGATTCCAGTGCTTTCCAGGAATATATGGAACTACATGGTGGACATTGAATTTGAGGGAGAAAACCTGCCCCGAAAGTACAAAGATGAACATGGTATCAACCTGTAGTAAGGCCAGCTGACCTCTTCCCATTCCAAGAAGTGTAACTCGAGCTTTAAAGCTTCAAATGATGCACTTTTAACGACGTTGGAAAGTAGACATCCCGAGCTTTCCATCAATATATAATAGTATGGGATGGACATTAAGTTTGAGCTCCAGAACCTGGCAATATTAATCCCCTGAACGCTGACGTAATTGAGGCTAACTTTTCTAGTAACGCCAGCGACTATGCCATCGTCCTTGTCCACTTCAAAGGAGCATAACTTACGTTACAGAGGTCTAATTGAGATGATTTCAGTTGTGTTAGAAAGCTGACATTCAGAGTTTTCCAATGATATATAATATTTTATAGTGGGCGTGAAAATGGAGCACAAACAAGAGGCATCTTTAAAGCACTAAAAACACCAACTGGGTAGCAAGTGTGACGTTAGCTACACTAACTTCAGCACTAACGCCACACTTGTAGCATTAGTGTGGCTATCGGTAGCACTAACGATTAGTACCTGGACCTCAACTTGATTCATTTCTCTTACAAGGACCACCCAACCTCAAGCAAGAAATCCCACAAGTGTCAACCAATCAAGGCCACAAGAAGCATCTAGAATAGGAATTTTCATTTAATTGTAATTTGCTTTTAATTTCATTTTGTAATTTAGGAGAGCCTATATAAAGGCCTTAGTTTTTACATTCAATTCAATCGGGAAGGAAGAAATTCTGGAAGGGAGAAATTGAAGGAATGGGGAGAGAGTGAAGACCAATTCGAACTTCTGTGAATTGGCACACTCCAAGGATAGTGGGTCTTCGGACCCCTCCCCTCCTACACTCTTCTTCCCTTTCTCTTCTTTTTCTTTTCTTAGTAGTAGTTAAATTTTAGTTTGTACTTTTCATTTATGAACTTTAAAATTTCATTTCAATTTTAATCTTTATAATTATTTTTCTGCACTTTCTTTCTTTTCTATTTTGGTAGAGCAATGAACAAGTAACTCTTTTCATTGGGTTAGAGAGCTCTATTGCATTTAATGGATCAATTGTAGTTTTCATTCTTCTTCTTCTTTCTTTTCTCTTGATTTTACTAGAGAGCTTTTGATCTTCATCCAATTGGTTAGCTATCCTCGAAGAGAAGCCCTCCATAATTGGATCTCCTCGGAACCTTGGAAGAGGAATGAGGAGATCATGCTAGAAATGCTATCTCACATTGGATTAGGTTGGGGGTTGGATGGATATTGTGACATTTAATCCTACGAATACTTTGATCTATGAATGTGTGTGGTATAATCAGTGACCAAACTTCATCTCTTCCCATGAGCAATTAAATCAAGGAATTGGGAAATTGTTCAAGCTTAGAGAGATTAGGTTGCCAAGGAATTGGGATTTAATCACTTAAGATTGCCAAGGAGATCAATGAATGCATTGATTGAGGAAGAGATGAGAATGAACTTGATCCGGAGGATTACAATATCTCCTGATCCTAATGTTCATTTTATTGTTAGTTCTTACATTTACTTTTCTTGCCATTTTACTTTTCTGCACTTTATTGCTTTCTTTACTTTTATGCCATTTACATTTCCTTGTTACTTATCACTCAAATATGATTTGTCTAACTAGGATAATCAATTAACCATTGATTGCTTAATCCGTTAATCCCTATGGATTCGACCTCACTCTATTGTGAGTTTTTACTTGACGACAATTCGGTATACTTGCCGAAGAAAAATTTGTTGAGAGACAAGTTTTTGTGCATCAAAAGTCCACAAGTCAGACTATAATATAAACACAAAAAAGTTATAAAGGCAAATTCTCCCCAGTAGAAGCATCCTTGGCTGTAGGAGGAGGAATGGTCGAGATTGGGACAGCATCAACAGTTCCATCCGGCCGGGCTCGGGCTCGGGCTCTGGATGGTCGACCTCTGAAGGGACGGAAGAAGCTGAAACTGCTAAGGCTTTACCTAGTGACACAAGTGGAAGACCCTCATCTTCATCATCCGGGGCAGGCACGATCTTGCCATCCTCCACTATATTATCCAGACTAAATAGAGTTAGGTCGAGCTCAGGGTCAAGAATTCAGACTTGGGCCTTCAAATTCTCATATGCATCAGTCACACTATCCACCATTCGGCATAATCAGCTTGGGGATACTGAAGGCTTTCCTTGGTCTCCAGCGGCTCGCTATATGTATCGGTGTAGCTCTCCATGTATTTTTTCGCAATTTCCTTAGCCAAGTTTGCAGTTGCCTCGGCAGCAGTAGCTCGAGATTATTCCTTCTCCACATCCAACTCCAACTTAACAACCTTAGCATCCAGCTCATCCTTCAAACCCTTTACCCTATCAAACTCAGCCTTGGCTTCCTTCAAAAAGGCCCTAGTGGCATGGACAGGGGACTCCTTGATAACCCAGGAAACGACCACCCCAACATTGGCAACTCAGATACTCATACTCACAACAAAATCAAGATGATGAAGAATTGACACATCATCCAAAGGAATCCTATCGTAGGGAGCAATCAGTTCGGTAGCGAAACCCATACCATCAAAATTCTTGTCATTCAGATCATAAGAACCAATAGTTTTTTGACCTTTTGAGGGAGGACCAGCAGGAGTAGGAGAGGACGTTGCACCGGTGGTCGGCTGAACATGGTCAGATGGAATCACCCAAACTTGTGGTGTCAGGATGATATTCCTCGGACCGACAGAATCAGAAGTTGGCTTCTTTAGAGGTACCTGAGAAGACTGATGAGCGGATAATTTATACGCTTTTGGCATTGTTTTTAGTATGCTTTTAGTATGTTTTAGTTAGTTTTTATTATATTTTTATTAGTTTTATTTAAAATTCACTTTTCTGGACTTTACTATGAGTTTGTGTATTTTTGTATGATTTTAGGTATTTTCTTGCTGAAATTGAGGGACCTGAGCAAAAATCTAACTCAGAGGCTGAAAATGGCTACAGATGTTGTTGGATTTTGACCTCCCTGCACTCGAAGTGGATTTTCTGGAGCTACAGAAGCCCAACTGGCGCGCTCTTAATTGTGTTGAGAAGTAGACATCCAGGGCTTTCCAACAATATTTAATAGTTCGTACTTTGCCCCATATTTGATGGCCCAAACAGGCGTTCCATGTAAGCTTCAGAATTCCCGGCGTTAAACGCCGGAACTGGCACAAAAGTGGGAGTTAAACGCCCAAACTCACAAAAGCTGGCGTTTAACTCCAAGAAAAGTCTCTACACATGGAAGCTTCAATGCTCAGCCCAATAACACACCATGTGGGCCCGGAAGTGGATTTTTACGTCTTTTACTCATTTCTGTAAACCCTAGGCTACTAGTTCTCTATAAATAGGACATTTTGCTATTGTATTTAGAGAACCTTTCAATCGTCGGATCATCTTTTGATCATGTTCTTATGATTGAACCCTCTTTGGGAGGCTGACCATTCGGCCATGCCTACACCTTGTTCTTATGTATTTTCAACGGTAGAGTTTCTACACACCATAGATTAAGGTGTGGAGCTCTGCTGTACCTCGAGTATTAATGCAATTACTATTGTTCTTCTATTCAATTCAGCTTATTCTTGTTCTAAGATATCAATTGTTCCTCAACTTGATGAATGTGATGATCCATGACACTCATCATCATTCTCACCTATGAACGTGTGCCTGACAACCACGTCCGTTGATAAGCGGATATTTTGTACGCTTTTTGGGGGTAATTTCATGTAGATTTTAGCATGTTTTAGTTAGTTTTTAGTAGAATAATATTAGTTTTTAGGCAAAAATCATATTTCTGGACTTTACTATGAGTTTGTGTGTTTTTCTGTGATTTCAGGTATTTTCTGGCTGAAATTGAGGGAGCTGAGCAAAAATCTGACTTAGGCTGAAAAAGGACTGCTGATGTTGTTGGATCCTGACCTCCCTGCACTCGAAATGGATTTTCTGGAGCTACAGGAGTTCAATTGGCGTGCTCTCAACGGCGTTGGAAAGTAGAGATCCAGGGCTTTCCAGCAATATATAATAGTCCATACTTTGAGCAAGGATAGATGACGTAACTTGGCGTTAAACGCCAAGTTCATGCTGCTGTCTGGAGTTAAACGCCAGAAAAACGTCATTATCCGGAGTTGAACGCCCAAAACACGTCATAACCTGAAGTTTGACGCCAAGAAAGGCCTTTGCACGTGGAAAGCTTTAGTCTCAGCCCCAGCACACACCAAGTGGGCCCCAGAAGTGGATTTCTGCACCAATTATCTTAGTGTATTCATTTTCTGTAAACCTAGGTTACTAGTTTACTATTTAAACAACTTTTACAGACATATCTTGTACCTCATGACATTTTCAGATCTGAATTACATACTTTGTGACGGCATGAGTCTCTAAACTCCATTGTTGGGGGTGAGGAGCTCTGCAGCGTCTCGATGATTTAATACAATTCCTTTGTTTTCCATTCAAACACGCTTGTTCTTATCTAAGATGTTTATTCGCGCTTAACTGTAGAGAAGGTGATGAACTGTGACACTCATCACCTTCCTCAACCCATGAACGTGTGCCTGACAACCACTTCCGTTCTACATCAGATTGAATGAATATCTCTTAGATTCCCCAACAGAATCTTCGTGGTATAAGCCGGATTGATGGCAGCATTCATGAGAATCCGGAAAGTCTAAACCTTATCTGTGGTATTCCAAGTAGGATTCCGGGATTGAATGACTGTGACGTGCTTCAAACTTTAACCTGCTGGGCGTTAGTGACAGACGCAAAAGAGGGATTCTATTCCAGTAGGAGCGGGAACCAACCGGTGATTAGCCGTACTGTGACAGAGTGCGTGAGCATAGTTTTCACTGCGAGGATGGGAAGTAGCCACTGACAACGGTGACACCCTACATAGAGCTTGCCATGGAAGGAACCTGCGTGTGAGAAGAAGATTTCAAGGAAGAGTTGAAATCAGAGGACAAAGCATCTCCAAAACTCCAACATATTTCCTAGTTCTGCAAATCAAAGTAACATTGTTCCCTCTTTTATCAATTCCAATAATTTCACTTTTAATCCAAATAATCCTATTGATATCCTGACTAAGATCAATAAAATAAATATTGATTGCTTCAAACCAATAATCTCTGTGGATTCGACCCTTACTCACGTAAGGTATTACTTGGACGACCCAGTACACTTGCTGGTCAGTTGAACGGAATTGTGCCCACTCATACCAAAAATCCTAAGTTCCACAATCCTACAATAAATATATTAATGCTATATTGATGTGATCACAATTTCGTCCACCATCCGTTCTCCTTAGATTTAGTGAATATCTCTTGGATTCCTTAATCAGAATCTTCGTGGTATAAGCTAGAATCCATTGGCGGCCATTCTTGAGAATCTGGAAGGTCTAAACCTTGTCTGCGGTATTCTGAGTAGGATTCAGGGATTGAATGACTGTGACAAGCTTCAAACTCACGATTGTGGGGCATTAGTGACAGACGCAAAAGAATCACTGGATTCTATTCCGACATGATCGAGAACCGACAGATGAATAACCGTGCTGTGACAGAGCGCGTTGAACATTTTCACTGAGAGGACGGGACTGTAGCCATTGAAAACGGTGATGCCCAACATATAGCTTGCCATGGAAAGGAGTAAGAAGGATTGGATGAAGACAGTAGGAAAGCAGAGAGACGGAAGGGACAAAGCATCTCCATACGCTTATCTAAAATTCTCACCAATGAATTACATAAGTATCTCTATCTTTATTTTATGTTTTATTTATCTTTTAATCATCAATCCTCCATAACCATTTGAATCCGCCTGACCGAGATTTACAAGATGACCATAGCTTGCTACATACCAACAATCTCTGTGGGATCGACCCTTACTCGCGTAAGGTTTATTACTTGGACGACCCAGTGCACTTGTTGGTTAGTTGTGCAAAGTTGTGATAAAGAGTTGAGATTGCAATTGAGCGTACCATGTTGATGGCGCCATTGATGATCACAATTTCGTGCACCAAGTTTTTGGCGCCGTTGCCGGGGATTGTTTGAGTTTGGACAACTGACGGTTCATCTTGTTGCTTAGATTAAGTAATTTTATTTTATGTTTAAGCTTTTTACTTTTCGAAAAATTTTCAAAAATACAAAAAAATATTTTTTTGTTTCTTGTTTGAGTCTAGTGTCTAATTTGAAGTTTGGTGTCAATAGTATGTCTTTATTCTTCTAATTTTCAAAAATTACATGCATTATGTACTTCATTGATCTTCAAGTTGTTCTTGACGATTTCCTTGCTCTGATCTTTAAATTCTCTTGTCTTGAGTGTTTTGTTGTTTCTCATATGCATTCTCAATTTGTTAGTGTCAATAGTATACAAACTTATACGTTTGGTGTCTTTCATGCATTGTTTATTTGATCTTAGTGGCATTTTGATTATTCCTCATCATTAAAAACTCAAAAAACTTTTTAATTTGTGTCTTTTCAAGTCAATAATACAGAGAATTGAAGATTCAGAATATGCAGAAGAGGAATTACACAGAAAAAGCTGGGCGTTCAAAATGCCTAGTGAAGAAGGAAAATTGGCGTTTAAACGCCAGCCAGGGTACCTGGCTGGGCGTTTAACGCCCAAAAGGGTAGCATTTTGGGCATTAAACACTCAGAATGGTATCCATTCTGGGCGTTTAACGCCAGGATGATACAAGAAGGAAGATTTTGTTTTTAATTCAAATTTTTTTCAAGTTTTCATAATTTTTAAAAATCAAATCTTTTTCAAACCATATCTTTTCAATCATATATTTTCAAAATCAATTTCTTTCCATTCTCAAAAATACTTGCCTACAATTAATGATTTGATTCAACATTTCAAGTATGTTGCCTTTTCTGTTAAGAAAGGTTTAATGTTTGAATCATATCCTTTAAATTTCTTGTTAGCCAAGTCATTAATTTTAAAAATCAAATTTTTTAAATTGTTTCTCAATCATATATTTTCAATCATATCTTTTTAAAACCATAACTCTTCAATCATATCTTCTTAATCACATTTTTTTCAAATAATTTTCAATCTTTTTGATTTCTAATTTCAAAATCTTTTTCAAAAATCACTTTATTTCTTTCCCAACTTTAATTTTCGAAAATCATTCTTCGATCTTTCAAAATTTCTTCAAAATCTTTTAATTTATTTTCGAAAATTCTTCCCCTCTTCTCACATCCTTCTATTTAAGGACTAACACTACTCCACTATCAACAATTTGAACTCTATCTCTCTTGATAAGTTCGAATTCTTCTTCTTCTACCTCCTCCTTCTATTCTTTTTTTCCTCTGACATCTCAAGGAATCTCTATACTGTGACATAGAAGATCCCATATTTTCTTGTTCTTTTCTCTTTCATATGAGCAGGAGCAAAGACAAAAGCATTCTTGTTGAGGCTGACCCTGAACCTGAAAGGACCTTGAAGTGAAAGCTAAGAGAAGCTAAAGCACTACTCTCTGTAGAGGACCTAACAGAAATCTTCAAACAAGAAGAAGACATGGCAGCCGAAAACAACAACAAAGCCAACAATGCAAGGAAGAAGTATCTCTATCCCTACCATGCTGGGTGACTTTACTGCACCTACTCCCGACTTCTATGGGAGAAGTATCTCTATCCCTACCATTGGAGCAAACAACTTTGAGCTTAAGCCTCAATTAGTTTCTCTAATGCAACAGAATTGCAAGTTCCATGGACTTCCATTGGAAGATCCTCATCAGTTTTTAGCTAAATTCTTGCAAATCTGTGACACTGTCAATACCAATGGGGTTGACCCTGAGGTCTACAAACTTATGCTATTCCCTTTTGCTGTAAGAGACAGAGCTAGGATATGGTTGGACTCACAACCTAAAGAAAGCCTGAACTCTTGGGAAAAGCTAGTCAATGCCTTCTTGGCAAAGTTCTTTCCACCTCAAAAATTAAGTAAGCTTAGAGTGGAAGTCCAAACCTTCAGACAGAAGGAAGGTGAATCCCTTTGTGAAGCTTGGGAAAGATACAAACAATTGATCAGAAAGTGTCCTTCTGACATGCTTTCTGAATTGAGCATCATAGGTATCTTCTATGATGGTCTGTCTGAACTGCCCAAGATGTCATTGGACAGCTCTGTTGGAGGATCTCTTCATCTGAAGAAGGCGCCTGCAGAAGCTCAAGAACTCATTGAAATGGTTGCAAATAACCAATTCATGTACACTTCTGAAAGGAATCCAGTGAACAATGGGACGAATCAAAAGAAAGGAGTTCTTGAGATTGATACTCTGAATGCCATATTGGCTCAGAACAAAATATTGACTCAGCAAGTCAATATGATTTCTCAAAGTCTGTCTGGAATGCAAGTTGCACCAGGCAATACTAAGGACACTTCATCTGAAGAAGAAGCTTATGATCCTGAGTACCCATCAATGGAAGAGGTGAATTACATGGGAGAACCATATGGAAACACCTATAATCCTTCATAGAGAAATCATCCAAACCTCTCATGGAAGGATCAACAAAGACCTCAACACGGTTTCAACAACAATAATGGTGGAAGAAACAGGTTTAGCAATAGCAAGCCTTTTCCATTATCTTCTCAGCAACAGACAGAGAATTCTAAGCAGAGCCACTCTGACTTAGCAACCACGGTCTCTGATCTAATTAAAACCACTCAAAGTTTCATGACTGAAACAAGGTCCTCCATTAGAAACTTGGAGGCACAAGTGGGTCAGCTGAGTAAGAAAGTTACTGAACTACTGATAAACCACTATTTTATAGTTTATATTGTGTTTAATTGTATGGTTTTGTCGTGATCCTTACCCACTTATTCATCAATTTAGCATGAATTTAGATTTCCTTGCTGAATTTATTACATGTTTGAAAATTGCTTCCTAGAGACTTTAATTATTTAGTTTTAATTCTCCTTTATTCCATTCAATGCCGTAATCTGTGTGTCAAGTGTTTCAGGCTTTATAGGCCATGAATGAGACGGAGATTGGAGAGGAAGCTAGCAAAAATGGAAGGAACACAAGAATTTGAGGAGATAACCAGCGAAAAGTGACGCGGTCGCATGGCTCACGCGACCGCGCGAAGGAGCGTAAATCGCAGTGACGCAGCCGCATGGCTTGCGCGGCCGCGCGGATTGGAAAGCACAAGCAACGCGGTAGCGTGGACGACGTGAACGCGTGAAGAGGAAAAGTGCAAGCGACGCGTCCGCATGGACGACGCGATCGCGTGACATTGGGAATATTGGGAAGAGTTATTTCCTCATCAAGACTTCATCATTCTAGTTTGTTCTCTTAACTTGGTTTTATTCTTCCATGTTATTTGTTATGTTCAATTTTGTCATTCAAATACTTTTATGATTAATTAATGCAAGGATTATTTCTTTTTAATTTAATTTCAATTCCAATAATCATGTCTTCTTTTAACTCCCTTTCATGTGCCATGGATTCTTTATTTACAATGCGTGAGTAGTTTCATTACTTGATGGGGAGTTGATTAAAAGGAACTCTTGAGTTGGAAGGATTGAAGAAAAAATTTGTAATTGGGTTAAATGTTGGATTGCTATCCTGTCACCAACGCCAATCCCTTTGAACTAAGTGGATTACAACTTGTGAACAGATCTGGCATTCCCACTTGTTTGACTTTCCCTTACCTAGTAAGGGATAACCAAACAGAACAACTATTAATTATAAATTAATCTTACAATCACACCATCAATGATAGAGATTCTAACCAATCAATTCCCACTCAAGGCTTTTATTTATATTATTTAAAATTCATCAATTTAAATTCCAATTTACTTAGCTCAACTTCTTGGAATATCTGATTAATAAAACAGCACACTTTTCTGCAACTCGTTGGGAGACGACCTGGGACTTAAAACTCCCAGTAATTCTAATTTAAACTTTCTGTGACATATTTCTAAATTGATAGGCAGATTTTCGGTGAGTTAAGAACTATACTTGCAACGTAACCATTTAAATAAATTTTTAATTCACCAGCTTCTGCACTCCATAAATTTTTGGCGCCGTTGCCGGGGAGTTGCAATAGAGTGCTAATTTTATTAATTAGAATTTATTTACTTGCATTTTATTTAATTTTGCTACTATGAGCTGCATGTTTCTTCCGTCAAATGACACGTTCACTTCCTGATCCGCGCTTGCTAATATTCGATCCTGAAATTGAAAGAACAATTTCACGAATAAGGCGAGAACAGCGTAGGTTAGTCCGCTCTGAGGGTGGATCTGAAAGTGAATCTGAGGAAGAAACCAGCCCCCGTTCCACTGATTTGGTTGTTTTACGTGCACAAAACATGGCAGCTAGAAGAGTTACCATTCAGGAGGAAGGTGCTCCTGATTTTACAATGCAACCGTTTCAAGCGCATCATCCAGCGGTAGCTACGGATTTTGAAATAAAGACCGAACTACTAAATTTGATGCCAAAGTTTCATGGCCTACCTGCTCAAGAGCCTATCAAGCACGTGAGAGATTTCCAGGCAGCCTGTTCTACTGTCAGGCGTGATGGAACTGATGAAACTTCAATTCTGCTGAAAGCTTTTCCGTTCTCTCTTGAGGGAAAAGCAAGAGAGTGGTACTACACTCAACCTCTAGCAAATGTATCCAACTGGGATACACTCAGAAAGGAGTTTCTGGAGAAATTCTTTCCATCTGAAGTTACTGATAAACTAAGGAAGGATATTGATGAGCGGATAATTTATACGCTTTTTGGCATTGTTTTCATATAGTTTTTAGTAAGTTTGAGCTACTTTTAGGGATGTTTTCATTAGTTTTTATGTTAAATTCACATTTCTGGACTTTACTATGAGTTTGTGTGTTTTTCTGTGATTTCAGGTAAATTCTGACTGAAATTGAGGGATTTGAGCAAAACTCTGAAGAAGGCTAACAAAAGGACTGCTGATGCTGTTGGATTCTGACCTCCCTGCACTCGAAATGGATTTTCTGGAGCTACAGAACTCCAATTGGCGCGCTCTCAACGGCGTTGGAAAGTAGACATCCAGAGCTTTCCAGCAATATATAATAGTCCATACTTTATTCGAAGAATGACGACGTAACTTGGCGTTGAACGCCAAGTACACGCTGCTGTCTGGAGTTAAACGCCAGAAAAACGTCATGATCCGGAGTTGAACGCCCAAAACACGTCATAACCTGGAGTTTGACGCCAAGAAATGCCTCTACACGTGGATTGATCAAGCTCAGCCCAAGCACACACCAAGTGGGCCCCGGAAGTGGATTTATGCATCAATTGCTTACTCATGTAAACCCTAGTAGCTAGTCTAGTATATATAGGACATTTATCTATTGTATTAGACATCTTTGATCTCAGTTTTGTTTTATTCTTCATCTTAGGGGATCATTGATCACGTTAGAGAGGGCTGGCCATTCGGCCATGCCTGAACGCTTTGCTTATGTATTTTCAACGGTGGAGTTTCTGCACACCATAGATTAAGGGTGTGGAGCTCTGCTGTACCTCAAGTATTAATGAAATTCTATCTTCTTTTATTCAAATCTCTTTTATTCTTATTCCAAGATATTCATTCGTACCCAAGAACATGATGAATGTTATGAGTCAAATTACCCTCATTATCATTCTCACTTATGAATGCACGTGATTGACAACCATGTCCGTTCTACATGCAACAGAGCTTGAATGCGTATCTCTTAGATTCCCCAACAGAATCTTCGTGGTATAAGTTAGATAGTTGGCGGCATTCATCTGGATCCGGAAAGTCCAACCTTGTCTGTGGTGTTCCGAGTAGGATCCTGGGAGTCCGGAAAGTCCAACCTTGTCTGTGGTGTTCCGAGTAGGATTCCGATCATGAGTGACCGTGACGTGCTTCAAACTTTAACCTGCTGGGCGTTGGTGACAGACGCAAAAGAGGGATTCTATTCCAGTAGGAGCGGGAACCAACCGGTGATTAGCCGTACTGTGACAGAGTGCGTTAGCATAGTTTTCACTGCGAGGATGGGATGTAGCCATCAGCCATGGGTGATGCCTCCAGACTGGTTAGCTGTGCGAGTGACAGCCGCACAGGTTATTTCCCCGTGAGGAATGAAAGTAGCCACAGTTGATGGTGAACCCCTATACAAAGCTTGCCATGGAAAGGAGTAAGAAGGATTGAGCAGAAGGAGTAGGAGAGCAGGCGTCCAAGAGCTCTACAGCATCTCCATCCGCTTATCTGAAATCCCACCAATGAATCTGCATAAGTGTTCTATCCTTTTTATTATATTCTATTTTATTATTTCTATTTTCGAAAACCCATAAACTATTTTAATCTGCCTAACTGAGATTTGCAAGGTGACCATAGCTTGCTTCATACCAACAATCTCTGTGGATTCGACCCTTACTCACGTAAGGTTATTACTTGGACGACCCAGTACACTTGCTGGTTAGTTGAACGAGATTGTGAAGACAATAAACAATGCCTTCAGAGTATACATCCTTTATAAATACATAACAAGTGATCACAATTTCGTCCACCAAGTTTTTGGCGCCGTTGCCGGGGATTGTTCGAGTATGGACAACTGACGGTTCATCTTGTTGCTCAGATTAGGTAATTTTCTTTTCAAAAATCTTTTTCAAAATTTTTCTTTTATTTTTCGTTTTTCCAAAAATGTTTTTCGAAAAAAAAAATCAATAAAAATACAAAAAAAATTAGAAAATCATAAAAATCAAAAATATTTTGTGTTTCTTGTTTGAGTCTTGTGTTAATTTTTAAGTTTGGTGTCAAGTGCATGCTTTTAAAATTTTTCTTGCATTGTTTTCGAAAATTCATGCATTCATAGTGTTCTTCATGATCTTCAAGTTGTTCTTGACAAGTCCTCTTGTTTGATCTTGATGATTTCTTGTTATGTGTTGTTTGTTGTTTTTCATGTGCATTTTTGCATTCATATTTTTCATGCATTAAAGATTTCTAAGTTTGGTGTCTTGCATGTTTTCTTTGCATCAAAAATTTTTCAAAAATATGTTCTTGATGTTCATCATGATCTTCAAAGTGTTCTTGGTGTTCATCTTGACATTCATAGCATTCTTGCATGCATCTTGTGTCTTGATCCAAAATTTTCATGTTTTGGGTCATTTTTGTGTTTTTCTTTAAAAATTTAAAAATAAAAAATATCTTTTCCTTATTTCCCTCCAAATTTTCGAAATTTTGGGTTGACTTGGTCAAAAATTTTCAAAATTAGTTGTTTCTTACAAGTCAAGTCAAAATTTCAATTTTAAAAATCTTATCTTTTCAAAATCTTTTTCAAAAATCATATCTTTTTCATTTTTTTTATTTTATTTTCGAAAATTTCAAAAATTATTTTTCAAAATATTTTCAAAAATCTTTTTCTTATCTTTATATGAAATTTTCGAAAATTAGCTAACAATTAATGTGATTGGTTCAAAAATTTGAAGTTTGTTGCTTTCTTGTTAAGAAAGGTTCAATCTTTAAGTTCTAGAATCTTATCTTGTAGTTTCTTGTTAGTTAAGTCAATTTTAAAATTAAATCTTTTTCAAAATTAAATTTTTTTTTTCAAATATATCTTTTTATCTTTTATCTTATCTTTGTCAAAAATTTTATCTTTTTCAAAATTTGATTTTAAAATATCTTATCTTTTTCTTATCTTCTTATCTTTTTCAAAATTTGATTTCAAATCTTTTTCAATCAACTAACTAACGTTTTGTTTGTTTCTTATCTTTTTCAAAACCACCTAACTACTTTTCCCTCTTCTATTTTCGAAAATACCTCATCCCTTTTTCAAAATTTCTTTTTAATTAATTAATTGTTTCAAATTTTAATCACATTTATCTCTAATTTTCGAAAATCACTAACCCCTTTTTAAAATTATTTTCGAATTCTTCTCTCTCTTCTCTTATCTTCTATTTAATTGTTCAATTACTAACACTCCTCTTCACCTCTCTTCATCCAAAAATCCGAATCCTCTTCTTCTTTCTTCTACCCCTTTCTTCTTCTACTAACATAAGGGAATCTCTATACTGTGACATAGAGGATTCCTTTTTCCTTTCTTGTTTTCTTCTCTTTCTTATGAGCAGGAACAAGGATAAAGGCACTCTTGTTGAAGCTGATCCAGAACCTGAAAGGACTCTGAAGAGAAAATTAAGAGAAGCTAAATTACAACAATCCAGAGGCAACCTTTTAGAAAATTTCGAACAAGAGGAAGAGATGGCCGAAAATAATAATAATAATGCAAGGAGAATGCTTGGTGACTTCACAAAGCCAACATCCAAGTTTGATGGAAGAAGCATCTCCATTCCTGCCATTGGAGCCAATAACTTTGAGCTTAAGCCTCAACTAGTTGCATTAATGCAACAAAACTGCAAGTTTTATGGACTTCCATCTGAAGATCCTTATCAATTCTTAACTGAGTTCTTGCAGGTCTGTGATACTGTAAAGACGAATGGAGTTAATCCTGAAGTCTACAGACTCATGCTTTTCCCTTTTGCTGTAAGAGACAGAGCTAGAATATGGTTGGATTCACAACCTAAGGATAGCCTGGACTCCTGGGATAAGCTGGTCACTGCCTTCTTGGATAAATTCTTTCCTCCTCAAAAGCTGAGCAAGCTGAGAGTGGATGTTCAAACCTTCAAACAAAAAGATGGTGAATCCCTCTATGAAGCTTGGGAGAGATACAAGCAGCTGACCAAGAGATGTCCATCTGACATGTTTTCAGAATGGACCCTATTAGATATATTCTATTATGGTCTCTCTGAATTTTTGAAAATGTCACTGGACCATTCTGCAGGTGGATCTATTCACCTGAAGAAAACGCCTGAAGAGGCTCAAGAACTCATTGACATGGTTGCTAACAACCAGTTCATGTATACCTCTGAGAGGAATTCCGTGAATAATGGGGTACCTCAGAAGAAAGGAGTTCTTGAAATTGATGCTCTGAATGCCATATTGGCTCAGAACAAAGTGTTGACTCAACAGGTCAACATGATCTCTCAAAATCTGAATGGATTGCAACATGCATCCAACAGTACTAGAGAGGCAGCTTCTGAAGAAGCTTATGATCCTGAGAACCCTGCCATGGCAGAGGTTAATTATCTGGGTGAACCATATGGAAATACCTATAACCCATCATGGAGAAATCATCCAAATTTCTCCTGGAAGGATCAACAAAAACCTCAACAAGGTTTTAACAATGGTGGACGCAATAGGCTGAATAATAGTAAGCCATATCCATCATCTTCTCAGCAACAGACAGAGAACTCTGAACAAAATAATTCTAATTTAGCCAATATAGTCTCTGATCTGTCAAAAGCCACTTTCAGTTTCATGAATGAAACAAGATCCTCCATTAGAAATTTGGAGGCACAAGTAGGCCAGCTGAGTAAGAAAGTTATTGAAACCCCTCCCAGTATTCTCCCAAGCAATACAGAAGAGAATCCAAAAGGAGAGTGCAAAGCCATTGACTTAGTCAACATGGCCGAATGCACTAGGGAGGAGAAGGACGAAAATCCTAGTGAGGAAGACCTCCTGGGACGTCCTTCAAGCAAGAAGGAGCTTCCTATTAAGGATCCTGAGGAATCTGAGGCTCATACAGAGACCATAGAGATTCCACTAAATCTCCTTCTGCCATTCATGAGCTCTGACTATTATTCATCCTCTGAAGAGGATGAAGATGTGACTAGTGAGCAAGTTGCTCAATATCTAGGAGCTATCATGAAACTGAATGCCAAGCTGTTTAGTAATGAGACTTGGGAAAGTGAATCTCCCTTGCTCATTCGTGATTTGGATACTTGGATTCAGGAAACTCTACCTCAAAAGAGACAAGATCCTGGCAAGTTCTTGATACCTTGCACCATTGGCACCATGAGCTTTGAAAAAGCTCTGTGTGATCTTGGGTCAGGGATAAACCTTATGCCACTCTCTGTAATGGAGAAGCTAGGGATCATTGAGGTGCAACCTGCTTTGTTCTCACTGCAATTGGCAGATAAGTCAGTAAGACAAGCTTATGGAATAGTGGAGGACGTTCTAGTAAAAGTTGAAGGCTTTTACATCCCTGCTGATTTCATAATCCTAGATACCAGGAAGGAAGATGATGAATGCATCATCCTAGGAAGACCTTTCCTAGCCACAGCAGAAGCTGTGATAGATGTCAACAGAGGAGAGTTAGTCCTTCAATTGAATGGAGAATACCTTGTGTTTCAAGCACATGGCAATCCCTCTGTGACAAAAGAGAGTAAGCATGAAGAGCTTCTCTCAGTTCAAGGTCAAGAAGAGCCCACACAGTCAAACTCTAAGTTTGGTGTTGTGAAGCCACAACCAAACTCTAAGTTTGGTGTTCAAGCCCCATCTCCAAACTCTAAGTTTGGTGTTGGGACTAGACAACATTGACTTGATTGCTCTGTGGCTCCATGAGAGCCACTGTCAAGCTATTGACATTAAAGAAGCGCTTGTTGGGAGGCAACCCAATTTTATTTATCTAATTTTATTTTATTTTGTTTCTTTGTTATTTTTATGTTTAATTAGGTACATGATCATGAGGAGTCACGAAAAAATAAAAAAAAATTAAAAAACAGAGTCAAAAACAGAAGAAAAAAATTTTCACCCTGGAGGACGCACGGGCCGGCGTTCAGCGCCCAGAAGATGCATCTGGCGGGCGTTCAACGCCAGAACAGAGCATCTTCCTGGCGCTGAACGCCCAAAACAAGCAACATCCTGGCGTTTAACGCCAGGATGCGCACGCAGAGGACAATCTGGCGCTGAACGCCAGAAACAAGCTTGAAACTGGCGTTCAATGCCAGAATCAAGCATCACATGGGCGTTTAACGCCCAGAACATGCACCAATGGGCGTTTGAACGCCAGAATGGTGCATGAAGGAAATTTACACGCCTATAGAGTGAAGGAATGGTATTTCTTTTCACCTCAGGACCTGTGGACCCCACAGGATCCCCACCTCAGGACCTGTGGACCCCACAGGATCCCCACCTACCTTTTCTTTTAATCCTATTCACACTCTCCTAATCCAAATCTCATTTTCTTCCCAAAAACCTTCACCAATCACATCAATTTCTCTTCCCAATTACCCCATGCACCATTCACATCAACCTCCTCTTCCCCATAAACCCCACCTACCTCCATTACATTCAAATTCAATTTCCCACCCATTCCCACCCAAAATGGCCGAAACCTAACCCTCCCCCCCTCCCTATAAATACCTCTCCTTTCTTCTTCATTTTCACACAACATAACCCCTTCTTCTCTACATAGCCGAACCCACTTCTCTCCCTCTCTTCCAAATTCTCTTCTTCTTCTTCTACTCCTCTTTTCTTTTTTGCTCGAGGACGAGCAAATTTTAAGTTTGGTGTGGTAAAAAGCCTAGCTTTTTATTTTTCATTCACCATCAATGGCACCCAAGACCGGAGTTTCCTCAAGAAAAGGAAAAGGGAAGGCAAAAGCTTCCACTTCCGAATCATGGGAAAAGGAGAGATTCATCTCCAAGAGCCACCAAGACCACTTCTATGATGTTGTGGCAAAGAAGAAGGTGATCCCTGAGGTCCCCTTCAAGCTCAAAAAGAATGAGTATCCGGAAATCCGACATGAGATCCAAAGAAGAGGGTGGGAAGTCATAACCAACCCCATGCAACAAGTCGGATTACTGATGGTTCAAGAGTTCTATGCTAATGCATGGATCACAAGGAACCATGATCAAAGTATGAACCCGAATCCAAAGAACTATCTCACAATGGTTCGGGGGAAATACTTAGATTTCAGTCCGGAAAATGTGAGATTGGCGTTTCATCTACCCATGATGCAAGGTGATGAACGCCCCTACACAAGGAGGGTCAACTTCAATCAAAGGTTGGACCAAGTCCTAATGGACATTTGTGTGGAAGGCACCCAATGGAGAGTAGACTCCAAAGGCAAACCGGTCCAACTAAGAAGACTGGATCTCAAGCCTGTAGCTAGAGGATGGTTGGAGTTCATCCAAAGATCCATCATCCCTACAAGCAACCGATCTGAAGTTACTGTGGATCGGGCCATCATGATTCATAGCATCATGATTGGAGAGGAAGTAGAGGTTCATGAAGTCATAGCCAATGAACTCTACAAAATAGCTGACAAGCCTTCATACATGGCACGGCTAGCCTTCCCCCACCTCATATGCCATTTATGCTACTCAGCTGGAGTTATCATAGTTGGAGATGTCTCCATTGAAGAAGACAAGCCCATCACCAAGAAAAGGATGGAGCAAACAAGGGAAGTCCCTCACGGCCCCCAAGGAGAACATGAGGAAGTTCATCAACAAATGCCTCATGGAATGCACTTTCCTCCCAACAATTATTGGGAGCAACTCAGTACCTCCTTAGAAGACTTGAGCCATAATGTGGAACAACTAAGGGTGGAACACCATGAACACGCCCTCACTCTTCAAGAAATAAGAGAAGATCAAAGAGCTATGAGAGAGGAGCAACAAAGGCAAGGAAGGGACATAGAAGAGTTGAAGAACATCATTGGTCCTTCAAGAAGAAGACGCCACTAGAGGTGGATTCATTCCTTGTTCTTTATTTTCTTTTTGTTTTCTGTTTTTAAGTATTATGTTTATCTATGTTTTTGTGTCTCTACTTCATGATCATTAGTGTGTAACCATGCCTTAAAGATTATAAATAATTCCATGAATCCTTCACCTCTCTTAAAAGAAAAATGTTTTAATTCAAAAGAACAAGAAGTACATAATTTTCGAAATTATTAGTGAATTTAATTTAATTATATTGATGTGGTGGCAATAACTTTTGTTTTCTGAATGAATGCTTGAACAGTGCATATTTTTGATCTTGTTGTTTATGAGTGTTAAAATTGTTGGCTCTTGAAAGAATGATGAACAAAGAGAAATGTTATTGATGAACTGAAAAATTCATGAATTGATTCTTGAAGCAAGAAAAAGCAGGCAAAAAAAAAAAATAGAAAGAAAAAGCAAGCAGAAAAAGCCAATAGCCCTTAAAACCAAAAGGCAAGGGTAGCAAGGACCCAAGGCTTTGAGCATCAATGGATAGGAGGGCCCAAGGAAGTAAAATCCAGGCCTAAGCGGCTAAATCAAGCTGTCCCTAACCATGTGCTTGTGTCATGAAGGTCCAAGTGAAAAGCTTGAGACTGAGTGGTTAAAGTCGTGATCCAAAGCAAAAGAGTGTGCTTAAGAGCTCTGGACACCACTAACTGGGGACTTTAGCAAAGCTGAGTCACAATCTGAAAAGGTTCACCCAATTATGTGTCTGTGGCATTTGTGTATCTGGTGGTAATACTGGAAGACAAAGTGCTTAGGGCCACAGCCAAGACTCATAAGTAGCTGTGTTCAAGAATCAACATGCTTAAATAAGAAAGTCAATAACACTATCTGAAATTCTAAGTTCCTAGAGAAGCCAATCACTCTAAACTTCAAAGGAAAAAGTGAGATGCCAAAACTGTTCAGAAGCAAAAAGCTACAAGTCCCGCTCATCTAATTAAATTAATATTCATTGATATTTTGGACTTTATAGTATATTCTCTTCTTTTTATCCTATTTGATTTTCAGTTGCTTGGGGACAAGCAACAATTTAAGTTTGGTGTTGTGATGAGCGGATAATTTATACGCTTTTTGGCATTGTTTTCATATAGTTTTTAGTAAGTTTGAGCTACTTTTAGGGATGTTTTCATTAGTTTTTATGTTAAATTCACATTTCTGGACTTTACTATGAGTTTGTGTGTTTTTCTGTGATTTCAGGTAAATTCTGACTGAAATTGAGGGATTTGAGCAAAACTCTGAAGAAGGCTAACAAAAGGACTGCTGATGCTGTTGGATTCTGACCTCCCTGCACTCGAAATGGATTTTCTGGAGCTACAGAACTCCAATTGGCGCGCTCTCAACGGCGTTGGAAAGTAGACATCCAGAGCTTTCCAGCAATATATAATAGTCCATACTTTATTCGAAGAATGACGACGTAACTTGGCGTTGAACGCCAAGTACACGCTGCTGTCTGGAGTTAAACGCCAGAAAAACGTCATGATCCGGAGTTGAACGCCCAAAACACGTCATAACCTGGAGTTTGACGCCAAGAAATGCCTCTACACGTGGATTGATCAAGCTCAGCCCAAGCACACACCAAGTGGGCCCCGGAAGTGGATTTATGCATCAATTGCTTACTCATGTAAACCCTAGTAGCTAGTCTAGTATATATAGGACATTTATCTATTGTATTAGACATCTTTGATCTCAGTTTTGTTTTATTCTTCATCTTAGGGGATCATTGATCACGTTAGAGAGGGCTGGCCATTCGGCCATGCCTGAACTCTTTGCTTATGTATTTTCAACGGTGGAGTTTCTGCACACCATAGATTAAGGGTGTGGAGCTCTGCTGTACCTCAAGTATTAATGAAATTCTATCTTCTTTTATTCAAATCTCTTTTATTCTTATTCCAAGATATTCATTCGTACCCAAGAACATGATGAATGTTATGAGTCAAATTACCCTCATTATCATTCTCACTTATGAATGCACGTGATTGACAACCATGTCCGTTCTACATGCAACAGAGCTTGAATGCGTATCTCTTAGATTCCCCAACAGAATCTTCGTGGTATAAGTTAGATAGTTGGCGGCATTCATCTGGATCCGGAAAGTCCAACCTTGTCTGTGGTGTTCCGAGTAGGATCCTGGGAGTCCGGAAAGTCCAACCTTGTCTGTGGTGTTCCGAGTAGGATTCCGATCATGAGTGACCGTGACGTGCTTCAAACTTTAACCTGCTGGGCGTTGGTGACAGACGCAAAAGAGGGATTCTATTCCAGTAGGAGCGGGAACCAACCGGTGATTAGCCGTACTGTGACAGAGTGCGTTAGCATAGTTTTCACTGCGAGGATGGGATGTAGCCATCAGCCATGGGTGATGCCTCCAGACTGGTTAGCTGTGTGAGTGACAGCCGCACAGGTTATTTCCCCGTGAGGAATGAAAGTAGCCACAGTTGATGGTGAACCCCTATACAAAGCTTGCCATGGAAAGGAGTAAGAAGGATTGAGCAGAAGGAGTAGGAGAGCAGGCGTCCAAGAGCTCTACAGCATCTCCATCCGCTTATCTGAAATCCCACCAATGAATCTGCATAAGTGTTCTATCCTTTTTATTATATTCTATTTTATTATTTCTATTTTCGAAAACCCATAAACTATTTTAATCTGCCTAACTGAGATTTGCAAGGTGACCATAGCTTGCTTCATACCAACAATCTCTGTGGATTCGACCCTTACTCACGTAAGGTTATTACTTGGACGACCCAGTACACTTGCTGGTTAGTTGAACGAGATTGTGAAGACAATAAACAATGCCTTCAGAGTATACATCCTTTATAAATACATAACAAGTGATCACAATTTCGTCCACCAGATATCTCTACAGTTGTTCAGGATGACAATGAGACTCTCTTTGAATACTGGGAGCGCTTCAATAATCTTCTGGAAGCATGCCCCCACCACATGATTGACAAGATCGTGCTACTCAGCTATGTCACACAAGGTATGAGGCCCCAAGATAAGACCACATTGGAAAGTGCCAGCAATGGGTCTATGAAGAAGTACAAGACCACCGATGAAGCTTGGCAATTGATCAGTTATTTAGCTGAATCTACTCAGAACCACAGCCAGAAGCAAGGCCGTTCAAGGGCAGTTGCAGAAGTATCTTCTGGCATAGAGACTGCTACTCTAAATCGAAGCATCTGTGAAATGACCAACCTGCTGAAGCAAATGCAGTTAAATCAACAAGCTCAGCAAACTTAACCGCAGTAAAACCAACAACTAGTTCCACAAAGAATTTGCAGAATTTGTGCTGATTACAGCCATTACACTGATGAATGCCCGCAGCTCCAACAAGAAGACAACACGGTGGCATCCACTCACAACTTCTATGACCGCCCCAACCAAGGGTGCAATCAAAGTGGAAATAATAACCATGGATGGCAGGATAGTTCAAACCAGAATTAGAGGGACAATAATAATAGGGGAGGCAGAGATAATCAGGGAAATCGGAGGTGGAATAATTACAACAACAGGCAGTAAAATCAACCTTACCGAGCACCTCACCTGAGGCAAAACCAAGGACCACTGAACAATCATTAGCAAACCTCTCAATTTACTTATTCTTCTGTATCTTCTAATGAAGATTTATTACAAGCTTTTGAGAAAAGACAACTGGCCATGGAAAATACCATCGTGAATAATATTAACGCCAGTCTGAATGGTTTCACCTTTACTCTGCAAGCTTTTATGACACAACTTGGTTCAGCATAAAATTCTAGTAACCAACCTTCAAGCACCACTGGAATCCCCTCTCAAACATTACCCAATCCAAAGGGAGGTATTAATGCCATCACCCTGAGGTCCGGAACCACATTGCAGGAGAGGAATCAGGAGAAACCAAGCTCACCAGAATACGCCTCAGCTGAAGAGGTGGTAGAAATCGAAGATGTTGAAGAGGAAGAGGATATACAGGACATAGCTGAAGAAGATATGGCTCAACCACTGGAAAAAGCACAAAAAGGTGCAGGCACCACAGAAAACACTATTCCCATTCCATTTCCACAACTTGCAAAGGAAGCCTAGGAAGCAGCTGGAACCTGATCCTAAAATGGTATAAATATTCAAAAAGGTTGAGGTAACTGTTCCCCTTTTTGATGTTATTCAGCAGGTACCTAAATATGCAAAGTTTATAAAAGACTTATGTATCCATAAAGACAAAATTAATGAATTAGAAACTATTCCTTTAGGTAGTTCTATATCTGCTTTAATGGGAGGATTACCTGAAAAATGTAGTGATCCAGGTCCTTGCATAGTTAGTTATACTATTGGTGGTGTAGTAATTTATGATTGCATGTGTGATTTAGGAGCATGTGTCAGTATAATGCCTTTGTCTATATATGATGTTTTAAGGCTCCCTCCCTTAAAAAGGTCGGCAGCTCGTTTTGTGTTAGCAGATAAAAGCATTATTACAGTGGCTGGAGTTGCTGAAGATGTTTTGGTGAACATTAAAGGGCTCATATTTCCCACTGATTTTTATATCTTGGAGATGCCCCATAATGATTCAGATAAGCCATCATCAATCCTACTTGGAAGACCATTCCTGAAGACATCAAAATTCAAATTGGATGCTTTTTCAGGGACATACTCCTTTGAAATAGATGGCCGTATAGTAATCTTCAATCTGAATGGAGTCATTGACAACCCCCCAGAAGATCGTTCTATCTTCCAGTGTGATGTCATAGACGAAAGTGTGGCTGAAGTTAAAAAAGGAAGAGTTTGAAGAGAGGCACACTGGACAAGGTCCAATTGTGGGGACCCTATTAACTGAGAATGAGGACACTTCGCCATTTTCACAAGCCCCAGATAACCCAGAGCCTGCCCATGATCAAAGGTTAGAATTGAAACCTCTCCCTCCACATCTCAAAAATGCTTACCTTGAGGATGAGCAGAAGCTTCTGGTTACTATTGCAAGAGAACTGACTTTTCAACAAGAAGAACAGCTACTTGATGTGCTGAGGAAGTATAAGAAGGCAATTGGGTGGAGTTTGACAGACATAGTGGGAATCAACCCTCAAATATGCGAGCACAGAATATTTTTAGAAAAGGGAGCAAGACCTGTCCGTCAACCACAAAGAATATTGAATCATACCATCTTAGAAGTTGTCAAAAAGGAAGTAACCAGACTATTGGAGACCGGTATCATATATCCCATTTCAGACAGTGAATGGGTAAGCCCAGTACAAGTGGTGCCCAAGAAGTCCGGAGTCACTACCGTGAAGAATGAGCATGGAGAGCTCATAGCAACTAGAGTTCAGAATGCTTGGAGAGTCTGCATTGATTACAAGCGTCTCAACCAAGCTACTCGTAAGGATCACTACCCACTTCCATTCATTGATCAAATGCTGGATCGCCTGTCAGGTAAATCACATTATTGCTTTTTAGATGGTTACACAGGTTATTTCCAGATTCATATAGCTCCTGAGGATCAGGAAAAGACTACTTTTACATGTCCTTTTGGGACCAACGCTTATAAGAGAATGCCCTTTGGCTTGTGCAATGCACCAGCTACTTTCCAAAGGTGCATGATGAGTCTTTTCTCTGATCTTATTGAGGACTGTATGGAAGTTTTTATGGATGATTTTAGCGTTTATGGTGATTCTTTTAACCTTTGCTTAGATGGATTATCTAGAGTATTAGATAGATGTATTAATACAAACCTTGTATTGAATTTCGAAAAATGCCACTTTATGGTAAAGCAAGGGATTGTATTGGGACATGTGGTATCTAATAATGGCATTTCTGTAGACCCAGCAAAGGTGAATGTTATTTCTAGTTTACCTTACCCCTCTTCTGTGAGGGAAGTCCGTTCGTTCCTTGGCCATGCAGGTTTCTACAGGAGATTTATTAAGGACTTTAGTCAGGTGGCACTTCCCTTATCCAGATTACTACAAAAGGATATTGAGTTCGTCAGTGAGGATTGCAAACAAGCATTTGATAAGCTAAAGACTGCTCTAACTCAAGCTCCAATTGTGAGAGGACCCGACTGGAGCTAGCCATTTGAAATCATGTGCGATGCTTCCAACCATGCAGTAGGAGCAGCGCTGGCTCAGCGTGAAGGTAAGAATCCTTTTGTTATTGCCTATGCATCTAAGACTTTAGACGCTGCCCAGTCCAATTATACTACTACTGAGAAAGAGCTACTTGCTATTGTTTTTGCTCTGGATAAGTTCCGGGCTTATTTACTTGGTACTAGAGTAGTAGTGTATTCAAACCATGCATCTCTAAAGTATCTATTGGCTAAAAAGGAATCCAAACCAAGACTTATACGTTGGATACTGTTGTTACAAGAATTTGATTTAGAAATCAAGGATAGGAGTGGTAATCAAAATTTAGTAGCAGACCACTTAAGTCCCCTTGAACATATTAAGAATGATTCTACTCCTATAGATGATAATTTTCCTTTTGACAACCTGCAAGCAGTATCTGAGGTAGTCCCTTGGTATGCACCTGTTGCTAATTATTTAGTTAGCCGCACATTTCCTCCACATTTTTCTAAACATCAAAGAGACAAGCTGAAACGTGAGTCTAAATATTATACATGGGATGACCCATATTTATGGAGATGTGGCGCTGACCAGATAATTAGACGTTGTGTACCTCAATCAGAATTCCAGTCCATTTTAGAGGCCTGTCACTCATCTGAAAGTGGAGACATTTTGGCCCCCAACGAACAGCTAGAAAGATCTTAGACTGTGGATTCTGGTGGCCTACTCTTTTTAGAGATGCTGCTGAGTTTTGTAAATCTTGTCACCCATGCCAGAAATTTGGTAACATATCCAAGAGGGATGAGATGCCTCAACAATATATGCTTTTCTGTGAAATTTTTTATGCTTGGGGCATTGACTTCATGGGTCCATTTCCAAATTCTAGTGGATATTTTTATATATTGTTAGCTGTAGATTATGTTTCCAAATGGGTGGAAGCAATTCCTACCCACACTGATGATGCTAACACTGTTGTTTCCTTTGTGAGAAACCATATTATATGCCGCTTTGGATCACCACGAGCGATCGTGAGCAATCAAGGCACCCATTTTTGTAACAGTAGACTAACAGGATTGATGAAGAAGCATGGGATAATCCATAAAGTTGCAACAGCTTACCATCCCCAAACTAATGGGCAAGCCGAGGTGTCAAACAGAGAAATTAAACGTATCTCGCAAAAGATAGTAAAGCCTCACAGAAAAGACTGGAGCACCAGACTACAAGATGCACTGTGGGCATATAGAACAGCATACAAGACACCTATTGGGATGAGTCCCTACCACTTAGTATATGGAAAAGCTTGTCATCTCCCAGTTGAAATCGAACACAGAGCCTTCTGGGCAGTTAAAGAGTGCAACATGGGGATTGAGAATGCTGGAGCTGAAAGAAAGTTGCAACTACAGGAACTGGAGAACCTTCGCCTAGAAGCTTATGAGAACTCCAGAATATACAAGGAAAAGATGAAAGCTGTGCATGATCAAAACATCAAGAAGAGAGAGTTCCAACCTGGAGATTTTGTTCTCCTTTACAAATCTCGACTGAGGCTCATGCCCGGTAAGTTGAGATCAAAATGGGAAGGTCCATACAGAATAGAGAAGGCTGAACCGTACGGAGTTTATCACCTAAGCCATCCTTCAAGTTCTGAACTTATTAAGGTTAATGGACACCGCCTGAAGCTATACCATGGTGAGAAGGTGCAGAAACGCAAGGAGCTTGAGATCTTCTGCCTAGAAGATCCCCACATAGCAACAGATTGAGCTAGTGGAGCGTCCAACTTACGGACGTTAAAGCAAAGTGCTTGGTGGGAGACAACCCACCGCGGTATGATCGTTCTTTTCTTCACCTTTAGTTTTTCTTCTTTGAATAACTCTTCTCTTTATTAGTGCTTTCATGCTCTTTCAATTACATGTCTTTATCTTTCCTTAAAAAAAAATAAAAATAATAATAATAAAAAAAATTCGCCACGCGACGCGATCGCACCAGCGACGCGTCCGCGTGGCCGGGGGAGTAAAGAAAAATAAAAATGAACAGGAAGTTACGTAGGAGCAGCGCTGGAGTCGTGCCAAAGGCACACATTATTCCACGCGACCGCGTCCCATGGAAATCATGGCCTCCCACGCGACCGCGTGCTCCACCGGCCGCGTGCCCTGCATTTTTGACGTCAAAGAGTGCACAATGCTATATTGTGCGAGAGTGGTGCTGGATTGGTGCTGGAAGCACAATCCTTGTCACGCAACCGCGTCAATTAATTTCTGATGCACACTCACGCGATCGCATGACCCATGCGATCGCGTCACCTTAATTTGGCAATTGAATTATATTGAACAGAGAGTTGTGCTGGAGCGAGGCTGCACTCGCGCCAGCAGCACAATGTAGGTCACGCGACCGCGTGACAGACGCGATCGCGTCCCCTTTCCTGATGCGCACTCACGCGAACGCGTGCCTTCCGCGGCCACGTCGCATGCGCCGCACAGCTCAACTTCAATTGCCAAATTATCTTATCTTTCTTTCCTCCAAGTCCTAATTTTTCTTTTCCCTCCTTCCTTCTTCTTTCCCCCTTTCCCCTTCTACCTCACCTTTCACTCTCTATCTCTCTCACCACCATTAACAAGGTTTTACCTTCTTCTTCCTTCTTCTCTTTTCTATCATTCTTATTATATTATGTATATATATTATTATTTTCTTTTTCTTTTCTTTTTCTTTTCAAATATTTATTTTTCCTTCTTCTTCTTTTCCTTTTACATTGGTGTTATAAACCTTTTGAGTCATCATTCCGCATTATATGCTTGTGGATTATTGCAAATTGTTTGACAATTATTTTTCTCCTATTTAAGGGATTGCTTGCATGTTCAATTTCATACTTTTTATATCTTGTTTAACATGCATGCCATGTGTTTGTGAAAAAGCCCATATAGCACTATGCACTTTTCTACATTACTTTACTCTACTCTGCAATGCTTGCTTTTCACAAATTCCCTTTCATATTTTATTAATTAAATTTAATTGTCAATACAAACGTGATAATTAGTTTGTTACAAATGGTAACCTAACTTGGACATTGAATGTTTGATATATGCTACTCATGCCTTTGCCTGCATGCCAATAAACCTCTTGCATTCCATTGTCCTACATGCACTTGCTATATTTCCATTGATGAGCTTTTCACATGTAATCCGGACCATGTGTTAATGCCATTTATCTTTATTGTGCATTGACTACCACTTACAATACCCTCTTCCTTGCTCTATCTCTTTGAATTTAATTTACTTTCTCTTCCCTTCTTTCAGGATGGCCACCAAGAAAAGAAACGAGAAAGCTACTTCCAAACAACCAGCAAGAAGAGCAACTAAAAGAGCATTAGTGGCAGAGCCTTCTTCAACCGCAGTCAAGCCCTCAACAAAAAGAGTTAAGAGGATAATAAAGGTTGACGACAAGGAGAAAGCCTTTCCAGCAAAAGACACTGCGCGATTTCCCAATCGCTACTGTGAGCAGATGTTCCCTATCCTAGCAGAAAGGAACTATAACAATGAATACCTTCTTATCCTCCCGTCCAATATTGCCACCATTGTTGAGCCGCAAATTGAGCGAAGACAATGGGGTTTCCTACGGAGACAGCCAAGAAGCAAGTCCCCATCACAGAAGAGGCCATTCAGCAAGTTCTGAGTCTTCCCCCTATTCTAGCAGGAATGGACACTTTTCAAGAAGCCACCCTTCAGCGCCAAAGATACCAATTTGACTGGGACTCGGTTCTCGAAGTCATCGCTTTACCTGGCAGCCGTTGGATCTACGGATACCACCGCACCCGCCCTAAGGGAATCTTGGCTTCCGCACTTACCTTGGGGGCTCGCGTATGGGCACAGATCTTATCCCATTACGTCTTTCCAAGCACTCATGAGTCCTTATTCATTGCGGACATGGCTGTTCTACTATGGTGCATCCTTACAGACTAACCTCTGGATCTTTCAAGACACATCCGGCATGCTATGGAGCATGTACAAATCGCGGGCAACTTACCTTTCCCCGCCTTGGTCTCAAATCTTGTCTCAGCAGCCAGAGTCTCCTGCAGAGCTGGGGACACCAAAGCCATGCTTCCACGGGATGATCAATATGTCCCTAACGGGAAATACCTCAGACATTCAGCAGCCACTACAAGCCAGCCTACTGAGCCGGTTGAAGATATTCCTTCTTCAACACCACAAGCATCTACCACTGAGAAATTGCTCCAGCATATACTCGAAAAGTTGGATCGGCATGAACAAAAAGCAAAGATGAGAGAGCGCCGTAACGAGCGCCAATTCAAACACCTCAAGGAGCTACTCAAGGGATGCTTTAGAGACTCAGACACCCCGGACTCCACTTCTTTTACCAGCACCGAGAGCCATGATGATCCCGACTATGGAGATACTGCCACCAGCCCACCCCTGTTCCTGACAGATGGCACCGAGGATAGTGCAAAGCCTTAAGTGTCGGGAGGTCGGTCGATACCTAACGTCTGGAGGTAAATTCTCTTCTCTGACACCAATAATTAGGATATTTTAGTTAGATTTTTCTTTCTTTTATAGAATAGAATAAATTGCATAGGTTAGGATAGTTGCATGCATGTTCTACTTGATTGAAAAGACAATAAGTTTCTTTTAAAAATCTATCTTTGGAACAAAATTTCACTAATTTTTCAAAATTTTTATGATAAATCTGCTTGAGTTGTATTTGGAACATGATGTTTGAGCTAAAGAACACACAACCTGTGAAAGATTTGAGCCTTTATGTATGGTTACATTATTTAACCATAATTATTTTATTCTTGTGTGTTTACTTCTCTATGATTGTAATCTATATTTTGTTTTATCTTATATGTCTAATATTTATTATATTTACATGCTTGCACATGATTGAGGCCATTATTTGTTTAAACTCACTTATCCAAATCAAGCCTACCCTTTTCAATTACCCTTGTTAACCACTTTGAGCCTTTAAAACCCCATTTGTTCTATATTTTACCACATTACTAACCTTAAGCTGAAAAATAATTGCATATCCTAAATTGAATCTTTGGTAAGCTTAAGATAGAATTGTGTGTACTAGTTAAGTATGGGAAATTGTGGGAACAAAAGTTGTTAAGGGAATGTGTCATGAAAATTTAAAGGAAATTTGGATACCCACTCATGTGAAAATATAAGAATGAAAAACCTATGTGCATTGATAAGCTTTATTTATTCAAAAAAAATAAATAAATAAGGGGACAAAATTACCCCAATGTTAAATTCAAAATTCAAAGATCAATGCACATATGATAGAATTAAAATACAAGGTTGAAACATGAGTATAGGTTGAAAAAGGGAATTATGGGTAGCTAGGCATGAATTTAAAAGTATATAGAATATATGTATATTAGGTGAGAGCTTAGGTTAATTAAAGATTCAATTTATAAAGCTCACTTAGCCATATGTATATCCTTACCTGCACCTTGGCCCCATTACAACCATGAAAAGACCTCATGATGTTTGCATTGGTATATTAACTGTTGTTGATTGGTTAGGAGAAAAACAAAAGTTAGAAAGCATGACTAGAGAAGAATAGAGTGATTACCCTATACACTAGAGATTAGAGCGTACATACATTATCAGTGAGGGTTCAATGCTTGAATTTTCATGTTTCCGGCCTTCATAAGCTATCTTCTTGCACTTTTATCAGTTTTATTATATGATGATAGAATTAGTGGAATTTGATGTGTAATTGTTTTGAAGGGCTTATTTACTTTTGATCAAGTGGATAATAATCATATAGTTGCATTTATTTATATATGTAGGATTGCATTGCATTTCATGAGTTTCTGCATGTTCATACTTATTTCCTTGTCTCCTTCAATTTAGCATGAGGACATGCTAATGTTTAAGTGTGGGGAGGTTGATAAACCACTATTTTATAGTTTATATCCTTACCCACTTATTCATCAATTTAGCATTCATTTAGATTTCCTTCCTAAATTTATTACATCTTTGAAAATTGCTTCCTAGAGACTTTAATTATTTAATTTTAATTCTCCTCTATTCCATTCGATGCCGTAATCTGTGTGTCAAGTGTTTCAGGCTTTATAGGACATGAATGAGACAGAGATTGGAGAGGAAGCTAGCAAAAATCGAAGGAACACAAGAATTTGAGAAGATAACCAGCGAAAAGTGACGCGGTTGCATGGCTCACGCGACCGCGCAAAGGAGCGCAAATCACAGTGACGCGGCCGCATGGCTTGCGCGGCCGCGCGGATTGGAAAGCACAAGCAACGCGGTAGCGTGGACGACGCGAATGCGTGAAGAGAAAAAGTGCAAGCGACGCGTCCGCATGGAAGATGCGATCGCGTGACATGCGCGATCTGCATAATCTGCAGAATCCAAAACCAGCGATTTTAGACCCTATTTCGGCCCAGTTTTCGGCCCGAAACAGCAGACTAGAGTCAGAGAATATGCAGAAACAACGGAGACACATTCATAGAGTAGTTTTAGATCTAGTTTTTCACTCTCTTAGGTTTTTCTCTCTAGTTTTTAGAATTTTAATTTTCAATTGGTCTTAGCATTGGAACATTGGGAAGAGTTATTTCCTCATCAAGACTTTGATGAGCGGATAATTTGTACGCTTTTTGGCACTGTTTTTAGTATGTTTTTAGTATGATCTAGTTAGTTTTTAGTATATTTTTATTAGTTTTTAGTTAAAATTCACTTTCTGGACTTTACTATGAGTTTGTGTGTTTTTCTGTGATTTCAGGTATTTTCTGGCTGAAATTGAGGGACCTGAGCAAAAATCTGATTCAGAGACTAAAAAGGACTGCAGATGCTGTTGGATTCTGACCTCCCTGCACTCGATGCGGATTTTCTGGAGCTACAGAAGCCCAATTGGCGCGCTCTCAACGGCGTTGGAAAGTAGACATCCTGGGCTTTCCAGCAATATATGATAGTCCATAGTTTGCCCAGGATTTGATGGCCCAAACCGGCGTTCAAAGTCACCCTCAGAATTCCCAGCGTTAAACGCCGGAACTGGCACAAGAATGGGAGTTAAACGCCCAAACTGGCATAAAAGCTGGCGTTTAACTCCAAGAAGAGTCTCTACACGAAAATGCTTCAATGCTCAGCCCAGGCACACACCAAGTGGGCCCGGAAGTGGATTTTTATGTCATTTACTCATCTTTGTACACCCTAGGCTACTAGCTCTCTATATATAGGACCTTTTACTATTGTGTTTAGAGCTTTTGATCATGTTTTTATGATTGAACCCTCTTTGGGAGGCTGGCCATTCGGCCATGCCTAGACCTTGTTCTTATGTATTTTCAACGGTGGAGTTTCTACACACTATAGATTAAGGTGTGGAGCTCTGCTGTACCTCGAGTATTAATGCAATTACTATTGTTCTTTTATTCAATTCCGCTTGTTCTTGTTCCAAGATATCACTTGTTCTTCAACTTGATGAATGTGATGATCCGTGACACTCATCATCATTCTCACCTATGAACGTGTGCCTGACAACCACCTCCGTTCTACCTTAGATTGGGTGAATATCTCTTGGATTCCTGATACACGATGCATGGTTGATCGCCTGACAACCGAGCCAGCCATTCCGTGAGATCAAAGTCTTTGTGGTATAGGCTAGAACTGATGGCGGCATTCAAGAGAATCCGGAAGGTCTAACCTTGTCTGTGGTATTCTGAGTAGGATTCAATGATTGAATGACTGTGACAAGCTTCAAACTCCTGAAGGCGGGGCGTTAGTGACAGACGCAAAAGAATCACTGGATTCTATTCCGGCCTGATTGAGAACCGACAGATGGATAGCCGTGCCGTGACAGGGTGCATTGAACATTTCCACTGAGAGGATGGGAGGTAGCCACTGACAACGGTGAAACCGTTGCATAAGCTTGCCATGGAAAGGAGTAGGAAGGATTGGATGAAGACAGTAGGAAAGCAGAGAGACGGAAGGGACAAGCATCTTCATACGCTTATCTGAAATTCCTACCAATGAATCACATAAGTATCTCTATCTTTATCTTTATGTTTTATTCGTATATCATCATTCATATCCATTTGAGTCTGCCTGACTAAGATTTACAAGGTGACCATAGCTTGCTTCATACCAACAATCTCTGTGGGATCGACCCTTACTCGCGTAAGGTTTATTACTTGGACAACCCAGTACACTTGCTGGTTAGTTGTGCGAAGTTGTGTTTATGCCATGGTATTGAACACCAAGTTTTTGGATTCATTACCGGGGATTATTTGATTTGTGAAAAGTATTGATCACAATTTCGTGCACCAGACTTCATCATTCTAGTTTGTTCTCTTAACTTGGTTTTATTCTTCCATGTTCTTTGTTATGTTCAATTTTGTCATTCAGATACTGTTATGATTAATTAATGCAAGGATTATTTCTTTTTAATTTAATTTCAATTCCAATAATCATGTCTTTTTTTAATTCCCTTTCATGTGCCATGGATTCTTTATTTACAATGCGTGAGTAGTTTCATTACTTTATGGGGAGTTGATTAAAAGGAACACTTGAGTTGGAAGGATTGAAGGAAATATTTGTAATTGGGTTAAATGTTGGATTGCTATCCTGTCACCGATGCCAATCCCTTTGAACTAAGTGGGTTGCAACTTGTGAACAGATCTGGCATTCCCACTTGTTTGACTTTCCCTTACCTAGTAAGGGATAACCAAACAGAACAACTATTAATTATAAATTAATCTTACAATCACACCATCAATGATAGAGATTCTAACCAATCAATTCCCACTCAAGGCTTTTATTTATATTATTTAAAATTCCTCAATTTAAATTCCAATTTACTTAGCTCAACTTCTTGGAATATCTGATTAATAAAACAGCACACTTTTCTGCAACTCGTTGGGAGACGACCTGTGACTTAAAACTCCCAGTAATTTTAATTTAAACTTTCTGTGACATATTTCTAAATTGATAGGCAGATTTTCGGTGAGTTAAGAACTATACTTGCAACGTAACCATTTAAATAAATTTTTAATTCACCAGCTTATGCACTCCATCAACTCCCTCCTAGTACTCTTCCAAGCAATACAGAAGACAATCCAAAAAGAGAGTGTAAGGCCATCAACATGGCCGAATTTGGAGAGGAGGAAGAGGCAGTGATCACCACTGAGGAAGACTTCAATAGACGTCCACTGGCCTCCAATGAGTTCCCTAATGAGGAACCATGGGAATCTGAGGCTCACACTGAGACCATAGAGATTTCATTGGATTTACTTCTGCCATTCATGAGCTCTGATGAGTATTCTTCCTCTGAAGAGGACGAAGATGTCACTGAAGAGTAAGTTGCTAAGTACCTTAGAGCAATCATGAAGCTAAATGACAAGTTAGTTGGTAATGAGACTTGGGAGGATGAACCCCCTTTGCTCACCAAAGAACTGGATGACTTGACTAGGCAGAGATTACCTTAAAAGAGACAAGACCCTGGGAAATTCTCAATACCTTGTGCATTAGGCACCATGACCTTCGAGAAGGCTATGTATGACCTAGGGTCAAGCATAAACCTCATGCCTCTCTCTGTAATGGAGAAGCTAGGGATCTTTGAGGTACAAGCTGCAAGAATCTCACTAGAGATGGCAGACAATTCAAGAAAACAAGCTTATGGACTTGTAGAGGATGTTCTGGTATAGATTGAAGACCATTATATCCCTGTTGATTTCATAGTCCTAGAGACTGGAAAGTGCATGGATGAATCCATCATCCTTGGCAGACCCTTCCTAGCCACAGCAAAGGCTGTGATTGATGTTGACAGAGGAGAATTGATCATTCAAGTGAATGAAGAATTGATAAACCACTATTTTATGGTTTATCTTGTTCTCAATTGAGTGGTTTTTATTAACTCTTTACCCACTTATTCATACTATTTGCATGGTTTTATAATTCCTTCCTAATTATGTGTTTTGATTGAAAACATGCTTCTTTGATCTTATATTTGCTTATTATTAATCCTCTCTTATTACCATTAGATGCCTTGATATGTGTGTTAAGTGTTTTCAGAGATTATAGGGCATGAATGGCTCAGAAGATGGGAAGAAAGCATGCAAAAGAGGAAGGAATGCAAGAAGTTGGAGAAATTGCTAAGCTGTCCAGCCTGACCTCTCTGCACTCAAACGGCTATAACTTTAGCTAGAGAGGTCCAAACGATGCGGTTCTAGTTGCGTTGGAAAGCTAACGTCCAGGGCTTCGATTTGATATATAATTGGCATAGCTGCCTGGTGCACGAATTTGTGATTCGCACAACTAACCAGCAAGTGCACTGGGTCGTCCAAGTAATACCTTACGTGAGTAAGGGTCGATCCCACGGAGATTATTGGTTTGAAGCAATCAATGTTTATTTTATTAATCTTAGTCAGGAGGCCAATAAAGTTATTTGGATTTAATTGTAAAAAGTCAAAGTAATTAAAATTGTAAGTTAAAATAATAGAGAATTATAGCGTTACTTGTTGTGCAGTAATGGGGAATATGTTGGAGTTTTGGAGATGCTTTGTCCTCTGAATTTCTGCAAAGTAATATTTAACTCAATTGTTTGTAAAGCACGTCTACGGCAAGTTGTATGTAGGGCGTCACCATTGTCAGTCGCTACTTCCCATCCTCTTAGTGAAAACGTTCCTATGCTCTGTCACAGCACGGCTAATCATCTGTCGGTTCTCAATCAGGTTGGAATAGAATCCATTGATTCTTTTGCGTCTGTCACTAACGCCCAGCCTTCAGGAGTTTGAAGCTCGTCACAGTCATTCAATCCCAGAATCCTACTCGGAATACCACAGACAAGGTTTAGACTTTTCGGATTCTCATGAATGCCGCCATCAATCCGGCTTATACCACGAAGATTCTGTTGGGGAATCTAAGAGAAGTTCATTCAGTCTGATGTAGAACGGAGGTGTTTGTCAGACACACGTTCATAGATTGAGGGAGGTGATGAGTGTCACGAATCATCACCTCTTTCACAATTAAGCGCGAATAAACATCTTAGATCGGACCATACACACGTTTGAGTGAAATAGAAACAATTGCATTAATTCATCGAGACGTTGCAGAGCTCCTCACCCCCAACAATGGAGTTTAGAGACTCATGCCGTCAAAAAGTATGTAATTCAGATCTGAAAATGTCATGAGGTCCAAGATAAGTCTCTAAAAGTTGTTTAAATAGTAAACTAGTAACCTAGGTTTACAGAATATGAGTAAACTAAGATAATTGGTGCAGAAATCCACTTCTGGGGCCCACTTGGTGTGTGCTGGGGCTGAGACTAAAGCTATCCACGAGTTGAGGCCTTTCTTGGAGTTAAACTCCAAGTTATGACGTGTTTTGGGCGTTCAACTCCGGATCATGACGTTTTTCTGGCGTTTAACTCCAGACAACAGCATGTACTGGGCGTTCAACGCCAAGTTACGTCGTCTTTCTTCGCGCAAAGTATGGACTATTATATATTGCTGGAAAGCCCTGGATGTCTACTTTCCAACGCCGTTGAGAGCGCGCCCATTGGACTTCTGTAGCTCCAAAAAATCCATTCCGAGTGCAGGGAGGTCAGGATCCAACAGCATCAGCAGTCCTTTTTCAGCCTAAGTCAGATTTTTGCTCAACTCCCTCAATTTCAGCCAGAAAATACCTGAAATCACAGAAAAATACACACACTCATAGTAAAGTCCAGAAATATGATTTTTTCCTAAAAACTAATAATATTCTACTAAAAACTAATTAAAACATATTAAAATCTACATGAAATTACCCCCAAAAGGCGTATAAAATATCCGCTCATCACAACACCAAACTTAAACTGTTGCTTGTTCTCAAGCAACTGGATGAATAAAAGAGGATAAAAAGAAATCAAGAAGCAATAATATCTCAGAGTTTTAAGTGAAGCTCAGATTCTAATTAGATGAGCGGGGCTAGTAGCTTTTTGCTTCCAAACAGTTTTGGCATCTCACTTTATCCTTTGAAATTCAGAATGATTGGCATCCATAGGAACTCAGAAGTCAGATAGTATTATTGATTTTCCTAGTTAAGTATGTTGATTCTTGAACACAGCTACTTTTATGAGTCTTGGCCGTGGCCCTAAGCACTTTGTTTTCCAGTATTACCACTGGATACACAAATGCCACAGACACATAACTGGGTGAACCTTTTCAGATTGTGACTCAGCTTTGCTAGAGTCCCCAGTTAGAGGTGTCCAGAGCTCTTAAGCACACTCTTTTTGCTTTGGATCACGACTTTAACCACTCAGTCTCAAGCTTTTCACTTGGACCTTCATGACACAAGCACATGGTTAGGGACAGCTTGATTTAGCCGCTTAGGCCTGGATTTTATTTCCTTGGGCCCTCCTATCCATTGATGCTCAAAGCCTTGGATCCTTTTTTTACCCTTGCCTTTTGGTTTTAAGGGCTATTGGCTTTTTCTGCTTGTTTTTTCTTTTTCTTTCTATTTTTTTTCACCTTTTTTTTTCAAGCTTTTGCTTTTTCACTGCCTTTTCTTGCTTCAAGAATCAATTTCATGATTTTTCAGATCATCAATAACATTTCTCTTTGTTCATCATTCTTTCAAGAGCCAACAATTTTAACATTCATAAACAACAAGATCAAAAATATGCACTGTTCAAGCATTCATTCAGAAGACAAAAAGTATTGCCACCACATATAAATAATTAGAATTTTCCTTATTAAGAACTCGAAAAAAATTAAATTGCCTCTTTATTCTACAAATCTACTATTTTATTCATGTTTGATGATGATGGGAAAAATAAATTATAACTTAATTGGAAATAAAACCAAAATAGATATGCTAATTACTACTACTCCTATATAACTTCTAAGGTAAAATCCTATAATAATACTATCACAGAGTTAAAGCTAGAATTAGAACTTAACAACCTGTATTTTGGGAAGTGGATGTTCCTCTAGTCTGTAGGGTGCCTTCAAGAATTAATTTCTGACGCTTCAGCTCCCTTAAGTTTACATCCTTGCTTTTCTTGTTCCCTTAGTTGCCATGATCTTGATGAGTTTTAGCTCAGTGATCATGGCAACTCACACCAAACTTAGAGGTTTGCTTGTCCTCAAGCAAAAGAAAGGACAGTAGAGGAATAGAGGGAGAGGCAATTTCGAAATCCAAAAGATATGATGAGTTGAAAAAGATTTGAAAAAGATTTGGATTGGAAAAAGATTTGGGTTTATGAATTAAGATATATTTGATATTTTTGAAAAAGGAATTTTAGAAATTAGTGTTTTTAGAAATTAGGATTCAAAATTTTGGAATTGAAGGATGACATTTTGAAACATGTTTATGCAATAAATCATGAATTGAAACATAAAAATTTAGAAAAATTATAAAGAAAAACGAATTTTACCTCCTCCCCACCATTCTGGCGTTAAACGCCCAACTGGTGCATGTTTTGGGCGTTTAACGCCCAATTGTTGCTTCTCCTGGGCGTTCAACGCCCAGCTGATGCTTCTTTCTGGCGTTGAACGCCAGGAAGTCCTTTGTCACTGGGCGTTTTTCTGAACGCCCAGGACGTTGTCGATCTGGCGTTAAACGCCCAGAAGGTGCTTCTTTCTGGCGTTCAACGCCCAGAAGATGCTCCTTTCTGGCGTTTAACGCCCAGTGGGTGCTTCTTTTGGGCGTTCAACGCCCAAAATGTTTCTTACTGGCTTTTTCACGCCAGTGAGCTTCCAAATTTCCCTGTAACTCTGTGAATTCAATCAATTGCTATTTTTACCCTTTGAAGATACTTGAACTCATACCTGTAAAAAAAAGGAAATTTATTTAATTGGTAAATAAACTTTGTAAATGGCTGGGTTGCCTCCCAGCAAGCGCTTCTTTATTGTCTTTAGCTGGACTACCACTGAGCTCTAATCAAGTCTCAGTTTTGAGCATTCTTGCTCAAAATTACTTTCAAGATAATGTTTAATTCTTTGTCCATTGACAATGAACTTTTTGTTAGAGTCATTATCTTGAAGCTCTACGTATCCATATGGTGATACACTTGTAATTATATATGGACCTCTCCACCGGGATTTTAATTTCCCGGGGAATAATTTGAGCCTAGAATTAAATAGCAGAACTTTCTGCCCCAGCTCAAAGACTCTGGATGACAATTTCTTTTCATGCCATCTTTTTGCTTTCTCTTTGTAAATTTTTGCATTCTCGAAAGCATTGAGTCTAAATTCCTCTAGCTCATTTAACTGGAGCAATCGTTTTTCTCCAGCTAACTTGGCATCAAGGTTTAGGAATCTGGTTGCCCAGTAGGCCTTGTGTTCCAGTTCCACTGGCAAGTGACATGCCTTTCCATACACAAGCTGGTATGGAGAGGTCCCTATAGGGGTCTTGAATGCTGTTCGGTATGCCCACAGAGCATCATCCAAGCTTCTTGCCCAATCCCTTCTACGGTTAATTACAGTCCGTTCCAGGATTCTTTTAAGTTCTCTATTTGAGACTTCAGCTTGCCCATTAGTTTGTGGGTGATATGGAGTAGCTACCCTGTGGCTAACTCCATAACGTACCAGAGCAGAGTAAAGCTGTTTATTGCAGAAATGAGTGCCCCCATCACTGATTAATACTCTAGGGATACCAAATCTACTGAAGATGTGTTTCTGGAGGAATTTTAACACTATTTTAGTGTCATTAGTGGGTGTTGCAATAGCCTCCACCCATTTGGATACATAATCCACTGCCACCAGAATATAAGTGTTTGAGTATGATGGTGGGAAAGGTCCCATAAAGTCAATGCCCCATACATCAAACAACTCAATCTCCAAGATCCCTTGTTGAGGCATGGCATAACTGTGAGGTAGGTTGCCTGATCTTTGGCAACTGTCACAATTAAGCACAAACGCTCGGGAATCTTTATAGAGAGTAGGCCAGTAGAAGCCACTTTGGAGGACTCTTGTGGCTGTTCGCTCACTTCCAAAATGTCCTCCATACTGTGATCCATGGCAATGCCAAAGGATCTTCTGTGCTTCTTCTTTAGGCACACATCTACGGATTACTTCGTCTGCACATCTCTTAAAGAGATACGGTTCATCCCAAAGATAATACTTTGCATCTGTGATCAGCTTTTTTGATTGCTGTCTACTGTACTCTTTGGGTATGAATCTCACTGCCTTGTAGTTTGCAATGTCTGCAAACCATGGCACTTCCTGGACGGCAAAGAGTTGCTCATCCGGAAAAGTTTCAAAGATCTCAGTGAGAGGGAGGGACGCCCCTTCTACTGGTTCTATTCGGGACAGGTGATCTGCTACTTGATTCTCTGTCCCTTTTCTGTCTCTTATTTCTATATCAAACTCTTGCAGAAGCAACACCCATCTGATGAGTCTGGGCTTTGAATCCTGCTTTGTGAGTAGATATTTAAGAGCAGCATGATCAGTATACACAATCACTTTTGATCCTACTAAATAGGATCTGAATTTGTCAATGGCGTAAACCACTGCAAGTAGCTCTTTTTCTGTAGTTGTGTAATTCTTCTGTGCGTCATTTAAAACACGGCTGCCATAGTAAATGACGTGCAGAAGCTTGTCATGCCTTTGTCCCAACACTGCACCAATGGCATGGTCACTGGCATCACACATCAATTCAAATGGTAATGTCCAGTCTGGTGCAGAGATGATTGGTGCTGTGACCAATTTAGCTTTTAGAGTCTCAAATGCCTACAGACACTCTTTATCAAAGATAAATGGCGTGTCAGCAGCTAGCAGGTTGCTTAGAGGTTTGGCGATTTTTGAAAAATCCTTTATAAACCTCCTATAGAATCCTGCATGCCCCAGAAAGCTTCTGATTGCCTTAACATTAGCAGGTGGTGGCAATTTTTCAATTACTTCTACCTTAGCTTGATCCACCTCTATTCCTTTGTTCGAAATTTTGTGCCCAAGGACAATTCCTTCAGTCACCATAAAGTGACGTTTTTCCCAGTTTAAAACCAGGTTAGTCTCTTGGCATCTTTTCAGAACAAGTGCTAAATGGTTAAGGCAGGAGCTGAATGAGTCTCCAAATACTGAAAAGTCATCCATGAAGACTTCCAGGAATTTTTCCACCATATCAGAGAAAATTGAGAGCATGCACCTCTGAAAGGTTGCAGGTGCATTACACAGGCCAAATGGCATCCTTCTGTATGCAAATACTCCAGATGGGCATGTAAATGCCGTTTTCTCCTGATCCTGGGGATCTACTGCAATTTGATTATAACCTGAATATCCATCCAGGAAGCAGTAGTATTCATGACCTGCTAGTCTTTCTAGCATCTGGTCTATGAATGGTAAAGGAAAATGATCCTTTCTGGTGGCTGTATTGAGCCTTCTATAATCAATGCACATACGCCACTCTGTAACTGTCCTTGTAGGAACCAGTTCATTTTTTCATTATGAACCACTGTCATGCCTCCTTTCTTAGGGACAACTTGGACAGGGCTCACCCAGGGGCTGTCAGAAATAGGATAAATAATCCCAGCCTCTAGTAATTTAGTGACCTCTTTCTGCACCACTTCTTTCATAGCTGGATTCAGCCGCCTTTGTGGTTGAACCACTGGCTTGGCGTCATCCTCCAGCAAGATTTTGTGCATGCATCTGGCTGGGCTAATGCCCTTAAGATCACTAATGGACCACCCAAGAGCTGTCTTGTGCGTCCTTAGCACTTGAATTAGTGCTTCCTCTTCCTGTGGCTCTAAGGTAGAGCTTATAATTACATGAAAGGTATCACCTTCTCCCAGAAATGCATATTTCAGGGATGGTGGTAATGGTTTGAGCTCGGGTTTAGGAGGTTTCTCCTCTTCCTGAGGGATTTTCAGAGGTTCTACTATTCTCTCTGATTCCTCCAGGTCAGGCTGAACATCTTTAAAGATGTCCTCTAGCTCTAATTCGAGACTCTCAGCCATATTGACCTCTCTTATCAGAGAGTCAATAATATCAACACTCATACAGTCATTTGGGTTGTCTGGATGTTGCATGGCTTTGACAACATTCAACTTGAACTCCTCCTCATTGACTCTCAAGGTTACTTCCCCTTTTTGGACATCAATGAGGGTTCGGCCAGTTGCTAGGAAAGGTCTTCCTAGAATGAGAGTTGCACTTTTGTGCTCCTCCATTTCCAGCACCCCAAAGTCAGTAGGAAAGGCAAATGGCCCAACCTTGACAATCATGTCTTCAATCACGCCTGATGGGTATTTAATGGAGCCATCAGCAAGTTGAAGACATATCCTGGTTGGTTTGATTTCTTCAGTCAAACCAAGCTTTCTGATAGTAGATGCAGGTATTAGGTTGATACTTGCCCCAAGATCACATAAAGCTTGCTTGGTGCAGGTGCCCTCTAATGTGCATGGTATCATAAAGCTCCCAGGATCTTTAAGCTTCTCAGGTAAGCTTTTCAGAATGACTGCACTGCATTCTTCAGTGTGGTAAACTTTTTCAGTTTCCCTCCAATCCTTCTTATGACTTAAGATCTCTTTCATGAACTTAGCATAAGATGGTATTTGCTCAAGTGCTTCTGCAAACGGAATCTTTATTTCAAGAGTCCTGAGATAATCTGCAAGGCGGGCAAATTGCTTATCCTGTTCCGCTTGGCGGAGTTTTTGAGGATAAGGCATTTTGGCTTTGTATTCCTCAACCTTAGTTGTTGCAGGTTTATTACTTACAGAAGTGGGTTGGGAAGCCTTTTTAGAAGGGTTGTTATCAGCACTTGTATGTGACTGATCACCCACTGGCATTTGAATGCCAGGGGTGGAAGCTGGAGTGGCGTTAGACGCCACTTCCTTATTGGTTACTGGCGTTTGAACGCCAGAACCATGTTCCCTTTGGGCGTTCAACGCCGGATTCATGCTTGTTTCTGGCGTTGAACGCCAGGAATGAGCATGGTCTGGGCGTTCAGCGCCAGCATCATTCCTCTCTGGGCTCTGATAGTCTTCAGAGGGATTTTGAGTAGACATCTGTTCATTTCTTGGTTTCCTGCTGCTTTGAAGTGAGGTATTTAATGTTTTCCCACTTCTTAATTGAACTGCTTGGCATTCTTCTGCTATTTGTTTTGACAGTTGCTTTTCTGTCTGCTTTAATTGCACTTCCATATTCCTGTTAGCCATTCTTGTTTCCTGTAATATTTCCTTGAATTCGGCTAGCTGCTGAGTTAGAAAGTCCAATTGCTGATTAATTTCATTAGCCTGATCTACCGGACTGAGTTCTGCTTAGGTACAGATGCTGATTTCTGGCAACTGTATCAATGAGCTCTTGAGCTTCTTCAATTGTTTTTCTCATATGTATAGATCCACCAGCTGAGTGGTCTAGAGAAATCTGAGCTTTTTCTGTAAGCCCATAGTAAAAGATGTCTAATTGCACCCATTCTGAAAACATTTCAGAGGGGCATTTTCTTAGCATCTCTCTGTATCTCTCCCAGGCATCATAAAGGGATTCATTATCTCCTTGTTTGAAGCCTTGGATGCTTAGCCTTAGCTGTGTCATCCGTTTTGGAGGGAAATAGTGATTCAGGAATTTTTTTTGACAGCTGTTTCCATGTTTTTATGCTCTTCTTAGGCTGGTTATTTAACCACCTCTTAGCTTGATCTTTTACAGCAAATGGAAACAGTAATAATCTGTAGACATCCTGATCCACTTCTTTATCATGTACTGTGTCAGCAAATTGTAAAAATTGTGCCAGAAACTCTGTAGGTTCTTCATGTGGAAGACCAGAATACTGGCAGTTTTGCTGCACCATGATAATGAGCTGAGGATTCAACTCAAAGCTACTAACTCCAATGGAGGGTATACAGATACTACCCCCATATGAAGCAGTAGTGGGGTTAGCATATGACCCCAGAGTCCTCCTGGACTGATCATTCCTATTTAATTCCATAATGGAATAAAAGAGATGATATGTATGTTGCTATTATTTATTTTATAATAGTGGAATAAATAAAAATGGAATATATAAGAAAAATTTGAAAATATTCTATGAAAAAAAAATTTTTTTTTTTGAAAAAAAATTTGAAATTGAAATCTGAAATTTATATAAAAAAAAATTTCGAAAATGTAGTTTTAAAATTAGTTAGAAAAGATTTTTTTTTTATGATGAAAGAGAAAAACACACAAAAGGCACAAGACTTAAAATTTTTAGATCTAATGCTCCTTATTTTCGAAAATTTTTGGAGGGAAAACACCAAGGAACACCAAACTTAAAAATTTTAAGATCAAGACACAAGAAAAACTCAAGAACACTTTGAAGCTTCACAAGAACACCAAGAACAAAAGAAAGAACACCAAACTTAAAATTTTTAGAAAACTTTAATAAAGTTGTCGAAAATTATAAAAAGATTAACAAGAAAACACCAAACTTAAAGTTTGGCACAAGATTTAATCCAAGAAAAATTATTTTTGAAAAAGGTTCCAAAGGGTATAACCAATTATCAAGAACAACTTGAAGATCAAGGAAGAACCAAGAACACTAACACGAGAATTTTTAGAGAAAATATAAAATATGCAATTAACACCAAACTTAGAATAAGACACTAAATTCACGAAAAATCAACAATTAATTAAGAAAAAAAATTTTTGAAAAGAAATTTTTGAAAAGAAACTATCCTATCAAAATTTAATGACTCTGTAACAACAAAAATAAATTATTCCTGATCTAAGAAATAAAATATGCCTTCAATTGTTCAAACTCAATAATCCCCGGCAACGGCGCCAAAAACTTGGTGCACGAATTTGTGATTCGCACAACTAACCAGCAAGTGCACTGGGTCGTCCAAGTAATACCTTACGTGAGTAAGGGTCGATCCCACAGAGATTATTGGTTTGAAGCAATCAATGTTTATTTTATTAATCTTAGTCAGGAGGCCAATAAAGTTATTTAGATTTAATTGTAAAAAGTCAAAGTAATTAAAATTGTAAGTTAAAATAATAGAGAATTATAGCGTTACTTGTTGTGCAGTAATGGGGAATATGTTGGAGTTTTGGAGATGCTTTGTCCTCTGAATTTCTGCAAAGTAATATTTAACTCAATTGTTTGTAAAGCAAGTCTACGGCAAGCTGTATGTAGGGCGTCACCATTGTCAGTGGCTACTTCCCATCCTCTCAGTGAAACGTTCCTATGCTCTGTCACAACACGGCTAATCATCTGTCGGTTCTCAATCAGGTTGGAATAGAATCCATTGATTCTTTTGCGTCTGTCACTAACGCCCAGCCTTCAGGAGTTTGAAGCTCGTCACAGTCATTCAATCCCAGAATCCTACTCGGAATACCACAGACAAGGTTTAGACTTTCCGGATTCTCATGAATGCCGCCATCAATCCGGCTTATACCACGAAGATTCTGTTGGGGAATCTAAGAGAAGTTCATTCAGTCTGATGTAGAACGGAGGTGTTTGTCAGACACACGTTCATAGATTGAGGGAGGTGATGAGTGTCACGAATCATCACCTCTTTCACAATTAAGCGCGAATAAACATCTTAGATCGGACCATACACACGTTTGAGTGAAATAGAAACAATTGCATTAATTCATCGAGACGCTGCAGAGCTCCTCACCCCCAACAATGGAGTTTAGAGACTCATGCCGTCAAAAAGTATGTAATTCAGATCTGAAAATGTCATGAGGTCCAAGATAAGTCTCTAAAAGTTGTTTAAATAGTAAAATAGTAACCTAGGTTTACAGAATATGAGTAAACTAAGATAATTGGTGCAGAAATCCACTTCTGGGGCCCACTTGGTGTGTGCTGGGCTGAGACTAAAGCTATCCACGAGTTGAGGCCTTTCTTGGAGTTAAACTCCAAGTTATGACGTGTTTTGGGCGTTCAACTCCGGATCATGACGTTTTTCTGGCGTTTAACTCCAAACAGCAGCATGTACTTGGCGTTCAACGCCAAGTTACGTCGTCTTTCTTCGCGCAAAGTATGGACTATTATATATTGCTGGAAAGCCCTGGATGTCTACTTTCCAACGCCATTGAGAGCGCGCTAATTGGACTCCTGTAGCTCCAAAAAATCCATTCCGAGTGCAGGGAGGTCAGGATCCAACAGCATCAGCAGTCCTTTTTCAGCCTAAGTCAGATTTTTGCTCAACTCCCTCAATTTCAGCCAGAAAATACCTGAAATCACAGAAAAATACACACACTCATAGTAAAGTCCAGAAATATGATTTTTGCCTAAAAACTAATAATATTCTACTAAAAACTAATTAAAACATATTAAAATCTACATGAAATTACCCCCAAAAAGCGTATAAAATATCCGCTCATCACTGCCCCAACGCCAAGCAACGCAAACGCGTGAGTCACGCGGACGCGTGACCTGGCAGAAACGCAACCCGCGCGGCCGCGTGAGCCATGCGGCCGCTCACTTTTCCGCGACCTGTACGGACCAAAAAGCGCTGGAAGTGATTTCTAGGCTGTTTCTGACCCAGTTTTCGGCCTAGATAATACATATTAGACGCTATAAAGTTGGGGAATGCATCCATTCATAATTATGCTTTTCATAATTCACTTCTCATGATTTAGATTAGTTTTGAGAGAGGTTCTCTCCTCTCTCTTAGGATTAGGATTTAGGACTTCTCTTAGTTTTAGGAGTAACCCTCAATCCCAGGTTCCTTATTTTTATTTATTCCAATTTAATTTATGAATTCTTCCATGTTACAGAATACTCTTTTAAATTAATGTTATTTGAGATATTTCAGATTGATGATTGCTGTCTTTTATTTGTATAAATAATTTGGATTTTCCTATTGTCCAATTGGCTTATGAATATTGTTAGTTTTAGATTTTACTGCTTTGAATGAATTGAAGGTATTCCAGATATTTATGATTTTAATTTAGCTTTTTACATTCTTGGCTTTGGTTAAATAATTGGTGACTCTAGAGTTATCAAACTCATTGTTGATTGAAAATTGGATTTATTCGTTTCATTAATTCAAGTTCCAATAACTCTAGTCTTTCCCAAGGAAAGACTAGGACCTGAGGAATCAAAATTAATTCATCCACTTAACTTACCTTCATAGTTAGAGGTTAACAAAGTGGGAGAAAAATCCAATTCTCATTACAATTGATAAGGATAACAAGGATAGGACCTCCAGTTCCCATACCTTGCCAAGAGTTTATTTTATAGTTATTTATTTATTTTTCTTATTATTTTTTGTGCAACATACTGCCCCCTTACCTCCTAAACCCCAATTTACAACTCATAACCAATATTAAGAACATACCTCCCTGCAATTCCTTGATAAGACGACCCGAGGTTTAAATACCCGGTTATCAATTTATTTAGGGGTTTGTTACTTGTGACAACCAAAACGTTTGTACGAAGGGATTTTTGTCGGTTTAGAGACTATATCTACAACGTGACTGTTTTTATGAAATTCTTTACTGGCAAAAATCCTGACGTCAAAATGGCGTCGTTGCCGGGGAATTGCAAACGTGTGCCTTATTATTGGTTATTGTAAATATTTTTCAAATAATAAAATTCTTTTGCTTGTTTATTTATTCGTGTTTTTAATTTTTATTAATTACTATGAATTCTCACCCCTCTCGCTTTGAGTTTGGTTCTAACTTTGTTGAAGGAAATAGAAACCACAGCAGGAATATGCATCAAGGTCAGACCAATCAAGGATGGATGGAGCCAAGAGGATCTAATAAACCCTTCAGGCAATAACACCCTCCAAGATATCATGGACAACGACCATTCTACAATGCATACCGAGCTGAAAGATATGGTAGACAACCTAGTAACTACGAACAAGTCCCACCCCGTGCCTATAGACCATCCTCTCAACATAACTTTGAACCGCCACACTCACAAGCCCCTTTCCACCATTCACCTCCATATGACCCCAATCCTTATTCACCATACCAACCACCTTATGAGCCATATGAACCATATATAGAACCACCCCAATTCCAACCCAATTACTCACAAGAACTACCACTTTAATATTCACCATCTCCATATCCATCAATCCAAGAGCATTATGATCCTACTTATGAAAACCGAGTGCATCAAGAGGCAAAGGATCGTCTCAAGGAAACAATGGATCAATTTCAGGCAACCACTCAACAACTGGGGCAAGTATTAATTCAATGGGCTTCTAGACGCTTAAATACACAAGGATCAGCCACAGCCCCATGTGGACAGTCTAGTGAAGAGCATAGCATAAAGGAGATACCAAAAACTCCAGTGGACAAGACAGAGCATGAATTCATACTAGAACAAGTAGAAGAAGCTATCATTGTTCAAGAAGAAGAGTTGGTTGAAGACTTAGGAGACGCAGAACCTCCATGGGAAAGACAAGACATAGAGCCTCCTTCCAAGACGGTTGAAATTGATGCTGAAGAGGGTGTACAACCTCCAAAGCATATCATAGTTGAAGACTTGGAAGAGGTTGATCAAGAGATGGAGATTCAAAAAGAAGAAGCACAACCTCCCATGCCCTTGGAAAGCAATGCAAAGGAGATTGAATTGAAAGAGAGCTACCAAGAGGAAGAGGTTGAAATTGAAGAAGTTTGCAAAGAGGTGGTAATTATCAGAGAAGAGCACAAGGGAGTGGAGCTTGCAATTTCATTAAAGATACCTCCCCCTAAGTCGCCATCATCCTTCACAACATTCAAGTGGGTAAAATTCATAACCCATAGCTTTCTAATCCCACTTGAATATGGGCTACTGGAGACGGATGGTCAACTTAGAGCTCTTTGCGGCATTAAGAGTAAGAGGAAGATGGCCAGTGATAAGAATTGTCAAGCAAGGTTCAACATGGTTGTGTGCTCAAAGTTTAAATGCAAAGGTTGGTGTAAGGCTCAACTGAATGGGTCTAGGAAGTTGTTTGGACACTTTAGTGAGAATTCTAAAACTGAACCACCCGGATGGAATCATGATAATCAACTTGAAGATGGGTACAAAAGCAAGGTTTGGGACCCCGGAATTCATTCCAACAATCAACACTCTTGGGGCCTTGTAACTTGCTTTAACTTACTTGAAGGATTTTTGCGCCTAGTTTGGGACCCTGGAGGTTACTGAAGATACAAACATTGGTGGAGATTCCTGGATGAGTTCAAGCACAAGCCACCATAACAAGGAGCTCACCAAATGTCCAACTTATGGACTTTAACTAAAAGTGCTAGGTAGGAGACAACCCACCATGGTATGATCGTTTCTTTTTCAATTTTATTTCGTTTTGTTTGTTTTTATTTTATTTTATTTTATTATATTGAACCTGGAGTTTTGCATCACATTCATATTAACACTGCATTATGCATCTTTTCAGATTAAAAAAAAAAGCGAGCACGCGACGCGACCGCATCAGCGACGCGTCCGCGTCGCAAGGAGATGAGAGAATAATAAATTGAACAGAGAGTTATGCAGGAGCAGGGCTGGAGGCGCGCTATTAGCACAAATTGACTCCACGCGAGACGCGTCCGCGTCATTTGGAAAAATAGCCTCCCACGCGACCGCGTCACCCATGCGGCCGCGTGACCTGAAATCGGCGTAAAAAGGGTGTATGGCCGAAAGTTGAGCTGGAATTGAGCTGGACCCATGCTAGCAGCACAAGCCCTACCACGCGAACGCGTCACCCACGCGTCCGCGTCATATTGGAAATAAGGCCACCCGCGCGATCGCGTCGACCACGCGACCGCGTCACCCTGGATTTTGGCAATACCAAGTTTCGAACAGAGAGTTGTGCGACCGTGAGGCTGCACTCGCGCCACTAGCACAAATCGAGTCACGCGATCGCGTGCCCCACTCGTCCGCGTCGCCCAACCTTATCGCGCACCACGCGACCGCGTCGCCAGCGTCTCACAACCTATCCAGATTAGTGCCAATTTTCTTATCTTTTCTCTTCTAATCCTAATTTCTTCCTTCTCTCTCCTTTCTCACTTTCTTTTTATACTTCTCATTCTTTTTCACTTTCATTTTATTTTATTTAATTTATTTGCATACTTTCATTCATTGCATATTTTATTTTTCTAAAAGTTATTATTGGTGTTCAAATATTCTTATTCAACTGTTACATCTTTTCTGGTATTTTCTTGGTGCTTCATGACTTGTTTAATTCTAATTGAGTAATATTATTTAAATCAATGCCAATCATTTATACCTATATTACTTTTGCATTGACATGTCCTTCTATTATTTTCTCACTTGCATGTTGTGGCTACCATGTAATTGAGACCCTTATTTTTTGCATTAACCAACTCCTGTTTTATTTGTTTTCTATCTTTGCTTTGGGTTACTTTCCTTCCCTTTTTCTTTCAGAATGGCCACCAGGAAGAGACCGGAAGACGTTTACATGGGAGAGACAAACAAGTTCCTACGCACATTCCTTGATGAGAAAAGCATCAGTTGGAGCAACCTGTCCACCTGCACATCTTAGCATGCACCAAGGACAGTGCAATCTTTAAGTGTGTGGAGGTCGATACCGATCTCCATGGGTTAGTACTTTCCTATCTCAAACACCAATATTTGATTTTCTTTGTTAATTGTTGCATTTGCATATTTAATTTCATGTTTATTTGATTTTTGCATTTAGTTATTGCTTGGTTAAAATAATAAGTTTCTTCTTAAGATCCTATTTTTTGAAAAATTTTACTAATTTAAATTGAAAATTTTTTTGTTAAATTTGTTTGAAGTTGTATTTGGAACATGGTTTTTGAGCTAAAGAACACACAACCTGTGAGACTTTGAGCTTATTTACATGGTTATATTATTTAACCATAAATATTTTATTCCTGTGTGTTTCCTTCTCCATGATTGTAATATGTATTTTGTTCCAGTCTATATGTCCTTTGTTTAGTATATTTACATGCTTGCGTATGATTGAGGCCTTATTTGATTATCAACTCACTTACCCCAAATAAGCCTACCTTTTACATCACCTTTGTTATCCCCTTGAGCTTTTAATCCCCTTCTGTTCTATAACCACATCACTAGCCTTAAGCGAAAAATAAATTAATTATCCCAATTGAATCTTTGGTTAGCTTAAGATAGAGATTGTGTAGCAAATAAGTGTGGAGAAATTTTGGGAACATGGGTTGATAAGGGAATGTAACATGTTTCTAATTTATTTGAATATTAGGAATTTGGGAACCTACTCATGAAAAACCAAAATAGAAAAATAATAGAAAATTCATGTGCATTGATAAGTTATGTTTATTTCTCTATAAAAAAAAAGAGAAAAAGAAAAAATAAATAAATAAATAAATAAATAAATATATATATATATATAATATAATATAAATAAATAAATAAAGGGGACAAATTTACCTCAATATTAAGTTAATGAAAAAATCAATGCACATGTAATAAATTAAAAAGAAAAAGTTGATACATGAGTATGGGAATTATACAAAAGTGGGAATTATGGGTAGCTAGGCATGAATTTAAAAGTATATAGAGTATATGTATATTAGGTGAGAGTTTAGGTTAATTAGAGATTCAATTTATAAAGCTCACTTAGCCATATATATACCTTTACCCTTACCTTAGCCCCATTACAACCTTGAAAAAGACCTCATGACATTTGCATTGGTATATTAAATATTGTTGATTGGTTAGACGAAGAACAAGGTTTAGAAAGCATGACTATAGAAGAGTAGAGTAAATAACCCTATACACTTGAGAGATTAGAGTGATACACACTACCAGTGAGGGTTCAATGCTTGATTCTATGTTCCCTGCTTTCATGAGCTGTCTTCTTACAAGTTTACTTGCTTTTTATTGTATGATTTGAATTAGTGAAATCTGGTTTATGTTTGTCTTGAAGAGCTTATTTACTTTTAACCAAGTAGGTAGAAACATTTTTTTTGCATGTAGTTGCATTCATATAGATAGGTTACATTTCATACATTCTACCATTCCTCTTCATCTTTATAGTCTCTCTTGAGCTTAGCATGAGGACATGCTAATGTTTAAGTGTGGGGAGGTTGATAAACCACTATTTTATGGTTTATCTTGTGCTCAAATGAGTGGTTTTTATTAACTCTTTATCCACTTATTCATACTATTTGCATGGTTTTATATATCCTTCCTAATTATGTGTTTTGATTGAAAACATGCTTCTTTGATCTTATATTTGCTTATTATTAATCCTCTCTTATTACCATTAGATGCCTTGATATGTGTGTTAAGTGTTTTCAGAGATTATAGGGCATGAATGGCTCAGAGGATGGGAAGAAAGCATGCAAAAGAGGAAGGAATGCAAGAAGTTGGAGAAATTGCTAAGCTGTCCAGCCTGACCTCTCTGCACTCAAACGGCTATAACTTTAGCTACAGAGGTCCAAACGACGCGATTCAAGTTGCGTTGGAAAGCTAACGTCCGGGGCTTCGATTTGATATATAATTTGCCATAGCTGCCCCAACGCCAGGCAACGTGAACGCGTGAGTCACGCGGACGCGTGACCTAGCATAAACGCAACCCACGCGACCGCGTGAGCCATGCGGCCGCGTCACGTTTCCGCGACCTGTACGGACCAAAAAGTGCTGGAAGTGATTTCTGGGCTGTTTCTGATTCAGTTTTCAGCCCAGAGAACACATATTAGAGGCTATAAAGTTGGGGAATGCATCCATTCATAATTATGCTTTTCATAATTCACTTCTCATGATTTAGATTAGTTTTGAGAGAGGTTCTCTCCTCTCTCTTAGGATTAGGATTTAGCACTTCTCTTAGTTTTAGGAGTAACTCTCAATCCCAGGTTCTTTATTTTTATTTATCCCAATTTAATTTATGAATTCTTCCATGTTACAGATTACTCTTTTAAATTAATGTTATTTGAGATATTTCAGATTGATGATTGCTGTCTTTTATTTGTATAAATAATTTGGATTTTCCTATTGCCCAATTGGCTTATGAATATTGTTAGTTTTAGATTTTACTGCTTTGAATGAATTGAAGGTATTCCAGATATTTATGATTTTAATTTAGCTTTTTACATTCTTGGCTTTGGTTAAATAATTGGTGACTCTAGAGTTATCAAACTCATTGTTGATTGAAAATTGGATTTATTCGTTTCATTAATTCAAGTTCTAATAACTCTAGTCTTTCCCAAGGAAAGACTAGGACCTGAGGAATCAAAATTAATTCATCCACTTAACTTACCTTCATAGTTAGAGGTTAACAAAGTGGGAGAAAAATCCAATTCTCATTACAATTGATAAGGATAACCAGGGTAGGACCTCCAGTTCCCAAACCTTGCCAAGAGTTTATTTTATAGTTATTTATTTATTTTTCTTATTATTTTTTGTGCAACATACTGCCCCCCTTATCTCCTAAACCCCAATTTACAACGCATAACCAATAATAAGAACATACCTCCCTGCAATTCCTTGAGAAGACGACCCAAGGTTTAAATACTCGGTTATCAATTTATTTAGGGGTTTGTTACTTGTGATAACCAAAACGTTTGTACGAAGGGATTTTTGTCGGTTTAGAGACTATATCTACAACGCGACTGTTTTTATGAAATTCTTTAATGGCAAAAATCCTGACGTCAAGAATCCTTTGTGTTTAAGGCTCAAGGATATCCCTCTGTAACCATGGAGAGGAAGCATGAAGAGCTTCTCTCAAAACAGAGTCATTAACAGAGCCCCCACAGTCAAACTCTAAGTTTGGTGTTGGGAGACCACAACCAAATTCTAAGTTTGGTGTTGAACCCCCACATTCAAACTCTAAGTTTGGTGTTGGGAGGTTCCAACATTATTCTGAACATCTGTGAGGCTCTATGAGGGCCCACTGTCAAGCTACTGACATTAAAGAAGCGCTTGTTGGGAGGCAACCCAATGTTATATTTATCTATTTTCCATTGTTATTTTATGTTTTCTATAGGTTGATGATCATGTGAAGTCACAAAAATAATTGAAAAAGCAAAAATAGAATGAAAAACAGCACACCCTGGAGGAAAAACTTGCTGGCATTTAAACGCCAGTAAGGGCAGCAAATGGGCGTTTAACGCCCAGTCTGGCACCATTTTGGGCGTTTAACGCCAGAAAGGGGCACCAGACTGGCGTTTAACGCCAGAAAGGGACACCAGACTGGTGTTTAATGCCAGAAAAGGGCAACAGCCTGGCGTTTAACGCTAGGATTGGCAGAAAGAGCATTTTACACGCCACTTGGTACAGGGATGAGCTATCCTTGACACCTCAGGATCTGTGGACCCCATAGAATCCCTACCTACCCTACCACTTACATCCATCCTTCATAAAACCCACCTACCCTACCATCCAAATTCAAACCACTTTCCCTCCCAAAACCACCCATACATGACCGAATCATACCCCCCTCTCCACCCCTATATAAACCCTTCGTCATTCCTTCATTTTCACACAACCTAAATACTACTTCTCCCCCTTGGCCGAACCACAAAGCCCCCTCCATCTCCTCCATTTTCTTCTTCTTCTATTCCTTTCTTTCCTCTTTTGCTCGAGGACGAGCAAACCTTCTAAGTTTGGTGTGGTAAAAGCGTTGCTTTTTGTTTTTCCATAACCATTTATGGCACCTAAGGCCGGAGAAACCTCTAGAAAGAGGAAAGGGAAGGCAAAAGCTTCCACCTCTGAGTCATGGGAGATGGAGAGATTCATCTCAAGGGTGCATCAAGACCACTTCTATGAAGTTGTGGCCATGAAGAAGGTGATCCCCGAGGTCCATTTCAAACTCAAAAAGAATGAATATCCGGAGATCCAACATGAGATCCGAAGAAGAGGTTGGGAATTTCTTACCAGCCCCATTCAACAAGTCGAATCTTAATGGTTCAAGAGTTCTATGCCAATGCATGGATCACCAAGAACCATGATCAAAGTGTGAACTCGGACCCAAAGAATTGGCATACAATGGTTCGGGGGAAATGCTTAGATTTTAGTCCGAAAAATGTAAGGTTGGCATTCAACTTGTCCATGATGCAAGGAGATGAACACCCCTACACTAGAAGGGTCAACTTTGATCAAAGGTTTGACCAAGTCCTCATAGAAATTTGTGAAGAGGGCGCTCAATGGAAGCGAGATTCAAGAGGGAAGCCGGTTCAACTGAGAAGGCATGACCTCAAGCCCGTGGCTAGGGGATGGTTGGAGTTTATCCAACGCTCAATCATTCCTACTAGCAACCGGTCCGAAGCTACTATAGACCGGGCCATCATGATTCATAGCATCATGATTGGAGAGGAAGTAGAAGTTCATGAGGTTATATCCCAAGAACTTTATAAGGTGGCGGACAAGTCCTCTGCCTTAGCAAGGTTAGCCTTCCCTCATCTCATTTGTCACCTCTGTAATTCAGTTGGAATTAACATAGAGGGAGACATCCTTATTGATGAGGACAAGCCCATCACTAAGAAGAGGATGGAGCAAACAAGAGATCCCACTCATGGACATGAGGAAATTCCTCATCATGAGATCCTTGAGATGCCTCAAGGGATGCACTTTCCTCCACAAAACTATTGGGAGCAAATCAACACCTCCCTAGGAGAATTGAGTTCCAACATGGGACAACTAAGGATGGAGCACCAAGAACATTCCATCCTCCTCCATGAAATTAGAGAAGATCAAAGAATCATGAGAGCGGAGCAACAAAGACAAGGAAGAGACATTGAGGAGCTCAAGCACTCCATAAGATCTTCAAGAGGAAGAACAAGCCGCCATCATTAAGGTGGACCCGTTCTTTAATCTCCTTGTTCTTTATTTTTCTGTTTTTCGAAAATTATGCTTTATGTTTGTGTCTTATGATCATTAGTGTCTTAGTGTCTATGCCTTAAAGTTATGAATGTCCTATGAATCCATCACCTTTCTTAAATAAAAAATGTTCTTAATTGAAAAAGAGAAGAATTGCATGAATTTCGAATTTTATAACAGATTAATTATTTTGATGTGGTGGCAATACTTTTGATTTTTGAATGTATGCTTGAACAGTGCATATGTCTTTTGAATTTGTTGTTCATGAATGTTAAAATTGTTGGCTCTTGAAAGAATGATGAAAAAGGAGACATGTTACTGCAGATCTGAAAAATCATAAGAATGATTCTTGAAGCAAGAAAAAGCAGTGACTTCAAAAAAAAAAGAGCAAGCAGAAAAAGCCAATAGCCCTTTAAACCAAAAGGCAAGGATAATAAAAATGATCCAAGGCTTTGAGCATCAGTGGATAGGAGGGCCTACAGGAATAACATCCTGGCCTAAGCGGCTAGACCAAGCTGTCCCTAACCATGTGCTTGTGGCGTGAGGGTGTCAAGTGAAAACTTGAGACTGAGCGGTTAAAGTCGTGATCCAAAGCAAAAAGAGTGTGCTTACGTACCCTAGACACCTCTATTTGGGGACTCTAGCAAAGCTGAGTCACAATCTGAAAAGGTTCACCCAGTTATGTGTCTGTCGCATGGATGTATCCAGTGGTAATACTGGAAAACAGAGTACTTTGGCCCACGGCCAACACTCATAAAGTAGTTGTGTTCAAGAATCATCATACTTAACTAGAAGAATCAATAACACTATCCGGATTCTGAGTTCCTATAGAAGCCAATCATTCTGAACTTCAAATGATAAAGTGAGATGCCAAAACTGTTCAGAGGCAAAAAGCTAAAAGCCCCGCTCATATAATTAATACTGATCTTCATAGATGTTTATGGAATTCATTATATATTCTCTTCTTTTTATCCTATTTGATTTTTAGTTGCTTGGGGACAAGCAACAATTTAAGTTTGGTGTTGTGATGAGCGGATAATTTAAACGCTCTGTGGCATTGTTTTTAGTATGCTTTTAGTATGTTTTAGTTAGTTTTTATTTAAAATTTACTTTTATGGACTTTACTATGAGTTTGTGTGTTTTTTTGTGATTTCAGGTATTTTCTGGCTGAAATTGAGGGACCTGAGCAAAAATCTGATTCAGAGGCTAAAAAGGGCTGCAGATGCTGTTGGATTCTGACCTCCCTGCACTCGAAGTAGATTTTCTAGAGCTATAGAAGCTCAATTGGCGCGATCTCAATTGCGTTGAGAAGTAGACATCCAGGGCTTTCCAGGAATATATAATAGTCCATACTTTGCCCGAGATTGGATGGCCCAAACAGGCGTTTCAAGTCAGCCTCAGAATTCCCAGCGTTAAACGCTGGAACTGGAACAAAAGTGGGAGTTAAACGCCCAAACTGGCACAGAAGCTGGCGTTTAACTCCAAGAAAAGTCTCTACATATGGAAGCTTTAATGCTCAACCCAAGCACACACCAAGTGGGCCTGGAAGTGGATTTTTACATCATTTACTCATTTCTGTAAACCCTAGGCTACTAGTTCTCTATAAATAGGACCTTTTGCTATTGTATTTAGAGAACCTTTTAATATTCGAATCATCTTTTGATCATGTTCTTATGATTGAACCCTCTTTGGGAGGCCGGCCATTCGGCCATGCCTAGACCTTGTTCTTATGTATTTTCAACGGTAGAGTTTCTACACACCATAGATTAAGGTGTGGAGCTCTGCTGTACCTCGAGTATTAATGCAATTACTATTGTTCTTCTATTCAATTCAACTTATTCTTCTTCTACGATATCACTTGTTCCTCAACTTGATGAATGCGATGATCCGTGACACTCATCATCATTCTCACCTATGAACGAGTGCCTGACAACCACCTTCGTTCTCCCTTAGATTGAGTGGATATCTCTTGGATTCCTTAATTAGAATCTTCGTGGTGTAAGCTAGAATCCATTGGCGGCCATTCTTGAGAATCCGGAAGGTCTAAACCTTGTCTGTGGTATTTTGAGTAGGATTCAGGGATTGAATGACTGTGACGAGCTTTAAACTCGCGATTGTGGGGCGTTAGTGACAGACGCAAAAGAATCACTGGATTCTATTCCGACATGATCGAGAACCGACAGATGAATAGCCGTGCTGTGACAGAGCGCGTTGAACATTTTCACTGAGAGGACGGGACTGTAGCCATTGACAACGGTGTTGCCCAACAAACAGCTTGCCATGGAAAATAGTAAGAAGGATTGGATGAAGACAGTAGGAAAGCAGAGAGACAGAAGGGACAAAGCATCTCCATACGCTTATCTGAAATTCTCACCAATGAATTACATAAGTATCTCTATCTTTATTTTATGTTTTATTTATCTTTTAATCATCAATCCTCCATAACCATTTGAATCCGCTTGACTGAGATTTACAAGATGACTATAGCTTGCTTCATACCAACAATCTCCGTGGGATCGACCCTTACTCGCGTAAGGTTTATTACTTGGACGACCCAGTGCACTTTCTGGTTAGTTGTCCGAAGTTGTGATAAAGAGTTGAGATTGCAATTGAGCGTACCATGTTGATGGTGCCATTGATGATCACAATTTCATGCACCAAAGACTCTTCTCCCGAGGTCTTCACCGATAAATTTTGCACAGTCGACACATTTTTGGCCTTACGAAAGGCATTCATGGAATCAGAAGACTTTACCATCTCTGAAAAGGAAGCCAGGAAAATGAGTTACAAATAGAAAGGGATAAAATTCAACTACAATAGTAGAAAAACTATCAAAAAAGATGTCGGGCGCTACCAAGTTCAGCACGAAGAAGGGAGGGATCTCCCAGAAACCTCTTGGTGTCCAAATGAGGAGGTTCCCCCCAGTGCTCCTCTAAGACACCCACAAAGGCTTGTTCGCTCTCATCCAAACTCTCCCAAGAATACTTAGTCACTACTATATCTTTTTACCAAGACAAAGGAAAAGTTGGCTCGTTATTCTCATCTAGAAAGAAAGGGTGGACGTCTTCGACAGCTCAGACTTTAAAGTAGTAGTTCTTAAAATCCCAAAAAGACTCATCATACATAGAAAACACCTTTTTCCCTGAATAGCTCGGAATGAGACCCAAGAAGCCTTTTTCTTAGCTACTCCAGGCTTTGTCAGAACAAAGAGATAAAGAAAAAGTTGAACGGTAGGTCGGACACCCAATTCTTGGCACTGTAATTGAAAGATCTTTATAAAGGACCAGGAGTTTGGATGAAGGTGAGAAGGGGCCACATTACAACTCAACAACAGTTCGGTCTCAAAAGCAGTAAAAGGAATGGTAATATTTAGCTAATGCGAGGATTTACTTGAAACTGTAGGTCGATATCGGACGAGATCTGTGGTGGTGGTCGGTGCTGACGTGTCCGACTTGTTGGACTTGGTGGAGCTGCTGATGATTGGATTTTTGACGGTTTAGAATTTCACAAATGAATTCTCGTCGAAGTATAGTCTCTAAACCAACAATAATCCTCTCATACAAAAATTGTTTGTCACAAGTACAAACCCCTAAAATCTATAAACCGAAGTATTTAAACCTCGGGTCGTCTCTCAAAGGACTTGCAGGGTAGTGTTCTCGTTATTGGTTATGGGCTTGTTTATTTTGGGGTTTTGGATGAGAAATATGAATAGTAAATGGTAAGAAAACTTTATTAACAAAATGGTCTTGGCAAGGTTTGGTTGTCAAGGGTCTTCATCATTATCACTAGCCACAACTATGGTAGTTGCAAGGATTAATCCCACTTAGTCATCCTTAAATCAATTAACAAAGGAAAGTCAAGTGAGTTATATCAATCCTAGTCCATAAATCCTAGCTTTCCACTAATTGGATTAATGAAGGCTAGAGTTAATGGCTATCAACTATCAATCAATTGGACACTAGTGACTCAAGAAATCCTAAGTTACCTTCTCAAACCAAGAACATGAAATTCTAGTCTAACATTCTTCCAAGCATTTAATCAAACACTTGGAAGGCACAAAAGAAAAGTATAGTCAATCACAACAAGAATGAATTCTAACTACAATTGAATGTAAAGAATTAACAACAACAACCAAGGAAATCACAATTATCATGAATTACCTCAAAATGCATTATTGAAAGAAAGTAAAGAGAACAAGAGTATCTCAATTACAAAACCTAGAAATAAAATAAGAGAAATTACAACAAGAGAATAGGGATAGAGAGAAGAACCAAAGTGTAGCAATCATCAATGGAAGGTAGAAGTAGAAGGAGACTTGAATTAAACCTAGAACTATGAGATCCTAATCTAACCCTAATTCATAATCCTAATTCTAGAGAGAAGTGAGAGCTTCTCTCTCTAAAAACTACTTCTAACTACTAAACTATGACTAATGATTAAAAGTATGAAAAGTATATTGATTCCCCTTCAATACTTGACTTAAATAGCATCAGAAATGAGTTGGATTGGGCCCACAAGGCTCCTAAAACCGCTGGGAACGATTTCATTAAAGTGGGCCACGGACAGAATCGGCGCGCGCGCGCAAACTGCGCGTGCGCGCCCCTGAACGCGAAGCAACATATGGCAAAATTTATATCGTTTCGAAGCCCCGAATGTTAGCTTTCCAACCCAACTGAAACAGCATCATTTGGACCTCTGTAGCTCAAGTTATGGTCAATTAAGTGCGAAGAGGTCAGGCTTGACAGCTTTTTGGTTCCATCATTTCTTCATGAGTTCTCCAACTTTACATGCTTTTTCTTCATTCCCTTGATCCAATCTTTGCCTCCTAAATCTGAAATCATTTAACAAACATATCAAGGCATCTAATGGAATCAAGGTAAATTACATTTAGCTATTTTAAGACCTAAAAAGCATGTTTTCACTCTTAAGCACAATTAAAGGAGAATATACAAAACCATGCTATTTCATTGAGTAAATGTGGGTAAAAGGTGATAAAATCCCCTAAAATCAATACAAGATAAACCCTACAAATGGGGTTTGTCAACCTCCTCACACTTAAACCAAGCATGTCCTCATACTTAAGCCAAGAGAAAGCAAAGGGCATCAACATTTATTCAATGTAAATAAACTATATGCAACCTAAACTATATGCAACTAAATGCGAAATGGTTGTACCTACTTGGTTAAAAATAAATCAATCCTCCAAGTCATACATGCACAAGTAGGGCCAAGAACATATAACGATTCATGAATCCTACCAATTCGAATATCAAAATGAAGTTCAAGTAGACTTGCGAGAGGAACGCTCATGAAAGCCAGGAATCAAGGAATTGAGCATCGAACACTCACCGGAAGTGTTTGCACTCTAGTCACTCAAGTGTGTAGGGTCGATTCTCTTAATTCTCTCCTAATCATGCTTTCCAAGATTTGTTTTTTGGTGCACGAAATTGCAATCACACTTTTGCAATTTCGCACAACTAACCAGCAAGCGCACTGGGTCGTCCAAGTAATACCTTACGTGAGTAAGGGTCGATCCCACGGAGATTGTCGGCTTGAAGCAAGCTATGGTTATCTTGTAAATCTTAGTCAGGATATCAATAATTATCAGGGTTGATTGTAAAAAGCAATAGAACATGAAATAAGTACTTGTTTTGAAGTAATGGGAAACAGGTTGAGGTTTTGGAGATGATCCATCTTCTGAATCTCTGCTTTCCTACTGTCTTCTTCTTCAAGCACGCAAGGCTCCTTCCATGGCAAGCTGTATGCAAGGGTTTCACCGTTGTCAGTGGCTACCTCCCATCCTCTCAGTGGAAATGTTCAACGCACCCTGTCACGGCACGGCTATCCATCTGTCGGTTCTCAATCAGGCCGGAATAGAATCCAGTGATTCTTTTGCGTCTATCACTAACGCCCCGCCCTCAGGAGTTTGAAGCTCGTCACAGTCATTCAATCATTGAATCCTACTCAGAATACCACAGACAAAGTTTAGACCTTCCGGAATCTCTTGAATGCCGCCATCAGTTCTAGCGTATACCACGAAGATTCCAGTTAAAGAATCCAAGAGATATCTACTTAATCTAAGGTAGAACGGAGGTGGTTGTCAGGCACGCGTTCATAGTTGAGAATGATGATGATTGTCACGGATCATCACATTCATCCGGTTTAAGAACAAGTGATATCTTAGAATGGAAGCAAGCATGATTGAATGAAAAACAGTAGTAATTGCATTAATCCATCAAGACACAGCAGAGCTCCTCACCCCCAATCATGGGGTTTAGAGACTCATGCCGTGGAAAGTACACAAAGAAACGTGTAAAGTGTCATGAGGTACAGATACAATGTCAAAAGATCCTATTAATAGTAAACTAGTAACCTAAGGTATATAGAAATGAGTAAAATGACGTAAAAATCCACTTCTGGGTCCACTTAGTGTGTGCTTGGGCTGGGCAATGAAACATTTTCGTGTAGAGACCTTTTCTGGAGTTAAACGCCAGCTTTTATGTCAGTTTGGGCGTTTAACTCCAAGTTTTATGCCAGTTCCGGCGTTTAACGCTGGAAATTCTGAGGGTGACTTTGAACGCCGATTTGGGCCATCAACTCTTGGGCAAAGTATGAACTATCATATATTGCTGGAAAGCCCAGGATGTCTACTTTCCAACGCCATTGAGAGTGCGCCAATTGGGCTTCTGTAGCTCCAGAAATCCACTTCGAGTGCAGGGAGGTCAGAATCCAACAGCATCTGCAGTCTTTTTCAGTCTCTGAATCAGATTTTTGCTCAGGACCCTCAATTTCAGCCAGAAAATACCTGAAATCACAGAAAAACACACTGATGAGCGGATAATTTATACGCTTTTCGGCATTGTTTTTAGGTAGTTTTTAGTAAGTTCAAGCTACTTTTAGGGATGTTTTCACTAGTTTTTATGTTAAATTCACATTTCTGGACTTTACTATGAGTTTGTGTGTTTTTCTGTGATTTCAGGTAAATTCTGGCTGAAATTGAGGGACTTGAGCAAAACTCTGAAAAAGGCTGACAAAAGGACTGCTGATGCTGTTGGAATCTGACCTCCCTGAACTCGAAATGGATTTTCTGGAGCTACAGTACTCCAATTGGCGCGCTCGCAACGGCGTTGGAAAGTAGACATCTAGGGCTTTCCAGCAATATATAATAGTCCATACTTTATTCGAAGAAAGACGACGTAACTTCGCGTTGAACGCCAAGTTCATGCTGCTGTCTGGAGTTAAACGCCAGAAAAACGTCATGATCCGGAGTTGAACGCCCAAAACACGTCATAACTCGGAGTTCAACTCCAAGAGAAGCCTCAGCTCGTGAATTGATCAAGCTCAGCCCAAACATACACCAAGTGGGCCCCGGAAGTGAATTTGTACATCAATTACTTACTCATGTAAACCCTAGGAGCTAGTTTATTATAAATAGAACATTTAACTATTGTATTAGAAGTCTTTGATCATTCGGTCTTGTGACCACATGGGGGCTGGCCATTCGCCCATGCCTGAACCTTTTGCTTATGTATTTTCAACGGTGGAGTTTCTGCACACCATAGATTAAGGGTGTGGAGCTCTGCTGTACCTCAAGTATTAATGCAATTCTACTGTCTTTTATTCAATTCTCTCTTATTCTTATTCCAAGATATTCATTCGTACCCAAGAACATGATGAATGTGATGATAAGTAACCCTCATTATCATTCTCACTTATGAACGCACGTGATTGACAACCACTTCCGTTCTACATGCAACAAGAGCTTGAATGTGTATCTCTTAGATTCCCCAACAGAATCTTCGTGGTATAAGTTAGATAGATGGCGGCATTCATGAGGATCCGGAAAGTCTAAACCTTGTCTGTGGTATTCCGAGTAGGATCCTGGGATTGAATGACTGTGACGAGCTTCAAACTCCTGAAGGCTGGGCATGATGACAAGCGCAAAAGAATCAAGGGATTCTATTCCAACCTGATTGAGAACCGACAGATGATTAGCCGTGCTGTGACAGAGCATAGGAACGTTTTCACTGAGAGGATGGGATGTAGCCATTGACAACGGTGATGCCCTACATACAACTTGCCATGGAAAGGAGTAAGAAGGATTGAGTTGAAGCAGTGGGAGAGCAGGCGTCCTTGAGCCATACAGTATCTTCATTCGCTTATCTGAAATTCCCACCAATGAAGCTGCATGAGTACTCTATCCCTTTTATTATTTATTTTCATATTTCTATTTTCAAAAACCCATAAACCAATTTAATCTGCCTAACTGAGATTTACAAGGTGACCATAGCTTGCTTCATACCAACAATCTCTGTGGGATCGACCCTTACTCACGTAAGGTTTATTACTTGGACGACCCAGTACACTTGCTGGTTAGTTGAACGGAGTTGTGAAAGCCGCAGTATTGTGCACCAAGCTTTTGGAGCCATTACCGGGGATTATTCGATTTGTGTGAAAGTATAAATCACAATTTCGTCCACCAAGTTTTTGGCGCCGTTGCCGGGGATTGTTCGAGTATGGACAACTGACGGTTCATCTTGTTGCTCAGATTAGGTAATTTTCTTTTCAAAAATCTTTTTCAAAATTTTTCTTTTCTTTTTCGTTTTTCTAATAATTTTTTTCGAAAAAATTAATAAAAATACAAAAAAAAATTAGAAAATCATAAAAATCAAAAATATTTTGTTTCTTGTTTGAGTCTTGAATCAAATTTTAAGTTTGGTGTCAATTGCATGCTTTTAAAATTTTTCTTGCATTTTTTTCGAAAATCTCATGCATTCATAGTGTTCTTCATGATCTTCAAGTTGTTCTTGACAAGTCTTCTTGTTTGATCTTGATGAATTCTTGTTTAGTGTTGTTTGTTGTTTTTCATGTGCATTTTTGCATTCATATTTTCCATGCATTAAAAATTTCTGAGTTTGGTGTCTTGCATGTTTTCTTTGCATCAAAAATTTTTCAAAATTATGTTCTTGATGTTCATCATGATCTTCAAAGTGTTCTTGGTGTTCATCTTGACATTCATAGCATTCTTGCATGCATTCATTGTTTTGATCTAAAAATCTCATGCATTGAATATTTTTGTTGTTTTTCTCTTTCATAATTAAAAATTCAAAAAATCAAAAAAATATCTTTTCCTTATTTTCCTCCAAATTTTCGAAATTTTGGGTTGACTTGGTCAAAAATTTTTAAAATTAGTTGTTTCTTACAAGTCAAGTCAAAATTTCAATTTTAAAAATCTTATCTTTTCAAAATCTTTTTCAAAAAATCATATCTTTTTCATTTTTTTTATAAATTTCGAAAATTTAAAAAAAACATTTATTTTTCAAAAATCTTTTTCTTATCTCTTATATCTAATTTTCGAAATTAGCTAACAATTAATGTGATTGGTTCAAAAATTTGAAGTTTGTTACTTTCTTGTTAAGAAAGGTTCAATCTTTAAATTCTAGAATCTTATCTTGTAGTTTCTTGTTAGTTAAGTCATTTTTAAAATTAAATCTTTTTCAAAATATCTTTTTCACATATTTCTTTTTTATCTTTTATCTTATCTTTTTCAAAAATTTTATCTTTTTCAAAATTTGATTTCAAAATATCTTATCTAACTTCTTATCTTCTTATCTTTTTCAAATTTTGATTTCAAATCTTTTTCAATCAACTAACTAACTTTTTGTTTGTTTCTTATCTTTTTCAAAACCACCTAACTACTTTTCCCTCTCTAATTTTCGAAAATTCTCCCTCTCTTTTTCAAAAATTCTTTTTGTTTTAAATTTTAATTTTAATTATATTTTGTCTTTGATTTTCGAAAATCACTAACCCCTTTTTCAAAATTATTTTCAAAATTTCTCCCTCTCCTTTCTTATTCTATTTAATTATTTAATTACTAACACTTCTCTTCACCTCTCTTCATCCAAAAATCCGAATCCTTCTTCTTTCTTCTACCCCTTTCTTCTTCTACTAACATAAAGGAATCTCTATACTGTGACATAGAGGATTCCTCTTTCTTTTCTTGTTTTCTTCTCTTTCATATGAGCAGGAACAGGGAAAAGGGCACTCTTGTTGAAGTTGATCCAGAACCTGAAAGGACTCTGAAGAGAAAATTAAGAGAAGCTAAATTACAACAATCCAGAAACAACCTTTCAGAAATTTTCAAACAAGAGAAGGACATGGCAGCCGAAAATAATAATAATAATAATGCAAGGAGAATGCTTGGTGACTTCACAAAGCCAACGTCCAAGTTTGATGGAAGAAGCATCTCCATTCCTGCCATTGGGGCCAATAACTTTGAGCTTAAGCCTCAACTAGTTGCTTTAATGCAACAAAACTGCAAGTTTTATGGACTTCCATCTGAAGATCCTTATCAGTTCTTAACTGAGTTCTTGCAGATTTGTGAGACTGTAAAGACGAATGGAGTTGATCCTGAAGTCTACAGACTCATGCTTTTCCCTTTTGCTGTAAGAGACAGAGCTAGAATATGGTTGGATTCACAACCTAAGGATAGCCTGGACTCATGGGATAAGCTGGTCACTGCCTTCTTGGATAAATTCTTTCCTCCTCAAAAGCTGAGCAAGCTGAGAGTGGATGTTCAAACCTTCAAACAAAAAGATGGTGAATCCCTCTATGAAGCTTGGGAAAGATACAAGCAGCTGACCAAAAGATGTCCATCTGACATGTTTTCAGAATGGACCCTATTAGATATATTCTATTATGGTCTCTCTGAATTTTCAAAAATGCCATTGGACCATTCTGCAGGTGGATCTATTCACCTGAAGAAAACGCCTGAAGAGGCTCAAGAACTCATTGACATGGTTGCAAACAACCAATTCATGTATACCTCTGAGAGGAATTCCGTGAATAATGGGATACCTCAGAAGAAAGGAGTTCTTGAAATTGATGCTCTGAATGCCATATTGGCTCAGAACAAAATGTTGACTCAACAGGTCAACATAATCTCTCAAAATCTGAATGGATTGCAACATGCATCCAACAGCACCAGAGAGGTAGCTTCTGAAGAAGCTTATGATCCTGAGAACCCTGCCATGGCAGAGATTAACTACATGGGTGAACCTTATGGCAACACCTATAACCCATCATGGAGAAATCATCCAAATTTCTCCTGGAAGGATCAACAAAAGCCTCAACAAGGCTTTAACAATGGTGGACGCAATAGGCTGAGCAATAGTAAGCCATATCCATCATCTTCTCAGCAATAGACAGAGAATTCAGAACAAAACACTTCTAATTTAGCCAATATAGTCTCTGATCTGTCAAAAGCCACTTTCAGTTTCATGAATGAAACAAGATCCTCCATTAGAAATTTGGAGGCACAAGTGGGCCAGCTGAGTAAGAAAGTCATTGAAACTCCTCCCAGTATTCTCCCAAGCAAGGCCATTGATTTAATCAATCTGGCCGAATGCACTAAAGAGGAGGAGGACGAAAATCCTAGTGAGGAAGACCTCCTGGGACATCCCTCAAGCAAGAAGGAGTTTCCTATTAAGGATCCAAGGGAATCTGAGGCTCATACAGAGACCATAGAGATCCCATTAAATCTCCTTCTGCCATTCATGAGCTCTGAAGACTATTCAAGAGGATGAAGATGTGAATGGAGAGCAAATTGCTCAATACTTAGGAGCTATCATGAAGCTGAATGCCAAGTTGTTTGGTAATGAGACTTGGGAAAGTGAACCTCCCTTGCTCATTAGTGAACTGGATACTTGGATTCAGAGAACTCTACCTCAAAAGAAACAAGATCCTGGTAAGTTCCTAATACCTTGCACCATTGGCACCATGAGCTTTGAAAAAGCTCTATGTGATATGGGGTCAGGGATAAATCTTATGCCACTCTCTGTAATGGAGAAGCTGGGGATCATTGAGGTACAACCTGCCTTGTTCTCATTACAATTGGCAGACAAGTCAATGAGACAAGCTTATGGAAGAGTAGAGGACGTGCTAGTAAAGGTTGAAGGCCTTTACATCCCTGCTGATTTCATAATCTTAGACACTAGGAAGGAAGATGATGATTGCATCATCCTTGGAAGACCTTTCCTAGCCACAGCAGAAGCTGTAATAGATGTCAACAGAGGTGAGTTAGTCCTTCAATTGAATGGGGACTACCTTGTGTTTAAGGCACATGGCCATCCCTCTATGACAAAAGAGAGTAAGCATGAAGAGCTTCTCTCAGTTCAGAGTCAAGAGGAGCCCACACAGTCAAACTCTAAGTTTGGTGTTGTGAGGCCACAACCAAACTCTAAGTTTGGTGTTAAGACCCCATATCCAAACTCTAAGTTTGGTGTTGGCAACTATACAACATTGACCTGATCACCTTGTGGCTCCATGAGAGCCACTATCAAGCTATTGACATTAAAGAAGCGCTTGTTGGGAGGCAACCCAATTTTATTTATCTAATTTTATTTTATTTTGTTTTAGTGTTATTTTTGTGTTTAATTAGGTACATGATCATGAGGAGTCACGAAAAAATCAAAACAATTAAAAACAGAGTTAAAAACAGAAGAAAAAAATTTTTCACCCTGGAGGACGCACGGGCTGGCGTTCAACGCCAGTAAGGTGCATCTGGCCGGCGTTCAACGCCAGAACAGAGCACCATTCTGGCACTGAACGCCAGAAACAAGCAACATTCTGGCGCTGAATGCCAGGAATGTGCCCAGAGAGGAAAAACTGGCGCTGAACGCCAGTAACAAGCATCAAACTGGCGTTCAACGCCAGAAACATGCTTTACATGGGCGTTGAACGCCCAGAATGTGCACCAATGGGCGTTTAAATGCCAGAATGATGCACAAAGGCATTTTACATGCCTATATGGTGCAGGAATGGTATTTCTTTTCACCTCAGGATCTGTGGACCTCACAGGATCCCCACCTACCTCGCCCTCTCTCACTCCATTCATGGTCATCCCTTCTGTTTTTCATTCACCACCTACATCTATCCACTCTTCCCCATACACCCCGCCTACCTTTACAATTCAACTTCTCTTTCCCACCCAATCCCACCCATATAGCCGAATCCATCTCCCCTCACTCACCTCCATCTTCTTCTTCTTCTTCTCTTCTTTCTTTTCTTGCTCGAGGGCGAGCAATATTTTAAGTTTGGTGTGGTAAAAGCATAGCTTTTTTTGCTTTTCCATTACCATTAATGGCACCTAAGGCCAGAGAAACCACAAAGGGAAGACAAAAGCTTCCACCTCTGAGTCTTGGGAGATGGAAAATATAAGTCGTCATAGCTCAGTGGTATAACATGTGGCTGCAAATCAAGAGATCCCTGAGATACCTCAGGGAATAAGTTATCCTCCACACAAATATTGGAAGCAACTAAGGGTAGAAACACCAAAATTACTAGGAATCATTCAACAGAAGCAAGGAAGAGACATAGAGGAGCTCAAAAAGCACCATTGGACCTTCAAGAAGGCGCCACCCTCACTCAGGTGGATTCATTCCTTGTTCTTTATTTCTTTCTGTTTTCGGTTTTTAATGTTGTGTTTATCTATGTTTTGTGTCTCTACTTCATGATCATTAGTATGTAACCATGCCTTAAAGCTATGAATAAAATCCATTAGTCTTTCACCTCTCTTAAATGAAAAATGTTTTAATTCAAAAGAACAAGAAGTACATAGATTTCGAATTTATCATTGAATTTAATTTAATTATATTGATGTGGTGACAATACTTTATGTTTTCTGAATGAATGATTGAACAGTGCATATGTCTTTTGATATTGTTGTTTATGAGTGTTAAAATTGTTGGTTCTTGAAAGAATGATGAACAAAGAGAAATGTTATTGATGATCTGAAAAAAATCATGAAATTGATTCTTGAAGCAAGAAAAAGCAGTGAAAAAGCAAAAGCTTGTGAAAAAAAAAATGGCGAAAAAATTGAGAAAGAAAAAGAAGGAGCAGTAGAAAAAGCCAATAGCCCTTAAAACCAAAAGGCAAGGGTAAAAAGGATCCAAGGCTTTGAGCATCAATGGATAAGAGGGCCCAAGGAAATAAAATCCAGGCCTAAGCGGCTAAATCAAGCTGTCCCTAAACCATGTGCTTGTGTCATGAAGGTCCAAGTGAAAAACTTGAGACTGAGTGGTTAAAGTCGTGATCCAAAGCAAAAGAGTGTGCTTAAGAGCTCTGGACACCACTAACTGGGGACTCTAGCAAAGCTGAGTCACAATCTGAAAAGGTTCATCCAGTTATGTGTCTGTGGCATTTGTGTATCTGGTGGTAATACTGGAAAACAAAGTGCTTAGGGCCACGGCCAAGACTCATAAGTAGCTGTGTTCAAGAATCAACATGCTTAACTTGGAAAGTCAATAACACTATCCCAAATTCTAAGTTCCTAAGAGACGCCAATCACTCTAAACTACAAAGGAAAAAGTGAGATGCCAAAACTGTTCAGAAGCAAAAAAGCTACAAGTCCCGCTCATCTAATTAAATTAATATTCATTGGTCTTTTGGAATTTATAGCATATTCTCTTCTTTTTATTCTATTTGATTTTCAGTTGCTTGGGGACAAGCAACAAATTAAGTTTGGTGTTGTGATGAGCGGATAATTTATACGCTTTTTGGCATTGTTTTTAGGTAGTTTTTAGTAAGTTCAAGCTACTTTTAGGGATGTTTTCACTAGTTTTTATGTTAAATTCACATTTCTGGACTTTACTATGAGTTTGTGTGTTTTTCTGTGATTTCAGGTAAATTCTGGCTGAAATTGAGGGACTTGAGCAAAACTCTGAAAAAGGCTGACAAAAGGACTGCTGATGCTGTTGGAATCTGACCTCCCTGCACTCGAAATGGATTTTCTGGAGCTACAGAACTCCAATTGGCGCGCTCTCAACGGCGTTGGAAAGTAGACATCCAGGGCTTTCCAGAAATATATAATAGTCCATACTTTATTCGAATAAAGACGACGTAACTTGGCGTTGAACGCCAAGTTCATGCTGCTGTCTGGAGTTAAACGCCAGAAAAACGTCATGATCCGGAGTTGAACGCCCAAAACACGTCATAACTCGGAGTTCAACTCCAAGAGAAGCCTCAGCTCGTGAATTGATCAAGCTCAGCCCAAACATACACCAAGTGGGCCCCGGAAGTGAATTTGTACATCAATTACTTACTCATGTAAACCCTAGGAGCTAGTTTATTATAAATAGAACATTTAACTATTGTATTAGAAGTCTTTGATCATTCGGTCTTGTGACCACATGGGGGCTGGCCATTCGGCCATGCCTGAACCTTTTGCTTATGTATTTTCAACGGTGGAGTTTCTGCACACCATAGATTAAGGGTGTGGAGCTCTGCTGTACCTCAAGTATTAATGCAATTCTACTGTCTTTTATTCAATTCTCTCTTATTCTTATTCCAAGATATTCATTCGTACCCAAGAACATGATGAATGTGATGATAAGTAACCCTCATTATCATTCTCACTTATGAACGCACGTGATTGACAACCACTTCCGTTCTACATGCAACAAGAGCTTGAATGTGTATCTCTTAGATTCCCCAACAGAATCTTCGTGGTATAAGTTAGATAGATGGCGGCATTCATGAGGATCCGGAAAGTCTAAACCTTGTCTGTGGTATTCCGAGTAGGATCCTGGGATTGAATGACTGTGACGAGCTTCAAACTCCTGAAGGCTGGGCATGATGACAAGCGCAAAAGAATCAAGGGATTCTATTCCAACCTGATTGAGAACCGACAGATGATTAGCCGTGCTGTGACAGAGCATAGGAACGTTTTCACTGAGAGGATGGGATGTAGCCATTGACAACGGTGATGCCCTACATACAACTTGCCATGGAAAGGAGTAAGAAGGATTGAGTTGAAGCAGTGGGAGAGCAGGCGTCCTTGAGCCATACAGTATCTTCATTCGCTTATCTGAAATTCCCACCAATGAAGCTGCATGAGTACTCTATCCCTTTTATTATTTATTTTCTTATTTCTATTTTCAAAAACCCATAAACCAATTTAATCTGCCTAACTGAGATTTACAAGGTGACCATAGCTTGCTTCATACCAACAATCTCTGTGGGATCGACCCTTACTCACGTAAGGTTTATTACTTGGACGACCCAGTACACTTGCTGGTTAGTTGAACGGAGTTGTGAAAGCCGCAGTATTGTGCACCAAGCTTTTGGAGCCATTACCGGGGATTATTCGATTTGTGTGAAAGTATAAATCACAATTTCGTCCACCACACACAAACTCATAGTAAAGTCTAGAAAAGTGAATTTTAACGAAAAACTAATAAAAATATACTAAAAACTAACTAGATCATACCAAAAACATACTAAAAACAATGCCAAAAAGCGTATAAATTATCCGCTCATCATTTTTCCTCTAACAATCAACAATTATTCGATGCATGCATACATGTATCATGAGGTCTTTTCTTTAGGTTGTAATGGGGTTAGGGTCAAGGTAAGGATGCATGTTTGGTCAAATGAGCTTGAAATTATAATCTTTGATAAGCTTAAACTTTCCACCTAACCTATGACATCCTATACAATTAAGTTCTAACCTAACTACCCGTTTCTAACTTTTTCACATATTCATGCATTCTCTTTTTCATTTCATAACACATATGCATTGACTTTTATTTGAGCTTTACTTTGGGGTATTTTGTCCCCTTTTTATTTCTTTCTTTTTCTTCTTTTTCTTTCTTTTTCTATTTTTTTCTTTTCCTTTTCCATATTATTTTTCTTTTCTTTTTCTTTTGTTTTTTTCTCATTTTTTTTTCTTTCTATATACAAGAACCTCAATGCATAAGGTTTTACATTTGATCAATACATGAGTATGTACCCAATTCCCAATATTTACAATAATAATACAAAACTACCCTTTTATTCACCCAATGTCCCAAGGTTCCCACACTTGAACGATACTCTCACACACTAGCCTAAGCCAATCAAAGATCCAAATAAGGACATTTATTGTCTTTCACTTTAAGGCTTGTTGGTGCGCGAAATTGTGAACAATACTTTTCACAACTCTCATAATCCCCGGTCATGAACCCCAAAAACTTGGTAGTTCAGTACCATGGCATTACACAACTTCGCACAACTAACCAGCAAGTGCACTGGGTCGTCCAAGTAATAAACCTTACGCGAGTAAGGGTCGATCCCACGGAGATTGTTAGTATGAAGCAAGCTATGGTCATTTTGTAAATCTTAGTCAAGCAAACTCAAATGGATATGATGATGAATGATATTAAACAATAAGATAAAGATAGAGATACTTATGTAATTCATTGGTAGGAACTTCAGATAAGCGCATGAAGATGCCTTCCCTTCCGTCTCTCTGCTTTCCTACTGTCTTCATCCAATCCTTCTTATTCCTTTCCATGGCAAGCTTGTGTAGGGTTTCACCATTGTCAGTGGCTACCTCCCATCCTCTCAGTGAAAACGATTGCATATGCTCTGTCACAGCACGCGGAATTCAGCTGTCGGTTCTCGGTCAGGTCGGAATAGAATCCATCGATTCTTTTGCGTCTGTCACTAACGCCCCGCCTGCTAGGAGTTTGAAGCACGTCACAGTCATTCAGTCATAGAATCCTACTCAGAATACCACAGACAAGGTTAGACCTTCCGGATTCTCTTGAATGCCGCCATCAGTTCTTGCCTATACCACAAAGACTCTGATCTCACGGAATGGCTGGCTCGTTTGCCAGGCGAGCACTCGGTTGTCAGGCGATCAACCATGCATCGTGCAATCAGGAATCCAAGAGATATTCACCCAATCGAAGATAGAACAGAGGTGGTTGTCAGTCACATGTTCATAGGTGAGAATGATGATGAGTGTCACGGATCATCACATTCATCAAGTTGAAGAACAAGTGATATCTTAGAACAAGAACAAGCGGAATTGAATGGAAGAACAATAGTAATTGCATTAATACTCGAGGTACAGCAGAGCTCCACACCTTAATCTATGGTGTGTAGAAACTCCACCGTTGAAAATACATAAGTATAAGGTCTAGGCATGGCCGAATGGCCAGCCTCCCAGTGATCTAAGATAGCATAAAAATGAAGATAGCTACCAAAGTCTGATCTAAGAACTAGATGTCCAAAGATGATCTAGAGATCTAAAGTGATCAAAAGATGAAAGTACAATAGTAAAAGGTCCTATATATAGAGAACTAGTAGCCTAGGGTGTACAGAGATGAGTAAATGACATAAAAATCCACTTCCGGGCCCACTTGGTGTGTGCTTGGGCTGAGCAATGAAGCATTTTCGTGTAGAGACTCTTCTTGGAGTCAAACGCCAGCTTTTATGCCAGTTTGGGCGTTTAACTCCCATTTTGGTGCCAGTTCCGGCGTTTAACGCTGGGATTTCTGAGGGTGACGTTGTACGCCGGTTTGGGCCATCAAATCTTGGGCAAAGTATGGACTATCATATATTGCTGGAAAGCCCAGGATGTCTACTTTCCAACGCCGTTCAGAGCGCGTCAATTGGGTTTCTGTAGCTCCAGAAAATCCACTTCGAGTGCAGGGAGGTCAGAATCCAACAGCATCTGCAGTCCTTTTTAGTCTCTGAATCAGATTTTTGCTCAGGTCCCTCAATTTCAGCCAGAAAATACCTGAAATCACAGAAAAACACACAAACTCATAGTAAAGTCCAGAAAGGTGAATTTTAACTAAAAACTAATAAAAATATACTAAAAACTAACTAGATCATACTAAAAATATACTAAAAATAATGCCAAAAAGTATACAAATTATCCGCTCATCACTTGTAATGTGGTAAAATTAAGAAAAAGTGGGTTAAGCGTAGGCTCAAATTTGGCTAACAAAGGAAGATAAAAGGTAAGGCCATTTGGGTATGTGAGCTAATGAAATGATGGCCTCAATCATATAAATGTATGAATACACAAAATAATGGATATAAAGAATTAAACAAATCAAAGATTACATTCATAGAAAGAGAATAATGCACACAAGAAGGGAAAATAAGTGGTTATAAGATGTAACCACACCATTAGGCTCAAATCTCACAAGCTTGTGTTCTTAGCTCAAAAACCATGTTCCAAAATAAATTCTTTCAAGCAAGTTTCACAATTTTTCTTTTTCAAGTTGGTAGGGTGCCCTAAAACAGTTTCTTGGAAAGAAAATCATCACCCTAACTAAGTAGTCCTAATATGAAAGAAGTGGTAAAAATATGTACAAATTCTAACTAACATGCAACCTATCATGCAATGCAATAGCTAATCTAACAAAGAAAATAAAAATTTGGTGTTGAAAAGGAAATTGTTACCCATGGAGATCGGTCAGACGACCTCCCCACACTTGAAGATTGCACTGTCCTCGGTGCATGCAAAGAAGAGCAAGGTGGATGGGTTGCTATAATTGATGAGCTCCTTCAAAAGGTTGTGCGGATGACTTGTTTGTTGCCCCATTTAAAAGCTTTTCCTTTCTTCTCTTTCTGGTGGCCAACCTAAAAGGAAAGAAAAGGAAAGAAAATTAAGCCTATAACAAAGATATCAAAACAAGTAGAACGTAGGCCGGGGCTAATGACAAATAAGAGTATGATTTCCAACTACATGTTAGCTAAGCATGTGAGTGAGAAAACAATGTAAGCTAAGGCATGTCATTAAGCTCGATGCAAGAGTAAAGTTAAAGCATGAAAAACATATTGAGCATCAAGTTCAAATGATAAGAAGTGGGTCATAAAAGACAATATCAGGTCATATCAATGCACAAAGACACAAGAGTCATACAAGATGAAGCATTGATTTAAAAGTTTCATCACCCCAACAATATCAAACAAGTCAAGAAGCACCAAAATAGTGTAGGAAAGTCTCAACAATTGAGTAGGAAAGTTCAACACCATTATTAAAATGGAAAACTTAGAAAATAAAATGAGAACAAGGTAGAAAAAAAATAAAATTAAAATGCAATGAATGAAAATACGCAAATGCAATAAACGAAAATGGATGAAAAGAGAAAAAGAAAATTTTTTTTGTTTGTTTTTGTTTTTTTATTTTTAGTATTTTATTTATTTATTTATTTATTATTATTATATTATTATTATTATTATTATTATTATTTAAATTTTCATTTATATTAAAAGAGAAAAGAAAAAAATTTCTAAGAGAGGAAGAAGAAAAAAAATTAGAAAGAAAGAAGAAGAGAAGAGGAAAGAAGGAGAAAGGAGGAGAGAGAAAAGCAGGGTGCAAATCCCCGCGCGAGCGCACAGCGCGCTTATGCGTGGATGCAGCAGGGACAATCCGCGCGCGCGCACAGCGTGCTTACGCGTGGATGAGCTTGTGATCCCAGCACAATGCTGGCACAACGCGCGCACAACTTTCTGGTTTTTGTACCAGAAGTTGCAGAAGTGCAATGTGTGCGCGCGCGCACAGCGTGCTAGCGCGCCGATGGCCCTTTTCTTTTTTTTTTGCCCAAAAAGCAGAAAAAATGCCCAAGAGCTCCCTATAATGTCCAAAACTCTTCTTTATTCAATCAAATATCAAACAATTCACAAAAATACAATTCGATTTTAGGATTTATTCATCTACTACTAATGAATACAACATACTAACAACCAATCTTTACCAACAAATCAATATGAAATGAAAATCTACCTACAATGGCAACTCAAATCACTTATTAAACAAAACTAAAAGAGGATGGAAAGAGTTTACCATGGTGGGGTGTCTCCCACCTAGCACTTTTAGTTTAAGTCCTTAAGTTGGACATTTTGAGGAGCTTATTGTCATGGTGGCTTATGTTTGTACTCATCCTTGAATCTCCAAGGATCTTTGCCTCTCAATTGGTTGATAGAGTTTCCAACCATCTTCACCAAACTTGGGTGAGGTTCTCCCCAAGATATGAGCTCCCAAAATTGGTCTTCATGTTGTGATCCGGGATCCCATATTTTATTTTCACACCCATCTTCTAGTTGATCATCATGATTCAACTTGGGTGATAGGCATATAGAATTCTCCTTTATGCACCAAATTCTCCTTCTAGACCCATACAATTTAGCATTCCTCCAACCATAGTATTTATGCCTTGAGGGTTTAACCTTAATGAGCCTAACATTCTTTTTCCAACCATTACACCACTCCCTCTTACTCTTAACTCCACAAAGAGCTCTAAGTTGACCATCATTTTCAATCAAACCATATTCAAGTGAGAAAGTGAAGCTTAGGGATAGAAATTTTACCCACTTGAATGTTATGTTAGGTGATGGTGGCTTGGGAAGGGGGACCTCCCCACACTTAGCCATTGCGATGTCTACGCTCTTGTGCTCTTCCCTTGTAACTTCCACCTCTTGACAACTTATATCAACTTCAACCTCTTCCTCTTGGTAGCTTCCTTCCAATTTAATATTTTCTTCGTGGCTTACCAAGGGTATGGAAGGTGAGGTATCTTCTTCCTTACCCTCTATGTCAAGCTCAATGGGAGAGGATTCAATTGTGGATAGGAACTCATCAATAATTGAATCCATCTCTTGATCAACCTCTTCAAAGTCTTCAACCATGATATGCTTTGGAGGTTGTGCACCCTCCTCAACATCAATGTCAAGCTTCTTGGAAGAGTTTTCCATGATGCTACATTCCCATGGACTCTCAACGTCTCCTAAATCTTCAACCACTTCTTCCTTTTCTTCAATAACCATAGGCTCCTCCAATTGTTCTAATACAAAATAGCCTCCCTCATTTTCCACTGGGTTTTCCAATCCCTCCTTCATGCTATGATCTTCAATGGATTCTTCACATGTGGCCACGGAAGCACCTTGAGTGTTCAAAAATTTGTGGGCTAAGGTAGACACTACCTTGGTCAAGTTAGTCACAAACTCTAGGGTGTTCCTTTGCATATCCGCTTGTCCTTGAAGTAGCAATGTGAGAGGGTCATCTATTGAGGCTTGAGGTGGATAAGAGGGTTCATTATTTTGGAGATAGGGTTTATTATAGGAAGATGGTTCTTCTTGGTAAGGGTATGGAGATGGTGTGCATTGAGGTGGTTCTTGAGAGTAATTGTGTTGGAACGGTGGTGGTTCCATGTATGGTTCATATGGCTCATAAGGTGGTGGGTATGGTTGATAAGGATTGGGGTCATATGGAGGGTTTTGGTGATATGGGGCTTGTGAGCAAGGTGGTTCAAAATCATGTTGAGGGGGTGGTTTATAGGCATGTGGTAGTGGTTGTTGACAATCACAATAAGGGTTACCACATCTATTAGATTGATATGCATTAGGATAAGAGTTATACCCATAAGGAGTTGGAGGTTGTTGCCAAGAAGGTTGATCAATCCCTTGAGGCTCTTCCCATCTTTGGTTGTGCCCAAACCCTTGATGCATATTACCATTGTAGTTCCCATTTCCTACAACATAATTAGAACCAAACTCATAGCCAAAGTGAGAATTCATAATGGAAAAGCAAAATAAAACTAACAAAAACTAGAAATTAAAGCAAAAGCAAGATATTCACACTATTCACATATATACAACAACCAATAACATAACACCATTGCAAGTCCCCAGCAACGGCGCCATTTTGATGATTGGATTTTTGACGGTTTAGAATTTCACAAATGAATTCTCGTCGAAGTATAGTCTCTAAACCAACAATAATCCTCTGATACAAAAATTTGTTTGTCACAAGTACAAACCCCTAAAATCTATAAACCGAAGTATTTAAACCTCGGGTCGTCTCTCAAAGGACTTGCAGGGTAGTGTTCTCGTTATTGGTTATGGACTTGTTTATTTTGGGGTTTTGGATGAGAAATATGAATAGTAAATGGTAAGAAAACTTTATTAACAAAATGGTCTTGGCAAGGTTTGGTTGTCAAGGGTCTTCATCATTATCACTAGCCACAACTATGGTAGTTGCAAGGATTAATCCCACTTAGTCATCCTTAAATCAATTAACAAAGGAAAGTCAAGTGAGTTATATCAATCCTAGTCCATAAATCCTAGCTTTCCACTAATTGGATTAATGAAGGCTAGAGTTAATGGCTATCAACTATCAATCAATTGGACACTAGTGACTCAAGAAATCCTAAGTTACCTTCTCAAACCAAGAACATGAAATTCTAGTCTAACATTCTTCCAAGCATTTAATCAAACACTTGGAAGGCACAAAAGAAAAGTATAGTCAATCACAACAAGAATGAATTCTAACTACAATTGAATGTAAAGAATTAACAACAACAATCAAGGAAATCACAATTATCATGAATTACCTCAAATTGCATTATTGAAAGAAAGTAAAGAGAACAAGAGTATCTCAATTACAAAACCTAGAAACAAAATAAGAGAAATTACAACAAGAGAATAGGGATAGAGAGAAGAACCAAAGTGTAGCAATCATCAATGGAAGGTAGAAGTAGAAGGAGACTTGAATTAAACCTAGAACTATGAGATCCTAATCTAACCCTAATTCATAATCCTAATTCTAGAGAGAAGTGAGAGCTTCTCTCTCTAAAAACTACTTCTAACTACTAAACTATGACTAATGATTAAAAGTATGAAAAGTATATTGATTCCCCTTCAATACTTGACTTAAATAGCATCAGAAATGAGTTGGATTGGGCCAACAAGGCTCCTAAAACCGCTCGGGACGATTTCATTAAAGTGGGCCACGAACAGAATCGGCACGCGCGCGCAAAGTGCGCGTGCACGCCCCTGAACGCGAAGCAACATATGGCAAAATTTATATCGTTTCGAAGCCCCGAATGTTAGCTTTCCAACCCAACTGAAACAGCATCATTTGGATCTCTGTAGCTCAAGTTATGGTCAATTAAGTGCGAAGAGGTCAGGCTTGACAGCTTTTTGGTTCCATCATTTCTTCATGAGTTCTCCAACTTTACATGCTTTTTCTTCATTCCCTTGATCCAATCTTTGCCTCCTAAATCTGAAATCACTTAACAAACATATCAAGGTATCTAATGGAATCAAGGTAAATTACATTTAGCTATTTTAAAACCTAAAAAGCATGTTTTCACTCTTAAGCATAATTAAAGGAGAATATACAAAATCATGCTATTTCATTGAGTAAATGTGGGTAAAAGGTGATAAAATCCCCTAAAATCAATACAAGATAAACCCTACAAATGGGGGTTTGTCAACCTCCCCACACTTAAACCAAGCATGTCCTCATGCTTAAGCCAAGAGAAAGCAAAGGGCATCAACATTTATTCAATGTAAATAAACTATATGCAACCTAAACTATATGCAACTAAATGCGAAATGGTTTTACCTACTTGGTTAAAAATAAATCAATCCTCCAAGTCATACATGCACAAGTAGGGCCAAGATCATATAACGATTCATGAATCCTACCAATTCGAATATCAAAATGAAGTTCAAGTAGACTTGCGAGAGGAACGCTCATGAAAGCCGGGAATCAAGGAATTGAGCATCGAACACTCACCGGAAGTGTTTGCACTCTAGTCGCTCAAGTGTGTATGGTCGATTCTCTCAATTCTCTCCTAATCATGCTTTCCAAGATTTGTTTTTTCTCTAACAATCAACAATTATTCGATGCATGCATACATGTATCATGAGGTCTTTTCTTTAGGTTGTAATGGGGTTAGGGTCAAGGTAAGGATGCATGTTTGGTCAAGTGAGCTTGAAATTTGAATCTTTGATAAGCTTAAACTTTCCACCTAACCTATGACATCCTATACAATTAAGGTCTAACCTAACTACCCATTTCTAACTTTTTCACATACTCATGCATTCTCTTTTTCATTTCATAACACATATGCATTGACTTTTATTTGAGCTTTACTTTGGGGTATTTTGTCCCCTTTTTATTTCTTTCTTTTTCTTCTTTTTCTTTCTTTTTCTATTTTTTTTCTTTTCCTTTTCCATATTATTTTTCTTTTCTTTTTCTTTTGTTTTTTCTCATTTTTTTTTCTTTCTATATACAAGAACCTCAATGCATAAGGTTTTACATTTGATCAATACATGAGTATGTACCCAATTTCCAATATTTCCAATAATAATACAAAACTACCCTTTTATTCAACCAATGTCCCAAGGTTCCCACACTTGAACGATACTCTCACACACTAGCCTAAGCCAATCAAAGATCCAAATAAGGACATTTATTGTCTTTCGCTTTAAGGCTTGTAATGTGCTAAAATTAAGAACAAGTGGGTTAAGCGTAGGCTCAAATTTGGCTAACAAAGGAAGATAAAAGGTAAGGCCATTTGGGTATGTGAGCTAACGAAATGATGGCCTCAATCATATAAATATATGAATACACAAAATAATGGATATAAAGAATTAAACAAATCAAATATTACATTCATAGAAAGAGAATAATGCACACAAGAAGGGAAAATAAGTGGTTAAAAGATGTAACCACACCATTAGGCTCAAATCTCACAAGCTTGTGTTCTTAGCTCAAAAACCATGTTCCAAAATAAATTCTTTCAAGCAAGTTTCACAAATTTTCTTTTTCAAATTGGTAGGGTGCCCTAAAACAGTTTCTTGGAAAGAAAATCATCACCCTAACCAAGTAGTCCTAATATGAAAGAAGTGGTAAAAATATGTACAAATTCTAACTAACATGCAACCTATCATGCAATGCAATAGCTAATCTAACAAAGAAAATAAAAATTTGGTGTTGAAAAGGAAACTGTTACCCATGGAGATCGGTCGGACGACCTCCCCACACTTGAAGATTGCACCGTCCTCGGTGCATGCAAAGAAGAGCAAGGTGGATGGGTTGCTATAATTGATGAGCTCCTTCAAATGGTTGTGCGGATGACTTGTTTGTTGCCCCATTTAAAAGCTTTTCCTTTCTTCTCTTTCTGGTGGCCAACCTAAAAGGAAAGAAAAGGAAAGAAAATTAAGCCTATAACAAAGATATCAAAACAAGTAGAATGTAGGCCGGGGCTAATGCCAAATAAGAGTATGATTTCCAACTACATGTTAGCTAAGCATGTGAGTGAGAAAACAATGTAAGCTAAGGCATGTCATTAAGCTCGATGCAAGAGTAAAGTTAAGGCATGAAAAACATATTGAGCATCAAGTTCAAATGATAAGAAGTGGGTCATGAAAGACAATATGAGGTCATGTCAATGCACAAAGACACAAGAGTCATACAAGATGAAGCATTGATTTAAAAGTTTCATCACGCCAACAATATCAAACAAGTCAAGAAGCACCAAAATAGTGTAGGAAAGTCTCAACAATTGAGTAGGAAAGTTCAACACCATTATTAAAATGGAAAACTTAGAAAATAAAATGAGAACAAGGTAGAAAAAAACAAAATTAAAATGCAATGAATGAAAATAAGCAAATGCAATAAAAGAAAACGGATGAAAAGAGAAAAAGAAATTTTTTTGTTTGTTTTTGTTTTTTTTATTTTTAGTATTTTATTTATTTATTTATTTATTATTATATTATTATTATTATTAATATTATTATTATTTTTTAAATTTTCATTTATATTAAAAGAGAAAGGAAAAAAATTTTCTAAGAGAGGAAAAAGAAAAAAATTAGAAAGAAAGAAGAAGAGAAGAGGAAAGAAGGAGAAAGGAGGAGAGAGAAAAGCAGGGTGCAAATCCCCACGCGCGCGCACAGCGCGCTTACGCGTGGATGCAGCAGGGACAATCCGCGCGCGCGCGCACAGCGTGCTTACGCGTGGATGAGCTTGTGCTCCCAGCACAATGCTGGCACAAGGCGTGCACAACTCTCTGGTTTTTGTACCAGAAGTTGCAGAAGTACAATGTGCGCGCGCGCGCACAGCGTGCTAGCGCTCCGATGGCCCTTTTCTTTTTTTTTTTGCCCAAAAAGCAGAAAAAATGCCCAAGAGCTCCCTATAATGTCCAAAACTCTTCTTTATTCAATCAAATATCAAACAATTCACAAAAATACAATTCGATTTTAGGATTTATTCATCTACTACTAATGAATACAACATACTAACAACCAATCTTTACCAACAAATCAATATGTAATGAAAATCTACCTACAATGGCAACTCAAATCACTTATTAAACAAAACTAAAAGAGGATGGAAAGAGTTTACCATGGTGGGGTGTCTCCCACCTAGCACTTTTAGTTTAAGTCCTTAAGTTGGACATTTTGAGGAGCTTATTGTCATGGTGGCTTATGTTTGTACTCATCCTTGAATCTCCAAGGATCTTTGCCTCTCAATTGGTTGATAGAGTTTCCAACCATCTTCACCAAACTTGGGTGAGGTTCTCCCCAAGATATGAGCTCCCAAAATTGGTCTTCATGTTGTGATCCGGGATCCCATATCTTATTTTCACACCCATCTTCTAGTTGATCATCATGATTCAACTTGGGTGATAGGCATATAGAATTCTCCTTTATGCACCAAATTCTCCTTCTAGACTCATACAATTTAGCATTCCTCCAACCATAGTATATATGCCTTGAGGGTTTAACCTTAATGAGCCTAACATTCTTTTTCCAACCATTACACCACTCCCTTTTACTCTTAACTCCACAAAGAGCTCTAAGTTGACCATCATTTTCAATCAAACCATATTCAAGTGAGAAAGTGAAGCTTAGGGATAGAAATTTTACCCACTTGAATGTTATGTTAGGTGATGGTGGCTTGGGAAGGGGGACCTCCCCACACTTAGCCATTGCGATGTCTACGCTCTTGTGCTCTTCCCTTGTAACTTCCACCTCTTGACAACTTATATCAACTTCAACTTCAACTTCTTCCTCTTGGTAGCTTCCTTCCAATTTAATATTTTCTTCGTGGCTTACCAAGGGTATGGAAGGTGAGGTATCTTCTTCCTTACCCTACAAATGGGGTTTGTCAGCTGCTGATCCTTCATCACCGGTGGGTGGTGGTACCTACAAGAGACTCCGATGCTTAAGTTAGCATGGGTTTTAAGCAAGTTTTTTTAGTAGAATCAGAGTATGAGTTATACTTGGGTGCTCCAGTGTATTTATAATGTTGTAGTGTGACATTTTTTGGAGATAAGATAGTTATCATATCTTATCTTTGAGTGGAGTTATCTTATCTTTAAGGAAACTGCCCTTGTCTTTCTAGGCTTGGGCTACCATTGGACTTGGGTTGTGTTCCTCTGTTTGAGCCCTTTTTGGGCTCTCCTGTTGTTTTGGCCGACCTTCTTTGAGAAGAGATCGGGTAACCTTGACTTGAAGAGGTCGGTCGACTTGCCTTCAGTTAGCCTGGGTCTTAGAGCTCGACCCAGGGCATGAAGAGTGCCCCTGCTTGAGCGCGGTCTTTCCTTTTGAGGTCGAGTCCTTTTTTAGGACTTTGATCCTTCTTTGGAGAAGCCGAGCTCGAGCAATTTGGTTGATCCCACTGAGGCTTCTTGAATGCAAAGCATTTTCCTTCACCCCTTTTAGTTTGAAATGCGCATTTTTGCATTTGTACTCTTGCTTTGGGAACGTGCGAGGGTTTTTAAAGCCCATTAACTAATTCTTTTTGCCGTTTCCCTCTTCTCATTTTGAATTCCCAAAAGGCTTTGCATTCGGTTTCTTCTTCTTTTGCTTGCTGTTACTCCATCTTTTGCCCTTCTGTTCTTGCATTTTCTGGCTCGTCTGCGACTCTTCACTCTTGCTCCCAAGTTTTTCACATCTTCGCGTTTCTCCTTTTGTTTTTTCAAAAGTGATCGTTTTTGTCTTCCTCGCCTTCTTACTTTACAGGTTGGTCCTTTTCTCTTCTTTTTTCTTTCCGCGCTATTTCATGCTTACGTTTGGAAAATTTGAATCTTTCTCTAGTTTTGTTGTATCTGGTCATTGCTGTTTTTTTATTTGTATGAACCTTTTCGCGTTTCCTGTTAGTTGATGATTTTTTAGGGTTTTGAATGTTGTTACTTTCTCTGATTGTGTCCTTCGATTTGAAGCTCTGGAATAATGAACTTTGTTTGATTCTGAAAAAGATTGTATATTTTTGTTGGTTTCTACTTGGCATGTTTTGACGTTGATATTTCTTTTTGCTGATAAACTGCGTTGAGGCTGTGACTTTTTTTTATGTCTTTGTTTATGAATTGTGACTTTCTTTTTAGAGTGTCGCTTGTTGAAAGAGGGTTATTCTTTGTTGAGAGATGTCGAGACGTAATCTTGCAGATTTTTCCTAAGTCCTTACTGCCTCCAAAGAATGCCCTTGGACCTTGGTGTGAGTCCTGGGGTCTCCTTTTGCTTTTGTATGCTTTAGTCTGAGTTGTTCTCTTGATTTTCCTGAGCTGTTGATTTGTAACCCATTTTTCCTTTTTTCTTACTATAGGACTTAGTTGCCCATGTCTTCTCGTAAAAATATTGTCGAGACATCCTCCAAAGTTCTCGAGGGCATGTCAGACTGGCTGGAATCCCTCGTTTTGATGTGTGTCTCTGTGGTCGATTTTGAATACTGTGTGCAGCTTAGGAAATATCACTGGATTTGTAGTAGTAGAGATCAAGAGAAGAACTATGAGTTGGTAGCGCCTGATCCCGACGAGAGGGTTTGTTTCTCTTCTCTGATCCAGGGGGACGTCCCTTCTTTTTTTCTTATGACTATTTTTTCAGCCAAATGAACATTACTATTCCTTTTACCTCCTTGAGACTAACTTGTTGTGGTCCTATAACGTAGCTCCATCCCAGGTCCATCCGAACTCCTGGGGCTTCATTAAGATCTTTCAGTTGTTATGCCAAAAATTGGATATCAAGCCCTTTCAAACTTTTTTTCTTTACCTATTTATTTTGACCAAACCTTGGATTTCTACCAAAAGGAAAGCTTCCTGCATTTCTTTCCGGTCTGCCCAATTAAAGAAAGTGTTTTCTATGTATGATGAGTCCTTTAGGAACTTTAAGAACAATTATTTCAAGGTCCGAGCTGTTGAGAGAGCTCGGCCTTTTTTCTTAGAGCCAAATAATGAACCTGCCTTCCCCTTATGCTGACAAAAGAATGTTGTAGTATCTAGATATTCATGGGAGATGCTTGATGAGGTCGAGTAGGCCTTTGTGAGTGTGTTGGAGGAGAATTGGGGGCAACCTCCCTATCTCGATACCAAGAAGTTCTTAGGGGATCCCTCACTTCTCCGAGCTAGGCTGGGTAGTGATCTTCTTCTTTCTTCTGTTTTGCTTGATTTTGTTTCTTTTCTTCCAGTTTTGTAACTTGGTTTTTGTTGTTCTTTTCAGAGATGGTTAAGAATAATGATTCAATGAAGGCTTTTAAGAAGGCAAGGAAAGCTACAGCCGCCCAGAACATTTTGGCCAAGGCTACTGGGGAAGGATCTTCTCAGGTCCCCCTAAGAAGCTGACCTTGAGCACTTCTGGGACGAGGAGGGTGATCCCTACTCCTCAGGTTCATTTGGTTGATCCTCCCCAAACTTCTGCTGCTACATCTTCTCCCACTATCGGCCCTCTTCCAAAAAGACAAAGGACTGTTAAACCGTTTGACCTCGATACCCCTGACTTTGAAGCCGTGGGGTTTGTTGACAATCAAATCGCCCCTTATGGCCAACTTCCTATGAATGACGTGTCCATTCTTCACCACCTGGATTTCATCACCTGGAGTAGTGTTAAGATGGCACACATAGGTGCAGCTTTGTTCTGAACTGCTCAGGATATCCCAGTTCATGCAACAAAGGCTTTTATGGAGGAGGCCAAGTTGGAATTTGACAGGATCAAGGGGTTGAAGGAGGAACTTGAGAAAAAGGTTGCAAAGCTGGAGAAAGAGTTGGAAGGTGAGAAGACTCAGGCTACTGCTGCGATGGCTTCTACAAATCTAGCTAAGGAGATGACGCAGAAGCATAAGGATAGCTATGTCCGGACCTTTGGTGAGATGGTAGAGCTTTAGGGAGAGATAGGAATCGGCTCAAGCTGATTACACCGAGCTCCAGGGCCATATTATGGCAGTGTGACTTCTGCCTATGAGAATTTGAAGGCTCAGGTCCGAGTTGTCGCTCCCGAACTCGACCTGTCTTTCTTAAGTTTAGACCTGTCTTTTTAATTTTTAAATCTCATCTTTTTCATATCATGATTCATCTTTTCCAAATCATATCTTTCTATCATATCTTCTTCAAAATTTTTGAAAAAAAACACCCCTTCCCTTTTAAATACAAGTTCGGCTATCCCCATACCTCCACCATTCGAATCCGTCTCCCCAACTTTTCCTCTCTTTTCCTTTCTTTTGCTTGACGACAAGTAAACCTCTAAGTTTGGTGTGTTTTTCCGTGATCACTAAGCAAAACCTCACTAAGATCATGGCCCCTGAAGGAAAACAAACCACTTTAAAAGGCACGAAAGAGAATAATTCAAAACCACTTTGGAATCAAGAAAGGTTCTTAACCAAAGAACATGGAGACCATTTCCACAAAATAATGGGTTTGAGGTCAGTGATCCCGAAAGTTAAGTTCGATATGAAAGAAGACGAATATCCAGAGATCCAAGAACAGATTCGAAACAGAGGTTGGAAAATCCTAGCTAATCCTGAGACAAAGATTGGAAGAAACATTGATAAACCACTATTTTATGTTTATATTGTGTTTAATTGTGTGGTTTTGTCGTGATCCTTACCCACTTATTCATCAATTTAGCATGCATTTAGATTTCCTTCCTGAATTTATTACATGTTTGAAAATTGCTTCCTAGAGACTTTAATTATTTAATTTTAATTCTCCTTTATTCCATTCGATGCCGTAATCTGTGTGTCAAGCGTTTCAGGCTTTATAGGGCATGAATGAGATGGAGGTTGGAGAAAAAGCTAGCAAAAATGGAAGGAACACAAGAGTTTGAGGAGAAAACCAGCGAAAAGTGACGCGGTCACATGGCTCACGCGACCGCGCGAACGAGCGCAAATCGCAGTGACGCGGCCGCATGGCTTGCGCGGCCACGCGGATTGGAAAGCACAAGCAACGCGGTAGCGTAGACGACGCAAATGCGTGAAGAGGAAAAGCGCCAGCGACGCGTCCGCATGGACGACGCGATCGCGTGATATGCGCGATCTGCATAAACTGCAGAATCTAAAACCAACAATTTTGGACCCTATTTCGGCCCAGTTTTTGGCCCGAAACAGCAGACTAGAGTCAGAGAATATGCAGAAACAACAAAAAAAGAAAGACTTTCATGGAGTAGTTCAGATCTAGTTTTTGACTCTCTTAGGTTTTTTTTCTCTTGAGTTTTGAAGAATTTTAATTTTCAATTGATCTTAGCATTGGAACATTGAGATGAGTTATTTTCCTCATCAAGACTTCATCACCCTAGTTTGTTCTCTTAACTTGGTTTTATTCTTCCATGTTCTTTGTTATGTTCAATTTTGTCATTCAGGTATTTTTATGATTAATTAATGCAAGGATTATTTCTTTTTAATTTAAATTCCATTCCAATAATCATGTCTTCTTTTAATTCCCTTTCATGTGCAATGGATTCTTTATTTACAATGCGTGAGTAGTTTCATTACTTGATGGGGAGTTGATTAAAAGGAACTCTTGAGTTGGAAGGATTGAAAGAAAAATTTGTAATTGGGTTGAATGTTGGATTGCAATCCTGTCATCGACGCCAATCCCTTTGAACTAAGTGGGTTGCAACTTGTGAACAGATCTGGCATTTCCACTTGTTTGACTTTCTCTTACCTAGTAAGGGATAACCAAACAGAACAACTATTAATTATAAATTAATCTTACAATCACACCATCAATGATAGAGATTCTAACCAATCAATTCCCAGTCAAGGCCTCTTATTTTTGTTATTTAAAATTCCTCCATTTAAATCCCAATTTACTTAGCTCAACTCTTTTTGGAATATCTGATTATTAAAACAGCACATTTTTCTGCAACTCGTTGGGAGACGACCTGGGACTTAAAACTCCGAGTAATTTTAATTTAAACTTTCAGTGACATATTTCTAAATTGATAGTGGTGCACGAAATTGTGATCAATACTTTTCACAAATCAAATAATCCTCGGTAATGAAACTAAAAACTTGGTGTTCAATACCATGGCATAAACACAACTTCGCACAACTAACCAGCAAGTGTACTGGGTCGTCCAAGTAATAAACCTTACGCGAGTAAGGGTCGATCCCACAGAGATTGTTGGTATGAAGCAAGCTATGGTCACCTTGTAAATCTTAGTCAGGCAAACTCAAATGGGTATGGTGATAAACGTATAAAACATAAAGGTAAAGATAGAGATACTTATGTAATTCATTGGTAGGAATTTCAGATAAGCGTATGAAGATGCCTTCCCTTCCGTCTCTCTGCTTTCCTACTATCTTCATCCAATCCTTCTTACTCCTTTCCATGGCAAGCTTAAGCAAGGGTTTCACCGTTGTCAGTGGCTACCTCCCATCCTCTTAATGGAAATGTTCAACGCACCCTGTCACGGCACGGCTATCCATCTGTCGGTTCTCGATCAGGCCGGAATAGAATCCAGTGATTCTTTTGCGTCTGTCACTAACACCCCGCCCTCAGGAGTTTGAAGCACGTCACAGTCATTCAATCATTGAATCCTACTCAGAATACCACAGACAAGGTTAGACCTTCCGGATTCTCTTGAATGCCGCCATCAGTTCTAGCCTATACCACGAAGACTCTGATCTCACGGAATGGCTGGCTCGTTTGTCAGGCGAGCACTCGGTTGTCAGGCGATCAACCATGCATCGTGTATCAGGAATCCAAGAGATATTCACCCAATCGAAGGTAGAACGGAGGTGGTTGTCAGTCACACGTTCATAGGCGAGAATGATGATGAGTGTCACGGATCATCACATTCATCAAGTTGAAGAACAAGTGATATCTTAGAACAAGAACAAGCGGAATTGAATAGAAGAACAATAGTAATTGCATTAATACTCGAGGTACAGCAGAGCTCCACACCTTAATCTATGGTGTGTAGAAACTCCACCGTTGAAAATACATAAGAACAAGGTCTAGGCATGGCCGAATGGCCAGCCTCCCAATGATCTAAGAACTAGATGTCCAAAGATGATCAAAAGATCTAAAATGATCCAAAGATGATCAAAAGATCTAAAATGATCCCAAGATGAAAATACAATAGTAAAAGGTCCTACTTATAGAGAACTAGTAGCCTAGGGTGTATAGAGATGAGTAAATGAAATAAAAATCCACTTCCGGGCCCACTTAGTGTGTGCTTGGGCTGAGCATTGAAGCATTTTCGTGTAGAGACTCCTCTTGGAGTTAAACGCCAGCTTTGGTGCCAGTTTGGGCGTTTAACTCCCATTCTTGTGCCAGTTCCGGCATTTAACGCTGGAATTCCTGAGGGTGACATTGAACGCCGGTTTGGGCCATCAAATCTTGGGCAAAGTATGAACTATCATATATCGCTGGAAAGCCCAGGATGTCTACTTTCCAACGCCGTTGAGAGCGCACCAATTGGGCTTCTGTAGCTCCAGAAAATCCACTTCGAGTGCAGGGAGGTCAGAATCCAACAGCATCTGCAGTCCTTTTTGGTCTCTGAATCAGATTTTTGCTCATGTCCCTCAATTTCAGCCAGAAAATACCTGAAATCACAGAAAAACACACAAACTCATAGTAAAGTTCAGAAAAGTGAATTTTAACGAAAAACTAATAAAAATATACTAAAAACTAACTAGATCATACTAAAAACATACTAAAAACAATGCCAAAAAGCGTACAAATTATCCGCTCATCAGATAGGCAGATTTTCGGTGAGTTAAGAACTATACTTGCAATGTAACCATTTTAATAAATTTTTAATTCACCAGCTTCTGCATCTCCAAAAAGTTTTGGTGCCATTGCCGGGGAGTTGCAATAGAGTGCTTATTTTATTAATTAGAATTTATTTATTTGCATTTTCTTTAATTTTGCTACTATGAGCTGCGTGTTTCTTCTGTCAAATGACACGTTCACTTCCTGATCCGCGCTTGCTAATATTCGATCCTGAAATTGAAAGAACAATTTCACGAAGAAGGCGAGAACAGCGTAGGTTAGTCCGCTCTGAGGGCAGATTTGAAAGTGAATCTGAGGAAGAAACCAGCCCCCGTTCTACTGATTCGGTTGTTTTACGTGGAGAAAACATGGCAGCTAGAAGAATTACCATTCAGGAGGAAGGAGCTTCTGATTTTACACTGCAACCGTTTCAAGCGCATCATCCAGCGGTAGCTACGGATTTTGAAATAAAGACCGCACTGCTAAATTTGATGCCGAAGTTTCATGGCCTACCTGCTCAAGAGCCTATCAAGCACTTGAGAGATTTCCAGGCAGCCTGTTCTACTGTCTTCAATTCTGCTGAATGCTTTTCTGTTCTCTCTTGAGGGAAAAGCAAGAGTGTGGTACTACACTCAACCTCTAGCAAACGTATCCAACTGGGATACACTCAGAAAGGAGTTCCTGGAGAAATTCTTCCCATCTGAAGTTACTGATAAATTGAGGAAGGATATCTCTACAATTGTTCAGGATGACAATGAGACTCTCTTTGAATACTGGGAGCGCTTCAATAATCTTCTGAAAGCATGGCCCCACCACATGATTGACAAGATCGTGCTACTCAGCTATGTCACACAAGGTATGAGACCCCAAGATAAGACCACATTGGAAAGTGCCAGTAATGGGTCTATGAAGAAGTACAAGACCACTGATGAAGCTTGGCAATTAATCAGTGATTTAGCTGAATCTACTCGGAACCACAGACAGAAGCAAGGCCGTTCAAGGGCCATTGCAGAAGTATCTTCTGGCATAGAGACTGCTGCTCTAAATCGAAGCATCTGTGAAATGACCAACCTGCTGAAGCAAATGCAGTTAAATCAACAAGCTCAGAAAACTCAACCGCAGTAAAACCAACAACTAGTTCCACAAAGAATTTGCAAAATTTGTGCTGATTACAGCCATTACACTGATGAATGCCCGCAGCTCCAACAAGAAGACAACATGGTGGCATCCACTCATAACTTCTATGACCGCCCCAACCAAGGGTACAATCAAAGTGGAAATAATAACCATGGATGGCAGGACAATTCAAACCAGAATTGGAGGGATAACAATAATAGGGGAGGCAGAGATAATCAGGGAAATCAGAGGTGGAATAATTACAACAACAGGCAGCAAAATCAACCTTACCGAGCACCTCACCTAAGGCAAAACCAAGGACCACCGAACAACCAGCAGCAAACCTCTCAATTTACTCATTCTTCTGCATCTTCTAATGAAGAATTATTACAAGCTTTTGAGAAAAGACAACTGGCAATGGAAAATACCATCGTGAACAGTATTAACGCCAGTCTGAATGGTTTCACCTCTACTCTGCAAGCTTTTATGACACAACTTGGCTCAGCACAAAATTCCAATAACCAACCTTCAAGCACCACTAGAATCCCCTCTCAATCATTACCCAGTCCAAAGGGAAGCATTAATGCCATCACACTGAGGTCCAGAACCACACTGCAGGAGAGGAATCAGGAGGAACCAAGCTCACCAGAATACGCCTCAGCTTAAGAGGTGGTAGAAATCGAAGATGTTGAAGAGGAAGAGGATATACAGGACATAGCCGAAGAAGAGATAGCTCAACCACATGAAGAGGCACAAAAAGGTGCAGGCACCACAGAAAACACTACTCCCATTCCATTTCCACAACTTGCAAGGAAGCCTAGGAAGCAGCTGGAACCTGATCCTAAAATGGTAGAGATATTCAAAAAGGTTGAGGTAACTGTTCCCCTTTTTGATGTTATTCAGCAGGTACCTAAATATGCAAAGTTTCTAAAAGACTTATGTATCCATAAAGATAAAATTAATGAATTAGAAACTATTCCTTTAGGTAGTTCTATATCTGCTTTAATGGGAGGATTACCTGAAAAATGTAGTGATCCAGGTCCTTGCATAGTTAGTTGTACTATTGGTGGTGTAGTAATTTATGATTGCATGTGTGATTTAGGAACATGTGTCAGTATAATGCCTTTGTCTATATATGATGTTTTAAGGCTCCCTCCCTTAAAAAGGTCGGCAGCTCGTTTTGTGTTAGCAGATAAAAGCATTATTACAGTTGCTGGAGTTGCTGAAGATGTTTTGGTGAACATTAAAGGGCTCACATTTCCCACTGATTTTTATATCTTGGAGATGCCCCATAATGATTCAGATAAGCCATCATCAATCCTACTTGGAAGACCATTCTTGAAGACATCAAAATTCAAATTGGATGCTTTTTCAGGGACATACTCCTTTGAAATAGATGGCCGCATAGTAATCTTCAATCTGAATGGAGTCATTGACAACCCCCCAGAAGATCGTTCTATCTTCCAGTGTGATGTCATAGACGAAAGTGTGGCTGAAGTTCAAAAGAAAGAGTTTGAAGAGAGGCACACTGGACAAGGTCCAAGTGTGGGGACCCTCTTAACTGACAATGAGGACACTTCGCCATTTTCACAAGCCCCAGATAACCCAAAGCCTGTCCGTGATCAAAAGTTAGAATTGAAACCTCTCCCTCTACATCTCAAATATGCTTACCTTGAGGATGAGTAGAAGCTTCCGGTTATTATTGCAAGAGAACTGACTTCTCAACAAGAAGAACAACTACTTGATGTGTTGAGGAAGCATAAGAAGGAAATAGGGTGGAGTTTGGCAGACATAGTGGGAATCAACCCTCAAATATGCGAGCACAGAATATTTTTAGAAGAGGGAGCAAGACCTGTCCGTCAACCACAAAGAAGATTGAATCCTACCATCTTGGAAGTTGTCAAAAAGGAAGTGACCAGACTATTGGAGGCCGGTATCATATATCCCATTTCAGACAGTGAATGGGTAAGCCCAGTGCAAGTGGTGCCCAAGAAGTCCGGAGTCACTACAGTGAAAAATGAGCATGGAGAGCTCATAGCAACTAGAGTTCAGAATGTTTGGAGAGTCTGTATTGATTACAGGCGTCTCAACCAAGCTACTCGTAAGGATCACTATCCACTTCCATTCATTGATCAAATACTGGATCGCCTGTCAGGTAAATCACATTATTGCTTTTTAGATGGTTACACAGGTTATTTCCAGATTCATATAGCTCATGAGGACCAGGAAAAGACTACTTTTACATGTCGTTTTGGAACCTATGCTTATAAAAGAATGCCCTTTGGCTTGTGCAATGCACCAGCTACTTTCCAAAGGTGCATGATGAGTCTTTTCTCTGATCTTATTGAGGACTGTATGAAAGTTTTTATGGATGATTTTAGCATTTATGATGATTCTTTTAACCTTTGCTTAGATGGATTATCTAGAGTATTAGATAGATGTATTAATACAAACCTTGTATTGAATTTCGAAAAATGCCACTTTATGGTAAAGCAAGGGATTGTATTGGGACATGTGGTATCTAATAATGGCATTTCTGTAGACCCAGCAAAGGTGAATGTTATTTCTAGTTTACCTTACCCCTTTTCTGTGAGCGAAGTCCGTTCGTTCCTTGGCCATGCAGGTTTCTACAGGAGATTTATTAAGGACTTTAGTAAGGTGGCACTTCCCTTATCCAGATTACTACAAAAGGATATTGAGTTCGAGTTCAGTGAGGATTGCAAACAAGCATTTGATAAGCTAAAGACTGCTCTAACTCAAGCTCCAATTGTGAGAGGACCCGACTGGAGCCAGCCATTTAAAATCATGTGCGATGCTTCCAACCATGCAGTAGGAGCAGCACTGGCTCAGCGTGAAGGTAAAAATACTTTTGTTATTGCCTATGCGTCTAAGACTTTAGACACTGCCCAGTCCAATTATACCACTACTGAGAAAGAGCTACTCGCTATTGTTTTTGCTCTGGATAAATTCCGGGCTTATTTACTTGGTACTAGAGTAGTAGTGTATTCGGACCATGCAGCTCTAAAGTATCTATTGGCTAAAAAGGAATCCAAACCAAGACTTATACGTTGGATACTGCTGTTACAAGAGTTTGATTTAGAAATCAAGGATAGGAGTGGTAATCAAAATTTAGTTGCAGACCACTTGAGTCGCCTTGAACATATTAAGGATGATTCTACTCCTATAGATGATAATTTTCCTTTTGACAACCTGCAAGCAGTATCTGAAGTAGTCCCTTGGTATGCACCTATTGCTAATTATTTAGTTAGCCGCACATTTCCTCCACATTTTTCTAAACATCAAAGAGACAAGCTGAAAAGTGAGTCTAAATATTATATATGGGATGACCCATATTTATGGAGATGTGGCGCTGACCAGATAATTAGACGTTGTATACCTCAATCAGAATTCCAGTCTATTTTAGAAGCCTGTCACTCATCAGAAAGTGGAGGACATTTTGGCCCTCAACGAACAGCTAGAAAAATCTTAGACTGTGGATTCTGGTGGCCTACTCCTTTTAGAGATGCTTCTGAGTTTTGTAAATCTTGTCACCCATGCCAGAAATTTGGTAACATATCCAAGAAGGATGAGATGCCTCAACAATATATGCTTTTCTGTGAAATTTTTGATGTTTGGGGCATTGACTTCATGGGTCCATTTCCAAATTCTAGTGGATATTTTTATATATTGTTAGCTGTAGATTATGTTTCCAAGTGGGTGGAAGCAATTCCAACCCGCACTGATGATGCTAACACTATTGTTTCCTTTGTGAGAAACCATATTATATGCCGCTTTGGATCACCACGAGCGATCGTGAGCGATCAAGGCACCCATTTTTGTAATAGGAGACTAACCGGATTCATGAAGAAGCATGGGATAATCCATAAAGTTGCAACAGCTTACCATCCCCAAACTAATGGGCAAGCCGAGGTGTCAAACAAAGAAATTAAACGTATCTTGCAAAAGATAGTAAAGCCTCACATAAAAGACTGGAGCACCAGACTACAAGATACACTGTGGGCATATAGAACAGCATACAAGACACCCATTGGGATGAGTCCCTTCCGCTTAGTTTATGGAAAAGCTTGTCATCTCCCAGTTGAAATTGAACACAGAGCCTTCTGGGCAGTTAAAGAGTGCAACAAGGGGATTGAGACTGCTGGAGCTGAAAGAAAGTTGCAACTGCAGGAACTGGAGAACCTTCGCCTAGAAGCTTACAAGAACTCCAGAATATACAAGGAAAAGATGAAAGCTATGCATGATCAAAACATCAAGAAGAGAGAGTTCCAACCTGGAGATTTTGTTCTCCTTTACAAATCTCGACTGAGGCTCATGCTTGGTAAGTTGAGATCAAAATGGGAAGGTCCATACAGAATAGAAAAGGCTGAACCGTATGGAGTTTATCACCTAAGCCATCCTTCAAGTTCTGAACTTATTAAGGTCAATGGACACCGTCTGAAGCTATACCATGGTGAGAAGGTGCAGAAGAGCAAGGAGCTTGAGATCTTCTGCCTGGAAGATCCCTACATAGCAACAGATTGAGCTAGTGGAGTATCCAACTTACGTACGTTAAAGCAAAGTGCTTGGTGGGAGACAACCCACCGCGGTATGATCGTTCTTTTCTTTACTTTTAGTTTTTCTTCTTTAAATAACTATTCTCTTTATTAGTGCTTTCGTGCTCTTTCAATTACATGTCTTTATCTTTCTAAAAAAAAAAATTTCGTCGCACGACGCGATCGCACAAGCGACGCGTCTGCGTGGTAGGGGGAGTAAAGAAAAATAAAAATGAACAGAAAGTTACGCAGGAGCAGCGCTGGAGTCGTGCCAAAGGCACAATATACTCCACGCGACCGCGTCGCATGGAAATCATGGCCTCCCACGCGACCGCGTACTACACGCGGCCGCGTGCCCTGCATTTTCGACGTAAAAGGGTGCACAATGCTATATTGTGCGAGAGTGGTGCTGGATTGGTGCTGGATGCACAATCCTTGTCATGCGACTGCGTCGCTGACGCAGCCGCGTCAATTAATTTCTGATGCACACTCACGCGATCGCGTCACCTTAATTTGGCAATTGAATTATATCGAACAGAGAGTTGTGCTGGAGCAAGGCTGCACTCGCGCCAGCAGCACAATGTCGGTCACGCGACCGCGTGACCGACGCGATCGCCCCCCTTCCTGACGCGTATCCACGCGAACGCGTATCTTCCGCGGCCGCGTCGCATACGCCGCACAGCGCAACCCAATAAGCCAACTTATCTTATCTTTCTCTTCTCCAAACCCTACTTTTTCTTTTCCCCACTTCTTTCTTCTTTCTCCCTTTCCCCTTCTACCTCACCTTTCACTTTCTCTCTCTCTCACCACCATTAACAAGGTTTTACCTTCTTCTTCCTTCTTCTCTTTTCTATCATTCTTATTATAGTATGTATATATATATTATTATTTTCTTTTTCTTTTCTTTTTCTTTTCACTTCTTTATTTTTACTTCTTCTTCTTTTACATGGTGTTAGAAACCTTTTGAGTCATCATTCCTCATTATCTGCTTGTGGATTATTGCGAATTGTTTGACAATTATGTTTCTCCTATTTAAGGGATTGCTTGCATGTTCAATTCCATACTTTTTATATCTTGTTTACCATGCATGCCATGTATTTGTGAAAAAGCCCATATAGCACTATGCACTTTTCTATATTACTTTACTCTACTCTGCAATGCTTGCTTTTCACAAATTCCCTTTCATATTTTATTATTTAAATTTAATTGTAAATACAAACGTGATAGTTAGTTTGTCACAAATGGTAACCTAACTTGGACATTGAATGTTTGATATATGCTACTCATGCCTTTGCCTGCATGCTAATAAACCTCTTACATTCTATTGTCCTACATGCACTTGCTATATTTCCATTGATGAGCTTTTCACATGTAATCCGGACCATGTGTTCATGCCATTTATCTTTATGGTGCATTGACTATCACTTACAATACCCTCTTCCTTGCTTTATCTCTATAAATTGAATTTTCTTTCTCTTCCCTTCTTTCAGGATGGCCACCAAGAAAGGACAAGAGAAAGCCACTTCCAAACCATTAGCAAGAAAAGGAACTAAAAGAGCATTAGTGGCAGAGCCTTCTTCAACCGCAGTCAAGCCCTCAACAAAAATAGTTAAAAGGATAATAAAGGTTGACGACAAAGAGAAAGCGTTTCCAACAAAGGATACTGCGCGATTTCCCAATCGCTACTGTGAGCAGATGTTCCCTATCCAAGCAGAAAGGAACTATAACAATGAATACCTTCTCATCCTCCCGCCCAATATTGCCACCTTTGTTGAGCCACAAATTGAGCGAAGACAATGGGGTTTCCTACGGAGACAGCCAAGGCAGGTCAATCTTTCTTGGGTAGTTGAGTTCTACTCCAACTTCTATATACCAACCTTGCAGTCTGTTTATGTCCGGCAGAAGCAAGTCCCTATTACAGAAGAGGCCATTCAGCAAGTTTTGAGTCTTTCCCCTATTCCAAAAGGAATGGACGCTTTTCAAGAAGCCACCCTTCAGCGCCAGAGATACCAATTTGACTGGGACTCCGTTTTCAGAGTCATTGCTTTACCTGGCAGCCGTTGGATCTACGGATACCACCCCAACCGCCCTAAGGGAATCTTGGCTTCCGCACTTACCTTGGAAGCTCACGTATGGGCACAGATCATGTCCCATTACGTCTTTCTAAGCACTCATGAGTCCTCCTTCACTGCGGACATGGCTGTTCTACTATGGTGCATCCTTACAGAGCAACCTCTGAATCTCTCAAGACACATCTGGCATGCTATGGAGCATGTACAAATCGCGGGCAACTTACCTTTCCCCGCCTTGGTCTCAAATCTTGTCTCCGCAGCCGGAGTCTCCTGCAGAGCTGGGGACACCAAAGTCATGCTTCCACGGGATGATCAATATGTCCCTAATGGGAAATACCTCAGACTTTCAGCAACCACTACAAGCCAGCCTACTGAGCCGGTTGGAGATATTCCTTCTTCAACACCACAAGCATCTACCACTGAGAAAGTGCTCCAGCAGATACTTGAAAAGTTGGATTGGCATGCACAAAAAGCAAAGATGAGAGAGCGCCGTAACGAGCGCCGATTCAAACACCTCAAGGAGCTACTCAAGGGACGCTTCAGAGACTTAGACACCCCGGTCTCCACTTCTTTTACCAGCACCGGGAGCCATACTGGTCCCGACTGTGGAGATACTGCCATCAGCCCACCCCTGTTCCTGACAGATGGCACCGAGGACGGTGCAAAGCCTTAAGTATGGGGAGGTCGGTCAGTACCTGACTTCCGGAGGTAAATTCTCTTCTCTGGCACCAATAATTAGGATATTTTAGTTAGATTTTTTCTTTCTTTTATAGAATAGAATAAATTGCATAGGTTAGGATAGTTGCATGCATGTTCTACTTGATTGAAAAGACAATAAGTTTCTTTTAAAAAAAATCTATCTTTGGAACAAAATTTCACTAATTTTTTCAAAGTTTTTATGATAAATCTGCTTGAGTTGTATTTGGAACATGATGTTTGAGCTAAAGAACACACAACCTGTGAAAGATTTGAGCCTTTATGTATGGTTACACTATTTAACTATAATTATTTTATTCTTGTGTGTTTACTTCTCTATGATTGTAATCTATATTTTGTTTTATCTTATATGTCCAATATTTATTATATTTACATGCTTGCACATGATTGAGGCCATTATTTGTTTAAACTCACTTATCCAAATCAAGCCTACCCTTTTCAATTACCCTTATTAACCACTTTGAGCTTTTAAAACCCCATTTGTTCTATATTTCACCACATTACTAACCTTAAGCTGAAAAACAATTGCATATCCCAAATTGAATCTTTGGTTAGCTTAAGATAGAATTGTGTGTGCTAGTTAAGTATGGGAAATTGTGGGAACAGAAGTTGTTAAGGGAATGTGTCATGAAAATTTAAAGGAATTTGGATACCCACTCATGTGAAAATATAAGAATGAAAAATCTATGTGCATTGATAAGCTTTATTTATTCAAAAAAAATATTCAATAAATAAGGGGACAAAATTACCCCAATGTTAAATTCAGAATTCAAAGATCAATGCACATATGATAGAATTAAAATACAAGGTTGAAACATGAGTATGAGTTGAAAAAGGGAATTATGGGTAGCTAGGCATGAATTTAAAAGTATATAGAATATATGTATATTAGGTGAGAGTTTAGGTTAATTAAAGATTCAATTTATAAAGCTCACTTAGCCATATGTATATCCTTACCTACACCTTGGCCCCATTACAACCCTGAAAAGACCTCATGATGTTTGCATTGGTATATTAACTGTTGTTGATTGGTTAGGAGAAAAACAAAAGTTAGAAAGCATGACTAGAGAAGGATAGAGGGATTACCCTATACACTAGAGATTAGAGCGTACATACATTATCAGTGAGGGTTCAATGCTTGAATTTTCATGTTTCCAACCTTCATAAGCTATCTTCTTGCACTTTTATCGGTTTTATTATATGATGATAGAATTAGTGGAATTTGATTTGTAATTGTTTTGAAGGGCTTATTTACTTTTGATCAAGTGGATAATAATCATATAGTTGCATTTATTTATGTATATAGGATTGCATTGTGATGTGTGGAAAACGATCCAACACAAAACTCACCGGCAAGTGTACCGGGTCGCATCAAGTAATAATAACTCACATGAGTGAGGTCGATCCCACAGGGATTGAAGGATTGAGCAATTTTAGTTTAGTGGTTGATTTAGTCAAACGAATCAAATTTTGGTTGAGTGGGTTGTATTTAACAGAAGCTAAATTGCTTGGAATGTAAAGGGAGAGGGGGAAATTGCAGTAAATTAAAGAGCAGGAAAGTAAACTTGCTGAATTGTAAAGAACAAGAATGTAAATGACTGAAACTTAAAGTGCAAGAAATGTAAATTGCAGTAACTTAAAGTGCAAGAAATGTAAATTGCTTGAATATAAAAGGGGAATTAAGGATTGGGAATTCAGAATTCCAGCAAGAGAAAGTAGATTGCAACAATTAATAAAGTAGAAGATGAATTAGAAGCAATTAGAACTCAAACAGTAAAGAAATTAAGTGCAGCAAAGGTTCACAGAAGAACCAAAAGGAAATTGGGACCTCAGGACTCCAGAGACTAGGTAACAAAGCCTAGATCTCAGTTGCCCTCCCAGATCCAAGTTCTCAAAGCAATTGACAAGAAATTGAAGAAGAAGCAGTAAAGGGGATGTAAGTGAATTCAATTATGCAGAAGAGAAATTAAAGAGCTCTTGAGTGGAGATTAAGACAGAATTTCCTCAATTCTTAACACCCAAAACTCAAAACAAGGAAATGAAAAATGCTCAAGCAAGAACGAGCAAGAAGAGAGATCAATTCTCCTCCCCAATTCTCTGAAACCTCCGTTCAGTCTCTCAAGAAAAGTTGCAAAAATTCAAAGCTCAAAGAAAGTGCAAAATTCAAAAGTCAAGCCAAAAAAATTGCTAATTACATCAAACTAGCTCCTATTTATACACTTTCTATTCTTGGATCTTGGGATTTGGATGGGCTTTTGATTTGGTGAAGAAATGAATTAAATTGGATTTTTAATTCAATTTTTGGCCCAAAAACAATAGCTTCCAGGAGGCTGCCCTGCCCTTGTGGAGGGCAGGGCAGGATTTGGTGCGTGCGGCCATGGTGCGGGCGTGATGCGTTGGTGCGTGCTACAGGATGCTGCCCTGCCCTCGCGGAGGGCAGGGCAGAAAATTCTGGTGCGCCAGTTTGGTGCCTTGGTGCGCTGCTGGTGCTGCCGATTGATGCTTTGGTGTGCCAGAATGGTGCGCTGGCCGTGCCACAACAAAATGCTGCCCTGCCCTCGCGAAGGGCAGGGCAGTGTCTCCAAACTGAAGTCCCGCGTTCGAAACTTGGATGCTACACACGCTACCCATTTTCCTTGGCTTTCTTGGTACCAAAGTGAGGCTTAATTCCTTGCTTCCTCATGGTCCCGTGTTCAACTCTTGTGGCAAGCATTGTAGGCATTTTCCTTTGATTTTCTTCCCTTGGTGAGCCCGATACTGCCCTTGAGGAGGGCAGGGCAACATTTTGTTCTTCTTGATTCCAAGGCACATATTTGTGCTCTGGCCTTGTAGTGGGCAGGGCAGAGTTGCCTTTCATGCTTTGTTCCCTTATGTTGCCCTCCTAGAGGGCAGTGTGCCCTTGTGGAGGGCAATGCTTGCTTCCCTCCTTCAAAAGCGACGCCTTTTTCTCCTTTGGCCACACTTTCCTAGGCCACGCTTTTCTCTTTTATTCTTTTCTTCACCTACAATAAACCAAAACAACCACTCCAAGTATCACTAAATTCACAAGGCTTATAAATCAATTAAAATTCAATTAAAATTAGCTTAAACCTTATGAGTTAACATTAATTTCATGGTGGTTGTTTGATTTAAAGAAGTTATGCATTTTCACTCCAAATCACTTACTTAGGATGCAAGAAAGTGCATAAAGACTAATAAAACAAGTGAAATTAGCTTGAAAAATGGGTATATGATGACTTGTCATCACAACACCAAACTTAAATCTTGCTTGTCCCCAAGCAAGCATCAAATTTAAGAGCAATTGAAATGAATAAGAAAAGAACACGTATCCTTATTAGGCATATAGCAGAACTTTGATTTATGGGATCTTTATACAGACAATGATAACTCAATTATTGTTGTTGTTACATAGTATACATCTTTCTTCAAAGGCTTGCTAAACTTGCTGTTATAAGACTCACTTTTTAATTACTCCCTTGCTAACTTTTCTTGGCTTATAATGCTTAACAAGCTTATTATTCTTTTAGAGGTTTGGTGTCTAATGTTGCAGTAATAGCCTTTGGCTTTATTTTTTTCTTTTACTCAACATCTTTCCACCACAGACACATGGCTCACTAATTCTTCCTAGGATCATTGATGCCCAGCCTCTCTTTGGATAACTAAATGTTCTGTATCTAAGTTGCTCTTTATTGTGGACTTTTAATTGGCCATCCCAAATCAGTTGATCTAAGTGACCGGATTTTAAAATACCCCTTAGAATTTACTCATCCAAGCATATCTTAGTACAAGAACACCACAGGCATATGTCCTAGGGTCCAAGCTATTGGTGTCCAACCTTTATTCTTTGTTTTTCTTGCCACTTTGGCTTTTTCTTCTTCCTTTTCTTTCTGTTTTTGTTCTCAAGGGCTTTTTTCTTTATTGATGAGAATCTTTATATCAGCAAGCTAACTCACACTTTAATGAAAATGATATTATGCAACAATTATTTAATGAGTTATGCATTTAATCAAACACATATACCACCATTAACTTTCATTATTACTTATGCAACATTGGATATTTCACTTTTCAATTCAAACAAATCTCTTTTATTTAAGCATGTGGGAAACAAAACAAAATTTCAAGCTAAGTGATGGATAACAAGCATTATGCAGATTTAACATTCTTAACAAACAGTTTCACTTGCAACTAGATAAACACTTTAGCAAGACATACAATGGTTTCCAGATTCAAAACATTTCACAGCAGCAAGGATTAAGTTTAGATACAACCTTTGAAGTTGCGGCCCTTTGATTCTTCCTTCTGTTATGTTCTCTTTGAGTTAAGATGCATAATGTCTTCAATTGTTGACTCATGTCCTGCATAATTCTCAACGTTGCTTGCTTCTCAAGCCCTTAATTGTATGGTTAGTGTGCATAAATTGAGTGTGTCTCTTGGTTTTATTTAGGTGTGAGAACACCAAACTTAATTGTTTGCCACTGCTTCTGATGCAACAGTTAACCATATATGAAACCTTGTGTCCTTGCTAAAGGTTATGAAATTAAAGCTAGAAAGAAGTTAAACAGTTGAATAATGTGTTTGGTTGCTTGGAGCTAGCATCATGCAAGAGGTGAAAATGTTTTTGAGTGAGATGTTTTTTGGGTGGAACACCAAACTTAGAATCGTTCATTCTCCCTTAAATTATTTTGGTGTGCAACACCAAACTTAGCTCCTTGCAATCCATACCAATTATTCAACATTTTTATTGAAAAAGCTATGAAAAAAACTACCTCAGGTTGGGTTGCCTCTCAACAAGCGCTCTTTTATTGTCACTAGCTTGACATTCCTCCATTTTTACTTCAAGGAGGATTTAGGTTCTGAACCTCTTTTTCTTTGTTCCATTGTCCCCCTAGGTATAGTTTTGCTCTATGACCATTTGCTGTAAACCGACTCTTTGTTGCTTCATCTAGCAATTCAATACTCCCATAAGGAAAGACCTTAGTTACCAAGTATGGACCAGTCCACTTAGACTTAAGCTTGCCAGGGAATATCTTGAGTCGTGAGTTGTACAAGAGTACTTGTTGTCCAGGTTTGAATTCTTTCTTCAAAATCTTCCTGTCATGCCATCTCTTGGCTTTTTCCTTGTATATCTTGGTATTTTCATAAGCTTCTAGCCTAAACTCATCTAGCTCATTCAGCTGCAATAACCTTTTCTCCCCTGCTGCTTCAGAATCCAGGTTTAGAAGTTTAGTAGCCCAAAAGGCTTTGTGCTCAAGCTCTACAGGGAGATGACAAGATTTGCCATATAACGGCTGAAATGGGGACTTCCCAATAGGAGTTTTGAAAGTTGTTCTGTACGCCCAAAGTGCATCTTCCAACTTCCTAGCCCAATCCTTTCTTGTGCTACCTACTGTTTTTTCTAGGATTTTCTTCAGTTCCCTGTTTGCTAATTCCGCCTGCCTATTAGTCTGAGGGTGATATGGTGTGGCTACCTTATGAATAACTCCATATTTGTGGAGAAGTTTCTCCATTTGTTTGTTACAAAAATGACCACCACCATCACTGATGAGACCCTTAGGTACTCCATATCTAGTAAAGATATGCTTTTTTAGGAATTGAAGGACAATTTGTGCATCACAGGTAGTTGTGGCTATGGCTTCCACCCATTTTGAAACATACTCCACTGCTACCAAGATATATCTGAACGAATAAGAAGGGGGGAAGGGTCCCATGAAATCAATGCCCCATAGATCAAACAATTCTACTTCCAAAATGAAGTTCTGTGGCATCTCATTCCTTCTTGTTAATCCTCCTGCTTTCTGGCATTCATTACATTGGTGGACAAACTCCCTGGCATCTTTGAAGATGGTTGGCCAATAGAAACCACTTTGTAATATCTTTGCTGCTGTTCTTTCTGGACCAAAGTGTCCACCATAAGCTGAGCCATGGCAATGCCATAATATATCTCTTATTTCACTCTCAGGAATACATCTCCTGATTATTCCATCAGAGCACCTTTTGAACAGATAGGGTTCATCCCACAAGAACTTCCTTGCTTCATTGATTAGTTTCTTCACTTGTTGCTTGGTGAATTCTTGAGGTATCTTCCTCCCTACTTTGTAGTTTGCTATATCAGCGAACCATGGTGTTTGTTGGATCAGCATAAGATGTTCATCTGGGAAGCTTTCATTCACAGTTAGTGAGGCATTTTGAATTGTTTCTTGTGGCAGCCTTGACAAATGATCAGCAACTAGGTTTTCAGTGCCTTTCCTGTCCTTTACCTCAATGTCAAATTCTTCTAGGAGTAGAATCCACCTGATAAGTCTTGGTTTAGCATCCTGCTTTGACATCAAATACTTGAGAGCGGCATGATCAGTATAAACTAAAATTTTAGATCCTATCAAGTACGATCTAAACTTATCAAATGCATAGACTACAGCTAACAATTCCTTCTCTGTTGTAGTGTAATTTTTTTGAGCCTCATTCAATACTTTACTTGCATAATATATGACATGATGCAAGTTTCTCTTCTTCTGTCCAAGTACAGCACCAATTGCAATATCACTTGCATCACACATGAGTTCAAACGGTAAGTTCCAATCTGGGGGTGTGATAATTGGTGCTGTTGTGAGTTTATGTTTTAAAGTTTCAAAAGCATGTTGGCAATTTTCATCAAAAACAAAAGGTTTATCAATCATTAACAGGTTACTCAAAGGTTTGGCTATTTTAGAAAAATCTTTGATAAACCTTCTATAAAATCTTGCATGCCCCAAGAAACTTCTAACAGATTTCACATTAGTTGGTGGAGGGAGCTTTTCTATTATTTCCACTTTTGCCTTGTCAACCTCTATCCCTTTTCTTGAAACTTTATGACCAAGAACAATCCCCTCAGGCACCATGAAATGGCACTTCTCCCAGTTCAAAACCAAATTAGTTTCTTGGCACCGTTTCAAGACAAGAGTTAGATGGTTTAGGCAAGTATTGAAATTATCACCAAAAATAGAAAAGTCATCCATGAAAACCTCTAAAAATTTTCAACCATATCTGAGAAAATGGAGAACATACACCTTTGAAAAGTGGCTGGGGCATTGCATAATCCGAATGGTATTCTTCTATAAGCGAAAACTCCAACTGGGCATGTGAATGAAGTCTTTTCTTGGTCCTTTGGATCTACCACTATCTGATTATACCCGGAATAGCCATCCAGGAAGCAATAATAAGCATGGCCAGCCAACCTTTCAAGCATCTGATCAATGAAAGGAAGTGGGAAGTGATCTTTGCGTGTGGCATCATTCAGCCTTCTATAGTCAATACACATCCTCCACCCCGTCACAGTTCTTGTGGGAATGAGTTCACTCCTCTCATTAACAATGACTGTCATCCCACCCTTCTTTGGTACCACTTGGACTGGGCTTATCCATGAGCTATCAGAAATAGGATATATGATTCCTGCATTCCATAGTTTCATTACTTCCTTCTAGACGACTTCTTTCATTGCAGGGTTTAGTCTTCTCTGAGGTTGAATTACTGCTTTGGAATTGTCCTCCAAAAGAATCTTATGCATACATACTGTAGGGCTGATGCCTTTCAGGTCATCAATGGTCCATCCTAAGGCATCCTTGTGAGCTCTGAGAACATCAAGAAGATCTCCTTCTTCTTTCTTTGTCAAGGAAGAATTAATGATCACTAGGAAGCTCTCTGAAGTGACAAGAAATGTATATTTGAGATGAGAAGGTAATGGCTTCAGTTCTTGCTTTTGCACCTCTTCTTTCTTGCTTGGTTCCACCTCTTTGTCTATGGAAGCCTCAGCCACGTGTTCCTCTATTGTTTCTTGATTGTCTTTTTCTTGCTCATGCTAATTTATGTATAACATTTCTTCCACCAGGCTCTCTAACATATCTACCCTCAAATGATCTTCCTGCTCAGGAGGGTGTTTGGTGGACGAAATTGTGATCACTTGTTCTTTTTACTTGTAGGATGTATACTCTGAGGGCATTGTTTATTTTCACAACTCCGTTCAACTAACCAGCAAGTGTACTGGGTCGTCTAAGTAATAAACCTTACGTGAGTAAGGGTCGAATCCACAGAGATTGTTGGTATGAAGCAAGCTATGGTCACCTTGCAAATCTCAGTTAGGCAGATTAAAATTGTTTATGATTTAGGAAATAAAAATAACAAAATAGATTATATGTAAAATAAAGGGATAGAAGACTTATGCAGATTCATTGGTAGGAATTTCAGATAAGCGGATGGAGATGCTGTAGAGCCCAGGGACGCCTGCTCTCCTACTGCTTCTACTCAATCCTTCTTACTCCTTTCCATGGCAAGCTTTGTATAGGGGTTCACCATCAACTGTGGCTACTTTTATTCCTCACGGGGAAATATCCTGTGCGGCTGTCACTCGCACAGCTAACCAGTCTGGAGGCATCACCCATGGCTGATGGCTACATCCCATCCTCGCAGTGAAAACTATGCTAACGCACTCTGTCACAGTACGGCTAATCACCGGTTGGTTCCCGCTCCTACTGGAATAGAATCCCTCTTTTGCGTCTGTCACTAACGCCCAGCAGGTTAAAGTTTGAAGCACGTCACGGTCATTCATTACCGGAATCCTACTCGGAATACCACAGACAAGGTGAGACTTTCCGGATTCCCAGGATCCTACTCGGAATACCACAGACAAGGTGAGACTTTCCGGATCCTCATAAATGCCGCCATCTATCTAGCTTATACCACGAAGATTCTGTTGGGGAATCTAAGAGATACACATTCAAGCTCTGTTGCATGTAGAACGGACATGGTTGTCAATCACGCGCATTCATAAGTGAGAATGATAATGAGGGTAATCTGACTCATAACATTCATCATGTTCTTGGGTACGAATGAATATCTTGGAATAAGAATAAGAGAGATTTGAATAAAAGAAGATAGAATTTCATTAATACTTGAGGTACAGCAGAGCTCCACACCCTTGATCTATGGTGTGCAGAAACTCCACCGTTAAAAATACATAAGCAAAGAGTTCAGGCATGGCCGAATGGCCAGCCCTCTCTAACGTGATCAATGATCCCTTAAGATGAAGAATAAAACAAAACTGAGATCAAAGATGTCTAATACAATAGATAAATGTCCTATATATACTAGACTAGCTACTAGGGTTTACATGAGTAAGTAATTGATGCATAAATCCACTTTCGGGGCCCACTTGGTGTATGCTTGGGCTGAGCTTGATTAATCCACGTGTAGAGGCATTTCTTGGCGTCAAACTTCAGGTTATGACGTGTTTTGGGCGTTTAACTCCGGATCATGACGTTTTTCTGGCGTTTAACTCCAGACAGCAGCGTGTACTTGGCGTTTAACGCCAAGTTACGTCGTCATTATATATTGCTGGAAAGCCCTGGATGTCTACTTTCCAACGCCGTTGAGAGCGCGCCAATTGGAGTTCTGTAGTTCCAGAAAATCCATTTCGAGTGCAGGGAGGTCAGAATCCAACAGCATCAGCAGTCCTTTTGTCAGCCTTCTTCAGAGTTTTGCTCAAATCCCTCAATTTCAGTCAGAATTTACCTGAAATCACAGAAAAACACACAAACTCATAGTAAAGTCCAGAAATGTGAATTTAACATAAAAACTAATGAAAACATCCCTAAAAGTAGCTTAAACTTACTAAAAACTATATGAAAACAATGCCAAAAAGCGTATAAATTATCCGCTCATCAGTGTTGCATTGACTTAAAAACATTTATGATCATTTGCTCATTGTGTACTCTGAAAATCATTTCTCCTTTTTCCACATCTATAATGGCTCTTGCAGTTGCTAGAAATGGTCTGCCCAAGATGATTGAATTGTTGCCTTCCTCGTCGGTGTCTAGGATTACAAAGTCCGCAGGGAAGATAAACTCTCCAACCTTTACTAACAAATTTTCCACAATTCCATTTGGTGTCTTGATTGATCTGTCGGCCATGACTAGCGACATCCTGGTGGGTTTGCGTTCTTCTATGGCAAGCTTCTTCATCATGGACAAGGGCATTAAGTTGATACTAGCTCCAAGATCACAGAGAGCTTTGTCCAGGGATAGTTTGCCTATGGTGCATGACACTACAAAACTCCCTGAATCTTTAAGCTTTGGTGGAATTCCTTTTTGGAGCACGGCGCTACATTCCTCACTGAGCATCACCGTCTCCTTCTCATTCCAATCTCTTTTCTTATTGATGAGCTCCTTCAAGAACTTGGCATACAGAGGCATTTGCTCCAATGCCTCAGCCAAAGGTATGTTGATTTCCAGCTTCTTGAAAGTTTCAAGAAATTTGTGGAAATGTTGATCCTTTGTCTCTTTGTGGAATCTTTGGGGATATGGTAGTGGTGGTGTTGAGGTCTTCTCCACTTGATATTGTCTTGGATTTGGTTCTTCCCTGATCTGCTTTCCTTTCTTTAGATTCTGTGGTTCGTTGTTTTCCTCTGTGAGTTTTTATTGGTCATTCCTGCTTATCATGTCCTTGTTGATGGCTTCATTATTCTTTGTTGGTTCATTGTCATTATTCTTGGTTGCCCCTTGGTTACCATCCACTAACATTTTTCCACTTCTTAGTTGCACGACCTTGCATTCTTCCTTTGGGTTGGGAATGGTGTCACTTGGTAATGAGCTTGATGGTTTTTCAACAGAAATCTGTTTGGAGATTTGCCCAATTTGCCTTTCTAAGTTCTTCATGGAAGCTTCTTGGTTCTTTGTTGTCAATTCTTGGTTCTTCATCATTTTCTCCATGAGCATCTCTAGATTAGTGATCCTTTGAGAGTCTTGTGAGATTGGTTGATTTTGGGGTGTTGATGGATGATGATAGGTGTTTTGATTTGTTGGGTGGTTATTGGGTGGATACTGGTTAGAGTTGGGGTAATTATTTTGTGGTTTTCTGTATGTATTTTGGTTAGTGTTTGGCTGGGGGTTGTGGTTTGTGCTTTTCCAATTGTTCTGACTTGAGTTTCTTTGCCATGGCTGTTGGTTTTGATTATGGTTGTCTCCCCATCTGAGGTTGGGATGGTTCTTCCAAGATGGATTGTAAGTATCACCATAGACTTCATTTGTTCCAGGATTTTGGTTGTGCATGTACTGGACTTGCTCTTGCTGTTGTTCCTCTTGAGTTTCTTCACTTTGCACCCAAGTAGTTGGTGGTTGGCTTGTGGCACTCACTGATGCAACTTGCAAGCCATCAATCCTTTTGGCCATTTGCTCAAACTGTTGTTGAATCTGCTGCTGCATTATCTTGTTCTGAGCTAGAATTGAATCCACTCCTTCCAACTCCATTACACCTCTTCTTTGTGATGGTTGGCATTGTCTTTGATGAGCAAAGAAATATTGGTTATTGGCCACCATATCAATGAGGTTTTGAGCTTCCTCTGTAGTTTTCATGAGTTGCAAAGAGCCTCCAGCTGAATGATCAAGTGCTTCTTGAGCCTTAAGAGTGAATCCTTCATAGAAGTTCTGCAACTTGTCCCACTCAGTGAACATCTCTGGTGGACATTTCCTCAATAGTGCCTTATATCTTTCCCATGCTTCATATAAGTTTTCAGCCTCCATTTGAGTGAATGTCTGCACCTCAGTCTTCAATCTTATGATCCTTTGAGGGGGATAAAATTTGGCAAGGAACTTGCTTACCAAGTCATCCCACGTGTTGATGCTCTCTTTTGGAAATGTCTCTAGCCATTGAGTGGCTTTGTCTCTGAGAGAAAATGGAAAGAGCAACAACTTATAGCTGTCAGGAGGCACACCATTGGTTTTCACAGTATCACAAATCCTCAAGAAGGTAGATAAGTGTTGATTTGGGTCCTCCAATGGCCCTCCTCGAAAAGAACAGTTGTTTTGAAACAAAGTGATGAGTTGTGGCTTTAGTTCAAAATTGTTTGCATTGACATTAGGAGGAAGATCCACAGTGTCTAGCATTTGCAAATGTGTATGAAGCCAGGACTCTTCTTTGTTGTTGGTTATTGTTGGCACCTCCTCCTGGTTGATTGAGATTTGATGGATCTCCTTCCATTTCTTGGAATTCCTCCTCAGATTCTTCCTCTCCAATAACGTTCTTCCCCCTTTCAGCTCTTCTTATTCTTCGAAGAGTTCTTTGGTCAATTTCAGAGAGGATAGGGGAAGATCTTCCTGTACCTGACATACAAACACACAACAATAAACACACAGACCCAGAAAACCAATGAAACTTCAATCTATAGCTAGAATGAAGTTTTAGTTAGTTTAAGCAAAAATTCAAACAGTTAGTGTGTTAGCCAAAAACAATAGAAAAGAAAAAGTGCTTGATCTAGACCTCCACTTCACTTAATCATTGTCAATCTATTTCAATCCCCGGCAACGGCGCCAAAAACTTAATGTGTGGAAAACGATCCAACACAAAACTCACCGGCAAGTGTACCGGGTCGCATCAAGTAATAATAACTCACATGAGTAAGGTCGATCCCACAGGGATTGAAGGATTGAGCAATTTTAGTTTAGTGGTTGATTTAGTCAAACGAATCAAATTTTGGTTGAGTGGGTTGTATTTAACAGAAGCTAAATTGCTTGGAATGTAAAGGGAGAGGGGGAAATTGTAGTAAATTAAAGAGCAGGAAAGTAAACTTGCTGAATTGTAAAGAATAAGAATGTAAATGACTGAAACTTAAAGTGCAAGAAATGTAAATTGCAGTAACTTAAAGTGCAAGAAATGTAAATTGCTTGAATATAAAAGGGGAATTAAGGATTGGGTATTCAGAATTCCAGCAAGAGAAAGTAGATTGCAACAATTAATAAAGTAGAAGATGAATTAGAAGCAATTAGAACTCAAACAGTAAAGAAATTAAGTGCAGCAAAGGTTCATAGAAGAACCAAAAGGAAATTGGGATCTCAGGACTCTAGAGACTAGGTAGCAAAGCCTAGATCTCAATTGCCCTCCCAGATCCAAGTTCTCAAAGCAATTGACAAGAAATTGAAGAAGAAGCAGTAAAGGGGATGTAAGTGAATTCAATTATGTAGAAGAGAAATTAAAGAGCTCTTGAGTGGAGATTGAGATAGAATTTCCTCAATTCTTAACACCCAAAACTCAAAACAAGGAAATGAAAAATGCCCAAGCAAGAACGAGGAAGAAGAGAGATCAATTCTCCTCCCCAATTCTCTGAAACCTCCGTTCAGTCTCTCAAGAAAAGTTGCAAAAATTCAAAGCTCAAAGAAAGTGCAAAATTCAAAAGTCAAGCCAAAAAAATTGCTAATTACATCAAACTAGCTCCTATTTATACACTTTCTATTCTTGGATCTTGGGATTTGGATGGGCTTTTGATTTGGTGAAGAAATGAATTAAATTGGATTTTTAATTCAATTTTTGGCCCAAAAACAATAGCTTCCAGGAGGCTGCCCTGACCTTGTGGAGGGCAGGGCAGGATTTGGTGCGTGCGGCCATGGTGCGGGCGTGATGCGTTGGTGCGTGCTGCAGGATGCTGCCCTGCCCTCGCGGAGGGCAGGGCAGAAAATTCTGGTGCGCCAGTTTGGTGCCTTGGTGCGCTGCTGGTGCTGCCAATTGATGCTTTGGTGCGCCAGAATGGTGCGCTGGCCGTGCCATAACAAAATGCTGCCCTGCCCTCGCGGAGGGCAGGGCAGTGTCTCCAAACTGAAGTCCCGCGTTCGAAACTTGGATGCTACACACGCTACCCATTTTCCTTGGCTTTCTTGGTACCAAAGTGAGGCTTAATTCCTTGCTTCCTCATGGTCCCGTGTTCAACTCTTGTGGCAAGCATTGTAGGCATTTTCCTTTGATTTTCTTCCCTTGGTGAGCCCGATACTGCCCTTGAGGAGGGCAGGGCAACATTTTGTTCTTCTTGATTCCAAGGCACATATTTGTGCTCTGCCCTTGTAGTGGGCAGGGCAGAGTTGCCTTTCATGCTTTGTTCCCTTATGTTGCCCTCCTAGAGGGCAGTGTGCCCTTGTGGAGGGCAATGCTTGCTTCCCTCCTTCATAAGCCACGCCTTTTTCTCCTTTGGCCACACTTTCTTAGGCCACGCTTTTCTCTTTTATTCTTTTCTTCACCTACAATAAACCAAAACAACCACTCCAAGTATCACTAAATTCACAAGGCTTATAAATCAATTAAAATTCAATTGAAATTAGCTTAAACCTCATGAGTTAACATTAATTTCATGGTGGTTGTTTGATTTAAAGAAGTTATGCATTTTCACTCCAAATCACTTACTTAGGATGCAAGAAAGTGCATAAAGACTAATAAAAACAAGTGAAATTAGCTTGAAAAATGGGTATATGATGACTTGTCATCACATTGCATTTCATGAGTTTCTGCATGTTCATACCTATTTCCTTGTCTCCTTCAATTTAGCATGAGGACATGCTAATGTTTAAGTGTAGGGAGGTTGATAAACCACTATTTTATAGTTTATATTGTGTTTAATTGTGTGGTTTTGTCGTGATCCTTACCCACTTATTCATCAATTTGGCATGCATTTAGATTTCCTTCCTGAATTTATTACATGTTTGAAAATTGCTTCCTAGAGACTTTAATTATTTAATTTTAATTCTCTTTTATTCCATTCGATGCCGTAATCTGTGTGTCAAGCGTTTCAGGCGTTATAGGGCATGAATGAGACGGAGATTGGAGAAGAAGCTAGCAAAAATGGAAGGAACACAAGAGTTTGAGGAGATAACCAGCGAAAAGTGGCGCGGTCGCATGGCTCACGCGACCGCGCGAAGGAGCGCAAATTGCAGTGACGTGGCCGCATGGCTTGCGCAGCCGCACGGATTGGAAAGCACAAGCAACGCGGTAGCGTGGACGACACGAACGCGTGAAGAGGAAAACCGCCAGCGACGCGTCCGCATGGACGACGTGATCGCGTGACATGCGCGATCTGCATAAACTGCAGAATCTGAAACCAGCGATTTTGGACCTTATTTCGGCCCAGTTTTCGGCCAGGAACAGCAGACTAGAGTCAGAGAATATGCAGAAACAACAAAAAAAGAAAGCCATTCATGGAGTAGTTTAGATCTAGTTTTTGACTCTCTTAGGTTTTTTTTCTCTCGAGTTTTGAAGAATTTTAATTTTCAATTGATCTTAGCATTGGAACATTGAGAAGAGTTATTTTCCTCATCAAGACTTTACCACTCTAGTTTGTTCTCTTAACTTGGTTTTATTCTTCCATGTTCTTTGTTATGTTCAATTTTGTCATTCAGGTATTTTTATGATTAATTAATGCAAGGATTATTTCTTTTTAATTTAAATTCCATTCCAATAATCATGTCTTCTTTTAATTCCCTTTCATGTGCCATGGATTCTTTATTTACAATGCGTGAGTAGTTTCATTACTTGATGGGGAGTTGATTAAAAGGAACTCTTGTGTTGGAAGGATTGAAAGAAAAATTTGTAATTGGGTTGAATGTTGGATTGCTATCCTGTCACCGCCGCCAATCCCTTTGAACTAAGTGGGTTGCAACTTGTGAACAGATCTGGCATTTCCACTTGTTTGACTTTCTCTTACCTAGTAAGGGATAACCAAACAGAACAACTATTAATTATAAATTAATCTTACAATGACACCATCAATGATAGAGATTCTAACCAATCAATTCCCAGTCAAGGCCTCTTATTTTTATTATTTAAAATTCCTCAATTTAAATCCCAATTTACTTAGCTCAACTCTTTTTGGAATATTTGATTAATAAAACAGCACATTTTTCTGTAACTCGTTGGGAGACGACCTGGGACTTAAAACTCCCAGTAATTTTAATTTAAACTTTCAGTGACATATTTCTAAATTGATAGGCAGATTTTCAGTGAGTTAAGAACTATACTTGCAACGTAACCATTTTAATAAACTTTTAATTCACCAGCTTCTGCATCTCCATCAAACATGATCCAGGATTTCTACTCAAATCTGTGGCTAACAGATAAATAGAGAATGACGGGAACTGCCTTCCATACCTTTCGAACTATGGTCAGAGGGAAGACTATTTACTTCTACCTTGACAAAATAAGAGAGGTCTTCAAATTGCCTCAACTACAAGCTGATCCAAAATCCTTTAATAGGAGAATGGTGAGAGTAGATAAGCGTTTGGACCAAGTTCTAGAGGACATATGCCTCCCTGGAACTAAGTGGATAACCAACTCAAAAGGTGTCCCAAACCAACTCAAGAGAGGAGATCTCAAACCAATCGCTAGGGGCTGGTTGGACTTCATTGGGCATTCTATACTGCCCACTAGCAACCGTTATGAGGTTACTGTCAAAAGAGCAGTGATGATTCATTGCATTATGCTGGGAAACAAAGTGGAGATTCATCATCTGATTTCTTGTGAGATTTACACAATTGCAAATAAGAACTCCACTGAAGACAAATTTGCTTACCCAAGCTTAATCTCTCTGCTATGTAAAGATGCTGGGGTAAAGATGAGTTTATCTCAGTCGAGCATCCAATCACCAAAAAGTCAATGGAGGGACAATAAGTGCACGACAACTCCATCAAGAGGAGGGCGCAGGAATTCCTCCCAGAAATCCCTCAAATTGACTACTAGACCCACCTAGAAGCATCTGTCACCAAGTTGCAAGAAGCTATAGATCAACTTAAAGAAGCTACAAACTACTTAAGGAACAAGAAAAGCAAGGGCGTGAGCTACAGGAGCTGAAGCGCTAAAAGCTCTCCCTTGAGGGACCAGACATCCCACAGATTAAAGGAGCATCCATCTCCTAAGATAAAGGTTGTTGAGTCCTAATCTTGAACTTGTGATAAATTTTATTATTAAAAACCTATCTTAAGAATTACATGAGTATTAGACTAAAATAGTAGATTTTTATTTTTATTTCCAAGTAAGCTATAATTTATTCTTCTCATCATCACTAAACATGAATAAAATAGTAGATTTTTTTTAGAATAAGGAGGCAATTGTTTCAAGTTTTCAATAAGAAAAATTCTAATTATTTTTATGTGGTGGCAACACTTTTTGTCTTCTGAATGAATGCTTGAACAGTGCATATTTTTTATAGTGAAGTTTATGAATGTTAAAATTTTTGGCTCTTGAAAGAATGATGAAAAGAAAGAGAAGTGTTATTGATAATCTGAAAAATCATAAACTTGATTCTTGAAGCAAGAAAAAGCAGTGAAAAATACAAAGTTTTAAAAAAATGAAAAATAAAGAAAAAGCAAGCAGAAAAGCCAATAACCCTTTAAACCAAAAGCAAGGGTAAAAAGGATCCATAGCTTTGAGCATTAATGGATAGGAGGGCCCAAAGGAATAAAATCCTGGCCTAAGCGGCTAAATCAAGCTATCCCTAACCATGTGCTTGTGTCATGAAGGTCTAAGTGAAACGCTTGAGACTGAGTGGTTAAAGTCGTGATCCAAAGAAAAAGAGTGTGCCTAAGAACTCTGGGCACCTCTAACTGAGGACTCTAGCAAAGCAGAGTCACAATCTGAAAGGTTCACCCAGTTATGTGCCTGTGGCATTTATGTATCCTGTAATATTACTGGAAAACAAGATGCTTGGGGTCACAGCCAAGACTCATAAAGTAGATGTGTTCAAGAATCAGCATATTAAACCTGGAGAATCAATAACACTATCTGAATTCTGAGTTCCTATAGATGCCAATCATTCTGAGCTTCAAAGGATAAATTGAGATGCCAAAACTGTTCAGGAGCAAAAATGCCCCGCTCATTTAATTAGAATCTAAGCTTGACTTAAAACTCTGAGATGTATTACCTCTTGATTTTCTTTCTATCCTATTTTATCTATCTAGTTGCTTAGGGACAAGCAACAGTTTAAGTTTGGGGTTGTGATGAGCGGATATTTTATACGCTTTTTGGTGATATTTTCATGTAGTTTTTAGTATGCTTTAGTTACTTTTTACTATATTTTTATTAGTTTTTATGCAAAAATCACATTTCTGGACTTTACTATGAGTTTGTGTGTTTTTCTATGATTTCAGGTATTTTCTGGCTGAAATTGAGGGACTTGAGCAAAAATCTAATTCAAAGGCTTAAAAAGGAATGCAGATGCTGTTGGATTCTGACCCTCCTGCACGCAAAATGAATTTTCTGGAGCTACAAAAGTCCGATTAGCGTGCTCTCAATTGATAGCGTAAACTGGCGTTTAAACTCCAGCTCTTTACCCTTTTCTGGCATTAAACGCCAGAACTGGCATAAAAGTTGTAGTTTAACGCCCAAACTGGCACCAAAGCTGGCGTTTAACTCTAGGAATAGCCTATACACGTGAAAGCTTCAATGCTCAGCCCAAACACAAATCAAGTGGGTCCCGGAAGTGGATTTTTGCACTATCAATCTTAGTTTACTCATTCTCTGTAAACCTAGGTTACTGGTTTAGTATAAAAACAACCTTTAGAGATTCCTTTTGGACCTCATGACATTTTACATCTGAATTTGTATCTTCTATGGCATGAGTCTCTAAACACCATGGTTAGGGGTGAGGATCTCTGTTTTCTATTCAATCACGCTTGTTTCTATTCTAAGATATTCATTCGCACTTTAACATGATGAATGTGATGATCTGTGACACTCATCACCATTCTCAACTTATGAATGCGTGCCTGACAACCACTTCTGTTCTACCTTAGATAGAGTGTGTATCTCTTGGATTCCTGGTTCACGAGTTTGATTACCTCTCCTGACAACAGAGTGTTCAAATCCGTGCAACCAGAGTCTTTGTGGTATAAGCTAGAATCAATTTGACAGCACTTCTGAGATCCGGAAAGTCTAAACCTTGTCTGTGCTATTCCGAGTAGGATCTGGGAAGGGGTGACTGTGACGAGCTCCAAACTCACAAATGTTAGGCACAGTGACAGTGTGCAAAAGGATCAGTGGATCCTATTCCAGCACGAGTGAGAATCGACAGATGATTAGCCCTACGAAACCCGTAGTTGGATCATTTTCACTGAGAGGATGGATGGTAGCCATTGACAACGATGATCCACCAACATACAGCTTGCCATGAAAGGAGCCTTGCGTGCGTGAAGAAGACAACAGTAAGAAAGCAGAGATCCAGAATGCGGAAAGTTTTGTTTCTTTTAATTTTGAAACAAATGTTCCTTCTCTTGGGAACGTGCGAGGGTTTTAATTCCCCATTAACTCCTTAATGCTTCGTTTCTTTCACCTCCCGCTTTCATTTTTGAATTACTTTCTCTTTGTTTCGCTGTAACTTCCCCTCTTTCTATCTTATTCTTCCATTTCATTTTAACTTGCCTTGCATTTTTTGTGCTTCTCTTTGTGACGCCTTTTGTGTTTGTTGGTGCATCCTTGCTTGAAAGGTGGTTTCGGATTTTGTCTCTTTCAACTTTTTTCTGGCGCTTTCCTCTTTTTCAGGTTGGTTCTTCTTTTCTGTTTCTTTACTTATTTCATCGTTCTTTTCTTTGAAAGTGCTATTTGGTCATGAAAAGCTTTGATCTTGCCTGCATTTGCATTGGAAAGTTTGAATCTTTTCTTCGCCTTTTGACATGATGAGTTTGCTTAATTCTAAAAAAAGTGTTGCTTCTTTTCCTTTTGGTGTACGTTGATATATGAAAGATGATTTTGATAGTTAGTTGTCTTTGTGATTGGAGTGTCGCTTGTTTTGAGGAGAAGGTTATTCTCTTAGTTAGGAGGTATCGGGTCGTAGGTTTTAGTCCTTGCTCTGTTACTGCCTCCAAAGGATGCCCCAGGACTTTGGGTTGTGTCCTGGGGTTTCCTTTTATGTATTTCGCTGGTTGACTCTGAATTTTGTGAGCAACTTAGGAAATTCCATAGGATTTGTAGTAATGGTAGTGATGAGAAGAACTATGAGCTTGTATCCCCTACTTCTAAAGAGAGAGTTTGTTTTTCAACTCGGGCTGCTGGAGATCGCCCTTTTTTCTATGTATATGACTTCTTTTTTGGTCAGATGAATATTACCCTTCCTTTTACACCTTTTGAGACAAACCTGTTGTCATCTTGTAACGTGGCTCCGTCCCAACTCCATCCCAATTCCTAGGGTTTCATAAAAATCTTCCAATTGCTGTGTCATGAATTGGGTGTCCAACCTTCCCAATCCCTTTTCTTTTACCTCTTTGTTCTGACAAAGCCTAGTGTGGTTAAGAAGAAGGCCGCCTGTGTTTCCTTCCGAGCTTCCCAGGGTAAAAAGGTTTTTTCCATGTATCATGAATCCTTTCGTGATTTTAAGAACTATTTTTTCAAGGTCCGAGCTGTTGAAGGAGCTCGACCCTTTTTCTGGATGAGAATGATGAACCTACTTTTCCTTTGGAGTGGCAACAAAATGTAGTGGTATCTAGATATTCCTGGGAGATGTTGGATGAGGTAAAACAAGCCCTTGTAACTGTATTGGAAGAGAACTGGGGGCAGCCTCCTGGTGCACGAAATTGTGATCAATACTTTTCACAACTCAATTAATCCCCGGTGAAGAACCCAAAAACTTGGTGTTCAATACCATGGCATAAACACAACTTCGCACAACTAACCAGCAAGTGTACTGGGTCGTCCAAGTAATAAACCTTACACGAGTAAGGGTCGATCCCACATAGATTGTTGGTATGAAGCAAGCTATGGTCACCTTGTAAATCTTAGTCAGGAAAACTCAAATGGTTATGGATGATGAATAAAACATAAGGATAAAGATAGAGATACTTATGTAATTCATTAGTGGGAATTTCAGATAAGCGTATGGAGATGCTGTGTTCCTTCCATCTCTCTGCTTTCCTACTGTCTTCATCCAATCCTTCTTACTCCTTTCCATGGCAAGCTGTATGCAAGGGTTTCACCGTTGTCAGTGGCTACCTCCCATCCTCTCAGTGGAAATGTTCAACGCACCCTGTCACGGCACGGCTATCTATCTGTCGGTTCTCAATCAGGCCGGAATAGAATCCAGTGATTCTTTTGCGTCTGTCATTAATGCCCAACCTTCAGGAGTTTGATGCTCGTCACAGTCATTCAATCATCGAATCCTACTCAGAATACCACAGACAAGGTTTAGACCTTCCGGATTCTCTTGAATGCCGCCATCAATTCTAGCTTATACCACGAAGATTCCGGTTAAAGAATCCAAGAAATATCCACCCAATCTAAGGTAGAACGGAGGTGGTTGTCAGGCACGCGTTCATAGGTGAGAATGATGATGAGTGTCACGGATCATCACATTCATCAAGTTGAAGAACAAGTGATATCTTAGAACAAGAACAAGCGGAATTGAATAGAAGAACAGTAGTAATTGCATTAATACTCGAGGTACAGCAGAGCTCCACAACTTAATCTATGGTGTGTAGAAACTCCACCGTTGAAAATACATAAGAACAAGGTCTAGGCATGGCCGAAAGGCTGCCTCCCAATGATCAAAAGATCTAAAGATCAAAAGATTCCAAAGATCAGAAGATGAAAATACAATAGTAAAAGGTCCTATATATAGAAAACTAGTAGCCTAGGGTTTACAGAGATGAGTAAATGACATAAAAATCCACTTCCGGGCCCACTTGGTGTGTGCTTGGGCTGAGCATTGAAGCAATTTCGTGTAGAGACTCTTCTTGGAGTTAAACGCCAGCTTTGGTGCCAGTTTGGGCGTTTAACTCCCATCCTTGTGCCAGTTCCGGCGTTTAACGCTGGGAATTCTGAGGGTGACTTTGAACGCCGGTTTGGGCCATCAAATCTTGGGCAAAGTATGGACTATCATATATTGCTGGAAAGCCTAGGATGTCTACTTTCCAACTCCGTTAAGATCGCGACAATTAAGCTTCTGTAGCTCCAGAAAATACACTTCGAGTGCAGGGAGGTTAGAATCCAACAGCATCTGCAGTCCTTTTTAGTCTCTGAATCAGATTTTTGCTCAGGTCCCTCAATTTCAACCAGAAAATACCTGAAATCACAGAAAAACACACAAACTCATAGTAAAGTCCAGAAAAGTGATTTTTAACTAAAAACTAATAAAAATATACTAAAAACTAACTAGATCATACTAAAAACATACTAAAAACAATGCCAAAAAGCGTACAAATTATCCGCTCATCACAACACCAAACTTAAATTGTTGCTTGTCCCCAAGCAACTGAAAATCAAATAAGATAAAAAGAAGAGAATATACAATGAATTCCAAAAACATCTATGAAGATCAGTATTAATTAGATGAGCGGGGCTTTTAGCTTTTTGCCTCTGAATAGTTTTGGCATCTCACTCTATCCTTTGAAATTCAGAATGATTGGCTCCTTTAGGAACTCAGAATCTAGATAGAGTCATTAATTCTCCTAGTTAAGTATGATTATTCTTGAACACAGCTACTTGTTGAGTCTTGGCCGTGGCCCAAAGCACTCTGTCTTCCAGTATTACCACCGGATACATACATGCCACAGACACATAATTGGGTGAAGCTTGTCAGATTGAGACTCAGCTTTGCTAGAGTCCCCAATTAGAGGTGTCCAGGGTTCTTAAGCACACTCTTTTTGCCTTGGATCACAACTTTATTTCTTTCTTTTTCTTTCTTTTTGTTTTTTTTTTCTCTTTATTTTTCTTTCTCTCTACCTCTTTTTTTTTCGAAATATTTTTTTTTTGTATTCGCTGCTTTTTCTTGCTTCAAGAATCATTTTTATGATTTTTCAGATCCTCAGTAACATGTCTCCTTTTTCATCATTCTTTCAAGAGCCAACATTCATGAACCACAAATTCAAAAGACATATGCACTGTTTAAGCATACATTCAGAAAACAAAAGTATTGCCACCACATCAAAATAATTAAACTGTTATAAAATTCAAAATTCATGCAATTCTTCTCTTTTTCAATTAAGAACATTTTTCATTCAAGAGAGGTGATGGATTCATAGGACATTCATAACTTTAAGGCATAGACACTAAGACACTAATGATCACAAGACACAAACATAGATAAACATAAGCACTAAAATTCGAAAAACAGAAAAATAAAGAACAAGGAAATTAAAGAACGGGTCCACCTTAGTGATGGCGGCTTGTTCTTCCTCTTGAAGATCCTATGGAGTGCTTGAGCTCCTCATTGTCTCTTCCTTGTCTTTGTTGCTCCTCTCTCATGATTCTTTGATCTTCTCTAATTTCATGGAGGAGAATGGAATGTTCTTGGTGCTCCACCCTTAGTTGTCCCATGTTGGAACTCAATTCTCCTAAGGAGGTGTTTAGTTGCTCCCAATAGTTTTGTGGAGGAAAGTGCATCCCTTGAGGCATCTCAGGGATTTGATGATGAGAGGGGTCTCTTGTTTGCTCCATCATCTTCTTAGTAATGGGCTTGTCCTCATCAACGGGGATGTCTCCCTCTATGTCAACTCCAACTGAATAACAGAGGTGACAAATAAGATGAGGAAAGGGTAACCTTGCCAAGGTAGAGGACTTGTCCGCCACCTTATAAAGTTCTTGAGCTATAACCTCATGAACTTCTACCTCTTCTCCAATCATGATGCTATGGATCATGATGGCCCGGTCTATAGTAACTTCGGACCGGTTGCTAGTGGGAATGATTGAGCGTTGAATAAACTCCAACCATCCTCTAGCCACGGGCTTGAGGTCATGCCTTCTCAATTGAACCGGCTTTCCTCTTGAATCTCTCTTCCATTGGGCGCCCTCTTCACAGATGTCTATGAGGACTTGGTCCGACCTTTGATCAAAGTTGACCCTTCTAGTGTAAGGATGTTCATCTCCTTGCATCATGGGCAAGTTGAATGCCAACCTTACATTTTCCGGACTAAAATCCAAGTATTTCCCCCGAACCATAGTAAGACAATTCTTTGGATCCGGGTTCACACTTTGGTCATGGTTCTTGGTGATCCATGCATTGGCATAGAACTTTTGAACCATTAAGATTCCGACTTGTTGAATGGGGTTGGTAAGAACTTCCCAACCTCTTCTTCGGATCTCATGTCGGATCTCCGGATATTCACTCTTTTTGAGTTTGAAAGGGACCTCGGGGATCACCTTCTTCAAGGCCACAACTTCATAGAAGTGGTCTTGATGCACCCTTGAGATGAATCTCTCCATCTCCCATGACTCAGAGGTGAAAGCTTTTGCCTTCCCTTTCCTCTTTCTAGAGGTTTCTCCGGCCTTGGATGCCATAAATGGTTATGGAAACACAAAAAGCAATGTTTTTACCACACCAAACTTAAAAGGTTTGCTCGTCCTCGAGCAAAAGAAGAAAGAAGAGAGTAGAAGAAGAAGAAAAGAAGGAGATGGGGGAGGCTTTGTGGTTCGGCCAAAGGGGGAGAAAGAGTGTTTATGTTGTGTGAAAATGAAGGAGTGAAGATGGGTTTATATAGGGGTGGGGGGAGGGTTATGGTTCGGTTATGGGAGGGTGGGTTTGGGAGGGAAAGTGGTTTAAATATGAATGGTGGGGTAGGTGGGGTTTTATGAAGGATGGATGTGAGTGGTGAAGAGAAAGATGGGATTTGATAGGTGAAGGGTTTTTGGGGAAGCGGTGTTGAGGTGATTGGTGAATGGGTGAAGAAGAGAGAGAGTAGTGGGGTAGGTGGGGATCCTGTGGGGTCCACAGATCCTGAGGTGTCAAGGAAAAGTCATCCCTGCACCAAGTGGCGAGCAAAATTGCTCTTTGTGCCAATTCTGGCATTAAACGCCGGGCTGGTGCCCATTTCTGGCGTTTAACGCCAAGTTCTTGCCCTTTTCTGGCGTTTAACGCCAGTCTGGTGCCCCTTTCTGGCGTTAAACGCCCAGAATGGTGCCAGACTGGGCGTTAAACGCCCATCTGCTAGCCTCACTGGCGTTTAAACGCCAGCAGGTTCTTCCTCCAGGGTGTGCTGTTTTTCTTTCTGTTTTTCTTTCTGTTTTTGCTTTTTCAATTGATTTTGTGACTTCTCATGATCATCAACCTACAAAAAACATAAAATAACAAAGGAAAATAGATAAAATATAACATTGGGTTGCCTCCCAACAAGCGCTTCTTTAATGTCAGTAGCTTGACAGAGGGCTCTCATGGAGCCTCACAGATGCTCAGAGCAATGTTGGAACCTCCCAACACCAAACTTAGAGTTTGAATGTGGGGGTTCAACACCAAACTTAGAAGTTGGTTGTGGCCTCCCAACACCAAACTTAGAGTTTGACTGTGGGGGCTCTGTTTGGCTCTATTTTGAGAGAAGCTCTTCATGCTTCCTCTCCATGGTGACAGAGGGATATCCTTGAGCCTAAAACACCAAGGATTCTTCATTCACTTGAATGATCAATTCTCCTCTATCCACATCAATCACAGCCTTTGCTGTGGCTAGGAAGGGTCTGCCAAGGATGATGGATTCATCCATGCACTTCCGAATCTCTAGGACTATGAAATCAGCAGGGATGTAATGGTCTTCAACTTTTACCAGAACATCCTCTACAAGTCCCTAAGCTTGTTTTCTTGAGTTGTCTGCCATCTCTAGTGATATTTTTGCAACTTGCACCTCAAAGATCCCTAGCTTCTCCATTACAGAGAGAGGCATGAGGTTTACACTTGACCCTAGGTCACACAAGGCCTTCTTGAAGGTCATGTCTGCCATACTCATCCTCTTCAGAGGAAGAATACTCATTAGAGCTCATGAATGGTAGAAGTAAGTCCAATGGAATCTCTATGGTCTCATTTTGAGCCTCAGATTCCCACGGTTCCTCATTGGAGAACTCATTGGAGGCCAGTGGACGTCCATTGAGGTTTTCCTCAGTGGCGTTCACTGCCTCTTCCTCCTCTCCGAATTCGGCCATGTTGATGGCTTTGCACTCTCCTTTTGGATTTTCTTCTGTATTGCTTGGAAGAGTACTAGGAGGGAGTTCAGTAATTTTCTTGCTCAGCTGTCCCACTTGTGCCTCCAAATTTCTAATGGAGGACCTTGTTTCAGTCATGAAACTTTGAGTGGTTTTGATTAGATCAGAGACCATGGTTGCTAAGTCAGAGGTGTTCTGCTTAGAACTCTCCGTCTGTTGCTGAGAAGATGATGGAAAAGGCTTGCCACTGCTAAACCTGTTTCTTCCACCATTATTATCGTTGAAATCTTGTTGATGTCTCTATTGATCCTTCCATGAAAGATTTGGATGATTTCTCCATGAAGGATTATAGGTGTTTCCATAGGGTTCTCCCATGTAATTCACCTCTTCCATTGAAGGGTTCTCAGGATCATAAGCTTTTTCTTCAGATGAAGCTTCCTTAGTACTGCTTGGTGCATTTTGCATTCCAGACACACTTTGAGAAATCATATTGCTTGCTGAGTCAATATCTTGTTCTGAGCCAATATGGCATTCAGAGTGTCAATCTCAAGATCTCCTTTCTTCTGATTTGTCCCATTGTTCACAGGATTCCTTTCAGAAGTGTACATGAATTGGTTATTTGCAACCATTTCAATGAGTTCTTGAGCTTTTGTAGGCATCTTCTTCAGATGAAGAGATCCTCCAGCAGAGCTATCCAGGGACATCTTGGACAGTTCAGACAGACCATCATAGAAAATACCTATGATGCTCCATTCAGAAAGCATGTCAGAGGGACACTTTCTGATCAATTGTTTGTATCTTTCCCAAGCTTCATAGAGGGATTCTCCTTCCTTCTATCTGAAGGTTTGGACTTCCACTCTAAGCTTACTCAATTTTTGAGGTGGAAAAAACTTTGCCAAGAAGGCATTGACTAGCTTTTCCCAAGAGTTCAGGCTTTCTTTAGGTTGTGAGTCCAACCATATCCTAGCTCTGTCTCTTACAGCAAAAGTGAATAGCATAAGTCGGTAGACCTCAGGGTCAACCCCATTAGTCTTGACAGTGTCACAGATTTACAAGAATTCAGCTAAAAACCGATGAGGATCTTCCAATGGAAGTCCATGGAACTAGCAATTCTGTTGCATTAGAGAAACTAATTGAGGCTTAAGCTCAAAGTTGTTTGCTCCAATGGCAGGGATAGAGATGCTTCTCCCATAGAAGTCGGGAGTAGGTGCAGTAAAGTCACCCAGCACCTTCCATGCATTGTTGGCATTGTTGTTGTTTTCGGCTGCCATGAGTTCTTCTTCTTTGATGATTTCTGTTAGGTCCTCTATAGAGAATTGAGCCTTAGCTTCTCTTAGCTTTCGCTTCAAGGTCCTTTCAGGTTCAGGATCAGCCTCAACAAGAATGCTTTTGTCTTTGCTTCTGCTCATATGAAAGAGAAGAAAACAAGGAAATATGGAATCCTCTATGTCACAGTATAGAGATTCCTTGAGGTGTCAGAGGAAAAGAAAAATAGAAGGCAGAAGTAGAAAATTCGAACTTATCAGAGAAGATGGAGTTCGAATTGTGCATTAAGGAATAGTGTTAGTCCATAAATAGAAGGATGTGAGAAGAGGGGAAGTAATTTTCGAAAATTAAGTAAAAGATTTTGAAAACATTTTGAAAAACACTAATTGATTTTCGAAAATAAAAGTGGTAAAGAAATCAAGTGATTTTTGAAAAAGATTTTGAAATTAGAAATCAAAAAGATTTGATTTGAAAATTAATGACTTGGCTAACAAGAAAAGATATGATTCAGACATTAAACCTTTCTCAACAGAAAAGGCAACATACTTGAAATGTTGAATCAAATCATTAATTGATAGCAAGTATCCTTGAAAATAAAAAGAAATTGATTTTGAAAAAGATTTGATTGAAAAGATTTTGAAAACTTGAAAAAAATCTGAATTAAAAATAGAATCTTCCCTCTTGTGCCATCCTGGCGTTAAACGCCCAGAATGGTGCACATTCTGGCGTTTAACGCCCAAAACTCTACCCTTTTGGGCGTTAAACGCCCAGCCAGGCACCCTGGCTGGCGTTTAAATGCCAGTTTGCCTTCCTCACTGGGCGTTTTGAACGCCCAGCTTTTTCTGTGTAATTCCTCTGCAGTATGTTCTGAATCTTCAATTCTCTGTATTATTGACTTGAAAAGACAAAAATTAAAAATATTTTTGGATTTTTAATCATGAGGAATACGCAAAATGCAACTAAAATCAAATAACAATGCATGCAAGATACCAAACTTAGCAGTTTGTATACTACTGACACTAACAAAATGAGAATGCATATGAGAAACACAAACACTCAAGTCAAGAGAAATTAAAGATCAGAGTAATGAAATCATCAAGAACATCTTGAAGATCACTTAAGACACATGCATGAATGCAAGAGGAACAAAAAACATGCAATTGACACCAAACTTAATATGAGACTCTAGACTCAATCAAGAAACATAAAATATTTTTGGTTTTTATGATTTTGTAAAAATTTTTTTGTGCTTTTTCGAAAATTAAGTGGAAAAAGAAAATAAAGGTATCAAAATTCTTAATGAGAATTCCAGTAATCATTGCAATGTTAGTCTAAGACTCCGGTCCAGGAATTAGACATGGCTTCATAGCCAGCCAAGCTTTCAAAGAAAGCTCCGGTCCAAAACACTAGACATGGCCAATGGCCAGTCAAGCCTTAGCAAATCATTGCTCCAATAGCAAGATTGATAGAAATCAACAAGCTCTTGTGATGATAAGTTGAAACCTCGGTCCAATAAAATTAGACATGGCTTCACAGCCAGCCAGACTTCAACAGATCATCATGAAACTCTAGAATTCATTCTCAAGAATTCTGAAAAAAAATACCTAATCTAAGCAACAAGATGAACCGTCAGTTGTCCATACTCGAACAATCCCCGGCAACGGCGCCAAAAACTTGGTGCACGAAATTGTGATCAATACCTTTCACAACTCAATTAATCCCCGGTGATGAACCCAAAAACTTGGTGTTCAATAACATGGCATAAACACAACTTCGCACAACTAACCAGCAAGTGTACTGGGTCGTCCAAGTAATAAACCTTACGCGAGTAAGGGTCGATCCCACAGAGATTGTTGGTATGAAGCAAGCTATGGTCACCTTGTAAATCTTAGTCAGGCAAACTCAAATGGTTATGGATGATGAATAAAACATAAAGATAAAGATAGAGATACTTATGTAATTCATTAGTGGGAATTTCAGATAAGCGTATGGAGATGCTGTGTTCCTTCCGTCTCTCTGCTTTCCTACTGTCTTCATCCAATCCTTCTTACTCCTTTCCATGGCAAGCTGTATACAAGGGTTTCACCGTTGTCAGTGGCTACCTCCCATCCTATCAGTGGAAATGTTCAACGCACCCTGTCACGGCACGGCTATCCATCTGTCGGTTCTCAATCAGGCCGGAATAGAATCCAGTGATTCTTTTGCGTCTGTCACTAACGCCCAACCTTCAGGAGTTTGAAGCTCGTCACAGTCATTCAATCATCGAATCCTACTCAGAATACCACAGACAAGGTTTAGACCTTCCGGATTCTCTTGAATGCCGCCATCAGTTCTAGCTTATACCACGAAGATTCCGGTTAAAGAATCCAAGAAATATCCACCCAATCTAAGGTAGAACGGAGGTGGTTGTCAGGCACGCGTTCATAGGTGAGAATGATGATGAGTGTCACGGATCATCACATTCATCAAGTTGAAGAACAAGTGATATCTTAGAACAAGAACAAGTGGAATTGAATAGAAGAACAGTAGTAATTGCATTAATACTCGAGGTACAGCAGAGCTCCACACCTTAATCTATGGTGTGTAGAAACTCCACTGTTGAAAATACATAAGAACAAGGTCTAGGCATGGCCGAATGGCCAGCCTCCCAATGATCAAAAGATCTAAAGATCAAAAGATTCCAAAGATCAGAAGATGAAAATACAATAGTAAAAGGTCCTATATATAGAAAACTAGTAGCCTAGGGTTTACAGAGATGAGTAAATGACATAAAAATCCACTTCCGGGCCCACTTGGTGTGTGCTTGGGCTGAGCATTGAAGCAATTTCGTGTAGAGACTCTTCTTGGAGTTAAACGCCAGCTTTGGTGCCAGTTTGGGCGTTTAACTCCCATCCTTGTGCCAGTTCCGGCGTTTAACGCTGGGAATTCTGAGGGTTACTTTGAACGCCGGTTTGGGCCATCAAATCTTGGGCAAAGTATGGACCATCATATATTGCTGGAAAGCCCAGGATGTCTACTTTCCAACGCCGTTGAGAGCGCGCCAATTGGGCTTCTGTAACTCCAGAAAATTCACTTCGAGTGCAGGAAGGTTAGAATCCAACAGCATCTGCAGTCCTTTTTAGTCTCTAAATCAGATTTTTGCTCAGGTCCCTCAATTTCAGCCAAAAAATACCTGAAATCATAGAAAAACACACAAACTCATAGTAAAGTCCAAAAAAGTGATTTTTAACTAAACTAATAAAAATATATTAAAAACTAACTAGATCATACTAAAAACATACTAAAAACAATGCCAAAAAGCGTACAAATTATCCGCTCATCACCTCCCCATCTCGATACCAAGAAATTTTTAGGAGATCCTTCACTTCTCCGAGTTGAGCTGGGTAGTGGTCAACTTCCTTTGTATATGTTATGTTGCTCTATATTGTTGAGTTTATCTCTTTTCTTTTCGATTTATAACTTGGTTTATTTGTTGCATATTTTCAGAGATGGTTAAAAATAATGATGCTATGAAGGCCTTTAAAAAGGCGAAGAAGGCAACTGCGTCCCTAAACCTCTCGGCCAAGGTTCCCGAGGAGGGGTCGTCTAGGGCTTCTTTGAAGAGGTCGACCTCGGACGCTTCCGGGCCCAAAAAGATCATCCCAACCCCTAACGTCCGGCTGGCCTCATATGTTCCTCCCCTGCCGACCTCCAGTGCTGCCTCCCTGTCTGTTGCCGGCCCTTCTCCTAAAAGGCTGAGAACTGCTGAGCCCTTTAATTTGGATGCCCCTGATTTTGATGCCGTGGGGTTTGTTTACCAACAAATTGCTCCCTATGGTATTATGCCTACGGATGATGTATCCTTCCTTCACCATCTAGAATTTATTACCCGAAATAGTGTGAGAATGGCGCACAAGGGAGCGGCCTTGTTCCGAGCTGCTCAGGATGTTCCTGTTCATGCCACTAAGGCTTTCATCGAGGAGGCCAAGTCGAAGTATGAAAGGATAAAGGGGTTAATGAAGGAGCTCGAAAAAAAGGTAGCAAAACTGGAGAAAGAGTTGGATGGCGAAAAGGTTCGGGCTACAGCGGCTAAGGCCCTGGCGGATCTATCTTAGGAGATGGCCTAGAAGCACAAGGATAGCTATGTCCGGACATATAGAGAGATAGTAGAGTTCCGGAAGAGTTTGGAATTTGCTCGAGTTGACTATGCCGAGCTCCAGGGTCATCTTGTAGGTAGTGTGAATGCTGCTTATGAGAATTTGAAGGATCAGGTCTGAGTTCTTGCGCCCGAGCTTGACCTTACCCTTTTTAGTTTGGACAACAATGTAAAAGATGGTAAGATTGTTCCTGATGACCCCGATGATGATGATAATGTCGTCCCTCCTCCAGTTTCTTCCGCCAAAACCTCTATTATCCCGTCTTCCTCAACTCCGGTAGTTGAAGCCAGTCAGCCAGAATATGATCCAAACGTCCAGATTTTGAACTGGGATGATGGAACGGTAGACGCAGTTCCCCTTCAGACTCGCACTCCGTCTCCACGAGATGCTGCTACTGGGAAGTCTTTGGATCCTTTATGATTTCTCTGATGTATTTGTGTATAGCCTAGTCTTTGTGGGCTATTGAACTCTTTATTTTGTAAGTTTGTGATCTTTGACTTTGGATACTCCAGTTGCTATTTTAGATACTTTTGTTTTAAAAAACAAAAATAGTTTCTCTTGCTCTTGGGATCGGCTTCGAGCGGCCTCTTGAGTCTTGTTTTATGGTAACTAGCTTGTTTCTTTGTAATATGCTTGCCTGCAGCTTTCCTTAGCACTTTCCGGGAATCTTCAGTGTTTATTGTCCGACCTTTTTTGATTCCCTTTGTGCTTTGTCACATGTTTGAAGTATCCTTTTTAAGTCTAGTTCTTTTCTTTTGAGTATCCTTTGATGGAACACTTTGTAAATTGATTTTGGCGAGGTCGTGGTCTTTTGGGTTGAGTTGTCTCCCTTTTGACACGCGCCTTCTATTGGTTGATTCTCTTAGACGATCTTTTCTTGAGTTATTTCTAGTAATGCCTTGGGTTTACTTTTTACAACTCTGTTGCTTTTGGTTGCCTCGGGCTGATTTCTTCATGTCGGTCTGCCCCAAGTTACTTTGAGTAATCCATTTTATTTGGACCTTGTCCGGTCTCTTTTTATGGATTACTTTGTATAACTTTGTAGCTTTCTCAGCCGACTTCGTCGTATCAGTCCCCTTGGAAGTTATTTCTAGTAATCCGTTTTATTTGGACCTTGTCAGATCTCTTTTTACGGATTACTTTTTATAACTTTTTGTAGCTTTAATCCGACTTCTTCATGTCGGTCCTTTTCGAAGTTATTTCTAGTAATCCGTTTTATTTGGACCTTGTCAGGTCTCTTTTTACGGATTACTTTTTATAACTTTTTGTAGCTTTAGTCTGACTTCTTCATGTCGGTCCCTTTGGAAGTTATTTCTAGTAATCCGTTTTATTTGGACTTTGTCAGATCCCTTTTTACGGATTACTTTTTATAACTTTTTGTAGCTTTAGTCCGACTTCTTCATGTCGGTCCCTTTGGAAGTTATTTCTAATAATCCGCTTTTTAGGGCTGGCCAGGCCTCTATTTACGGATTGCTTTTTATAACTTTTTGTCACTTTGATCTGGTCCGACTTCTTTTGCGTCGGTCCATTCCAAGTTACTTCTTAGCAATCCATTTTTGTTTCAAAACTCGTCAGGCCTCTATTCATGGATTGCTTTTTATAACTTCTTCCATCATTCTGTTTTTATCACTTTTCATGTTTTGCCAATTTTGTAGAGTTTGATCCTCGCTTGGTCGATTTTTGATGAACTTGGTTTTAATTATTTGTCGATCACGTTGGGCAGTGAATTTGGTTTTCACTTTTGCCGATCTGTAGCTTTATAATTGGGCAATAAATTTTGCATTTTCAGAATAATGCATCTTGATAAAGATATTTTGTAGGAAATCTGAAAAACTTTATTCAAAATAGAAAATATGCGAAATATATACATCTGGGTGTTTACCCTAGGTAATTTTGTAGATCTTGGCTTGGTATCCCGTTAAAAAATATTTTTTTAGGAAAAAGAGTGCACCTTTGTCCTAAGATCTTTTATTACCTTTTAACTATAATACCTTCTTAGGTTCCAGGTGTGCCATGATCTCGGTAGCTCTTGGCCCTCGAGTTCGGACACTTTGTAGTAACCCTTTCCTAGTACCTCTGTGATTCGGTAGGGTCCTTTCCAATTAGCTGCCAGCTTTTCCTCTCCGGGTCAACTTGTTCCGATATCATTTCAGATTAGGATGAGGTCATTATTGGCAAAACTTCGCTGTACTACCTTTTGATTGTATCTTAAGGCCATGCGGCATTTTAGTGCTTCTTCTCTGATACGAGCTCTTTCTCGGACTTCTGAGAGTAGGTCGAGTTCTTCCCTTTGGAGTCGGGAGTTAGCTTTTTCGATGTAGAGGATCGTTTTGGGAGATTCTTCCTCAACTTCTACCGGTATCATAGCCTCCATTCCATAGGCCAATCGGAAGGGTGATTCCTTTGTAGTGGAGTGTGGAGTTTTCCAATATGCCCATAGGACTTGTGGAACTCTTCGGCTCAGGCTCCCTTTGCGTCCTACAACCTTCGTTTTAACCCGACTAGTATGACTTTATTGGCAGCTTCTGCTTGCCCATTAGCCTGTGGGTGTTCCATGGATGTGAATTGGTACTTTATCTTCAAGTTGGCTACCAATTTTCTAAAGCCTGCATCTGTGAATTGAGTGCCATTGTCTGTGTTGAGTAAGAAACCCCAAACCTCGTGATAATGTTCCTATATAGGAATTTTCGACTTCTTTGGGCCATGGCATTGGCTAAGGGCTATGCCTCTATCCATTTTGTGAAATAATCTACCCCTACAATAAGGAACTTAACCTGTCCTAACCCTTGGGGGAAGGTCCTGAGAAGGTCGAGTCCCCATTTTGCAAATGGACAAGGTGATGACACACTAATGACCTCCTCTGGTGGGGCGACATGAAAGTTAGCATGTTTCTGACATGGTGGGCACTTCTTACGTACTCGGTGGCTTCGTTTTGCAAAGTCGGCCAAAAGAATCCGGCTCGAAGTACTTTTTTAGCAAGGGCTCATGCTCTGAGATGGTTCCCACAGGCGCCACTGTGTATCTCTTCCAATACCTCTTTGGTGTTAGAGGTTGGTACACATTTTAGTAGAGGTGTCAAAATTCCTCTTTTGTATAGAATGTTGTTTATGATGGTATAATACTGTGCTTCCTGTTTTAACCTCTTTGCCTCCTGCTTATTTGTAGGGAGTATCTCTGATTTGAGGTAGTTAATTATTGGAGTCATCTATCCTTGATCTTGGCCTGATATGTCTAAGATTTTTTCTTCTTTTGAGATTGACGGGTTCTGCAGTACTTCTTGGATGAGGCTCCTATTATTGCCCCCTGGTTTGGTGCTAGCTAATTTTGAGAGTGCGTCATCTCGAGCGTTCTGTTCCCGAGGTATATGTTGGATCTTATATTCCTGGAATTGCCTGAGTTGTTCCTTGGTTTTGTCCAGGTATTTTTTCATAGCCAGATCTTTGGCTTGGTAAGTCCCTGCTATTTGCGAGGTGACAATCTGTGAGTTGCTAAAGATGATAAGTTTTTGGGCTCCGACTTCTTTAGCCAGCTTTAAACCAGCCAATAGTGCCTCACACTCAGCTTGGTTATTAGAAGCAAGGAACTCGAAATTTAGTGAGAGTTCGATTTGGGTTCCTTGATTACTTTCTATTATCACGCCAGCTCCGCTCCCTATTTTATTGGAAGAGCCGTCGACGTAAAGATTCCAATTTGTAGGGATTTCCAGGGGTGTCAGTGTACTCTGCAATGAAGTCAGCCAGATACTGTGATTTGATCACTGTTCGAGCTTTATATTGGATGACGAATTCGGATAACTCGACTGCCCACTGTAGGATTCTCATCGCTAAATCTGTTTTCTGCAGAATGCCTTTTATGGGATGGTTGGTCCGAACCTTGATGGTGTGTGCCCGGAAGTATGGATGACGTTGTCGAGAGGTTAGTATGAAAGCGTAGGCGAACTTTTCTGTCTTTTGATAGTTCATTTTGGACCCTTGTAGCACTTTGTTGGTGAAGTATATAGGTTGCTGTCCACTTTTGTCCTCTCGGACTAGTGCCGAGGATACTGCCCGGCTTCCTACTGCTAGGTATAATATGAGTGCTTCTCCTTCCCGAGGTCGAGTAAGAACGGGTGGTTGTCCCAGAATATTTTGAAGTCCTGGAAAGCTAGCTCGCACTCTGACGTCCATTCAAACTTCTTTCCCTTTCTTAATGTAGCGCAGAAGGGGAGAGATCTTATGGCTGATCCAGCTAGAAACCTGGACAAGGCTGCCGGTCGCCCGTTAAGTTGTTGCACTTCTTTGACACAGGTCGGGCTTTTCATGTTGAGTATGGCCTGGCACTTGTCTGGGTTTGCTTCAATTCCTCTTTGTGTGAGCATGAATCCTAAGAATTTGCCAGTTTCTACTGCAAAGGTGCATTTCGCAGGGTTAAGCTGCATGCCATGCTTTCTTATGGTATTGAACACTTGGGCGAGGTCGGACAGTAGTGATTCCTCGCATTGTGTCTTTACTAACATATCGTCCATGTATACCTCCATTAGTTTTCAAATGTGATATGCGAAGACTTTGTTCATTAACCTTTGGTAGGTAGCTCCTGCTTTTTTGAGTTCGAATGGCATGACGACGTAGCAATAATTCACTTTGGGTGTTAAGAATGATGTTTTTACTTGATCAGGTGGGTACATTGGGATTTGATTGTATCCTGAGTAGGCGTCCATAAATGAGAGGTACTTGTATCCGGAGGAGGCGTCCACTAGCATGTCGATGTTTGGGAGTGGATAAGGATCTTTTGGACAAGCTTTGTTGAGGTTAGTATAATCAGTGCACATCTGCCACTTCCCATTTGGCTTTTTTACCAAGGCAACATTGGCTAGCCATAATGGGTACTTGACTTTTCTGATGAATCCTGCCTCTAGTAAAGCTTGTACCTGTTCTTCCACAGCTTGGGATCTTTCTGGTCCGAGCTTTCTACACTTCTATTGTACTGGCCGAGATACTGGATATACTACCAGTTTGTGGCACATTAGCTTGGGGTCTTTGCCCGGCATGTCTGCGGCCTTCTATGGGAAGAGGTTGTTATTATATTTTAAGAACTGTATGAGGGACTTTTTTACTTCTCCCTTTAGGATTGCGCCGATATTGGTCATTTTATTTGAGACATCTCTGATCTAGATTTTTTCTATCTCGCCTTCGAGCTGCGGACAGAGTTCTTTCCGACCTCGAATTCCCCTGAGTTCAATGGTGTGGATTTCCTCTCTTTTGCCTCTAAGGTTCAAACTTTCATTGTAACAGCGGCATGTTATTTTCTGGTCTCCTTTTATCGTAGCGATCCCTTCTGTAGATTGGAACTTTATGCATAGATGTAGAGTTGAGCTGATTTAGCGTTGTCCGACTGGTGCACAAAATTGCAATCACACTTTTGCAATTCCGCACAACTAACCAGCAAGTGCACTGGGTCGTCCAAGTAATACCTTACGTGAGTAAGGGTCGATCCAACGGAGATTGTCGGACTCACGGAGATTGTCGATCCCACAGAGATTGTCGATCCCTAGGTCGTCACAGTCATTCAATCCTTGAATCCTACTCAGAATACCACAGACAAGGTTTAGACCTTCCGGATTCTCTTAAATGCCGCCATCAATTCTAGCTTATACCACGAAGATTCTGATTAAGGAATCCACGAGATATCTACTCAATCTAAGGTAGAACGGAGGTGGTTGTCAGGCACACGTTCATAGGTGAGAATGATGATGAGTGTCACGGATCATCACATTCATCAGGTTTAGGAACAAGTGATATCTTAGAATAGAAGCAAGCGTGATTGAATGAAAAACAGTAGTAATTGCATTAATCCATCAAGACACATGATGAGCGGATAATTTGTACGCTTTTTGGCATTGTTTTAAGTATGTTTTTAGTATGATCTAGTTCGTTTTTAGTATATTTTTATTAGTTTTTAGTTAAAAATCACTTTTCTGGACTTTACTATGAGTTTGTGTGTTTTTCTGTGATTTCAGGTATTTTCTGGCTGAAATTGAGGGACCTGAGCAAAAATCTGATTCAGAGACTAAAAAGGACTGCAGATGCTGTTGGATTCTGACCTCCCTGCACTCGAAGTGGATTTTCTGGAGCTACAGAAGCCCAATTGGCGCGCTCTCAACGGCGTTGGAAAGTAGACATCCTGGGCTTCAAAGTCACCCTCAGAATTCCCAGCGTTAAACGCCGGAACTGGCACAAGGATGGGAGTTAAACGCCTAAACTGGCACCAAAGCTGGCGTTTAACTCCAAGAAGAGTCTCTACACGAAATTGCTTCAATGCTCAGTCCAAGCACACACCAAGTGGGCCCGGAAGTGGATTTTTATGTCATTTACTCATCTCTGTAAACCCTAGGCTACTAGTTTTCTATATATAGGACCTTTTACTATTGTATTTTCATCTTCTGATCTTTGGAATCTTTTGATCTTTAGATCTTTTGATCATTGGGAGGCTGGCCATTCGGCCATGCCTAGACCTTGTTCCTATGTATTTTCAACGGTGGAGTTTCTACACACCATAGATTAAGGTGTGGAGCTCTGCTGTACCTCGGGTATTAATGCAATTACTATTGTTCTTCTATTCAATTCCGCTTGTTCTTGTTCTAAGATATCACTTGTTCTTCAACTTGATGAATGTGATGATCCGTGACACTCATCATCATTCTCACCTATGAACGCGTGCTTGACAACCACCTCCGTTCTACCTTAGATTGGGTGGATGTCTCTTGGATTCTTTAACCGGAATCTTCGTGGTATAAGCTAGAACTGATGGCGGCATTCAAGAGAATCCGGAAAGTCTAAACCTTGTCTGTGGTATTCTGAGTAGGATTCAATGATTGAATGACTGTGACGAGCTTCAAACTCTTGAAGGCGGGGCGTTAGTGACAGACGCAAAAGAATCACTGGATTCTATTCCGGCCTGATTGAGAACCGACAGATGGATAGCCGTGCCGTGACAGGGTGCGTTGAACATTTCCACTGAGAGGATGGGAGGTAGCCACTGACAACGGTGAAACCCTTGCATACAGCTTGCCATGGAAAGGAGTAAGAAGGATTGGATGAAGGCAGTAGGAAAGCAGAGAGACGGAAGGGACCAAGCATCTTCATACGATTATCTGGAATTCCCAACAATGAATTACATAAGTATCTCTATCTTTATCTTTATGTTTTATTCATCATTCATAACCATTTGAGTTTGCCTGACTAAGATTTACAAGGTGACCATAGCTTGCTTCATACCAACAATCTCTGTGGGATCGACCCTTACTCGCGTAAGGTTTATTACTTGGATGACCCAGTACACTTGCTGGTTAGTTGTGCGAAGTTGTGTTTATGCCATGGTATTGAACACCAAGTTTTTGGGTTCATCACCGGGGATTAATTGAGTTGTGAAAAGTATTGATCACAATTTCGTGCACCAACACAGCAGAGCTCCTCACCCCCAACCATGGGGTTTAGAGACTCATGCTGTAGAAGATACAATGAGAAACGTGTAAAGTGTCATGAGGTACAGATACAATATCAAAAGGTCCTATTAATAGTGAACTAGTAAACTAGGGTATACAGAAATGAGTAAATGACGTAAAAATCCACTTCCGGGGTCCACTTAGTGTGTGCTTGGGCTGAGCATTGAAACTTTTATATGTAGAGACTTTTTCTGTAGTTAAACGCCAGCTTTTATGCCAGTTTGGGCGTTTAACTCAATTTTTATGCCAGTTCCGGCGTTAAACGCTGGGAATTTTGAAGCTGATTTGCAACGCCGGTTTGGGCCATCAAATCTCGGGCAAGGTATGGACTATTAAACATTTCTGGAAAGCCCAGGAAGTCTACTTTTCAACGCCGTTGAGAGCGCGCCAATTGAGCTTCTGTAGCTCCAGAAAATCTACATCGAGTGCAGGGAGGTCAGAATCCAACAACATCTGCAGTCCTTTTCAGCCTCTGAATCAGATTTTTGCTCAGGACCCTCAATTTCAGCCAGAAAATACCTGAAATCTCAGAAAAACACACAAACTCATAGTAAAGTCTAGAAAAGTGAATTTTAACTAAAAACTAATAAAAATATAATAAAAACTAACTAAAATATACTAAAAACATACTAAAAACAATGCCAAAAAGCGTATAAATTATCCGCTCATCACAACACCAAACTTAAATTGTTGCTTGTCCCCAAGCAACTGAAAATCAAGATAGAATAAAAAGAAGAGAATATACTATAGACTCCAGAATATCAAAGAAACTTAGCTCCAATTAGATGACCGGGACTAGTAGCTTTTTGCTTCTGAACAGTTTTGGCATCTCACTTTATCCTTTGAAGTCTAGAATGATTGGCATCCATAGGAACTCAGAACTCAGATAGTGTTATTAATTCTCCTAGTTAAGTATGATGATTCTTGAACATAGCTACTTTATGAGTCTTGGCTGTGGCCCAAAGCACTCTGTCTTCCAGTATTACCACTGGATACATACATGCCACAGACACATACTTGGGTGAACCTTTTCAGATTGTGACTCAGCTTTGCTAAAGTCCCCAATTAGAGGTGTCCAGGGTTCTTAAGCACACTCTTTTTGCCTTGAATCACAACTTTATTATTATATTTTTTTTCTTCTTTTCTTTTTTCGTTTTTTTTTTGTATTCACTGCTTTTTCTTACTCCAAGAATCAATTTGATGATTTTTCAGATCCTCAATAACATTTCTCCTTTACCATCATTCTTTCAAGAGCCAACAAGTTTAACATTCTTTAATCAACAAATTCAAAAGACATATGCACTGTTCAAGCATTCATTCAGAAAACAAAAAGTATTGTCACCAAATCACACTAATTCAACTAGTTTCAGAAATAGATTCGAAATCATGTACTTCTTGTTCTTTTATGATTAAAGCATTTTTCATTTAAGAGAGGTGATGGATTCATACGAAATTCATAGCTTTAAGACATGAACTTTAAATTTTATTAATCATGAATTAAAAACAAGACTCAAAAATAGATATAAGATAAGACTAATAGTAATAGAAAACAAAAATTCAAATAGGCTCCTAATGATAGAGGTTATCACAGAGTTAGGACTCAACAACCTTGATTTTGAGAAGTGGATGCTCCCTCAACTTGAGGAGAGAACTTTTGGCATTTCAACTCTTGAAGTTCACGCCCCTGCTTCTCTTGTTCCTTCAGCAATTTGCAGAGCATGCAGTTCTGATTCTGTTGTTCTTCCTTAAGTTGTTCCATAGTTTCTTGCAACTTGGTGATAGATGCTTCTAGGCTGGCCCAGTAGTCAATTTCAAGAAATTCAGGGAGGAACTCCTGCGCCCTCTTTTTAATAGAGATGTCTTGCATTTGTCCTTCCATTGACTTCTTGGTGATTGGATGTTCAATTGGTATGAATTCATATACTCCCATCTTCACCCCAGCCTCTTTACAGAGCAAGGAGATCAAGCTTGGGTAAGCCAGTTTGGCTTCAGTGGAATTCTTGTTTGCAATTGTGTAGATCTCACAAGCAATCAGATGATGAACCTCCACTTCTCTTCCAAGCATAATGCAATGAATCATCACTGCTCTCTTGATAGTGACCTCAGAACGGTTGCTAGTGGGCAATATGGAACGCCCAATAAAGTCTAGAGAGCCTCTTGCAATTGGTTTGAGGTCTCCCCTCTTGAGTTAGTTTGGGACACCTTTTGAATTGGTTATCCACTTAGTTCCAGGGAGGCAAATGTCCTCTAGAACTTGATCCAACCCCTTATCTGCTCTCACCATTCTCCTATTAAAGGATTCAGGATCATCTTGCAGTTGAGGCAATTTGAAGACCTCTCATATTTTGTCCAGATGGAAGTAGATAACTTTCCCTCTAACCATGGTTCTGTAAGTATGGAAAGCAGTTCCAGTCATTCTCTGCTTATCTGTCAGCCACAGATTTGAGTAGAATTCCTGAACCATATTTCTTCCAACCTTTATCTCAGGATTGGTTAGAACTTCCCATCCTCTGTTTTGAATTTGCTCTTGGATCCCCGGATATTCATCTTCTTTTAGATCGAATTTGACTTCCGGGATCACTGACCTCAGACCCATTATTTTGTGATAATGGTCTTCATGTTCTTTGGTTAAGAACTTCTCTTGATTCCAAAGACTCTTTGGATTATTCTCTTTCTTGCCTCTTAAATTGGTTTGTTTTCCCTTAGGATCCATGATCTTGATGAATCTTGGCTTAGTGATCACGGAAAAGCACATCAAACTTAGAGGTTTGCTTGTCCTCAAGCAAAAGAAAGGAAAGAGGGGAGAGAGGAGGAGAGCAAATTCGAATGGTGGGGAGAAAGGGGTGGCCGAACGTGTATTTATAAGGGAGGGGGAGAGATTTCGAAAATTTTGAAGGAGATTTGAGAAGATATGGAAAGAATTTGAGAAAAAATTGAGTTTTTTAAGAAGATTTGGGAAGGATTTGAGAGAGATTTGAAGAATGATTTTAATTTTTGAAAATTTGGAGGTGAATGATGAAAGTTTGAAATGTGTTTATGTAGAAAATTATGGATCAAAACAGGAAAGTTTGAAAAAAATTTTATTAGAAAGCGAAATCTCCGTCCCCCACCATTTTGGCGTTAAACGCCCAGAATGGTATCCATTCTGGCGTTTAATGCCCAAATGCTGGCCATTGTGGGCGTTTAACGCCCAGCCAGGTACCCTGGCTGGCGTTAAATGCCAGAATCCCATTCATCACTGGGCGTTTTGCTAAACGCCCAGGATGCTGCCCACCTAGCGTTAAACGCCCAGAATGGTGCCCATTCTAGCATTTAACGCCCAAAATGGCACCTTTACTGGCGTTAAACGCCCAGAATGGTGCCCATTATGGGCGTTTAACGCCCAAAGTACCCTTTACTGGCGTTTTTTGCGCCAGCAAGCTCTTTTTCTCTGCTTTTTGCACGGAATCCTTCTGTAACTCTGTGAATTCCTTCAATTTTGATATTTGCCCTTTGAGAATATATATCAAACTTTGATTAGACAAAATAGATAACCTGCTAATGACTGGGTTGCCTCCCAGCAAGCGCTTCTTTATTGTCTTTAGCTGGACCTTCACTGAGGATCATTCAAGCCTCAGTTTTGAGCATTCTTCCTCAAAATTGCTTTCAAGATAATGCTTGATCCTCTGTCCATTAACAATGAACCTTTTGTCAGAATCAGTATCCTGAAGCTCAACATATCCATATGGTGACACTCTTGTAATCACATACGGACCCCCTACTGGGATTTAAGTTTTCCTGGGAACAATCTGAGCCTAGAGTTGAAGAGCAGAACTTTTTGTCCTAGCTCAAAGACTCTGGATGACAACTTCTTGTCATGCCACTTCTTTGCATTTTCCTTATAAATCTTTGCATTTTCAAAGGCACTGAGTCTAAATTCATCTAGCTCATTTAGCTGGAGCAATCTTTTTTCACCAGCTAACTTAACATCCAGGTTTAGGAATCTGGTTGCCCAGTAGGCTTTATGTTCCAGTTCCATGGGTAGATGATAGGCCTTGCCATACACAAGTTGGTATGGAGAGGTTCCTATTGGAGTCTTGAATGTTGTTCTGTATGCCCACAGAGCATCATCTAAGTTCTTTGCCCAATCCTTTCTACGGGCAATTACAATCCGTTCTAGGATTCTTTTTAGCTCTCTGTTAGAGACCTCAGCTTGCGCATTTGTCTGTGGATGATACGGGGTTGCCACTTTGTGACTAATTCCATATCGGACCATAGCAGAGTAGAGCTGTTTATTGCATAAATGAGTACCCCCATCACTGATTAGGACTCTGGGAACACCAAATCTGCTGAAGATGTGTTTCTGGAGGAATTTTAGCACGGTCCTAGTATCATTAGTGGGTGTAGCAATAGCCTCTACCCACTTAGATACATAGTCCACTGCCACCAGAATGTAAGTGTTTGAGTATGATGGTGGGAACGGACCCATGAAGTCAATCCCCTATACATCATACAATTCAATCTCTAAGATCCCTTGTTGAGGTATGGCGTATCCGTGAGGCAAGTTACCATCTCTTTGGCAGCTGTCACAGTTACGCACAAACTCTCGGGCATCTTTATAGAGAGTAGGCCAGTAGAAGCCACATTGGAGGACTTTAGTGGCTATTCGCTCACTTCCAAAATGTCCCCCATACTGTGATCCATGGCAGTGCCATAGGATCTTTTGTGCTTCCTCTCTGGGTACGCATCTGCGGATCATTCCGTCTGCACATCTCTTAAAGAGATATGGCTCATCCCATAGGTAGTACTTGGCATCTGAAATTAACTTCTTTCTTTGCACCCTGCTGTACTCCTGGGGTATGAACCTCACAGCTTTGTAATTTGCAATATCTGCAAACCATGGAGCTTCCTGAATGGCAAAGAGTTGCTTATCTGGGAAAGTCTCAGAGATCTCAGTAGAAGGGAGGGACGCCCCAGTTACTGGTTCTATTCGGGACAGATGATCAGCTACTTGGTTCTCTGTCCCTTTTCTGTCTCTTATTTCTATATCAAACTCTTGCAGAAGCAATACCCATCTTATGAGCCTGGGTTTTGAATCCTGCTTTGTGAGTAAGTACTTAAGAGCAGCATGGTCAGTATATACAATCACCTTTGATCCCACTAGATAGGATCTAAACTTGTCAATGGCATAGACCACTGCAAGTAACTCTTTTTCTGTGGTTGTGTAATTCTTCTGTGCATCATTTAGAACACGGCTGGCATAATAAATGACGTGCAGAAGCTTGTTATGCCTTTGTCCCAACACTGCACCAATGGCATGGTCACTGGCATTACACATTAGTTCGAATGGCAATGTCCAGTCTGGTGCAGAGATGACTGGTGCTGTGACCAGTTTGGCTTTCAGGGTCTCAAATGCCTGCAGACACTGTGTGTCAAACACAAATGGTGTGTCGGCAGCTAGCAGGTTGCTCAGAGGTTTAGCAATTTTTGAAAAATCCTTTATAAACCTTCTGTAGAATCCTGCATATCCCAGAAAGCTTCTGATTGCCTTAACATTAGTAGGTGGTGGTAATTTTTCAATTACCTCTACCTTTGCCTTATCCACCACTATTCCCTTGCTTGAAATTTTGTGCCCAAGGACAATTCCTTCAGTCACCATAAAGTGACATTTCTCCCAGTTTAAAACCAGGTTAGTATCTTGGCACCTTTTCAGGACAAATGCTAGGTGGTTAAGACAGGAGCTGAATGAGTCTCCATATACTGAGAAGTCATCCATGAAGACTTCCAGGAATTTCTCCACCATATCAGAAAAGATGGATAGCATGCATCTCTGAAAGGTTGCAGGAGCATTACACAGACCAAAAGGCATCCTCTTGTAGGCTAACACGCCAGAAGGGCAAGTGAATGCTGTTTTCTCTTGGTCTTGAGGATCTACTACAATTTGGTTGTAACCTGAATAGCCATCCAAAAAGCAGTAATAATCATGACCAGCTAGTCTTTCTAGCATTTGGTCTATGAATGGTAAAGGAAAATGATCCTTTCTGGTGGCTGTATTGAGCCTTCTGTAGTCAATACACATACGCCACCCTGTAACTGTTCTTGTAGGAACCAGTTCATTGTTTTCATTATGAACTACTGTCATGCCTCCCTTCTTGGGGACAAGTTGGACAGGGCTCACCCAGGGGCTATCAGAAATAGGATAAATAATTCCAGCCTCTAGTAATTTAGTGACCTCTTTCTGAACTACCTCCTTCATGGCTGGATTTAGCCGCCTTTGTGGTTGAACCACGGGTTTGGCATTATCCTCCAATAGGATCTTGTGCATGCATCGTGCTGGGCTAATGCCCTTAAGATCACTTATGGACCACCCAAGAGCTGTCTTGTGTGTCCTTAGCACTTGAATAAGTGCTTCCTTTTCCTGTGGATTTAAAGCAGAGCTTATGATTACAGGAAAGGTATCACCTTCTCCCAGAAATGCATATTTCAGGGATGATGGTAATGGTTTGAGCTCGAGTTTGGGAGGTTTCTCCTCTTCCTGAGGGATTTTCAGAGGTTTTATTATTCTCTCTGATTCCTCTAAATCAGGCTGAACATCTTTAAAGATGTCCTCTAGCTCTGATTTGAGACTCTCAGTCATATTGATCTCTTCCACCAAAGAGTCAATAATGTCAGCGCCCATGCAGTCATTCGATGTGTCTGGATGCTGCATAGCTTTTACATCATTCAACTTGAACTCATCCTCATTGACTCTCAGGGTTACCTCCCCTTTTTGTACATCAATGAGAGTTCGTCCAGTTGCTAGGAAAGGTCTTCCTAGAATGAGAATTGCACTCTTGTGCTCCTCCATTTCCAGCACTACAAAGTCAGTTGGAAAGGCGAATGGCGCAACTTTAACAATTATGTCCTCAATTATGCCTGATCGATATTTAATGGAGCCATCAGCAAGTTGGAGGCATATCCGGGTTGGTTTGACTTCTTCAGTCAACCCAAGCTTTCTGATAGTGGATGCAGGTATTAGATTGATACTTGCTCCAAGGTCACACAGGGCTGTCTTGGTGCAAGCACCTTCTAATGTGCATGGTATCATAAAGCTTCCTGGATCTTGAAGCTTTTCTGGTAAGCTTTTCAGAATGACTGCACTGCATTCTTCAGTGAGAAACACTTTTTCAGTTTCACTCCAATCCTTCTTATGAGTTAAGATCTCTTTCATGAACTTAGCATAAGAAGGTATTTGCTCAAGTGCCTCTGCAAACGGAATCTTTATTTCAAGAGTCCTTAGATAGTTTGCAAAGCGGGCAAATTGCTTATCCTGTTCCGCTTGGCGGAGTTTCTGAGGATAAGGCATCTTGGCTTTATATTCTTCAACCTTAGTTGCTGCAGGTTTATTCCTTACAGAGGTGGTTGGAGAAGCCTTTTTAGAGGGGTTACTATCAGCACTCTCAGGTGTCTGATTCCCCATTGGCGTTTGAACGCCAGGATTGGGTGAAGATTGGGCGTTTAACGCCAACGTTTCCCCTTTTTCTGGTGTTTGAACGCCAGAACTGGGCAGGGAATGGGCGTTTAACGCCAGCGTTTCCCCCTTTCTGGCGTTTGGATGCCAAGAGTATTCCTCTCTGGGCTCTTACTGTCCTCAGAGGGATTTTGGACAGTGGTTTGGTTATCCTCTGTCAATTGTTCCTTTATTGGCTTCTTGCTACTTTGAGCAGTGTTATTCAATGTCTTCCCACTCCTCAGTTGAACTGCTTGGCATTCTTCTGTTATCTGCTTAGATAACTGCTGTTTTGCCTGATTCAACTGTGATTTTATGTTCTTGTTAGCAATTTTAGTTTCTTGGAGCATCTCTTTAAATTCTGCTAACTGTTTTGTCATCAGGTGTAATTGCTGATTAAGCTCAACCATCTGTTCTAGAGGATTAGGATAAGTGGCTACTGCCATAACTTCTTCTTTTATAGAAAACTCATTGCTAGAGTACAAATATTGATTTCTAGCAACAGTGTCTATAAGCTCTCGAGCCTCTTCAATCGTCTTCCTCATATGTATAGATCCACCAGATGAGTGGTCTAGAGACATCTGAGCTTTTTCTGTAAGCCCATAGTAGAAGATGTCTAACTGTACCCACTCTAAAAACATTTCAGAGGGGCATCTTCTTAGCATACCTCTATTCCTCTCCCAGGCATTATAAAGGGATTCATTATCCTCTTGTTTAAAGCCTTGGATGTCTAACCTTAGCTGTGTCATCCGTTTTGGAGGGTAAAATTAATTCAGGAATTTGTCTGATAACTGTTTCCATGTCTTTATGCTTACTGTAGGTTGGTTATTCAACCACCTCTTAGCTTGATCTTTTACAGCAAATGGAAACAGTAATAATCTGTAGACATCTTGATCCACCTCTTTATCACGTACTGTGTCAGCAATTTGTAAGAATTGTGCCAGAAACTCAGTAGGTTCTTCCTGTGGAAGACCAGAATACTGGCAATTTTGCTGTACCATGATAATGAGTTGAGGATTTAGCTCAAAGCTGCTTGCTTTAATGGGAGGTATACAGATGCTACTCTCATATGCAGCCGTAATGGGGTTAGCATATGACCCTAGAGTCTTTCTGGACTGTTCAATTCCACTTAGGTCCATGATGGAGAAAGGGAATATGATATGAATTCACAAGTAAAGTAAATTTTTTTTGACCGAATAAAATAAAACAAAAGTAAAATAAAATAAATTTTCGAAAACTAAAAGAAAATAAGATCAAAGCAAATTGAAAACTAAATCAATTAGTTAATTAAATAGATTTTGGAATTAGCAATTGAAAAGATATGATTGAAAATTACTTTGAAAAAGATTTGATTTTTTTTTTTGAAATGAGGAAAGAGAAAACCAACAAAATGACACCAAACTTAAAATTTTTAGAAAATCAGACACAAATTTTCGAAAACTTAAAGGAAAACACAAAGAAGACACCAAACTTAGAATTTTTAAGGATCAAGAAAGGACTAAGGATATGCAAATTCGAAAAATAAAAGAAAACAAAAGCATGTAATTGACACCAAACTTAAAATATGAAACTAAACTCAAATAAAAGACTCTAAACCAACAAAAAAAAAATAAAACAGTCCTAATCTAAGCAACAAGATAAACCGTCAGTTGTCCAAACTCGAACACTCCCCGGCAACGGCGCCAAAAACTTGGTGCACGAAATTGCAATCACACTTTTGCAATTCCGTACAACTAACCAGCAAGTGCACTGGGTCGTCCAAGTAATACCTTACGTGAGTAAGGGTCGATCCCACGGAGATTGTCGGCTTGAAGCAAGCTATGGTTATCTTATAACTCTTAGTCAGGATATCAATAATTATCAGGGTTGATTGTAAAAAGTAAAAGAACATGAAATAAGTACTTGTTTTGCAGTAATGGAGAACAGGTTGAGGTTTTGGAGATGCTCTATCTTCTGAATCTCTGCTTTCCTACTGTCTTCTTCTTCAAGCACGCAAGACTCCTTCCATGGCAAGCTGTATGTAGGGTTTCACTGTTGTCAATGGCTACCTCCCATCCTCTCAGTGAAAATGTTCAACGCGCTTTATCACAGCACGGCTAATCATCTGTCGGTTCTTAATCAGGTTGGAATAGAATCCAGTGATTCTTTTGCGTCTGTCACTAACGCCCAGCCTTCAGGAGTTTGAAGCTCATCAGAGTCATTCAATCCTTGAATCCTACTCAGAATACCACAGACAAGGTTTAGACCTTCACGGAGGTGGTTGTTAGGATCACGTTCATAGGTGAGAATGATGATGAGTGTCACAGATCATCACATTCATCAGGTTTAGGAACAAGTGATATCTTAGAATAGAAGCAAGCGTGATTGAATGAAAAACAGTAGTAATTGCATTAATCCATCAAGACACAGCAGAGCTCCTCACCCCCAACCATGGGGTTTAGAGACTCATGCTGTAGAAGATACAATGAGAAACGTGTAAAGTGTCATGAGGTACAGATACAATATCAAAAGGTCCTATTAATAGTGAACTAGTAACCTAGGGTATACAGAAATGAGTAAATGACGTAAAAATCCACTTCCGGGGTCCACTTAGTGTGTGCTTGGGCTGAGCATTGAAGCTTTCATGTGTAGAGACTTTTTCTGGAGTTAAACGCCGGCTTTTATGCTAGTTTGGGCGTTTAACTCCAATTTTTATGCCAGTTCCGGCGTTAAACGCTGGGAATTCTAAAGCTGATTTGCAACGCCGGGTTGGGCCATCAAATCTCGGGCAAAGTATGGACTATTATACATTGCTGGAAAGCCCAAGATGTCTACTTTCTAACGCCGTTGAGAGCGCGCCAATTAGATTTCTGTAGCTCCAGAAAATCCACTTCGAGTGCAGGGAGGTCAGAATCCAACAACATCTGCAGTCCTTTTCAGCCTCTGAATCAGATTTTTGCTCAGGACCCTCAATTTCAGCCAGAAAATACCTGAAATCTCAGAAAAACACACAAACTCATAGTAAAGTCCAGAAAAGTGAATTTTAACTAAAAACTAATAAAAATATAATAAAAACTAACTAAAATATACTAAAAATATACTAAAAACAATGCCAAAAGGCGTATAAATTATCCGCTCATCACCAACCTATTAAGGCATTATAGGCTGAGCTCACGTCGATCACAATGTAGTCTATGTTGAGTGTCCTTGACCGGTTTCCATTTTCAAAGGTTGTGTGTAGCGAGATGTATCCAAGTGGTTGGATTTGAGTGTCTCCTAATCCGAATAAGCTGTTCGGATATGCTCGGAGCTCTTTTTCTTCCAGGCCGAGTTCGTCAAAGGCGGTTTTGAATAAGATGTCAGCTGAGCTTCCTTGGAACACTAGTGTGTGGTGGAGGTTAGCGTTGGCCAACATAATAGTGATGACCATGGGATCGTCATGTCCCGAGATGACGCCAGCTGCGTCCTCTTTAGTGAAACTAATAGTAGGGAGGTCAGGTACTCCTTCTCCTCCCTCGACGTGATATACTTCTTTGAGGTGTCTTTTGCGAGATGATTTGGAGATTCCTCCTCTAGCAAATCCTCCATGTATCATGTGAACATGTCTCTCTGGGGTACGAGGTGGTCGTTCTGTCCATCTTACCTCTTCGTCTCTTCTTCTTTTTCTGGGCTCATCTGTCTTACTAGCTAGGTACCAATCTAGTCTCCATTCTCTTACCAATTTCTCTATGACATTATTCAAGTCGAAGCACTCGTTAGTGGGATGTCCATAGATTCTATGGTATTCGCAGTATTTCGTCCGATTTCCTCCTCCCTTTTTGCTTTTAAGTGGGAGAGGCGGTGGGATTTTTTCAATGTGGCATACTTCTTGGTATACTTCTACGAGAGACACCCGGAGAAGGGTGTCGTTGTGGTATTTTTTTATCTTCTCTCCATGCTGATCTTCTTTTTTCTTGGACTCTTTATCCTTATCTCGGGAGGAGTAAAAGGATCCAAATTTTCAGGTCTCTCCTAATCAAGAGTTTTTCTTCATGTTGATGTACTTTTCTGCTCGTTCTTGTACTTCATTCAAGGATGTAGGATGTTTTTATGATATGGAATGACTGAAACGTCCCTCTCGTAAGCCATTGATGAGACCCATGATGGCTGCTTCGGTTGGCAGACTTTGTATGTCTAGACATACTTTGTTGAATCTTTCCATGTAGTTGTAAAGACTTTCCTGATCTCCTTGTTTGATCCCTAACAAGATTGGGGTGTGCTTGGCTTTGTCCTTCTGGATAGAGAATCTAGCAAGGAAGTTTCCCGCTAAGTCGTCAAAGCTTGAGATGGACCTCGGGAGTAGGCTGTCAAACCACTTAATTGCTGTTTTAGTTAAGGTAGTTGGGAAGGCTTTGCACCGGATTGCATCCGAGGCAACGGTGAGATACATTCTACTTTTGAAATTACTGAGATGATGGCTTGGATCTGATGTTCCGTCGTACGGGGTTATGTCTGGGGCTTTGAAGTCTTTTGGGACTTTGGCTTTCATAATTTTTTTGGTGAATGGGTCTTGATCCTTGTGGGGATTATCCTCGTGACTAGACCGAGTAGTCTTTTTTAGATTTGCTTCAAGCTGTAATAGTCTATCTTCCAGCTCTTTGCGTCGCCTAGTTTCCCTTCTGAGGTCCTTCTCAGTTTCTCGTTGATACTTGGCTTCTTTTTCTAGTTGTTTGAGACGTTCTTGTTGAGCCTGAAGTGCCTCTAGGATTTCTTCATTTGGTGGACTCTTATCCTTGTTTTGTTGAGGAGTATCCTTTGGTGTGGCATCCGCATTCTTATGGGACGTCCTGTCCTCTAGATCAGAGTCGTAGTTGTTGTCAAGGTTGTCTCCCATGACGATGGGATGACTTCCAGGATCCCCAGCAACGGCGCCAATGTTCCGAGGGTTACCTGAAACTGTAGGTCAATCTCAGACGAGATCTTCTATACTGGTCGGCGCGGTTTGTGTCCGACTTGTTGGACTTGGAGGATGTGTTCATCCATCGTCACCAGAGGGTGGCGGTACCTACAAGGGACTCCGATACTTAAGTTAGCAAGGGTATTAAGCAGGTTTTTAGTAGAATCAGAGTATGAGTTATACCTGGGTGCTCCAGTGTATTTATAATGGCGTGGAATGATCTTTCTAGAGATAAGATAGTTATCTTATCTTATCTTTGAGTAAGGTCATCTTATCTCTAGGAGAACCGCCCTTATCTCTATAGGCTTGAGCCGCCTTTGGATTTGGGTCGTCTTCCTCTGTTTGGACCCTTTTAGGGCTCTCCCGGTGATTTGGCCGAGCTCTTGGAGAAAAGGTCGGATAGTTTGGACCTGAAGAGGTCAGTTGGCTTGTTGTCAATTGGCTCGGGTCAGACATCTCGATCCAGGGTATAAACAAAAATAAATTCCTAGAGCTAGCAAACTAACAAAAAAATTAAGAAATCAAGCTATTCAAAATATTAACATATATAAAATAACCAATAACAAGGCACACATTTGTAATTCCTCAGCAACGGCGCCAAATTTTGATGTGTAGGATTTTTCTCGGTAAAGAATTTCTCAATGAATTCTCGTTGCAAGTATAGTTCTAAACAAACAATGAATCCTCACATCGAAATTTAATATGGTTGTCACAAGTACAAACCCCAATGAAGATAACCAAAGTATTTAAACCTCGGGTCGTCTCTCAAGGAATTGTAGGGAAGTGTTCATGTTATTGGTTATGGGTTGTATGTTTTGGGGGTTTTTGAACAAGAGACAAGAAATTTAAATGACAAAAAAAGTAAATGAAACTCAAATGATAGAAAGGTCTTGGCAAGGGTTGATGGTTAAGGATCTCTATCCTTGTTACTAACTACAACATGATAATTGCAAGGAACAATCCCCTTAAGTCATCCTCTAACAAATGAAGAAAAGTCAAATGAGCTTTATCAATCCCAATCCATAAGTCCTAGCCACTCACTAATTGACTTAGTGAAAGCTAGTGTCAATGGACATCAATAATCACTCACTTGGACAATAGCAACTCAAGGTCACCTAAGTTACCATCCCAAGCCAAGAACACAAAAATCTACACTAATTAGCATTTTATCAAACACTTGAAAGGCATAAAATGAAAGCATAATAAAATGACAAGAAATATAAAATCTAACACTACCAATTGCAAGGAAATAACAATAACAAAGCAATTAAACAATAAAGAAACATAAAACATGAAATTGCATTAAAGAAAATTAAAATCAACAAAGTAATGATAGACATCAAAGTAGAAAAATAGAAGAAATTAACAAGAAGAAGTAAGAGAGCAAAGATGTAGCAACAAAGAATTGAAAGGAAAAGTAAATGAAAACAACAATTAAAACTAGATCTAAGAAAATTTACCCAAATTCTAACCTAATTCTAGAGAGAAGAGAGAGCTTCTCTCTCTAGAATTCTAACCTAAAACATGATGAAAAACTAAAACTAACACTACTAGGTTCATCCCCCTTCAGTCCCTGGTTCAATAGCATCAGAAATGGGTTAGATTGGGAACAAAATGCTTCAGAAATCGCCCCCAGCGTATTGCCTTTAAGTTGGTCACGTGCTGCTTTCCACGTGTATGCGTGGGTCATGCGTATGCGTCGTTGGCAATTTTCTCTTCCACGCGTATGCGTCACCTGGCAGATATCCCTCCCACACGTAAGTGTGGGCCACGTATACGCGTCACTTGAGAGATTTCTGCAAATCCTTATTTCTTCATGAATTCTCTATTTTGCATGCTTTTCTTTTCACTACTTCTATCTAATCCTTGCCTTATAAACCTGAAATCACTCAACAAATATATCAAGGCATCGAATGGAATCAAAGGTGAATTAAAATAACCAATTTAATGGTCTAAAAAGCATGTTTTTACACTTAAGCACAAATAAAGGAGAATTTACAAAACATGCTATTTTATTGAATAAATGCGGGGAAATTTTGATAAAATCCTCTAAATTCAACACAAGATAAATCTTAAAACTGGGGTTTATCAGTAAAGCTTTTCATTTTGTGTGTACGCATGAATTCGTGCAGACGCACTAAACAGAAGGCTCTACCTAGCTTGTGCGTACGCATAACTTGCAACTTTCACAGGGTGTCCATGTGCACACCCTTTGTGCGTACACACGAGTTATAACACTCATTCTGCTCGGTGTGTAGGCATAGGTATATGCATGGACACACAAACCAGAACTTACAATTTTCTACAACATTACAGTATTCAGATTTTTGACACCAATTTTCAATGATCATATCTTTTTTTACAAAAATCTGATTTCCAAAAATTCTATACCATTTTGAATCTCTTTAAATTCCCTTTAATTTGATACAAAATTCAATTAATTTCAAAAACTGAGTCTTAAGATATGATCCACCAAAGTTGGCCAATAATCTATTTTCACCAAAAACTCTCATTTCAAAACCAATCATTCCACATCCAAAACAGTTCTAATGTACCTAAGTTATATTCATATACCTTCTCATCATTCCACAACTTAGCAACGTACAATATCATCCATTCCATACACCAAATTGCACTTATAAAACTCAAATTTCAATAATTAACATCACAAGACATCATTTCACCATCCTCAACATTTATCAACATCAACAAGCCTCATAATTTATTATCAATCCTCACAATCATCGTTATTCAACTCCACATCATAATTTAACATCATCATTCACTAAAATCATCACAATCATCAAAATCATCATACATCACAATTATCAACAACCAATTCAATCCTATCCTAAGGTCTACTAGCCTAAGTGTCCAGAAATATTACATATTACATATAGAAAACCGAAACCATACCTTGGCCAATACCCAATATGCACAAAACACTAAATTTGATTCCAATCAAGCTTTCAACCAAAACCAAACCACCAATTCAAGTCCAAATGCTCCCAAATAGCTAAGACAACCCACAAATTACTCCATTCAAGATAAAATCAAATAAATCACCATAAATCAACTTAGAGTTTATCAAATTCACAAATCCACAAAGGTAAAGAGTTTTCTTACCTTTTTCGATGGTGTTTGGGGAACAAACCACCAATAACCCAACCTTAGATACCACCTAACAAATTAAAAACACAAAATCTACTCAATACTCAAACGTAAAATTTCAAATTTTGTAGGGCTGAAATCTAGGCAAGGATTTTCAAAAATTGATAATAGGAATTTATCGTCGATCTAGATTTTCACAAAGTAGAATTCCATCGTTGAAAGTATAGTTTAGACCAACAAATAACTCCCAAATCAAATGTTTTAAATTCTAATTATAATAACCGATAGTAATTAATCCTCGGGTCATTTTCCCTAGAAGTTGCAATAAAATGTACATTTATTGGCTATGAGAGAGGGCATGGGGAATTGGAAAAGAAAGAGAGCAAGAAATGTAAATACCAATGAAGTAACTTAGTATGCAAGAAAGCAAAAGTCAAAGTAAGTAGAAGCAATGAAAATGGAAATTAAATGCTAAAAAGGGCACTTGGTGAGAATTAGGGAATTTAGGATTCATATCCTAGTTGTGGACCACAAACATGGCAATTGTGTAGAATCAATCCAAACTAGTCAATCCTCCTTGAGAATTAGTCAAAGGGTGTAATTGGTCTCAATCCATAAGTCCTAGTCAACTCACTAATTACTTAGTGAAAGACTAGCATCAATGGAAACCAAACCAATTAACTATTCTCACACAATGCAGAATGGACATCCAATTCCACCCAAACAACCAATTTCTCAACCAAGAGTGTGAAAGCTAAACATACAGGGAATTAAAAATCAAAGCAATTAAATACATGGAAAGGAAACTATAAATGCAAGAAAACCTCTTGGCAAGTGATTGAGAGCTAGGGTTACCTATCCTAGCCATTGATCACAAACACATGATGATTATGACGAGTTAATCCTACTTAGTCAACCCTAACATCGAGGATAAGTCAAATAGGCATAGTTGATTCCAATCCCTAAGTCCTATGTCAACAATAATGGGTCACATAGAGTCAAGGGAGACCAAATCAACTAACTACTCTAATTTATCAAAGAAGAATGGACATCAATGACTCAAGGGTCACCAAAGTCATCAATTTCAAGCCAAGAGTGGAGAAAAACAAAGTAAAAGCTAAGCCAAGCATTTTATCAAACACTTGGTGTGCATGGAAATAAAATAACATTAAATTGCATTAAAAATAAAATCTAACTACCAAAAGCAAGAAAATGACAATAACAACTAAAGAAAGCATTAAATGAACGTAAAACATAAATTGCATTAATTGAAATTAAAATTAACAAAGAGTGTTCATAACATGAAAATGACTAAATAAAGGAAATAACACAAGAAATGAAGAAGATAAAGATGCAATAACAATAAATGACAAGGAAAAGTAAAGGAAAGCAAGAATTAAAAGTAAAAATTACAAGAAATTAAACTAAAGAACCCTAATTCTAGAGAGAAGGGGGAGCTTCTCTCTCTAGAAACTAAGAGAAAAATATCATAAAAGCTAACCCTAATTGCCCCCCTACTTCATTCCTCTTCACTTTGGGCTTAAATAGCTTCAGAAAATAAGTTGGACTGGGTTTTGGAGGCCCAGAATTTGCCCCCAGCGATTTGCATTTATGACCTCACGCATATGCACGCGTGCGTATGCACGAGCTACAGTGCATACGCATATTTGCGCAAAATTTCCATCGTGCGTACGCACGACATTTGGTGTGTACGCATCCTTGCATGAGGTCACTGGTGTGCGTACGCTCGCATCACTGTGCGTACACACCTTTGCAGCAGCTTCCAAACTTCATTTTCTTCATGATTTCTCCCCTTTGCATGTTTTTCTCTTCACTTCTCCCATCCCATACTTGCCTTGGAAACCTGAAATCACTCAACAGGTACATCAAGACACCAAATGGGATTAAAGTGAATTAATTTTAGCTATTTTAAGGTCTAAAAAGTATGTTTTCACAATTAAGCACAAATCTATGGAGAATTACAAAACTATGCTATTTAGATGAATAAATGTCGGTTTATGTGCTAAAATCCACTCAAATTAAATCAAAATATATCATAAAATATGGACACATCAATTCCCCCACACTTAAACAATAGCATGTCCTCATGCTAAACCAACCAAAGGAAATGAATGAAAGGGTATACAATTTATTGAATACAACTATCTATATGCATGTAACTATACTAAATGCTATCTATATATGTCTATCTATAATGTCCTATTGATTTGGTGAAAACAAACAATCAAATTTCTAAGCCGGTATATAGACATATAGGGCTAAGCAAAGAAGTATCTCAATGCAATCAAAATCTAAAGAATTGATTTAACTCATCAAAAAGAAGCAACTTGCAAGAATGCATGATAAGAAGTATGGATACATAGAGTTGAGTGATCGAACCCTCGCTAGGTGTGTATACACTCTCATCACTTGGTGTTTAGGGTCAATTCACTCAAATCTCCTTTAATCATGCTTTCAAGGATTTGCTTTTCATCTAACAATCAACAAACAAGTGATGCATGAATACAATTATCATGAGGACTTATTGGGGTTGTAATGGGGTTAGGGTAAAAGTGGGATAGATATGGCCAAGTGGACTAAAACGATTAAATCTTTGATTAGTTTAAGTTCTCACTCAACCTATATCAACCAAATCAAACACAAAATGCAACCTAACTTCCCATCATACTTTTTATACACATTCATGTATGTTTTTCTCACAAAACACCACATATGCAATTCTTTATTCACTTCTTTTCACTTTAGGGTGACTTTTGTACCCTTTTAATGATGAAGAGTTTTTATTTTAGAATTGCATATGGTTAAGTAGTTCATACATGAATGTTCCCATTTTCCAAAATCTTCAGTACATAACCAAGTTGAACATTTTCTTTTACCACCAAAGATTCCCAAAAGATTCCCCCACATTTAAATGAAACACACTCTTCAACCTAAGCTAATCAAAGATGAAATTCAAGGTAATTCATGGTTTTTTGCTTAGGGTTCTGATGTGCTAACAATTAGAACAAATGGGATAAAGAGGCTCAAAAGGGGTTAACAAATGTAGATGCAAGGGTAGGACCATATGTGTGAGTGAGTTTAATACAAAAATGGTCTCAATCATGCTAAATGCATTCAAAACATCAAACATTGGAAATAAAGAATCAAGCAAAACCAAGATTACAATCATAGAAGGAGCATAGCACACAATGAACAAAATTTGTGGTTATAATGTGTAACCACTTATTAAGGCTCAAAAACTCACAAGGTATTTGTTTTTTCCTCTTCTATGTTCCAAAAAAATCATTCAAGCAAGTTTAAAAATAATTTTCCAAATCAATTCTTTAGAAGACCCTTGAAACAAAATTATTGGAAATCTTTGTTGTTTTTCACCAAAATTATTTTCTATATGTATGTATGATGTGATGGATGTAATTTTTTCAAAATTTTCCTAGTTCTCTTCCTAATTTTCAACAAGCAAAAATTAATATGAACAATTAGGACAAGATTGAAATAGGTGCTATACTATTCACATTATCCAATCACAACTTCTATCTATAAAATATATACTAAGAAGAGGATGCAAAAATGCAACATGCAATCACTAGAAATAAACTATGCGTAAGCTAAGATATATATACCAGAAGAAAATGCAATGCAACAATCAAAAGCACTCTAAATATCTATAAGAAACATGATAAAAAGAAACAAAAATAAAGTGCAAAGTGTTCGGAAAAGAAAGTTTACGCCCCAAAATGACGAATCCTCCCCCACACTTAAGCATTGCACAGTCCTGCGTGCTCAAATAAAATCCGAAGAGAATGTCCCTAAAGAGCTCCACCTTCATTTGGCGGATGCGGGGGCTCGGGTTGTTTGAAAATTGCCAAGTCCAATGCATGCTCGGCATCTCCCTCCTCGGTGTCCTCCTCCTCTACCGGCTTCTTGCCTTGATGTCTTGATGAGCGGATAATTTATACGCTTTTTGGCATTGTTTTTAGATAGTTTTTAGTAAGTTTGAGCTACTTTTAGGGATATTTTCATTAGTTTTTATGTTAAATTCACATTTCTGGACTTTACTATGAGTTTGTGTGTTTTTCTGTGATTTCAGGTAAATTCTGGCTGAAATTGAGGGACTTGAGCAAAACTCTGAAAAAAGCTGACAAAAGGACTGCTGATGTTGTTGGAATCTGACCTCCCTGCACTCAAAATGGATTTTCTGGAGCTACAGAATTCCAATTGGCGCGCTCTCAATGGCGTTGGAAAGTAGACATCCAGAGCTTTCCAGCAATATATAATAGTCCATACTTTGTTCGGAAATTGACGACGTAACTTGGCGTTGAACGCCAAGTACATGCTGCTGTTTGGAGTTAAACGCCAGAAAAACGTCATGATCCGGAGTTGAACGCCCAAAACACGTCATAACTTGGAGTTCAACTCCAAGAAAAGCCTCAGCTCGTGGATAGATCAAGCTCAGCCCAAGCATACACCAAGTGGGCCCCGGAAGTGGATTTATGCATCAATTACTTACTCATGTAAACCCTAGTAGCTAGTCTAGTATAAATAGGATAAGTTACTATTGTATTAGACATCTTTTGACAGTTTAATCTCTTGACTGTTTAGCCTTTGATTATTTGGTCTCTTGATCACTCAAGGGGGCTGGCCATTCGGCCATGCCTGAACCTTTTACTTATGTATTTTTAACAGTGGAGTTTCTGCACACCATAGATTAAGGGTGTGGAGCTCTGCTGTACCTCAAGTTTCAATACAATCACTATTACTTTTTATTCAATTCTCTTTTATTCTTATTCCAAGATATACGTTATACTTAACTTGATGAATGTGATGATCCGTGACACTCATCATCATTCTCATCTATGAACGCACGTGACTGACAACCACTTCCGTTCTACCTTAGGCCGGGCGCATATCTCTTAGATTCCCCAACAGAATCTTCGTGGTATAAGCTAGATAGATGGCGGCATTCATGAGGATCCGGAAAGTCTAACCTTGTCTGTGGTATTCCGAGTAGGATCCTGGGAATCCGGAAAGTCTAACCTTGTCTGTGGTATTCCGAGTAGGATTCCGGTATTGAATGACTGTGACGAGCTTCAAACTCCTGAAGGCTGGGCGTTAGTGACAAATGCAAAAGAATCAATGGATTCTATTCCAACCTGATTGAGAACCGACAGATGATTAGTCGTGCTGTGACAGAGCATTTGAACCATTTTCACTGAGAGGATGGGATGTAGCCATCAACCAAGGGTGATGCCTCCAGACGATTAGCCGTGCAGTGACAGCGCATAGGACCATTTTCCCGAGAGGATTGAAAGTAGCCACCGATGATGGTGATGCCCTACATACAGCTTGCCATGGAATGGAGTAAGAAGGATTGAAGGAAGAGTGAGTAGTGAAGTAGAGTTTCAAGAGGAGCACAGCATCTCCATACACCTATCTGAAATTCTCACTATTGATTTACATAAGTATTTCTATCCCTTTATATTTTCCAATTATTATTAATTTTCGAAAACCCATAAACCAATTTAATCTGCCTAACTGAGATTTACAAGGTGACCATAGCTTGCTTCATACCAACAATCTCTATGGGATCGACCCTTACTCACGTAAGGTTTATTACTTGGACGACCCAGTACACTTGCTGGTTAGTTTAACGGAGTTGTGAATTCAACTGGTGCCATAATAATGATTTCATACAAGTACAAAAGAATATGGATCACAATTTCGTCCACCAAGTTTTTGGCGCCGTTGCCGGGGATTGTTCGAGTATGGACAACTGACGGTTCATCTTGTTGCTCAGATTAGGTAATTTTCTTTCAAAAACTTTTTCAAAATTTTTCTTTTTTCGTTTTTCCAAAAATGTTTTTTGAAAAAATTAAATAAAAAAATACGAAAAAAATTCATAAAATCATAAAAACCAAAAATATTTTGTGTTCTTGTTTGAGTCTTGAGTCAATTTTAAAGTTTGGTGTCAATTGCATGCTTTAAAAAATTTTCTTGCATTTTTTTCGAAAAATTCATGCATTCATAGTGTTCTTCATGATCTTCAAGTTGTTCTTGGTAAGTCCTCTTGTTTGATCTTGATGTTTTCTTGTTTGGTGTATTTTCTTGTTTCTCATATGCATTTTTTGTTTGTTAGAGTCCATGCATTAAAGATTTCTAAGTTTGGTGTCTTGCATGTTTTCTTTGCATAAAAATTTTTTTCAAAATTATGTTCTTAATGTTCATCAGGATCTTCAAAGTGTTCTTGGTGTTCATCTTGACATTCATAGTGTTCTTGCATGCATCTTGTGTCTTGATCCAAAATTTTCATGTTTTGGGTCATTTTTGTGTTTTTCTTTAAAAATTCAAAAATCAAAAAAAATTATCTTTTCCTTATTTCCCTCCAAATTTTCAAAATTTTGGGTTGACCTGGTCAAAAATTTTCAAAAATTATATCTTTTTCATTTTTTTTCTATTTTTCGAAAATTCCAAAAATCTTTTTCAAAATATTTTCAAAATCTTTTTCCTATCTTTACATCTAATTTTCGAAAATTAGCTAACAATTAATGTGATTGGTTCAAAAATTTGAAGTTTGTTACTTTCTTGTTAAGAAAGGTTCAACCTTTAAGTTCTAGAATCTTATCTTGTAGTTTCTTGTTAGTTAAGTAATTTTAAAAATTTAATCTTTTTCAAAATATCTTTTTCTTAAAAATCTTATCTTTTATCTTATCTTTTTCAAAAATTTTATCTTTTTCAAAATTTGATTTCAAAATATCTTATCTAACTTCTTTTCTTCTTAACTTTTCAAAATTTGATTTCAAATCTTTTTCAATCAACTAACTAACGTTTTGTTTGTTTCTTATCTTTTTCAAAACCACATAACTACTTTTCCCTCTCTAATTTTCGAAATTACCTCTCTCCTTTTCAAAAAAAATTCTTTTTAATTAATTAAGTGTTTCATGTTTTAATTTTAATACCTTTTAATTTTCAAAAATACTAACCCCTTTTTCAAATTATTTTCGAAATTTCCCCTCTCTTTTCTTCTTCTATTTAATTAATTAATTGCTAACACTTCTCTTCACCTCTCTTCATCTAAAAATCCGAACTTATTATATCTCTTGTGTTTGGATTCTTCTACCCCCTTCTTCTTCTACTAACATAAAGGAATCTTTATACTGTGACATAGAGGATTCCTCTTCCTTTTCTTGTTTTCTTCTCTTTCATATGAGCAGGAACAGGGAAAAAGGCACTCTTGTTGAAATTGATCCAGAACCTGAAAGGACTCTGAAGAGAAAATTAAGAGAAGCTAAATTAAATTATTCTAAAGGTAACCTTTCAGAAATTTTCGAACAAGAGAAGGAGATGGCAGCCGAAAATAATAATAATGCAAGGAGAATGCTTGGTGACTTCACAAAGCCAACGTCCAAGTTTGATGGAAGAAGCATCTCCATTCCTGCCATTGGAGCCAATAATTTTGAGCTTAAGCCTCAACTAGTTGCCTTAATGCAACAAAACTGCAAGTTTTATGGACTTCCATCTGAAGATCCTTATCAGTTTTTAACTGAGTTCTTGCAGATCTGTGAGACTGTAAAGACGAATGGAGTTGATCCTGAAGTCTACAGACTCATGCTTTTCCCTTTTGCTGTAAGAGACAGAGCTAGAATATGGTTGGATTCACAACCTAAGGATAGCCTGGACTCCTGGGATAAGCTGGTCACAGCCTTCTTGGATAAATTCTTTCCTCCTCAAAAGCTGAGCAAGCTGAGAGTGGATGTTCAAACCTTCAAACAAAAAGATGGTGAATCCCTCTATGAAGCTTGGGAAAGATATAAGCAGCTGACCAAAAGATGTCCATCTGACATGTTTTCAGAATGGACCATATTAGATATATTCTATTATGGTCTCTCTGAATTTTCGAAAATGTCATTGGATCATTCTGCAGGTGGATCTATTCACCTAAAGAAAACGCCTAAAGAGGCTCAAGAACTCATTGACATGGTTGCAAACAACCAATTCATGTACACTTCTGAGAGGAATTCCGTGAATAATGGGGTACCTCAGAAAAAAGGAGTTCTTGAAATTGATGCTCTGAATGCCATATTGGCTCAGAATAAAGTGTTGACTCAACAGGTCAACATGATCTCTCAAAATCTGAATGGATGGCAACATGCATCCAACAGTACTAGAGAGGCAGCTTCTGAAGAAGCTTATGATCCTGAGAACCCTGCCATGGCAGAGGTTAATTACATGGGTGAACCTTATGGAAACACCTATAACTCATCATGGAGAAATCATCCAAATTTCTCATGGAAGGATCAACAAAAGCCTTAACAAGGCTTTAACAATGGTGGACGCAGCAGGCTGAACAATAGCAAGCCATATCCATCATCTTCTCAGTAACAGACAGAGAATTCAGAACAAAACACTTCTAATTTAGCCAATATTGTCTCTGATCTGTCAAAGGCCACTTTCAGTTTCATGAATGAAACAAGATCCTCCATCAATCTGGAGGCACAAGTAGGCCAGCTGAGTAAGAAAGTCATTGAAACTCCTCCCAGTATTCTCCCAAGCAACACAGAAGAGAATCCAAAAGGAGAGTGCAAGGCCATTGATGTGATCAATGTGGCCGAATGCACAAGGGAGGAGGAGGATGAAAATCCTAGTGAGGAAGATCCCCTGGGACGTCTCTCAAGCAAGAAAGAGTTTCCTATTAAGGATCCAAAGGAATATGAGGCTCATATAGAGACCATAGAGATTCCATTAAATCTCCTTCTGCCATTCATGAGCTCTGAAGACTATTCTTCCTCTGAAGAGGATGAAGATGTGACTGGAGAGCAAATTGCTCAATACTTAGGAGCTATCATAAAGCTGAATGCCAAGTTGTTTGGTAATGAGACTCGGGAAAGTGAACCTCCCTTGCTCATTAGTGAACTAGATAATTGGATTCAGAAAACTCTACCTCAAAAAAAACAAGATCCTGGCAAGTTCCTAATACCTTATACCATAGGCACCATGACCTTTGAAAAGGCTCTATGTGATCTGGGGTCAGGGATAAATCTTATGCCACTCTCTGTAATGGAGAAGCTGGGGATCATTGAGGTACAACCTGCCTTGTTCTCATTACAATTGGCAGACAAGTCATTGAGACAAGCTTATGGAATAGTAGAGGACGTGTTAGTAAAGGTTGAAGGCCTTTACATCCCTGCTGATTTCATAATCTTAGACACTAGGAAGGAAGAGGATGAATGCATCATCCTTGGAAGACCTTTCCTAGCCACAGCAGGAGCTGTGATAGATGTCAACAGAGGTGAATTAGTCCTTCAATTGAATGGGGACTACCTTGTGTTTAAGGCACATGGCCATCCCTCTGTGACAAAAGAGAGTAAGCATGAAGAGCTTCTCTCAGTTCAGAGTCAAGAAGAGCCCACACAGTCAAACTCTAAGTTTGCTGTTGTGAGGCCACAACCAAACTCTAAGTTTGGTGTTCAGACCCCATATCCAAACTCTAAGTTTGGTGTTGGGACTACACAGCATTGACCTGATCACCTTGTGGCTCCATGAGAGCTACTGTCAAGCTATTGACATTAAAGAAGCGCTTGTTGGGAGGCAACCCAATTTTATTTATCTAATTTTTATTTTATTCTATTTTTTGTTATTTTGTGTTTTATTAGGTACATGATCATGAGGAGTCACGGAAAAATCATAAAAATTAAAAACAGAATCAAAAACAGCAGAAGAAAAATATTCACACCCTGGAGGACGCACAGGCTGGCGTTCAACGCCAGTAAGATGCATCTGGTCGGCGTTCAACGCCAGAACAAAGCACCATTCTGGCGCTGAACGCCAGGAATGTGCCCAAAGAAGAAAAGCTGGCGCTGAACGCCAGCAACAAGCATGAAACTGGCGTTCAACGCCAGAAACATGCTTTACATGGGCGTTGAACGCCCAGAACGTGCACCAATGGGCGTTTAAACGCCAGAATGGTGTGCAAAGGCATTTTACATGCCTATTTGGTGCAGGGATGGAATTCCTTGACACCTCAGGATCTGTGGACCCCATAGGATCACCTCAGGATCTGTGGACCCCACAGGATCCCCACCTAACATATTCCCACCTTACCTCCTAATCCTACTTTTGTGATTACTCTTCCCCATGTCACACTTCCCAACAACTTTCACCAATCACCTCAACTCCTCTTCCCAATTACCCCATTCACCACTCACATCAACCACCTCTTCCCCATAAACCCCACCTACCTTCAAAAATTCAAAATCAATTACCCACCCATTCCCACCCTAATGGCCGACCATACACCCTCCCCTCTCCCTATAAATACCCTTCCATTATCCTTCATTTTCACACAACACAAACCCCTCTTCTCCCACTTAGCTGAACCTACATCTCTCCCTCTCTACCCTATTCTCTTCTCCTTCTTCTTCTCTTCTTTCTTCTCTTGCTCGAGAGCGAGCAAGATTTTATGTTTGGTGTGGTAAAAAGCATAAGCTTTTTGTTTTTTCCATTATCATTAATGGCACCTAAGGCCGGAGTATCCTCTAGAAAAGGGAAAGGGAAGACAAAAGCTTCCACCTCCGAGTCATGGGAGATGGAAAGATTCATCTCCAAGAGCCATCAAGACCACTTCTATGATGTTGTGGCAAAGAAGAAGGTGATGCCTGAGGTCCCTTTCAAGCTCAAGAAAAATGAGTACCCGGAAATCCGACATGAAATCCGAAGAAGAGGTTGGGAAGTCCTAACCAACCCCATGCAACAAGTCAGAAATTTAATGGTTCAAGAGTTCTATGCCAATGCATGGATCACTAGGAACCATGATCAAAGTATGAACCCGAATCCAAAGAATTATCTCACAATGGTTCGGGGGAAATACTTAGATTTTAGTCCAGAAAATGTGAGGTTGGCATTTCACTTGCCCATGATGCAAGAAGATGAACGCCCCTACACTAGAAGGGTCAACGTTAATCAAAGGTTGGACCAAGTCCTTATGAACATATGTGTGGAAGGAGCTCAATGGAAAATAGACTCCAAAGGCAAGCCAGTTCAACTAAGAAGACTGGATCTCAAGCCTGTGGCTAGAGGATGGTTGGAGTTCATTCAACGCTCTATCATTCCTACTAGCAACCGATCTGAAGTTACTGTGGATCGGGCCATCATGATTCACAGCATCATGATTGGAGAGGAAGTAGAAGTTCATGAGGTCATCTCCAATGAACTCTACAAAATAGCCGATAAGTCCTCCACCATGGCATGGCTAGCTTTTCCTCACCTTATTTGCCATCTGTGTTACTCAGCTGGAGTTATCATAGAAGGAGATATCCCCATTGAAGAGGATAAGTCCATCACCAAGAAGAGGATGGAGCAAGCAAGAGAGACCATGCACGGTTCTCAAGAGATGCATGAGGAAGCTCATCATCAAGAAATCCCTGAGATGCCTCAAGGGATGCACTTTTCTCCCAACAACTATTGGGAGCAACTCAACACCTCCTTAGAAGATTTGAGCCACAATGTGGAACAATTAAGGGTGGAACATCATGAGCACTCCATCATTCTCCAAGAAATAAGAGAAGACCAAAAAGCAATGAGGGAGGAGCAACAAGGGCAAAGAAGGGACATAGAAGAGCTTAAGGACATTGTTGGTCCTTCAAGAAGAAGATGCCACTAAAGGTGGATTCATTCCTTGTTCTTTATTTCTTTCTATTTTCGGTTTTTAAAGTTGTGTTTATCTATGTTTTGTGTCTCTACTTCATGATCATTAGTATGTAACCATGCCTTAAAGCTATGAATAAAATCCATTAACCCTTCACCTCTCTTAAATGAAAAATGTTTTAATACAAAAGAACAAGAAGTACATGAATTTCGAATTCATTCTTGAATTTAATTTAATTATATTGATGTGGTGACAATACTTTTTGTTTTCTAAATGAATGATTGAACAGTGCATATGTCTTTTGATATTGTTATTTATGAGTGTTAAAATTGTTGGCTTTTGAAAGAATGATGAACAAAGAGAAATGTTATTGATGATCTGAAAAATCATGAAATTGATTCTTGAAGCAAGAAAAAGCAGTGAAAAGTAAAAAGCTTGCGAAAAAAAGAAAAAAATGGCAAAAAAAATAGAAAGAAAAAGAAAAAGCAAGAAGAAAAAGCCAATAGCCCTTAAAACCAAAAGGCAAGGGTGAAAAGGATCCAAGGCTTTGAGCATCAATGGATAGGAGGGCCTAAGGAAATAAAATCCAGGCCTAAGCGGCTAAATCAAGCTGTCCCTAACCATGTGCTTGTGTCATGAAGGTCCAAGTGAAAAGCTTGAGACTGAGTGGTTAAAGTCGTGATCCTAAGCAAAAAGAGTGTGCTTAAGAGCTCTGGACACCACTAACTGGGGACTCTAGCAAAGCTGAGTCACAATCTGAAAAGGTTCACCCAGTTATGTGTCTGTGGCATTTGTGTATCCGGTGGTAATACTGGAAAACAAAATCCTTAGGGCCACGGCCAAGACTCATAAGTAGCTGTGTTCAAGAATCAACATGCTTAACTAGGAAAGTCAATAACACTATCCAAAATTCTAAATTCCCAGAGACGCCAATCACTCTGAACTTCAAAGGAAAAAGTGAGATGCCAAAACTGTTCAGAAGCAAAAAGCTACAAGTCCCGCTCATCTAATTATAATTAATATTCAATGATATGCTGGAATTTATAGTATATTCTCTTCTTTTATCCTATTTGATTTTCAGTTGCTTGGGGACAAGCAACAATTTAAGTTTGGTGTTGTGATGAGCGGATAATTTATACGCTTTTTGGCATTGTTTCTAGATAGTTTTTAGTAAGTTTGAGCTACTTTTAGGGATGTTTTCATTAGTTTTTATGTTAAATTCACATTTCTGGACTTTACTATGAGTTTGTGTGTTTTTCTGTGATTTCAGGTAAATTCTGGCTGAAATTGAGGGACTTGAGCAAAACTCTGAAAAAAGCTGACAAAAGGACTGCTGATGCTGTTGGAATCTGACCTCCCTGCACTCAAAATGGATTTTCTGGAGCTACAGAACTCCAATTGGCGCGCTCTCAACGGCGTTGGAAAGTACACATCCAGAGCTTTCCAGCAATATATAATAGTTCATACTTTGTTCGGAAATTGACGACGTAACTTGGCGTTGAACGCCAAGTACATGCTGCTGTCTGGAGTTAAATGCCAGAAAAACGTCATGATCTGGAGTTGAACGCCCAAAACACGTCATAACTTGGAGTTCAACTCCAAGAAAAGCCTCAGCTCGTGGATAGATCAAGCTCAGCCCAAGCATACACCAAGTGGGCCCCGGAAGTGGATTTATGCATCAATTACTTACTCATGTAAACCCTAGTAGCTAGTCTAGTATAAATAGGATAAGTTACTATTGTATTAGACATCTTTTGACAGTTTAATCTCTTGACTGTTTAGCCTTTGATTATTTGGTCTCTTGATCACTCAAGGGGGCTGGCCATTCGGCCATGCCTGAACCTTTTACTTATGTATTTTCAACAGTGGAGTTTCTGCACACCATAGATTAAGGGTGTGGAGCTCTGCTGTACCTCAGGTTTCAATACAATCACTATTACTTTTTATTCAATTCTCTTTTATTCTTATTCCAAGATATACGTTATACTTAACTTGATGAATGTGATGATCCGTGACACTCATCATCATTCTCATCTATGAACGCACGTGACTGACAACCACTTCCGTTCTACCTTAGGCCGGGCGCATATCTCTTAGATTCCCCAACAGAATCTTCGTGGTATAAGCTAGATAGATGGCGGCATTCATGAGGATCCGGAAAGTCTAACCTTGTCTGTGGTATTCCGAGTAGGATCCTGGGAATCCGGAAAGTCTAACCTTGTCTGTGGTATTCCGAGTAGGATTCCGGTATTGAATGACTGTGACGAGCTTCAAACTCCTGAAGGCTGGGCGTTAGTGACAAACGCAAAAGAATCAATGGATTCTATTCCAACCTGATTGAGAACCGATAGATGATTAGCCGTGCTGTGACAGAGCATTTGGACCATTTTTACTGAGAGGATGGGATGTAGCCATCAACCAAGGGTGATGCCTCCAGACGATTAGCCGTGCAGTGACAGCGCATAGGACCATTTTCCCGAGAGGATTGAAAGTAGCCACCGATGATGGTGATGCCCTACATACAGCTTGCCATGGAATGGAGTAAGAAGGATTGAAGGAAGAGTGAGTAGTGAAGTAGAGTTTCAAGAGGAGCACAGCATCTCCATACACCTATCTGAAATTCTCACTATTGATTTACATAAGTATTTCTATCCCTTTTTATTTTCCAATTATTATTAATTTTCGAAAACCCATAAACCAATTTAATCTGCCTAACTGAGATTTACAAGGTGACCATAGCTTGCTTCATACCAACAATCTCTGTGGGATCGACCCTTACTCACGTAAGGTTTATTACTTGGACGACCCAGTACACTTGCTGGTTAGTTGAACGGAGTTGTGAATTCAACTGGTGCCATAATAATGATTTCATACAAGTACAAAAGAATATGGATCACAATTTCGTCCACCATGTCTCATCCTTGAAAAGAGTGAATAAGGTATAATTAGGAATCATAGGGCAAGTAGCACAAAACGGCAAAAGGGAGTAAGCAAATAAGCATCTAATTGAGGAATTTGTATAGTGGTGTGGAATGCACACAATGGCTGGCTAAAGTGGCATCCACACAATGAAAAAGTAGGCATGAGTTCCTCAATTAAATGGCCTAAGATGCAAACAATAGATGAGCATCAATTAAGGACAAGCAAACTTAGGCAACTACCAACAAGAGTGAATTGAATGTAGGAATTATTGGATATTAAAGTTGTGCAAGTGAAAGAGCAAAATTGATATAAAATATCACAACAAACAATAACCAATGCAATGATGAGGAGAAACTACTTATTCATCCTTAAGAATAATCAAATAATCACATGGGAAGGTTCTTGCTACAAAAAGTGACAAGTCTTGATAAGAATCAAGTCAAGTCAACTCAAAAAAATGCAAAGCATTAATAAGGAGCAAACACCTTGTGATGTGATTATATTGACTTAAAAACCATGATGAACAAGCAATTCCATTCAATTCACTAAATTCAATATGTACTTGTTAAAAATTACACCAAATAAGAGACAAAAAGTCAATTTTTAAATCAATTTGGTGCTAGCAACTCAAAGCATTAAACAAGTACATTATTGAAAATTCAATCCCAAATAACATCATCATCATTCAAAAGTGCACAATTCTTGATTAGAATGCCAAACAAGGATATAGTCTAACACATATGGTCACGACAACATATGAATCAAAGTCACGATTTAACTAGGCAATGAAATAAAGACTGAATGCTCAGTGCACATATTCATTAAGCAAAACTAGAATAATCACTAAAGTAGAAATTAAAAGCAATCAAAACAAGGTAAAGCATGTAGAAAAGAAGGCAAAAGCAAGAGAAGAGAGGGGTGGAAGAAAGAACAAGAGAAAAATTAGAGAGAAGAGAAGAAAAGAAATGTAGAAGTGGGAAAATAGGGGCGTGCGTACGCACAGGTATGTGTGTGTACACACAAAAGGCGAAAAGATGCAGTTGTGCGCGCGCACAACAACGTGCGGGCACTGTGAACAAAAGGGGCATAAGGGTTTGTGCGCACGCACAAACGCATATGCGGACGCCCCGAAGGGAAAAGAGAGGGCTGGTTCCCACACACAAGGGATGCGTGTGCTGCAAGCAGAGGGGGTTCCCAAGGTTGTGCGTGCGCACAGAGCTATGCACACGCACAGGTAGTTTTTTTTGTGAACATGGAACAAAGCGTCAACATTGCCAGCTGTCACGCCTTCTATGCGTATGCAAACAGGTCTGTGGGCACGCACAGAGGCAGAAAGAGAGGGGTGCGGACGCACAAGTCGTATGAATGCTCCCATCAGAAGGGGCACAAGCTGGTGTGCGCACGCACAGAGGGGTGCACGTGCACAGAATGCAAAAATTGGGGTTGTGTGCGTACCACAGGTGTGTGCGTACGCACATGCTCTGTTTTTCTCAAAAAAAATTTAGTGCTCTAAGGCACCAATCATGACACCCAAAATAGCATTTTCAACCCTAAAACTTATTCAACCCTAAAAATACAAGATCAAAACAAAATTTCTACCAAACTAAGCTAACTAAAGGAAGCAAAAATTAAACAAACAAGTGCACAAAGAGAGGGAGAGTCAGAAAGGTGTTACCAAGCACTTTTATTTAATGTCTTTAAGTTAGACAATTGGGAGATCCTTTGCTATGGTGGCTTGTGCTTGAATTCCCCATCAATGCTAGAATGTCCAATGTCCTCCGGGATCCCAATTCTAACCATCAACAAAAACAAAAGAGAACCAAAAAGCAAGCTATTTACATATTAACATATATACAATAGCAAAAAACAAGCAAGCAACATATGTACAACCAACCAAAAACGAGCTATTTACAGTATTCACATATGCACAATAGCCAAAAACATACACCATTGCAACTCCCCGGCAACGGCGCCAAATTTGATAATAGGAATTTATTGTCGATCTAGATTTTCACAAAGTAGAATTCCATCGTTGAAAGTATAGTTTAGACCAACAACTAACTCCCAAATCAAATGTTTTAAATTCAAATTATAATAACCGAGAGTAACTAAAGCTCGGGTCGTTCTCCCTAAGAGTTGCAAGGAAATGTACATTTATTGGCTATGAGAGAGGGCATGGAAAATTGGGAAAGCAAGAGAGCAAGAAATGTAAATAGTAATGAATTAACTTAGTATGCAAGAAAGCAAAATTCAAAGCAAGTAGAAGCAATGAAAATGGAAATTAATCGCTAAATAGGGCTCTTGGTGAGAATTGGGAAATTTAGGCTTCCTATCCTAGTTGTGGACCACAAACATGGCAATTGTGTGGAATCAATCCAAACTAGCCAATCCTCCTTGAGAATTAGTCAAAGGGTGTAATTGGTCTCAATCCATAAGTCCTAGTCAACTCACTAATTACTTAGTGAAAGACTAGCATCAATGGAAACCAAACCAATTAACTATTCTCACACAATGCGGAATGGACATTCTCAACTCAATTCCATCCAAACAACCAATTTCTCAACCAAGAGTGTGAAAGCTAAACGTGCAAGGAATTAAAAATCAAAGCAATTAATTGCAAGGAATTAAAAATCAAAGCAATAAAAGTCAAAGCAATTAAATGCATGGAAAGGAAATTTCAAATGCAAGAGAACCTCTTGGCAAGTGATTGAGAGCTAAGGTTACCTATCCTAGCCATTGATCAAAAACACATGATGATTATGATGAATTAATCCTACTTAGTCAACACTAATGGGTCACATAGAGTCAAGGGAGACCAAATCAACTAACTACTCTAATGTAACAAACAAGAATGGACATCAATAACTCACGGGTCACCAAAGTCATCAATTTCACGCCAAAAGTGGAGAAAAACAAAGTAAAAGCTAAGGCAAGCATTTTATCAAATACTTGGTTTGCATGGAAATAAAATAACATTAAATTGTATTAAAAATAAAATCTAACTACCAAAAGTAAGAAAAAGACAATAACAACTAAAGGAAGCATTAAATGAACATAAAACATAAATTGCGTTAATTGAAATTAAAATTAACAAAGAGTGTTCATAACATGAAAATGACTAAATAAAGGAAATAACACGAGATGAAGAAGATAAAGATGCAATAACAATAAATGACAAGGAAAAGTAAAGGAAAGCAAGAATTAAAAATAGAAATTACAAGAAATTAAACTAAAGAACCCTAATTCTAGAGAGAGGGGGAGCTTCTCTCTCTAGAAACTAAGAGAAATTAAATCAAAATATATTGTAAAATATGGACTCATAAAAAATCTAACCACTTTGGTAGATAAAACTAACGGGCTCGGCAAGACCTTCGCGTGGCCGCAAACTGTTCGTAAATCGGAGCACCGTAGCTCAAGTTATGGTTGAATGAAGAAGAAGGTGAATAGTATTTTGAAACCATTGCTCTCTTCTATCTCAATTCACATTGCTGCTGTTGTGTTGTGGTGAAAGTGGCTGAATTTGTCACTTAAGTGGCTTTATATATGTTGGGCTTGGGCCCAACATGCGGCCGGTCCAATCCGTTAGCATTTTTGGCCCGTTTGGCACAATTTTGGGCCAAACTTTTAGATTTAGCGCCCGGTTTTCAACTTTAATTATTTTTGTAAGTTTTCTATAGTTTTTACTGCTCTCACTCAGTACCGAACAGATTTAAGTCAGTACAGCCGGCTGATTTTACGATACGCATTTTTACGCAATTTTCAGCAGAAAATTATATTTTCCAACTCAAAAAAATCTACTGAGTCCAAATATCATATTCAAATTTTCTAATTAATATTCTAAATTTTTGGAACCTATTTTGGGCAATTAACTTATTTTAATTAAGCGGTTAATTAATTGCGATTCTCACAAGAGGGACATTCGGGATCAGGCCCCGATAACGACGGCCAGCAGATCCCTTAGAGCAGCAAACCAGGAGGTGGCGAGACAGATCTAACCAGCCTGGATGAATGATAATTACTAATGTTCACTGTTGCATGAATCCCCACACTTTCATACAGCTGTACCAGCAAGTGCACTGGGTTGTCCAAGTAATACCCAAGCGAGTCAAGGTCGATCCCACTAGAATTGTAGTTTGAAGTAAGCTATGGTTGTCTTGCAGGTCTTAGTCAGGCGAATCAGAAGGATTGGATGTGTTTCAATATTGTATAAATTACTTTTTATATCAAATAGAGTCAGCAATGGGAATAGAGTAGAGGATTGGAGTTGCTTTGCCTTTCTGGATTAACTCTAGTATTATTGTCTTCTTTACTTGTGAGTGATTTCTTCAATGGCAGGTTGTATGTGATTGATGCCATAAGCTATGGTCATCAATCTCCTCTGCTTTCAAATTAAACGCCATTGGTCGTGGTCATCCAATCTGTTGGAAGGTGAAGCTCTAACATTTAATTCTCCTGGTGATCCTACTCAAAATGCGACAGAGAAGGTCGAACCTTTCGGATCAGAGAATGCTGCTTCTTTGGATTCTAGCCTATTCTATGGATACCCTAATCTCCCCAAAAATTAGCTTAACTGGTGTCTCGAGAAGTCCCCAACGAAGTTGTGGATTATCCATCTGAGAGATGTATAAACATAGCTGGCGGTTCGTGCTTTCCAGTCACGTATTCACATGAACCAAAGTAGACGCGGGTGTTTGTCTGGCACGCTCGTCTTAGTATGATGAACAGAGTTGATTGTCACTGATCATCCTATTCACCATGTTGAAGAGCGAATATACATCTTAGAAGTAAATCAAACAAGGATTGAAGAAGAAATAGTAATACTTTTATTAATTCATAGGACTCAGCAGGGATCCTCCCCTCAACCTAGGAAGTTTAGAAACTCATACTGAAAGGAAAAATACAATGTAAAATGTGTAGGGTCCATGATGTCTGAATGATTATGTAAAATACACTTTAAGTACTAAAAAGATGACGAGTAAGGGTAACACAGTCTATTTAGTGCTAAAATCCACTTTTGGGGCCAACTTGATGAGTGTTTGGGCTGAGCTTTGATGATATCCATGTGCTATGAGGCTCCTAAGGCATGAAACGCTTAGCTAAGGGGTCCTCTCTGGGCATTTGGATGCTGGGCTCTGCTCTTTGGGCGCTAGACACCTGGAAAGGGACAGGAAGCTGGCGATGGACGCCCGTTTTAGGCCTTCTAATCTGAAGTAAAGTACAAACAATTATACATTGCTGGAAAGCTCTGGAAGTCAAATTTCTATGGCCGTTAAGAACGCTCCATTTGGACTTATGTAGCTCCAGAAAAGCTCTTCCGAGTGCATGGAGGTCAGATCTAGACAGCATCTATAGTGCGTTTCTCTGTCTCTGAATCAGACTTTTGCTCTAGCTCCTCAATTTCAGCCATAAATTACCTGGAATTGTACAAAAACACAAAAACTCATAGTAGAATCCAAAAATGTGAATTTAACACAAAAACCTATAAAAACTTAATAAAAACTAAACAAAACATACTAAAAACTATATGAAAATCATGCCGAAAAATGTATAAAATATCCGTTAATCACAACACCAAACTTAAATTGTTGCTTGTCCCCAAGCAACTAAGAACACAGTCGGATAAAAAGAAGATTAAAATACAATAAATATCAGAGTTTCAAATGAAGCTCAGTTCCAATTAGATGAGCAGTACTTAGTAGTTTTTTGCTTCTGAATAGTTTTGGCATCTCAATATCCATTGAAACTCAGAGAAGTTGGCATCCTTAGGAACTTAGAATCCAGATGATTTTATTGACTCTCCTAGTTAAGTTCTTTTTTATTCTTGAACACAACTTTCAGAGTCTTGATCGTGACCCTAAGCACTTTGTTTTCCAGTATTACCATTGGATACATTCATGCCACAGACACTTTACCTGGGTGAACCTTTTCAGATTGTGATTCAGCTTTGCTAGAATCCCCATATAGAGGTGTCGAGAGTTCTTAAACACACTCTTTTTTGTTTTGGACAGCTTGGACGAGCTGCTTAGGCCAGGATTTTATTCTTTTTGGCCCTCCTATCCATTAATGCACAAAGCCTTAGATCCTTTTACCCTTGCCATTTGGTTTAAAGGGTTATTGGCTTTTTCAATCTGCCCTCCTTTTCCTGCATTTTTGGGCAGCAATGGATTTTTCTACTTTTTATTTTTTTCTTTCTCGCCATTTTTTTCCGCATGCATATATATTTTTTTTCTTTTGCAATGTGCTTTTTCTTTTGCTTTTTGGTGCTTTTTCTTACTTCAAGAATCAATTTTTGAGAGTTTTCAGATTATCAATAATACTTTTCCTTTTTCCTCATTCTTTCAAGAGCCAACATTATAAAATTACAACTTCAAATATGCACTATTTATTCATACATTCAGAAAACAAAAGCAATACTACCACATCAACATAATTAAACTACTCTTATTTAAAACTTGAAATTCATGTATCTCTCAATTCTTTTAAAATAAATTTTTCTTTTAAGCAAAGTGAGAGATATATGAAACATTTTATAGCCTTAAGACATAAATGCAAATGATCATGCAACACGAACAAGATAATAGATAGTACAACATAACAAAAAATGAAAAAATACATAAGAAAGGAGATAAATAGAACGAATACACCTTTAACGGTGGCAGCTAGTACTCCTTCTTGAAGATCCAATGTGGTATTTGATCTCTTCAATGTCACTCCTTTATCTCTGTTGAGGTGGCTGCACAGGCTCATGTGCATGCATTCTAGTTTTCTCCATCCTCTTCTTGTGGGGGCAAATGCCTTTCCCTTCTTCTTCCTTGAGGTTTCACCAGTCTTTGGTGCCATACTTAGGAGGGGTAGAAGTTAAAAAGCAAAGCTTTTGCAACACCAAACCAAATAATTTTGCTCGTCCTTGAGCAAATATGAACAATGGGGAAGAATATGGTAGAAGAAGGTGGGGTAGGTGGAGCTTCTGTGGGACCTACTGGTCCTGAGAGGCTAGGCAATTCAAATTCCATGCCCTCTGCATTAGCGTTTGAATGCCAAGGGCTGCTCCCTAGCTGGCGTTCAATGCCAGCAATGCTACCCATTTTGAGCATTGGACGCTCAGCCAGAGTTCCCTGGCTGGCGTTCAACTTCAACAACACTCCATCCAGAGTGTTCTGTTTTCACTGCTGAAGAATTCTATCTTTGTTCTGACTACTACACAGGATTATAAACCTAAAAACAAAACTTTAAAGAAAAAAATAAAATTAAGAAATAGAAATAATTAATTAAGGTTGGGTTGCCTCCCAACAAGCACTTCTTTAATTTCATTAGCTTGGCGGATGATAAACCGCTATTTTATGGTTTATCTTATGCTTAATTGAGTGGATTTTATCCACTATTCTTACACTTATTCATAGAAATTGCATGACTTACATTTTCCTTCCCAATTTTGTGCTATGATTGAAAACATGCTTCTTTGGCCTTAAATTTGCTAGTTTTAATCCTTTCTTATTATCATTCGATGCCGTGATATGTTTGTTAAGTGATCCCAGGGTTTACAAGACAGGAATGGCTTAGAGGATGGAAAGGAAGCATGCAAAAGTGGAAGGAATACAAGAAATTGAAAAAATTGCTAAGTTTTCAGCCCTAACCTCTTCGTATTCAATCGATCATAACTTGAGCTAGAGAGATCCAAATGTGGTGGTTTCAGTTGCGTTGGAAAGCTAACATCCGGGGCTTTAAAATGATATAAAATTTTACATATTTACCTTGCTGTTAGGTGACACATACACGTGCATGATACGTACGTGTGTATAGTGCACAGACAAGTGACGCATATGCGTGCATGACGCGTACGTGTGATGGAGCCACGTGTTGTACGTATCAAAAATCACTGAGGCCAATTTCTGGGCTATTTTTGGCCCAGTTTCAAGCCCGAAAACACTGATTAGAGGCTACATAGTGGAGCAGAATGGGAATCATAGAATCATTCACGCAATTTAGGTTTTAGATGTAGTTTCTAGAGAGAGAGATTCTCTCCTTTCTCTAGATTTTAGGATTCTTAGTTTTATTCCTTTTCAATTTCAGATTTCTATTATAATTTAATTTAGTTTTCTTCTACTCTTATTTGTTTTAGTATTTTATTTTATCTATCTTCTCTTGTTGATCCATTTATTCTACCATTTAGTTTATGAACTCCTCATGTTAGATTGATTTTCCTTTTTATGCAATTTGAAGTATTTCATGTTTATTGCTTCTTCTATTATTTGTTATCATTGATTTTGCAATTGTTGGTTTTAGGTTTTATATTCTCTTATTAGTTTTCTATGCTTTTATTTTGTGCCTACTAAGTGTTTGACAAAATGTTTGGAAGGATGTTAGAGTAGACTTTAGTACTCTTGGCTTGGGAAGGTAACTTAAGAATTCTTGAGTCACTAATGTCCAAGTGATTGATGATTGGTAGCCATTAACTCTAGTGCTCACTAATTGAATTAGTGGAGAGTTAGGACTTATGGACTTGGATTGATATAGCTCATTTGACTTTCCTTACTAGTTAGAGGATGAATTAATGGGATTGATCCTTGCCAATTCTCATGTTGTGGTTAGGGATAAGGATAGAGATCCTTGACCACGAAACCTTGCCAAGACCTTTTTATCATTTGAATTTCCTTGCAATTTACTTTTCTTGTTTCCTATCTCAAAACCCCAAAGATACAACTCATAACTAATAACAAGAACACTTCCTTGCAATTCGTTGAGAGACGACCTGAGGTTAAATACTTCGGTTATAATTTCTAGGGGTTTGTTACTTGTGACAAACAATTTTTTGTATGAAAGGATTCTAGTTGATTTAGAAACTATACCTGCAACGAGAATTTATTGTAAAATTCTAGACCACATATCAATCCATTCATCAGCAGACAACTCCTTTCAAGGAGGAACATAGTCATAGAGGAATAAATCCTTACTCCTTACTGGGAGCTTTCTTCCTGTGCTCTCATGGAATAGCGTAATACGCTCAAAAGACAAGATCTTGTTTACTGCTCGAGGCAGGGTTGGGCTTGCAGCAATATGCTGGTATCCCTTTTTGTCACTTCTCTCTTCCATGGTGAATACCATGATGAGATAAGTGAAGATTACCATTTTCTATTATGAAAAGCCTTCAGTAGGGATATTTTTGTTTTTTCAGCCCCTAGTTATCTTCCTTTTGGGGCATTCCTCCTTTGCGGATAGTGTACATCCAACACCAAACTTACGGTCGGTCTTAGGAGGGATTGAATTGGTTTCATCCAAGGGAGGAGGCTTGGATGCTGAATCCTTTATGCAAGTGCCTCCCTTGTCAAGGGGTAATGGAAGGTCAAGAACCTTGAACACCATCCAGTCCTTATGCAAGGTATTCCTTTCTTTTTGTGCCTCTTGGATTCCCATCTTCTCTATTACAGATAGTGGCATGAGGTTTATTCTTGACCCTGGGTCACACGGAGCCTTCTCAAAGGTCATGATGCCTATGGTACAAGGAATTAGGAAGCGTCTAGGATATGGAAGCTTCTGAGGTAGCTTTTGCTGAACCAAAGCATTGAGTTCTTTGAAAAGTAATGGAGGTTCTTGCTCCATAGATACTTCTCTCTTCGTAAGTATCTCTATTTCATCTCCCCTTAGGTCCTTATTTTCAAAAAGAATGTCTTTTAGACAGGCCGTATAGGGGGTCTTTTTTCTCAATACCATTGCAACAAAGATATTGACTTGCAGCTCCTTAAGGGCTACTGAAAAATGAGCCAACTGCTCATCTGTCAGTTTTTCCTGCATGCCTAGGAAATGTGGCTCTTGAGGTTCTTTCATCTCTATAAGGGTGAGCTCTGTGATCATCATAGGCTCCACTTGCATTATTAGAGAAGAATCAACTTGAGGTTCCTTCTCTTCTGTAGGGGCGTGCTGAATGGCAGTCTCAAGATCCTTTTGGTTCGTGATGGCCTTAAGTCCCTCAGTAGTAGACTCCTGAGGTTCGGCCTTTTTGGTACTAATGAGAGCCAGACACTCTTCTCTTAGATTCACTTCTGTGTCTTTGAGAAGAGTGTTAGGGTGTCTCTGCAGTTTCTGAGGAAGGTTCCTCTAACTGACTGCATTGCACTCCTTTATAATGGCTACTGTCTCTACTTCCCTCCAATCCCTCTTGTTGTTCAGTATTTTCTTCATGAACTTAGCATAAGAAGGCATTTGTTCAAGAGCCTCTGCAAAGGGAATTTTGATCTCCAGCTTTTTAAAAGCTTCTAAGAATTTGCCAAATTGCCTATCCTTTTCTGCTTTCTAGAGTCTTTGAGGGTATGGTAACTTGGCTTGGTATTCATCAATCTTGGTTGATGAAGGCCGAGGACCTAGTGTATTGGAAAGGGGGTTAATAGCTTACTTAGGAAGGTTGTTATCAGTCTATGACTGGCTCCGTTGCTTGGGCGTTTAATGCCCAAGCTACTGCCCCCTTCCTGGCGTTCAATGCCAGAGACACTGCCCCCTTGTGGGTGTTCAACGCCAAGGGTGCTGCCTTCTTGGGCGTTTGAACCCTCAGTCTCTGCCTTTTTCTGGTGTTCAACACTAAGATTAATACCTCCCTGGGCGTTTAAACACCTAGAGTTATCTCGTGAAGAAACCTGGTTATCCTCTGTCAATTGTTCTTTTCTTTTCTTATTGTACTGAGGTTGAGTGTTTAAGGATTTCCCACTCCTCAGTTGAGTAGCCAGGAATTCCTCTGTTATCTGCTTAGATAACTGCTGCCTTGTTTGGTTCAGCTGGGCTTTTACATTCCTGTTAGAAGCCTGGGTTTCTCGCAAAGCTGCTTGCAGTTCCAGCAGTTACTAGGCAAGGGCGTGTATAACACCCTACCATGCAGAGTCTTATGCTTAAGTCATGAAACAGAGATGGCAAGGCATTACGACCTCAAAATTAAAATTTAATATACGTAGTAGTGGAAACAACATTTATAATTAGGAGCCTTTGAAGAAAAAGGGGTAAAACAAAATCGTAAATTGAAAAGCGCAACACTCCGATTGATAACGTAACGTAACGGATAAAGGGTAAGCTAACGCAAGAATATATATACAAAAGAGTGCCAAAAACATGAATATCAAAACTCAAGATCCGGCTGCGAAGATAACCGATCCGAGCATAAAAGTATATACATATATATAAAGTAAGGAACCCAAAGGACAAAAATACAGAAAACTTGTTCTCCAAAACAACCTCTAAGAGGAGTCAACATAGTATGTATTATTTAGTGGAGATAAAAAATATCTAAGCAAAAACATAAAACCAAAATAAAGTCCTGAGAACCAATGATCTTTGCTAATTCGGAAGTCTCCAACATGCCTCAGTGAGGAGCCTCATGTCCTGCATCTGAAAACTACAAAATTCGCATGGGTGAGAACCGGAGGTTCTCAGTATGGTAACAGTGCCCACATATCTAACATGTAACGTCCTAGGAAAGCCGAAGGCAATCCTAGAATTTCAAACAGATCATTCATTCTTATAAACAGACTAAACCATAAATGGAAACTGACTAAAGATCTTCAGTCTTGCTAATACTTCCCTTTCCAAATCCTTCAAACCTCCCAACCACCAACAGTAATATAATATGGCAAACACAATTATATTAGACAAGGAGATATACAAATAGGGAACAGATACGGCATTTAGACAATTAGCAAATAATATGCAGTCAATTAGGCAATTTCAAAGAATTCACATAATATGCATATGATGTATGCCTGTCCTAATGGCTGATGAGTCTCATCTGTCAGTTATAAAGCCAACCCAACAAGTCCTGGTAGCTAACCATTGGACTGTCCCTCTGTCGTGCATCCCCAACTTGAGTTATTCACAACACAATTCAAAATATATATCCAACACCCTCACTGGTGTATATTCACTGGGGCGAGCTCATCCAGAACTTTCACAGTGTCCGGCCATACTTACGACATAGGGTCAGCAGAATATCGAGTCTCCACCTAGAACACGTGGTGGCTAGCCACTACTTTCACCCAGAGAAACTCGTATCTCAGATAGTGAAAATGCAACATTCACATTTCATTCAATAAGCATATATGCAATCATACCCAGTCATAATTCAATAATGGCTAAGCCATAATTCAGCAATAACTCAACCATTCGTCACATAATTCAATCCGTAACCAGCCAATTTATTAACAAATATAGCCCTTCGGCTCATGGCATATAAAGCACTTCCACCACCATTCTATGTATCTCAAACAATCATCTTTCATCATCATTGATCATTAATTCCCCCTTTCTTCATTCACAAGTTACCACATTTCCTAGTGAGATCGGAGGCATAGAAGACTAAAATTTGGCTTTGAAACTCAAAAATTAACCTTGGGGTGAGAACAGGGTCACGCGTGCGCATCGCCCACGCGCACACGTGGAAAGCCAAAAGTCATAGTGACATGTATGCATCATCCACACACACGCGTGGATGAGAGAAAAGCCAAGTGACGCCTGCGCGTCAGCCACGCGTACGCGTGGGTGCATTTTGTGCTCCACGCACAAAACCAGCACAATTCCCGCACAACTTTCGGGAAATTTAGCTGGGCAATGGGATTAGCACATCAACGCATACGCGTCGGTCAGGCGCACGCGTGGGTAGTGAAAATTTGAAAATGACGTGTGCGCGTCGGCTATGCATACACGTGGGAGTGCGATCTGCCAAAATTTTCACTAAGTTAAAAACTGCAGAATTTCACAATTTCAAACCCGAATCTTTCGACGGACATAACTTGTCCATTTCAAATAATTTTTAACCCGTTCTTTGAATGGCATAAACATCCTGGATCCAATTTCATTTGTAAACAAAGTGTCATTTTCAAAGTATGCCCAAAAACCACATTTTCATACAAAACCACAAAGTGTCATTCTAAAAACAAACCAATTTCAACCCTTTTCAGAACCAACCAAAACATACCAAAAATCAACTTCAAGTCTCCTCAACTCATACATTAATAATGTTCATCAAATTCACAAACCACCATCCCACCATTTTAACCCATCTCAATCAATTAACTCAATTGCAAACACATTAACATGTCATACATTCTTCCTTAAATTCCAATTTCCAACAACACCATTTCCAATCAACCACCACTACATTCAATCAATATCATCCTCACCTCAACATGGTTTCACCCATAAGTCAACCTCAACCAATCATCAAGCATATATCAAAACACGCATATCTCTCATGCATCATACCATCAAAACATCAACATTCATATCACATATATGACCACACATTTTATCTCAACCATCCAACACCATCAACAATTCAAATCCTATCTTAAGGCATCTAGCCTCAGTTTTCACAACACATTACATTTTAGATACAGGAAACCGAGACCATACCTTAGCCGATTTTCCCGCTCAACCAGAGCACTTCCAAATCACTTTTCCACAAGCTCTCAAGGTTTCAACACCTCCAAGAACAGAGTTTCAGCACACCAAGGCCATTTTCCAAGCTTTCCAAAATCTCAATCAAGATTTAATATTTACATACACACTACCTAAGCCACAATTATCATATCCAAACACAACAACTCAACACCCAAACTTCATGAACCAAGAAATTCTACTAGGGTTGAGAATCTTACCACACCCAATGATCAAAAAGACAAGATTACTCTTCTCCTTCAAGCTAGTTGGGTTCTATAACATCAAAGAGCACAAAATTTTAACAATTTTCACCCAAAAATTCGAATTTAATGTCTGAAGAACTGAACTAAAATCGTGGCTTACCTCAAGAACAAAGTAGTGGATTTTTTAGAGCTTGTTGCGGTGAACGCATGGCCACAAACGGTGCGGCAATCGGAGCTCTGGATCAAAAGTTGTAGTGGTTTCAAGATCAAATGAGAGTTGAAACTTTGGAAGAGTATTCTTCCCCTCCCTTTCTTATTTTCAGCATCCTTGAGGATTTAGAGATGAGAGAGAGTGCTGTTTTTAGGGTTTTAGGTTTAGCTAGGTTGGGCCAAGGGCCCAATATGGGTCCAGTTTGGCCTATTCGGTCTAATCTTGGGCCGATTTCTATAAAATTGGCTTTCTAGAATAAATTCTAATTTATGGTTTAATTAGTCATTAATTAACCGGATTTTACAGCGTGCAGTTGCTGAGTCAATTGGCCATCATATTCTGGAGGGTTAAGTTTAGTAGATACTGCTTTAACATCTTCCTTCATGAAAGTCTCAGTAGCTGAGTACAAATGTTGATTAATGGCAACCGTCTCAATAAGCTCTTGAGCTTCTTCAATGGTCCTTCTCATGTGTATAAAACCACCAGCAGAGTGGTCCAAGGACATTCTAGCCATGTTTGAAAGCCCACAACAGAAGATATCTAACTGTACCCATTTTGAAAACATTTCAATGGATATTTTCTTAGCATCCTTCAATACCTCCCCCAGGCATCATAAAGAGATTCATTCTCTCCTTGTCTGAAGCCTTGGATGTCCAGCCTCAACTAGGTCATCTTTCTTGGAGGGAAGTATTGGTTTAAAAATTTGTCTACTAACTTTTTCCAAGTTTTCCAGCCTCAGCTTGTAGACATCTTGGTTTACTCCCTCATGGTGTACAGTGTCAGCAATCTTTAAGAAATCTACTAAGAATTCTGTAGGTTTTTCCTGTGGAAGTCCAGAAAACTGGCAGTTTTGCTGCACTATGGTAATGAGTTGAGGGTTTAATTCAAAGCTACTTGCTCTGATGTGAGGTATGCTAATACTTCTTTCATAAAAGTCAACATTGGGATTTGTATAAGATCCTAGAGTTCTTCTGAACTCTTCATTTCCATTTGGATTCATGGTGAACAAAGGTAGAAGAGGAGAGAGAAGAATGAAGATAGAAAAAGTAGAAAAAGAAATAGAAGTAGAAGAGATGAACAAGAATTAAAATATTTTTGTTTTTATTTTATTTATTAATTAATTTTAAAAATTAGTTTAATAATTTAAAAAGAACTAAAAATTAGTTGGTGAATTTTCAAAAAAAAAGAAGAGCGAAATAGGAGGGAATTTTCGAAATTAAGAAGAGATAAGAGTTAGTTAGGAAGTTTTGAAAAAGAGGAGAGAGAATATAAGTAATTAATTAAGAAAATATTTGAATTTAAAATAAGATAAGAGATAAGGTAAGAAAATATTTGAAATTAAAATTGAAATTTGAAAATTAAATTTTATAATTTTGAAAATTGAAATTGAAGTTTGAAATTCGAAATTTGAAATTTTAAGAATTGAAACTTTAAATTGAATTTTAAATTTTGAATTAAGAAAAAGATAAGATTTGAGATTTGATTTTGAAAAATATTTGATTTTAAAGTTTGAATTTTGAAATTATAAAATCTTAATTTTTGAAAATTGAATTTTGAAAATTGAAAAATGAATTCTTAAATTTTTAAATTTGAAAAAGATAAGATAAAATTTTTAAATTTTCAAGAAAGATAAGATAAGATTTTGAAAAAGATATGATTTTTGAATATTGAAGACTAAGATAAGATAAGATAAAAATTTTGAAATTAAAATCTGAATTTTATTTAAAAATTTTTGAAAATTAATTAAAAAGATAAGAAAAGATATTTTTTATTTGTTGAATTTCATGATGAAAGAGAAAAATAAGTAAAAGAAACAAGACTTAAAATTTTTAGATCTAGTACACCTTATTTCGAAAATTTTGGAGAAAAACACAAAGGGATACCAAACTTAAAAATTTTAAGATCAAAATACAAAGAAAACACAAGAACACTTTGAAGACTAACAAGAATACTAAGAACAAGACTCAAAGAACACAAGAACATATAAAGGACAGCAAACTTAAAATTTTTGAAAACCAAAAATAGAATTTTCGAAAAATTAGAGAAAATACACAAGAAAACACCAAACTTAAAAATTGACATAAGATTTAAGTAAAAGAAACTATTTTTGAAACTTTTTAGAAAGAAAGACTCCCAAAAAATCGAAAATTGCAATAGGAACAAGAACAAAAGACTCAAACAAAAACACAGATTAATAAAGAAAGTTAAGGATTCTTGAGAATAAACTTTTAAAGGGGTTTTTGGAACAGTTTTAAAATTTTTGGAATTGAATGATAGGATCATGTAAAACTCAAACCAAGAACAAGGATTAAACAAAGAAAACAAAAATATTTTTGAAAAACTTTTAAATTCTTAAGAAAAAATAGAAAAGAAGAAAATAAAAATAAGACTCAAATAAAATAAAAATTACCTGATCTAGGGAGCAAGACAATCCATCAGTTTGTCCAAACTCAACAATCCCTGGCAACAACGTCAAAAACTTGGTGCACGAATCCCCACACTTTCATACAGCTATACCAGCAAGTGCACTAGGTCGTCCAAGTAATACCTGAGCGAGTTAGGGTCGATCCCACGAGGATTGTGGTTTGAAGCAAGCTATGGTTATCTTATAGGTCTTAGTCAGGCGAATCAAAAGGATTGGACGTGTTTTAATATTGTATAAATTACTTTTTATATCAAATAGAGTCAGCAATGGGAATAGAGTTGAGTATTGGAGTTGCTTTGCCTTTCTGGATTAACTCTGGTATTACTGACCTCTTTTCCTGTGAGTGATTTCTTCAATGGCAGGCTATATGTGATTGACGCCATGGGCCGTGGTCATCAATCTCCTCTGTTTTTAGATCAAACGCCATTGGCCGTAGTCATCCAATCTGATGGAGGGTGAAGCTCTAGCAGTTCATTCTCCTGGCGATCCTACTCAAAACACCACAGAAAAGGTCGAATCTTCCGGATCAGAGAATGCTGCTTCTTTGGATTCTAGCCTATACCACAGAGACCCTAATCTCCCTGGAAATCGGCTGAACTGGTGTCTCAAAAAGTCCCCAACGAAGTCGTGGATTTGCCGTCTCTGAGATGTATAAACATAGCTGGCGGTTCATGCTTTCTAGTCACGTATTCATATGAACCCAAGTAGATGTGGGTGTTTGTCAGGCACGTTTGTCTTAGTATGATGAATAGAGCTGATTGTCACTGATCATCCTAATCACCATGTTGAAAAGTGAATATACATCTTAGAAGTAAATCAATCACGGATTGAAGACGAATAATAATACCTTTATTAATTCATAAGACTCAGTATGGCTCCTCCCCTCAACCTAGGAGGTTTAGAAACTCATACTAAAAGGAAAAATACAATGTAAAATGTGTATGGTGTGTAAGGTGTGCATGATGTCTGAATGATTATGTAAAATACACTTTAAATACAAAACAGATGACTAGTAAGGGTAAAACAGTCTATTTAGTGCTAAAATTCACATCTTGGGCCCACTTGGTGAGTGTTTAGGCTGAGCTTTGATGAGATCTACGTGCAATGAGGCTCCTAAGGCATGAAACACTGGATAGGGGGTCCTCTCTAGGCGTTTGGATGCTGGGCTTTGCTCTTTGGGCGCTGGACGCTTGGAAGGGGGCAGGAAGCTAGCGTTGGACGCCAGTTTTTGGCCTTCTAATATGAAGCAAAGTATAGACTATCATACATTGCTGGAAAGCTCTGGAAGTCAAATTTCTATGGCCATTAATATCGCTCCATTTGGACTTCTGTATCTCCAGAAAAGCTCTTCCGAGTGTAAGGAGGTCAGATTTGGACAACATCTGCAGTGCTTTCTCTGTCTCTGAATCAGACTTTTGCTCCAGCTCCTCAATTTCAGTCAGAAATTACAAAAACACAAAAACTCATAGTAGAATCCAAAAATGTGAATTTAACACTAAAACCTATAAAAACTTAATAAAAACTAAACAAAACATACTAAAATATTACGAAAAATGATGCCAAAAAGCATATAAAATATCTGCTCATCATTATCCAAGCTAAGAACGTCATGGATGGCAAGTCAGAAGACATGAACAATCTCCGACTGGAAAGATAAGGGGACACCGCGAGCCCGTAGTCATAGGCGCAACCCCATTTGCTGAAAAGATCCTATGGGTCCGCCTTCCGAGGCACTTTGACATTCCTACGGGGATGCAATATGACGGGATAATGGACCCACAGGAACATCTAACGGCGTTCAAGGCTCGAATGAACTTTGAAGGAGTATCCGATGCGGTATAATGTCGGGCCTTCCTAGTAACACTCGCCGGACCAGCGATCAAATAGTTTAACTCCCTGCCTCAAGGATCCATTGAGGGTTTCACTGATATATCACGAAGATTCCTAGCCCAATTCACGACTAGGATCGCGAAGCCAAACACCCTATAAACCCATTAGGTGTTACCCAACGAGAAAATTAGTCCACAAGAAAGTATCTGAATCATTTCAATGATGATTTCCTAGAGATCGATGGCCTAATAGATTCTGCCGCCAACCTCTACCTAACTAACAGGTTAACCTACGAGGACTTTCAAATGCACCTAACCACCAAGATCATATGGACTATGCACGAGATTCAGAATGTGGCGAGAGAATATCTAAATCACAAAGAAGTCAGCCAGGTCATGGCAACCAACAAGCAGAACACCTCAACCACTGTCCCTCCTCATCAGATGGCAGCCCTTCCTCCTGATAAGTAAGGGGCCAAAGAGCAGTCAGGAGGACCCTCTGACCCCTAAGGATCGGGAAGTTCACCAACTAGAACCCTCTAGCTGCTCCCATCATTGAAATTTACCAGCAAATAGCCGATCGTGGTATAATCCCAAAAGCACGGCAGCTCAAGGAATGGACCGGAGCAAACAAGTTCCTATACTGCAATTACCACTGATAGTAGGGGGCACAGGACTCAGAATTGTGTTGGACCTAAAGGATGATTTGGAACAAGCCATCAGTGATGGGAAACTCTCCGAATTTGTGAAAATAATATGCGAACCCCAAAAACCTGCGAGGGAGAGATCCCCGAAAATGCGAGAAGGCCGTAAGCCACGAGCTGGCAAACTACCATCAAGGGAAGAAACTGAGGTGGTCCCCACCATTGTGCTCAACATGGTGGTTTGGAGGTTAAGCGAGAAGTTAAAGGCCTCTCAAAAAAAAGATCTTATGATCCTTGCGGTAACCACCTCAGAACATTTCATGCCCCAACCTTTCCAAATTTCACATTCTGAGTACAGGATTGCTGGATCTAGGATGTTACCGATGACCCACCCATGGTTATCCCAGCCAGAATAGGATCCGGGCTCGTAAAGAGGACACTAGTAGACATGGGTGCCAATATCAATATCGTATTTAGGAACACCTTCAATGCCCTCGGGATCCGTGACTCAAACCTCCACACACACACACTAGAATGGGGTGGTGGTCCTGGGAGAATTCTTTATCAAGCCAGCTGGGGTAATTAAGCTCCTGATCATCGTAGGAAATGAGGCCATGAGGCAAACCGTCATGGCCGACTTTGTCATCCTCAAAGACTCCACCGCATTCAACGTCATTCTGAGGAGAACATGCTCAATGACTTCTTCACGGTGGTATTCACAAGATACCTAACCATAAAATTTGGACAGACGATGGCATAGTTGGAACCATATACAGCGATTTAAAGACAGTAGTAGCCTACGATCACACCAGCGTTAGCCTTCAAAAAAAAATCTTGTGACGCCACTGATGAGTAGGATTTTGCATCGGTTCGGAAATTAAATAAAGTAGTTCCATTGTAAGTATAGTCCAAACCGACAATTAAATCCCAAAAATCAAAGTTTAGATCTTTCAAACACAAAACATATAAACCGAGAGTAATTAAACCTCAGGTCATTCTCCCTAGGAATGCAATTGAAGTGTCATGCTTTCAATTGTAAGGAAAAAAGGGTTTGAAATCAAAGAACGAAAGATTGAAAGAACTTAAGAAATAAAAGAACTAAGAAATGATCAAAATTGAGAATTAATGTGATCAAAGGGAATTAGGATCACAACTTGATGAAAATGCTATAAGTGCATAAAAGAGACCTTGACTTGGAAATGAAAATCCAAGGAATCCTATCATTTCCATGACGACAACTATAATTATTATGATGAGTCAATCTCGCTTAGTTAACCCCTAACATTGAGGAGTAGGTCAAGCAAGCATAATTGACCTTGATCCATAAGTCCTAGTCAGCTTACCAAATTAATTGGTAAAAGGCTAGCTTCAATGGACACAAGAGTCAACTAACTACCCAAGAATTACCACTAAATGTCGGACATCATGACTCTAGTATCCTAGGAACTCAAATCCTAAGCCAAGGTGTGAGAATCTACTCAAAATCTAAAGTTCGCATTTTCACAAACACCTTGTGGTCATAAAACCAAAAGATAAGAAATTGCAAAGAAAAATAGAAAACTATAACCAACTATTCACAAAACCAACTATAAACAAGTAATCAAGCATATATAAACCATAAAACAATAAATCCATTAATCAAAACTTCAAAAAACTCAAAATTGCAAATACTGACAAGTAACTTGAACCAAGAGAACATTGAAAGTAAAGATGATGTAATTAAAGAGAAATTAAGAGTACTTACAATTAAAGAAGTAAAATCCAAAATGAAAGCTTGCTATAAAATACTACAATGGAAACCCTAGGAGAGCATTTGCTATCTACACTACTCCTACTCCTAAGGATGATTTCTAAAATCTAAAGGGAAGAAAAAAATCTAAAACTAAAACCTAATAATAACTTGTAATAATGCATCCGTGTTGATACTCCCTTCATATAGCACTTCAATTCAGCATCTAGCCTTCCAAAATTGGGCCAAAAGCCTCCAAAAATTGTGGATAATGTGTTTCATTAATAAAACCACGTGCAGGGACCTGTGCATACACACAGATGGTCATCCGCACGCACACTTGACTGTGTGTACTTTTCCTTGTTTTCTTCATGTGTTCTCCCTTGTACATGCTTTCTTCCACTTTTGCCTAGCCAAATCTTGCCTAAATGACCTGAAATCACTCAAAAAATATATCATGGCATCGAATGGCATAAAAGTGAAATTAAAATCACTAATTTAAGCACAAAAATGCATGTTTTCATATTTAAGTCTAATTTAAGGAGATAACACAAGAGTATGCTATTTTGGTGCTTAAGTGTAGGTTTATATGATGAAAATTCACTCAAATTAAGTCAAATTATCTTAGCAATTATGGACTCATCAGCCACGGGAATATTCGTGGTAGACCTAGACGCGAGGATAGAAGAACAACCTCAGCTATAACCGGAAGGGGACCTCGAAAAGGTACAAAATTGGGGAGATGAAAGACAAAACAATTTCGTCACTCGAACCCTGCCAAACGAGCAAAAAGTTCCCCTGACATCCCTCTTGAGAGAAAACGGGGATCTCTTCACATGGACCCTAACGGACACGCTGGGCCTAGACCCTAGTTTCATATCCCAATGACTTGCCGTGAAGGTGGAGGCTAAGCTAGTGGTAAAGAAGTAACGGAAAATGTCGGTAGAGCGTGTGGCTGAAGTAAAAAGGCAAACAACCAGCATCCTACAAGCCAATTTCATTCAATAACCCACGTACTAAACCAAGTTGTCGAACATACTGATGGTTTAAAAGCCCAATGGTAAATGGAGGATGTGTATTGACTACTCAGACCTGAACAAGGCTTGTCACAAGTACTCTTTCTCACTACCCCACATCGACAACCTTGTCGACTTGTCATATGGGTACAAGTATCTGAGTTTCATAGACGCGTATTCCGTGTACAACCAGATACCGATGCATCCACTTAACGAGGAAAGGACAACATTGATTACCCCAGACGGCATTTACTGTTATGCTGTCAAGCCCTTCGGCCTGAAGAATGCTGGGGACACGTACCAATGTCTGATGACCAAAATCTTCCAAAGTCAAATCGACAAGGCAATAGAAGTTTATGTTGATGATATGCTCGTTAATACCGCCAAGTTAGAATCTCTGCTAGATTATCTCTGTGAGATTTTCGGATCCCTCCTAAACACAAGATGCGCTTGAACCTGGCAAAATGTGTCTTCACAATGGAAGTCGGTAGGTTTCTTTGTTTTATGCTAAACCAGTAGGGGGTCAAAGACAATTCGGATAAATATGACACAATCATCCGGATGGCCAGTCCAGAGTCCGTGAAAGACATCCAAAGACTATTAAGGAGGCTTGCGGCCCATTCGCACTTTCTTAGGACCTCAGCACAAAGGGCCCTCCCACTTTTTTAACTTCATGAGAAATGGGATCACTTTCTAATGGACGGAGGAGTGCAAAACTACTTTCCAACACTTCAAGAAACTCTTGTCGGAACTACCAGTCTTGGCAAAACTGTAAATTGAAGAGCTGTTATATTTATATCTAGTGATCTGAGATGAAATAATGGGTGCGACATTCATTCAGGAAGTGGGGAACTAGCAATTTTCAGTGTATTTCATCAACAAGGTATTCCAGAGCGCAAAAAACCGATACTGACGGTTGGAAAAACTAGCCTTTGCATTACTCGTCTCATCTCAGCAGCTCATGCAATACTTCCAAAGCCATCCAATCGTAGTTTGAACTGACCAGCTTATCAAACAGGTGCTGTAGAAATCGTACTTGGCATGTAGGATGATGGTGTGGTCATTAGAGCTATCACAGTTCAACATCAGCTACCAACCAAGACATCCTATCAAAGTCCAGGCCATGGCAGACTTATTGGCCGAAATGGCCAGTCCTAATGCCGAGCCCCCGACCAAGCATTGGGAGCTCCACGTGGACAGAGCTTCCAATGATGTTTCAGGCGGGGCGGGGGTGATTGATACACCACTATTTTATGATATATTTTGGACTGAATTGAGTGGGTTTTGTCAACTATTCTCACACTTATTCATGTAAATTGCATGTTTTTAAGTTTCCTTCCTAATGTCGTGTGATAATTGAAAACATGCTTCCTTGACCTTAAAATTGCAAATTATAATCCTCTCTTATTACCATTCGATACCGTGATATGTGTGTTAAGTATTTTCAGGTTTTATAGGGTAGGAATGGCTTAGAGGATGGAAAAGAAGCATGCAAAAGTGAAAGGAACACAAGGAATTAAGGATTTCAGAATCTGGTAGGGACACGCACGCGTGGATGATACATACGCGTGGCCAAGTGCAAGGTTCAGCGACGCGTACGCATGGCTGACGCGTATGCGTGACGAGCATCACATGCTGCACTTAACAGAATTTACCGGGGGCAATATCTGGGCTGATTTGGACCCAGTTTCAAGCCCAAAAATTGATGAACGAAAATTGTTCGTGGTAAAGAATTTCACAATTGAATTTTTGTTGTAAAGTATAGTTCTAAACCAACAAACAATTCCTTCAATCAAATATTTGGTTGTCACAAGTAACAAACCTCAATAAAAATAATCGAAGTATTCAAATATCGGGTCATTCTCCTTAGGAATTACAATAAAGTGTTCGTGTTATTGGCTATGAAGTATGTTTTGGGGTTTTTGAATTAAGAAACAAGAAATGTAAATTGCAGAAGAAATAAACTAACACTAAGAAAGCTCTTGGCAAGGTATGAGAACTAGAAGTCATATCCTCATTACCATGATCAATTGTGACAACAATTGTTCTTTGCTCCACTTAGTTAACCTCTAACTATGAAGGCAAGTCAAGTGAAGATAATCAATTTGGATCCACAAGTGCTAGTCAAATCCTAAGGAAAGACTAGCTTTAGTGACATGCAAATCAATTAACAATTTCCAATTATGAATCAACAAATGAGTTTCATAACTCAAGAGTCACTAATTACTCAATTCAAGTCAAGAGGAGAGAGGAAGAGAGAAAGAGAAGGGAAGACGAGAAGAAAGATGGTGGTCGGCAGCGGCACTGGTTGCCAGAGTAGTGGTTGCAGAGTGGTGGTTGCAAAGCTTGAGAAGGGTGGCGATGGAGGTTCTGTGGAGTGAGAGGAAAAAGAGAAAGTGGAACATTGTGGATGAATGGGTAAAGGGACGCAACTGGATTTGGGCTTGCGAGTAGGTGTGTTATTGATTTTGAATCCATGCCTACGCATCCTTGAACCGTGCACGTGGGTGTGCTGAAGGAGCATCGACGCGTATGCGTTATAGACACTTGCGCGTGGATGGGGAGAGTGTGAATCGACGCATACGCATAAAGTATGCGTACGCATGGGTTGAAGTTGTGCCAAAGGCACAAAATGGGCATAAAGTGGGCGTAACTCTCGGGAAAATTTATGGGGGCATGTTGGCGCATCAACGCGTACGCGTCGGGCATCAGGCACGCGTACACATGCCTGCCCTTTTTTTAAATAGAGCTTAAAATCCTCCTAACACTATCTCCAACTCAAAACCAACCAAAATGAAAATGGAAAATAAAATTTTTGGGTTTTTTCTAAAATTTTCAACTACAAAACTAACCAAACTTGTAATACAAGCAACATACAATTCAAGAACAAAGTGCAATTTAAACAAACTAACAACTAGGGCATTAAAACAAGAATTTTCAAGGAAGAGAAACTACCTACAACGGCAACCCAAATCATTCATTGATTATATCTACAAGAGAATGGAAATAGTTTACCATAGTGGGGTGTCTACCACCTAGCACTTTTAGTGTATGTCCTTAAGTTGGAAAATTGGGAAGCTCCTTGTTATGGCAGCTAATGCTTGTATTCATCCTTGAACCTCCAAGGATGCTTGCTTCTCAAACATTTGTCAGAATTTCCAACCGACTTCACCAAGCTTGGGTGAAGTTCTACCCAAGATATAAGCTCCCAAAATTGGCCTTCATGTTGCGATCCGGGATCCCATATCTTATTTTCACACCCATTTTCTAGTTGGTCATCATGATTCCAATTGGGTGATAGGTACCTAGAATTCTCCTTTGAGTAACCAAACATCGTCCTAGACCCAAGCAAACTAGCTATACACCAATCCTTGCCATTAAGCCTTGAACATGTAACCATCATGAACTTTGATTTACAATACCAACCATTAACCATCTCCCATTTGCTCTTAAATCCACAAAGAGCTCTAAGTTGTCCATCTGTTTCAAGCAAACCATATTCAAATGAGAAAGTAAAGCTTAAGGGTAAGAATTTTACACACTTGAATGTTGTATTGGATGGTGACTTAGGGAGGGATATTTCCAATGGTTTTGCAAGTGTCATTCCTTTATGCTCTTCCACCTCTTGATAACTTATTTCAACTTCTCCTTGCTCAATAACTTCTTCCAAATCCTCCTTATCATCAATAAAATCAAACCTTGGAGGTTGTGTGAAGTCCACTTCAACATCAACTTTACACCCAATGGAAGAGTCTTCAACAATGTCAGCAATGTCACTTGGTGTAGGGTTGTCTTTAATGACCTCAAATACATACCCAATGGGAGAGGATTCAATCATAGATAAGAAGTCATCGATTATTGAGTCCATTTCTTGATTAACCTCTTCAAAGTCTCCAACCATGATATGCCTTGGAGGTTGTATACCCTCCTCAACATCAATATCAAGCTTCTTGGAGGGAAGTTCTCGAGATTCCCATGGTGGTTCCGCATCTCCTAAGTCTTCAACCACTTCTTCCTCTTCTTCAACAATCATGGCTTCCTCCAATTGCTTCAATACAAAATCCCATTCATTGTTGTCACCCGGAGTTTCTAATCTCTCCTTCATGCTACACTCTTATATTGATTCTTCACAATTGGCAATCGGATTGCCTTGAGTGCATGAATATCGGGAGATTGAAGCGTCCACGACCTTGGTCAAGGTAGCCACAAATTCTAGTACGTCCCTTTACATCTCTTCTTGCCTTTGAAGGAATAAAGTGAAAGAATCATCCATTGGGGCTTGGGGTGGATAGAAATGTTCATTCTTTTAGAGAAGGGGTTCATAATAGGGAGGTGGTTTCTTCTTGGTGAAAATATGGAGATGGTGTGTATTGAGGTGATTTTCAGGAGTAATTGTGTTGAAATGTGGGTGGCTCTATGAAGTTTCTTACATAATGGTCACAAGGATGAGATAAAGGTGATTGTTTATATAATGTATAAGGGTCATAGGGAGGTCGTTGGTAAAAAGGGGCTTGTGAGTATGGTTGAGGATTATGTTGAGGATGAGGTTCATAGGTATAGTATGGTGGTTGTTGATTGTCACGAAGAGGTCTACTATAACTATTGCCGTGGTGTGCATCTTCGATTGGATCTTGCTCATGGCATAATGGAGGGGGTTGTTGCCAAGAGGGTTGATCAAATCCTTGTGGCTCCTCCCATCTTTGATTGGTCTATCCTTGATGCATGTTGTCATTGAAATTCACATTTCCTACAACATAATTTGAACCAAAGTCATAGCCGAAGAGGTGAGAATTCATAGTGAAAGGACAAAATGAAAACAAAAACTAACGAGAAACAAGGAAAAAAACTAGATCTTAAAACTAGCAAAACAACCAAAAATCAAGATATATACAATATTAACATATGTACAATAACCAATAACAAGGCACACAATTGTAATTCCCCAGCAATAGTGCCATTTTGATGAACGAAAATTGTTCATGGTAAAGAATTTCACAATTGAATTCTCGTTGTAAAGTATAGTTCTAAACCAACAAACAATTCCTTCAATCAAATCTTTGGTTGTCACAAGTAACAAACCCCAATAAAAATAACCGAAGTATTCAAACCTCAGGACGTTCTCCCTATGAATTACAATAAAGTGTTCTTATTATTGGCTATGAAGTATGTTTTGGGGCTTTTGAATTAAGAGACAAGAAATGTAAATTGCAAAAGAAATAAACTAACACTAAGAAAGCTCTTGGCAAGGTATGAGAACTAGAAGTCCTATCCTCATTATCATCATCAATTGTGATAACAATTGTTCATTGCTCCACTTAGTTAACCTCTAACTATGAAGGCAAGTCAAGTGAAGATAATCAATTTGGATCCACAAGTCCTAGTCAAATCCTAAGGAAAGACTAGCTTTAGTGACATGCAAATGAATTAGCAATTTCCAATTATGAATCAACAAATGAGTTTGATAACATAAGAGTCACTAATTACTCAACTCAAGCCAAGAGGAGAAAAATATACTATAACATCCTTCTAAGCATTTTGTCAAACACTTGGAAGGCTGATGAGCGGATATTTTATACGCTTTTTGGGGGTAATTTCATATAGATTTTAGTACGTTTTAGTTAGTTTTTAGTATATTTTTATTAGTTTTTAGGCAAAATTCATATTTCTGGACTTTACTATGAGTTTGTGTGTTTTTCTGTGATTTCAGGTATTTTCTGGCTGAAATTGAGGGAGCTGAGCAAAAATCTGATTTAGGCTGAAAAAGGACTGCTGATGTTGTTGGATTCTGACCTCCCTGCACTCGGAATCGATTTTTTTGAGCTACATGAGTTCAATTAGTGATCTCTCAGTTGGTTTGGAAAGTAGACATCCAGGGCTTTCCAGCAATATATAATAGTCCATACTTTGCACAAAGATAGATGATGTAAACTGGCGTTTAACGCCAGTTCCATGTTGTAGTCTGGCGTTCAGCGCCAAAAACAGGTTGCAAGTTGGAGTTCAACGCCAGAAACAGGTTACAAACTGGCGTTCAACTCCAGAAACAGCCCAGGCACGTGAGAAGCTTAAGCCTCAGCCCTAGCACACACCAAGTGGGCCCCAGAAGTGGATTTCTACACTGTCCATCTTTGTTTACTCATTTTCTGTAAACCTAGGTTACTAGTTTAGTATTTAAACAACTTTTAGAGATTTATTTTGTATCTCATGACATTTTTAGATCTGAATTTTATACTCTTTAACGGCATGATTCTTTAAACTCCATTGTTGGGGGTGAAGAGCTCTACAGCGTCTCGATAAATTAATGCAATTATTTCTGTTTTCCATTCAAACATGCTTGTTCCTATCTAAGATGTTCATTCGTGCTTCACTATGAAGAAGGTGATGATCCGTGACACTCATCACCTTCCTCAATCCATGAACATGTGCCTGACAACCACCTCCATTCTACATTAGATTGAATGAGTATCTCTTAGATTCCTTAATCAGAATCTTCGTGGTATAACCTAGAATTATTGGCGGCATTCATGAGGATCCGAAAAGTCTAAACCTTGTCTGTGGTATTCCGAGTAGGATTCTGGGATTGGATGACTATGACGAACTTCAAACTCGTGAGTGTTGGGTGGAGTGACAGATGCAAAATAATCAATGGATCTTATTCCGACATGATCGAGAACCAACAGATGATTAGTCGTGCTGTGACAGAGCATTTGGACCATTTTCACTTAGAAGATGGGAAGTAGCCATTGACAACGGTGACACCCTACATACAGCTTGCCATGGAAGGAGCCTTGCATTTATGAAAGTCAGGAAGCATTATGTTACAGAAATTTAGAAGACAAAGCATATCCAAAACTCCAACATATTTTCCATTATTGAGTAACAATTATTTATTTTATGCCCTTTCACTTTTTACAATTGAACTTGAGAAACACTGTTGTTGGTATCCGGACTAAGAATAATAAGATAACCATAGCTTGCTTCAAACCAACAATCTCCGTGGGATTCGACCCTTACTCATGTAAGGTATTACTTGGACGACCCAGTGCACTTGCTGGTTAGTTGTGCGGATTGCAAAAGTGTGATTGCAATTTTCGTGCACCAAGTTTTTGGCGCCGTTGCCGGGGATTGTTTGAGTTTGAACAACTGACGGTGAATTTTGTTGCTTAGATTAGGAAAATTTTATTTTTTTTACTAGAATTGCATCTTTTATTATCCCTTTTTAAAAAAACTTTTTCAAAAATATTATTTTTCTTTATTAATTTTTAGTTTTTCTGTGAAGTTTAGTGTCATGTTTTAAGTTTGGTGTCAATTGCAAGCTTTTCTTTGTCTTTCAATTTTCAAATTGCATGTTCTTTGTGTTTCTTTGATCTTCAAATTGTTCTTGTCAATTTTCCTTGTTTGACAAATTGCTGACACAGTACATGATAAGGAAGTAGATCAGGATGTCTACAGATTGTTACTATTTCCATTTGCTGTAAAAGACCAAGCTAAGAGGTGGTTAAATTACCAACCTAAGGACAGCATAAAGACATGGAAACAGTTGTCAGAAAAATTCCTGAATCACTATTTTCCTCCAAAACGGATGACACAGCTAAGGATGAGCATCCAAGGCTTCAAACAAGGAGATAATGAATCCCTTTATGATGCCTGGGAGAGATACAGAGAGATGCTAAGAAAATACCCCTCTGAAATATTTTCAGAGTGGGTGCAGTTAGACGTCTTTTATTATGGGCTTACAGAGAGAGCTCAGATTTCTCTAGACCACTCATCTGGTGCATCAATACACATGAGAAAGACAATAGAAGAAGCTCAAGAGCTTATTGATATAGTTGCCAGAAATCAGCATATGTACCTAAGCAGTGAACCTTCCATCAACGAAGAGGCTAAAACAGTAACTGCTGAACTCAGTCCTACAGAACAAGTTACTGAATTCAATCAGCAACTGGATTTTCTAACAAAATAGCTAGCCCAATTCAAGGAGATACTACAAGAAACAAGAATGGCTAATATGAATATGGAAATACAGTTGAAGCAAATAGAACAGCAGTTATCAAAACAAATAACAGAAGAGTGCCAAGCAGTTCAATTAAGAAGTGGGAAAACATTAAATACCTCACTTCAAGGCAGCAGCAAGCCAAGAAATGAACAAACTGCTACCCAAAATCCCTCTGAGAACAGTCAGAGCCCAGAGAGGAATAATTCTGGCGCTCAAATGCCAGAAAATTGGTGTAAAGCTGGTGTTGAACGCCCAACCCATGCTCAGTCCTGGCGTTCAACGCAAGAAACAAGCAAGGAATTGGCGTTGAATGCCCAAAGGAAGCACAGTTCTGGCGTTCAGACGCCAGGAACAAGTAAGGAGTTGGCGTCTAACGCCACTCCAGCTTCCACTCCTGGCATTCAAATGCAAGTGGGAGATTAGACACATACAAGTGCTGATAGCAACCCCTCTAAAAAGGCTTCTCAACCCACATCTGTAGGCAATAAACCTACAGCAACTAAGGTTGATGAATACAAAGCCAAAATGCCTTATCCTCAAAAACTCCACAAGCGGAACAGGATAAGCAATTTGCTCGCTTTGCGGACTATCTCAGGACTCTTGAAATAAAGATTCCATTTGCAGAGGCACTTGAGCAAATACCCTCTTATGCTAAGTTCATGAAAGAAATCTTAAGTCATAAGAAGGATTGGAGGGAAACTAAAAAAGTTTACCTCACTGAAGAATGCAGTGCAGTCATTCTGAAAAGCTTACCTGAGAAGCTTATGGATCCCGGAAGCTTTTTGATACCATGCACACTAGAGGGTACTTGTACCAAGCAAGCTCTATGTGATCTTGGGGCAAGTATCAACCTAATACCTGCATCTACTATCAAAAAGCTTGGTTTGACTGAAGAAGTCAAACCAACCTAGATATGTCTTCAACTTGCTGATGGCTCCATTAAATACCCATCAGGCGTGATTGAAGACATGATTGTCAAGGTTGGGCCATTTGCCTTTCTCACTGACTTTGTGGTGCTGGAAATGGAGGAGCACAAGAGTGCAACTCTCATTCTAGGAAGACCTTTCCTAGCAACTGGACGAACCCTCATTGACGTCCAAAAAGGGGAAGTAACCCTGAGAGTCAATGAGGACGAGTTTAAGTTGAATGTTGTCAAAACCATGCAACATCCAGACACCCAAAATAACTGCATGAGCATTGATATTATTGACTCTCTGGTAAAAGAGGTCAATATGACTGAGAGTCTCAAATCAGAGCTAGAGGATATCTTTAAATATGTTCAGCCTAATCTAGAGGAACTAGAGAGAATAATAGAACCTCTGAAAATCCCTCAGAAAGAGGAGAAACCTCCCAAATCCGAGCTCAAACCATTACCACCATCCCTGAAATATGCATTTCTGGGAGAAGGTGATACCTTTCCTGTAATCATAAGCTCTACCTTAGAGCCACAGGAAGAGGAAGCACTAATTCAAGTGCTAAGGACACACAAGACAGCTCTTGGGTGGTCCATCAGTGATCTTAAGGGCATTAGCCCAGCCAGATGCATGCACAAGATCCTATTGGAGGGAGACGCTAAGCCAGTGGTTCAACCACAAAGGCGGCTGAATCCAGCCATGAAGGAGGTGGTGCAGAAGGAGGTCACTAAATTACTAGAGGCTGAGATTATTTATCCTACTTCTAATAGCCCCTGGGTAAGTCCTGTCCAAGTCGTCCCTAAGAAAGACGGCATGACAGTGGTTCATAATGAAAAAAATGAATTGGTTCCTACAAGAACAGTTACTGGGTGGCGTATGTGTATTGATTATAGAAGGCTCAATACAGCTACAAGAAAGGATCATTCTCCTTTACCCTTCATAGACCAGATGCTAGAAAGACTAGCAAGTCATGAATACTACTGCTTCTTGGATGGATATTCAGGCTATAATCAAACTGCAGTAGATCCCCAAGATCAGGAGAAAATAACATTCACATGTCCATCCGGCGTATTTGCATACAAAAGGATGCCATTTGGCCAGTGTAATGCACCTACAACCTTTCAAAGGTGCATGCTCTCTATTTTCACTGATATGGTGGAAAATTTTCTGGAAGTTTTCATGGATGACTTTTCAGTATTTGGAGACTCATTCAGCTCCTGTCTTGACCATCTAACACTTGTTCTAAAGAGGTGCCCAGAGACTAACCTGGTTTTAAACTGGGAAAAATGTAACTTTATGGTGACTAAAGGAATTATCCTTGGGCACAAAATTTCGAAACAGCAGAAGAAACAGCACACCCTGGAGAAAGAGCTTACTGGCATTTAAACACTAGTAAGGAGCATCTAGCTGGCGTTCAACGCCATAACAGAGCATAAATCTGGCGTCGAACGCCAGAAATAAGCAGCAATCTGGCGTCCAAACGCCAGGATTACACCCTGAGGAAAGCTGGCGTTTAACGCCAGCAACAAGCATCAGGCTGGTTTTAAACGCCAGAAACATGCTACATTTGGGCGTTTAACACCAGAAACAAGCTTCAGTCTGGCGTTAAACGCCAGGATTGCAGGCAGAGGGTGTTTTACATGCCTAATTGGTGTAGGGATGACTCATCCTTGACACCTCAGGATCTGTGGACCCCACAGGATCCCCACCTACCTCAACTCACCTTCTCTCTTTTTCACCCAATCCAATAACACACTTCCCCATACACCCTTCACCAATCACCTCAATCTATCTTCCCCATGAATCCTTCACCATTCCTAAATGAAAAATGTTTTTAATACAAAAGAACAAGAAATACATGAGTTTCAGATTCATTCTTGAAATTAGTTTAATTATATTGATGTGGTGACAATACTTTTTGTTTTCTGAATGAATGCTTGAACAATGCATATTTTTTATCTTGTTATTTATGAATGTTAAAATTGTTGGCTCTTGAAAGAATGATGAACAAAGAGAAATGTTGTTGATGATCTAAAAAATCATAAAATTGATTCTTGAAGCAAGAAAAAGCAGTGAAGAACAAAAGCTTGCGAAAAAAATGGCAAAAAAAATATATAAAAGAAAAAGAAAAAGCAAGCAGAAAAAGCCAATAGCCCTTAAAACCAAAAGGCAAGGGTAAAAAGGATCCAAGGCTTTGAGCATCAATGGATAGGAGGGCCCAAGGAAATAAATCCAGGCCTAAGCGGCTAAATCAAGCTGTCCCTAACCATGTGCTTGTGGCATGCAGGTCCAAGTGAAAAGCTTGAGACTGAGTGGTTAAAGTCGTGATCCAAAGCAAAAAAGAGTGTGCTTAAGAGCTCTGGACACCTCTAACTGGGGACCTTAGCAAAGCTGAGTCACAATCTGAAAAGGTTCACCCAGTCATATGTCTATGGTATTTATGTATCCGGTGGTAATACTGGAAAACAAAGTGCTTAGGGCGACGGCCAAGACTCAGAAAAGTAGCTGTGTTCAAGAATCAACATACTTAACTAAGAGAATAAATAACACTATCTGAACTCTGAGTTCCTATGGATGCCAATCATTCTAAACTTCAAAGGATAAAGTGAGATGCCAAAACTGTTCAGAGGCAAAAAGCTACTAGTCCCACTCATCTGATTAAAACTAATATTCATTGATATTTTGGGATTTATGGTATATTCTCTTGTTTTTATCCTATTTGATTTTCAGTTGCTTGGGGACAAGCAACAATTTAAGTTTGGTGTTGTGATGAGCGGATAATTTATACCTTTTTTGGCATTGTTTTTAGGTAGTTTTTAGTAGGATCTAGTTACTTTTAGGGATGTTTTCATTAGTTTTTATGCAAAATTTACATTCCTGGACTTTACTATGAGTTTTTGTATTTTTCTATGATTTCAGGTATTTTCTGGCTGAAATTGAGGGACCTGAGCAAAAATCTGATTCATGCTGAAAAAGGACTGCTGATGTTGTTGGATTCTGACCTCCTTGCACTCAAGATGGATTTTCTGGAGCTACAGAACTCCAAATGGCGCGCTCTCAATGGCGTTGGAAATTAGACTTCCAGAGCTTTCCAGAAATATATAATGGTCCATATTTTGTTCGAGCTTAGATGACGCAAACTGGCATTCAAAGCTAGTTCCATGCTTTACAAATCATATCTTCTATCTTATCTTTCTTCAAAATTTTCGAAATACCCATCCCCTCCCTTTAAATCCACATTCAGCCTCTCTTTTTTCATCAACAATTCGAAAACTAGCTCTCCTTCTATCCATCTCCTTTCTTTTCTTTTGTTTGAGGACAAGCAAACCTCTAAGTTTGGTGTGTTTATCCATGATCACTAAATCATACCCACTAAGATCATGGCTCCTAAAGGAAAACAACCCACTCCAAGAGGCAAGAAAGAGAGTATTCCAAAACCACTTTGGAATCAAGGAAAGTTCTTAACTAAAGAACATTCAGACCATTACTACAAAATAATGGGTCTAAGGTAAGTGATCCCGGAAGTCAAATTCGATCTGAAAAAAGATGAATATCTGGAGATCCAAGAGAAAATTCGAAACAGGAGCTGGGAAATCCTAGCTAATCCTGAAACAAAGGTGGGAAGAAACATGGATCAGCAATTCTACGCTAATCTGTGACAAACAGACAGGCAGAGAATATCTGAAACTGCCTCTATGACTATCGGACCTTGGTCAGAGGAAAGATTGTTCACATCCACCCTGACAAGATCACGGAGATCTTTAAGCTACCTCAGCTGAAAGATGACCCAGACTCCTTTAATAGGAGAATGATGAGAACAAAAAAAGGCCTGGACAAGATTCTAGAGGACATATGCCTCCCTGGAGCCAGGTGGACCACCAGCACCAAGGGCATCCCAAATCAACTCAACACAGAAGATCTCAAACTAGTCGCTAGAGGTAGGCTGGACTTTATTGGGCGTTCTATACTGCCCACTAGCAACCGCTCTGAGGTCACCGTTAAAAGAGCAATGATGATCCACTGCATTATGTTAGGAAGAGAAGTGGAAGTTCATCAGCTGATTTCGTGTGAACTTTACATAATTGCAAACAAGAACTCCAAAGATGCTAAATTGGCTTATCCAAGTTTAATATCTATGCTATGTAAAGATGCTGGAGTGAAGATGGGAATAACTGAGTATATCTCAGTTGAGCGACTGGTGCACGAAATTGTGATCAATACTTTTCACAACTCAATTAATCCCCGGTGATGAACCCAAAAACTTGGTCTTCAATACCATGGCATAAACACAACTTCGCACAACTAACCAGCAAGTGTACTGGGTCGTCCAAGTAATAAACCTTACGCGCGTAAGGGTCGATCCCACAGAGATTGTTGGTATGAAGCAGGCTATGGTCACCTGGTAAATCTTAGTCAGGCAAACTCAAATGGTTATGAATGATGAATAAAACATAAAGATAAAGATAGAGATACTTATGTAATTCATTGGTGGGAATTTCAGATAAGCGTATGAAGATGCTTGGTCCCTTCCGTCTCTCTGCTTTCCTACTGTCTTCATCCAATCCTTCTTACTCCTTTCCATGGCAAGCTGTATGCAAGGGTTTCACTGTTGTCAGTGGCTACCTCCCATCCTCTCAGTGGAAATGTTCAACGCACCCTGTCACGGCACGACTATCCATATGTCGGTTCTCAATCAGGCCGGAATAGAATCCAGTGATTCTTTTGCGTCTGTCACTAACGCCCCGCCTTCAGGAGTTTGAAGCTCGTCACAGTCATTCAATCATTGAATCCTACTCAGAATACCACAGACAAGGTTTAGACCTTCCGGATTCTCTTGAATGCCGCCATCAGTTCTAGCTTATACCACGAAGATTCCGGTTAAAGAATCCAAGAGACATCCACCCAATCTAAGGTAGAACGGAGGTGGTTGTCAGGCACGCGTTCATAGGTGAGAATGATGATGAGTGTCACGGATCATCACATTCATCAAGTTGAAGAACAAGTGATATCTTAGAACAAGAACAAGCGGAATTGAATAGAAGAACAATAGTAATTGCATTAATACTCGAGGTACAGCAGAGCTCCACACCTTAATCTATGGTGTGTAGAAACTCCACCGTTGAAAATACATAAGAACAAGGTCTAGGCATGGCCGAATGGCCAGCCTCCCAATAATCAAAAGATCTAAAGATCAAAAGATTCTAAAGATCAGAAGATGAAAATATAATAGTAAAAGGTCCTATATATATAGAGAACTAGTAGCCTAGGGTTTACAGAGATGAGTAAATGACATAAAAATCCACTTCCGGGCCCACTTGGTGTGTGCTTGGGCTGAGCATTGAAGCATTTTCGTGTAGAGACTCTTCTTGGAGTTAAACGCCAGCTTTGGTGCCAGTTTGGGCGTTTAACTCCCATCCTTGTGCCAGTTCCGGCGTTTAACGCTGGGAATTCTGAGGGTGACTTTGAACGCCGGTTTGGGCCATCAAATCTTGAGCAAAGTATGGACTATCATATATTTCTGGAAAGCCCAGGATGTCTACTTTCCAACGCCGTTGAGAGCGCGTCAATTGGGCTTCTGTAGCTCCAGAAAATCCACTTCGAGTGCAGGGAGGTCAGAATCCAACAGCATCTGCAGTCCTTTTTAGTCTCTGAATCAGATTTTTGCTCAGGTCCCTCAATTTCAGCCAGAAAATACCTGAAATCACAGAAAAACACACAAGCTCATAGTAAAGTCTAGAAAAGTGAATTTTAACTAAAAACTAATAAAAATATACTAAAAACTAACTAGAACATACTAAAAACATACTAAAAACAATGCCAAAAAGCATACAAATTATCCGCTCATCAGCGACCAATCCCCAAAATATCAATGGAAAAACAACAAGTGCAGGATGACCCCATCAAGAGGAGAGCACAGGAATTCCTCCCGAAAATCCCTCAATTTGAATACTGGGAGCATCTTGAAGTATTTGTTACCAAGTTGCAAGAAGCTATGGACCAAATAAAGGAAGAACAGAATAATCAAAATAGCATGCTTTGCAAATTGCTTAGGGAACAAGAAGAGCAAGGGCGTGACTTGAAGGAACTGAAGTGTCAAAAATTATCTCTTGAAGGACCAAGCACCCTACAGACTAGAGGAACATCCATTTCCCAAAATAAAGGTTGTTGAGTCCTAATCTTAGCTTTACTTCTGTGATAGTTGTTCTTATAGGAATTTACCTTAGAAGTTATATAGGAGGAGTAGTAATTAGTACATCTATTTTGATTTTATTTTCAATTAAGCTATAATTTATTTTTCTCATCATCATCAAACATGAATAAAATAGTAGATTTTTTGAATAAAGAGGCAATTTAATTTTTTTTTGAGTTCTTAATAAGGAAAATTCTAATTATTTATATGTGGTGGCAATACTTTTTGTCTTCTGAATGAATTCTTGAACAATGCATATTTTTTATATTGAATTTTATGAATGTTAAAATAGTTGGCTGTTGAAAGAATGATGAACAAGAGAAATATTATTGATGATCTGAAAATCCTAAAAATTGATTCTTGAAGCAAGAAAAAGTAGTGAAAAAAATAAAAGAGGTAGAAAAAACCAATAGCCCTTTAAACCAAAAGGTAAGGGTGAAAAAAATCCAAGGCTTTGAGCATCAATAGATAGGAGGGCCCAGGGAAATAAATCCAAGCCTAACAGGCTAAATTAAATTGTCCCTAATCATGTGCTTGTGGCATGCAAGTCCAAGTGAAAAGCTTGAGACTGAGTGGTTAAAGTCGTGATCCAAAGCAGAAGAGTGTGCTTAAGAACTCTGGACACCTCTAATTAGGGACTTTAGCAAAGCTAAGTCACAATTTGAAAAGGTTCACCCGGTTATGTGTCTGTGGCATTTATGTATCCGGTGGTAATACTGGAAAACAAAGTGCTTAGGCCCACGGCCAAGACTCATAAAGTAACTGTGTTCAAGAATCAACATACTAAACTAGGAGAATCAATAATACTATCTGAATTCTAAGTTCCTATGGATGCCAATCATTCTGGATTTCAAAGGATAAAGTGAGATGCCAAAACTGTTCAGAGGCAAAAAGCTACTAGTCCCACTCATCTGATTAGAATTTGAGCTTCACTTGAAACTCTGAGATATTATTGCTTCTTAATTTTTTTAATCCTATTTTATTTATCTACTTGCTTGAGGACAAGCAACATTTTAGGTTTGGTGTTGTGATGAGCGGATATTTTATACACTTTTTGGGGGTAATTTCATATAGATTTTAGTACGTTTTAGTTAGTTATTAGTATATTTTTATTAGTTTTTAGGAAAAATTCATATTTCTGGACTTTACTATGAGTTTGTGTGTTTTTCTGTGATTTCAGGTATTTTCTGGCTGAAATTGAGGTAGCTGATCAAAAATCTGATTTAGGCTGAAAAAGGACTGCTGATGCTGTTGGATTCTAACCTCCCTGCACTCAGAATGGATTTTTTGGAGCTACAGGAGTCTAATTGGAGCGCTCTCAATTGGGTTGGAAAGTAGACATCCAGGGCTTTTCAGTAATATATAATAGTCTAAACATTTCGCGAAGATAGATGACTTAAACTGGCGTTTAATGCCAGTTCCATGTTGCAGTCTGGCATTCAGCGCTAGAAACAGGTTGCAAGTTGGAGTTCAACGCCAGAAACAAGTTACAACCTAGCGTTCAACTCTAGAAACAGCCCAGGCAGGTGAGAAGCTTAAGTCTCAGCCCCAGCACACACCAAGTGGGCCCCAGAAGTGGATTTCTGCACTGTCCATCTTAGTTTACTCATTTTCTGTAAACCTAGGTTACTAGTTTAGTATTTAAACAACTTTTAGAGATTTATTTTGTATCTCATGACATTTTTAGATCTGAATTTTATACTCTTTGACGGCATGAGTCTCTAAACTCCATCGTTGGGGGTGAGGAGCTCTACAGCGTCTCAATGAATTAATGCAATTATTTATGTTTTCCATTCAAACATGCTTGTTCCTATCTAAGATGTTCATTCGCGCTTAACTATGAAGAAGGTGATGATCCGTGACACTCATCAACTTTCTCAATCCATGAACGTGTGCCTGACAACTCCGTTCTACATTAGATTGAATGAGTATCTCTTAGATTCCTTAATCAGAATATTCGTGGTATAAGCTAGAATTGTTGGCGGCATTCATGAGGATCCAGAAAGTCTAAACCTTGTCTGTGGTATACCGAGTAGGATTCTGGGATCGTATGACTGTGATGAAATTCAAACTCGCGAGTGTTGGGTGTTGCGACAGACGCAAAAGGATCAATGGATCTTATTCCGACATGATCGAGAACCAACAGATGATTAGCCGTACTGTGACTGAGCACTTGGACCATTTTCACTGAGAGGATGGGAAGTAGCCATTGACAACGGTGACACCCTACATACAACTTGCCATGGAAGGAGCCTTGCATTTTTGAAAGTGAGGAAGCATTATGTTACAAAAATTCAAAAGACAAAGCATCTCCAAAACTCCAACATATTCTCCATTATTGAGTAACAATTATTTATTTTATGCCCTTTCACTTTTTACAATTGAACTTGAAAAACACTGTTGTTGGTATCCTGATTAAGAATAATAAGATAACCATAGCTTGCTTCAAACCAAAAATCTCCGTGGGATTCGACCCTTACTCACGTAAGGTATTACTCGGACGACCCAGTGCACTTGCTGGTTAGTTGTGCGGATTGCAAAAGTGTGATTGCAATTTTCGTGCACTAAGTTTTTAGACTTATCATAGATCCTGAGGTGTCAAGGATTTCTCATCCCTGCACCTTTTTAGGCATGTAAAATGCCCTCTGCATGCAATCCTGGCATTTAACGCCAGACTGATGCTTGTTTCTGGCGTTAAACGCCCAAATGTAGCTTGTTTCTGGCGTTCAATGCCAGCCTGATGCTTGTTTCTGGTGTTGAACGCCAGCTTGGTGCTTGTTTCTGGCGTTAAACGCCAGATAAAAGCATGTTTCTTGCGTTTAAATGCCAGACAACTCTTTCTCTAGGGTGTGCTTTTTCTTCTGCTGTTTTTGATTCTGTTTTTAATTTTTGCAATATTTTTGTGACTCCACATGATCATAAACCTAAAAAAAACATGAGAGAACCATAGATATATTAGATAAATAAAGATTAGGTTACCTCCCAATAAGTGCTTCTTTAATGTCTTTAGTTGGAATATTACTGAGCTTTAATCCAGTCTCAGTCTTGAGCTTTCTTGCTCAACATTGCCTTCAAGACAATGCTTGACTCTTTGCCCATTAACAATGAAATTTATGTCAGAGTTATTATCATGAAGCTCTGCAAACCATGGTGCTTCCTGAATGGCAAAAAGTTTCTCGTCCGGAAAGGTTTCAGAGATCTCAGTAAGAGGGAGGGACATCCCTTCTACTGGTTCTATTCGGGACAGGTGATCTGCTACTTGGTTCTTTGTCCTTTTTTTGTCTCTTATTTCTATATCAAACTCTTGCAGAAGCAACAACCATCTTATGAGCTTAGGTTTTGAATCCTGCTTTGTGAATAGATATTTAAGAGCAACATGGTCAGTGTACACAATCACTTTTTGATACTACTAAATAGGATCTGAACTTGTCAATGGCATAAACCACTGCGAGTAATTCCTTTTCTGTGGTTATGTAGTTCTTCTACGCATCATTTAGAACATGACTAGCATAATAAATGACGTGCAGAAGCTTGTCATGCCTCTGTCCCAACACTGCACCAATGGCATGATCAATGGCATCACACATTAATTCAAATGGTAATGTCCAGTCTGGTGCAGAGGTGACTGGTGCTGTGACCAGCTTAGCTTTCAGAGTCTCAAATGCCTGCAAACACTCCTTATCAAAGATAAATAGCGTGTCAGCAGCTAGAAGATTACTCAGAGGTTTGGCGATTTTTGAAAAATCTTTTATAAACCTCCTATAGAATCCTGCATGCCCTTGAAAGCTTCTGATTGCCTTAACATTGGCAGGTGGTGATAATTTTTCAATTATCTCTACCTTAGCTTGATCCACCTCTATTTCCTTGTTCGAAATTTTGTGCCCAAAGACAATTCCTTCAGTCACCATAAAGTGACATTTCTCCCAATTTAAAACCAGGTTAGTCTCTTGGCACCTCTTTAGAACAAGTGCTAAATGGTTAAGACAGGAGCTAAATGAGTCTCCAAATACTGAAAATTCATCCATGAAGATATCCAGGAATTTTTCCACCATATCAGAGAAAATAGAGAGCATGCACCTTTGAAAGGTTGCAGGTGCATTGCACAGACCAAATGGCATCCTTCTGTATGCAAATACTCCGGATGGACATGTGAATGCTGTTTTCTCTTGATCCTGGGGATCTACTGCAATTTGATTATAACCTGAATATCTATCCAGAAAGTAGTAGTATTTATGACCTGCTAATCTTTCTAGCATCTGGTCTATGAATGGTAAAGAAAAATGATCCTTTCTGGTAGCTGTATTGTGCCTTCTGTAATCAATACACATACGCCTTCCTGTAACTGTTCTTGTAGGAACCAATTCATTTTGGCAACTAGATTTAAGTTTAGAGTGGATGTTCAGACTTTCAAACAAAAAGATGGTGAATCCCTCTATGAAGCTTGGGAAAGATACAAGCAGATTACCAAAAGGTGTCCTTCTGACATGCTTTTAGAGTGGACTATTCTGGATATATTCTATTATGGTCTATCTGAGTTTTCTAAGATGTCACTGGACCATTCTGCAGGTGGATCCATTCCCCTAAATAAAACGCCTGCAGAAGCTCAAGAACTCATTGACATGGTTACAAATAACCAGTTCATGTACACTTCTGAGAGGAATTCCGTGAATAATGGGACGCCTCAGAGGAAGGGAGTTCTTGAAATTGATGCTCTGAATGCCATTGATGACAAGTCATCATATACCCATTTTTCAAGCTAATTTCACTTGTTTTGTTAGCATTTATGCACTTTCTTGCATCCTAAGTAAGTGATTTGGAGTGAAAATGCATAACTTCTCTAAATCAAGCAACCACCATGAAATTAATGTTAAATCATGAGGTTTGAGCTAATTTTAATTGAATTTTAATTGATTTATAAGCCTCTTGAATTTAGTGATACTTGGAGTGGTTGTTTTGGTTTATTGTAGGTGAAGAAAAGAAAAGAAAAGGAAAAGCGTGGCCTAAGAAGTGTAGCCTAAGGAAAGGAAAGCGTGGCCGAAGCAATAAGAAGCGTGCCGCATGCTAAGGGGGAGGCAACATTGCCCTCCACAAGGGCACACTGCCCTCTAGGAGGGCAACATAAGAGAACCAAACAAGGAAGGCAAATCTGCCCTGCCCACTACAAGGGCAGAGCACAAAAGGTGCCTTGGGATCAAGAGAAAGAGAACCTTGCCCTGCCCTTGTGGAGGGCAGAATCGGGCTCTCTAAGGAAGAAATTCAAGGGTAAAATGTCACCCATGCATGCTACAAGGTTCGAACAAGGAACCATGAGGAAGCTAGGACTTAAGGATGAGTGCTGTGCCAAGAAACCAAGGAAATTATTGTAGCGTGTGCTTCCTCCGTGTTTCGAACACGGGACAAGCAATGTGGGAACTCTGCCCTGCCCTTGGCGCGGGCAGGGCAGCATTTTGTGTGTGGCGCATCAAGAAGCAAATCTGGCGCACCAAGCTCGTCCCTGGCAGCACCAGCGCGCACCACGATCCTCTCCTGGCAGCACCACAATTTTCTGCCCTGCCCTTGGTGCGGGCAGGGCAGCGTTTTGCGTTCCTGGCAGCACCAAGCCACACCAAACTTCCGCGCCATGCACCAATTTTCTGTCCTGCCCTCCACAAGGGCAGGGCAGCCTCCTGGGAGTGAATTTTCATGGGCCGAAAATTCAAATTAAAACCCCATTTTAATTCATTTCTTCACCAAATCAAAAGCCCATCCAAATCCCAAAATCCAAGAATAGAAAGTGTATAAATAGAAGCTAGTTTGATGTAATTAGGACCTTTTTACCTTCTTTTGAATTTTTACCTTTTGACTTACTTTTGCCTTAGCTTTTGAATTTGCACTTTCTTTGAGCTTTCTTGAGAGACTTGTCCGAGCACCAAGAGGATCAAGGGAGACTTGACTGATCTCCTTCCTCATTCTTACTTGGGCAATTCTACTCTTCTGTTTTTGAGTTTTGGGTGTGTGAAATTGAGGAAATTCTGTCTCAATTCCCATTCAAACTCTTTTCAATTTGTTTTCTGCATAATTGAATCTGATTTCTGTTCTTCTACTGCTTTCTCTTCTAATTCTTGTCAATTGCTTTGTTAACTTGGATCTAGGAAGGCAAATAGAGATCTAGGCTCTGCTACCTAGTCTATTGAGACCTGAGACCACAATTTACTTTTGGTTCTTCTGTGAACCCTTGCTGCATTTTATTTTCTTTCTGTTTGAATGCTATTTGCTTCTATTTCAATTTCTGCTCAATCAATTGATGCAATTTACTTCTTCTTTGTTTAGATCCTGCAATCCCATTCCTCAATTCCCTTTTACTTTCTAGCAATTTAACTTTCTTGCCATTTAAGTTACTGTAATTTATGTTTCTTGCACTTTAAGTTTCAGTCATTTACTTTCTTGTTCTTTAAGATTCTGCCAATTTACTTTCCTGTTCTTTAATTTACTGCATTTTTCCCTTCCCCCTTTACATTTACTGTCATTTACTTCTTGTTAAACACAAATCACTCAACCAATACTTGATTCGCTTGACTAAATCACCCACTAAACTAAAATTGCTCAATCCTTCAATCCCTGTGGGATCGACCTCACTCATGTGAGTTATTATTACTTGATGCAACCCCGTACACTTGCCGGTGAGTTTTGTGTTGGATCGTTTTCCACACATCAGCCATGTTGGCTCAGAACAAAATGTTGACTCAGCAAGTCAACATGATTTCTCAAAGTCTGAATGGATGGCAAAATGCATCCAACAGTACTAAAAAGGCATCTTCTGAAGAAGAAGCTTATGATCCTAAGAACCCTACAATAGCAGAGGTAAATTATATGGGTGAACCTTATGGAAACACCTATAATTCATCATGGAGAAATCATCCAAATTTCTCATGGAAGGATCAACAAAAGCCTCAACAAGGCTTTAATAATGGTGGAAAAAATAGGCTCAGCAATAGGAAGCCTTTTCCATCATCTTCTCAGCAACAGACAGAGAATTCTGAGCAGAGCACCTCTAACGTAGCAAACTTAGTCTCTGATCTGTCTAAGGCCACTTTAAGTTTCATGAGTGAAACAAGGTCCTCCATTAGAAATTTGGAGGCACAAGTGGGCCATCTGAGTAAGAAAATCACTGAAACTCCTCCTAGTACTCTCCCAAGCAACTCTGAAGAGAATCCAAAAAGAGAGTGCAAGGCCATTGACATAATCAACATGGCTGAACCCAGAGAGGAAGGAGAGGACGTGAATCCCAATGAGGAAGACCTCATGGGATGTCTCTCAAGCAAAAAGGTGCTCCCTATTAAGAACCCAAAAGGATCTGAAGGTCATATAGAGACCATAGAGATCCCATTAAATCTCCTTCTGCCATTCATGAGCTCTGAAGACTATTCTTCCTCTGAAGAGGATGAAGATGTAAATGGATTTCAAGTTGCTCAATATCTAGGAGCCATCATGAAGCTGAATGCCAAATTGTTTGGTAATGAGACTTGGGAAGGTGAACCTCCCTTGCTCATTAGTGAACTAGATACATAGATTCAGCAAACTTTACCTCAAAAGAGACAAGATCCTGGCAAATTCTCAATACCCTGTACCATAGGCACCATGACCTTTGAGAAGGCTCTGTGTGACCTAGGGTCAGGCATAAATCTTATGCCACTCTCTATAATAGAGAAGCTGGGGATCATTGAGGTACAGCCTGCCATATTCTCATTGTAAATGGCAGACAAGTCAGTAAGACAAGCTTATGGATTGGTAGAGGACGTGTTGGTAAAGGTTAGAGGCCTTTACATCCCTGCTGATTTCATAATCTTAGACACTAGGAAGGAGGAGGATGAATGCATCATCCTTGGAAGAACTTTCTAGCCACAGTAGGAGCTATAATAGATGTTAACAAAGGAGAATTAGTCCTTCAATTGAATGGGGACTACCTTGTGTTTATGACCCAAGGGTGTTCTTCTGTATACATAGAGAGGAAGCATGAAAAGCTTTTCTCAGTACAGAGTCAAACAAAGCCCCTACAATCAAACTCTAAGTTTGGTGTTGAGAGGCCACAGTCAAACTCTAAGTTTGGTGTTAGGAGTCTTCAACATTGACCTGATCACCTCTGTGGCTCCATGAGAGCCCACTGTCAAGCTATTGACATTAAAGAAGCGCTTATTGGGAGGCAACCCAATTTTTATTTATCTAATTTTATTTTTCTTTTATTGTTCTTTTATGTTTTATTAGGTTCATGATCATGTAGAGTCACAAAATAAATACAAAAATTAAAAACAGAATCAAAAATAGCAGAAAAAATAGCACACCCTGGAGGAAGGGCTTACTGGCATTTAAACGCTAGTAAGGAGCATCTGGCTGGCGTTCAATGCCAAAATAGAGCACGGATCTGGCGTTGAACGCCAGAAACAAGCAGCATTCTGGCGTTTAAACACCAGGAATACACCCTAAGAAGAGCTGGCGCTGAATGCCAGAAACAAGCATGGAACTGGCGTTCAACGCCAGAAACATGCTACAGATAGGCGTTGAACGCTCAGAACAAGCTTAGAGCTGGCGTTTAATGCCAGGAACACGTCACGAACCAGAGCTGAACGCCAAAAACACGTTACAACTTGGCGTTCAACTCCAAAAGAAGTCTCTGCATGTGTAAAGCTAAATTTCAGCCCAAGCACACAACAAGTGGGCCCCGGAAGTGGATTTGTGCATCAATTACTTACTTCTGTAAACCCTAGTAGCTAGTCTAGTATAAATAGGACATCTTACTATTGTACTAGGTGTCTTTGACCATTCGGTCTTTTGACCACATCTTTGGTCTCAGTTTATTCAATTATTCATCTTAGGAGGCTATTGATCTCGTTTATGGGGGCTGGCCATTCGGCCATGCCTAGACCATCACTTATGTATTTTCAACGGTGGAGTTTCTACACACCATAGATTAAGGGTGTGGAGCTCTGCTGTACCTCGAGTTTTATTGCAATTACTACTATTTTCTATTCAATTCAGTTTATTCCTGTTCTAAGATATTCATTGCACTTCAACATGATGAATGTGATGATCCGTGACACTCATCATCATTCTCACCTATGAACGCGTGACTGACAACCACTTCCGTTCTACCTTAGACCGAGCGTATATCTCTTGGATTCCTCAATCAGAATCTTCGTAGTATAAGCTAGAATTGATGGAGGAATTCATGAGAATCCGGAAAGTCTAAACCTTGTCTGTGGTATTCCGGGTAGGATTCAGGGGTTGAATGACTGTGACGAGCTTCAAACTCACGATTGTTGGGCGTGATGACAAACGCAAAAGAATCAATGGATTCTATTCCGACATGATTGAGAACCGACAGATGATTACTCGTGCCATGACAGAGCATTTGGACCTTTTTCACTAAGAGGATGGGATGTAGCCATTGACAACGGTGATGCCCTACATACAGCTTGCCATGGAAAGGAGTAAGAAGGATTGGATGAAGGCAGTAGGAAAGCATAGATTCAGAAGGAGCACAACATCTTCATATGCCTATTTGAAATTCTCACCGATGATCTACATAAGTATCTTTATCTTTATTTTCTGTTTATTTATTATTAATATTCGAAAACTCCATAACCATTTATTATCCGCCTAACTGAAATTTACAAGATGACCATAGCTTGCTTCATACCAACAATCTCCGATGCTAGAAAGACTAGCAGGTCTTGAATACTATTGCTTCCTGGATGGATATTCAGGCTATAATCAAATTGCAGTAGATCCCCAAGATAAGGAGAAAACAGCATTCACATGTCCATCTAGCGTATTTACATACAGAAGGATGCCATTTGGCCTGTGCAATACACCTGCAACCTTTCAAAAAGGTGCATGCACTCTATTTTCTCTGATATGGTAGAAAAATTTTTGGAAGTCTTCATGGATGACTTTTCAGTATTTGGAGACTCATTCAGCTCCTGTCTTGACCATCTAACACTTGTTCTAAAGAGGTTCCAGGAGATTAACCTGGTTTTAAATTGGGAAAAATGTCACTTTATGGTGACTGAAGGAATTGTCCTTGGGCACAAAATTTCAAACAAGGGAATAGAGGTGGATCAAGCTAAGGTAGAGGTAATTGAAAAATTACCACCACCTGCCAATGTTAAGGCAATCAGAAGCTTTCTGGGGCATACAGGATTCTATAGGAGGTTTATAAAAGATTTTTAAAAAATTTCCAAACCTCTGAGTAATCTGCTAGCTGCTGACACGCCATTTATCTTTGATAAGGAGTGTCTGCATGCGTTTGAGACTCTGAAAGCTAAGCTGGTTACTGCACCAGTCATCTCTGCACCAGATTGGACATTACCATTTGAACTGATGTGTGATGCTAGTGACCATGCCACTGGCGGAGTGTTGGGACAAAGGCATGACAAGCTTCTGCACGTCATTTACTATGCCAGTTATGTTTTAAATGACGCACAGAAGAACTACACAACCACAGAAAAAGAGTTACTTGCAGTGGTTTACGCCATTACAAGTTCATATCATATTTAGTAGGATCAAAAGTGATTGTGTACACTGACCATGCTGCTCTTAAATATCTACTCACAAAGCATGATTCAAAACCCAGATTCATCAGATGGGTGTTGCTTCTGCAGGAGTTTGATATAGAAATAAGAGATAGAAAAGGGACAGAGAACCAAGTAGCAGATCATCTGTCCCGAATAGAACCAGTAGAAGGGGCGTCCCTCCCTCTTATTGAGATCTCTGAAAACTTTCCGGATGAGCAACTCTTTGCCATCCAGGAAGTGCCATGGTTCGCAGACATTGTAAACTACAAGGCAGTAAGATTCATACCCAAAGAGTACAGTAGGCAGCAATCAAAGAAATTGATCACGGATGTAAAGTACTATCTTTGGGATGAACCATATCTATTCAAGAGATGTGCAGACGGAGTAATCCGTAGATGTGTGCCTAAAGAAGAAGCACAGAAGATCCTCTGGCACTGCCATGGATCACAATATGGAGGACACTTTGGAAGTGAGCGAACAGCCACAAGAATCCTCCAATGTGGCTTCTACTGGCCTACTCTCGATAAGACTCCCGAGTGTTTGTACTTAATTGTGACAATTGCCAAAGATCTGGCAATCTGCCTCACAGTTATGCCATGCCTCAACAAGGGATCTTGGAGATTGAGTTGATTGATGTATGGGGTATTGACTTCATGGGGCCTTTCCCACCATCATACTCAAACACTTATATTCTGGTGGCAGTGGATTATGTATCCAAATGGGTGGAAGCTATTGCAACACCCACTAATGATACTAAGACAGTGCTGAAATTCCTCCAGAAACACATCTTCAACAGATTTGGTATCCCTAGAGTACTAATCTGAGATGGGGGCACTCATTTCTGTAATAAACAGCTTTACTCTGCTTTGGTTCGATATGGACTTAGCCACAGGGTAGCTACTCCATATCATCCACAGAAAAATGGGCAAGCTGAAGTCTCTAATAGAGAACTTAAAAGAATCCTGGAACGGACTGTGATTAACCGTAGAAGGGATTGGGCAAGAAGCATGGATGATGTTCTATGGGCATATAGATACGTGGAGTGATTACAAGTGTGTCACCATATGGATACGTGGAGCTTCAGGATAATGATTCTAACAAAAAGTTCATTGTTAATGGACAGAGAGTTAAACATTATCTTGAAAGCAATTTTGAGCAAGAATGCTCAAAACTGAGACTTGATTAAAACTCAGTAATAGTCCAGCTAAAGACAATAAAGAAGCGCTTGCTGGAAGGCAACCCAGCCATTTACAAAGCTTATTTATTAATTAATTGATTTTTACAAGTTTATGTCAATTATCTTCAAGGTAGAATATCAGTTGCTTGAGTTCACAGAGTTACAGAAGGATTCGCAGGATAAAACAGCAAAAAGGAAGCTCACTGGTGCAAAAAAGCCAGTAAGAGCTGTTTTGGGCATTGAACACCCAAAAGAAGCATCTACTGGGCATTCAACGCCAGTAAGGATAGCCATCTGGGCGTTAAACGCCAGAAAGAACCATCTTCTGAGCGTTGAACACCAGAAAGAAGCACTTTCTGGGCGTTTAACGCCAGATTTACAGCGTCCTGGGCGTTCAAAAAAACGCCCAGTAACAAAGGAGTTCCTGGCGTTCAACGCTAGGAAGAAGCAACAGCTGGGCGTTGAACGCCCAGAAGAACCTACAAATCGGCGTTAAACGCCCAAAACATGCAGTGTTTGGGCGTTTAACGCCAGGATTGTGGGGAGGAGGTAAATTCGTTTTCAATTCACATTTTTCCAAATTTTTATGTTCCAATTCATGATTTCTTGCATAAACATGTTACAAACTCTCATCCTTCAATTCCAAAAATTTTAATCCTAATTTTTAAAATCCCTTTTTCAAATGATATCAAATGTATCTTAATTCACAAACACAAATCCTTTTCAAATCCTATCCAACTTCGTTTCAAATCTTTTTCAAAACTCAATTATCTTTTCAAATTAATCCCAAACTTCTTTTCTAAAATTCAGATTTATCTTTTTCAAATATCTTCTATATCTTTTCAATTTTCAATTATATCTTTTTCCTATCATATTTATCTTTTACAAATCATATCTTCTATCTTATCTTTCTTCGAAATTTTTGAAATACCCACCCCCTCCCTTTAAATCCACATTCGGCCTCTCTCCTATCATGAACAATTCAAAAACTAGCTCTCCTTCTATCCCTCTCCTTTCTTTTCTTTTGCTTGAGGACAAGCAAACCTCTAAGTTTGGTATGTTTATCCGTGATCACTAAATCATACCCACTAAGATCATGGCTCCTAAAGGAAAATAACCCACTCCAAGAGGCAAGAAAGAGAGTATTCCAAAACCACTTTGGAATCAAGGGAAGTTTTTAACTAAAGAACATTTAGACCATTACTACAAAATAATGGGTCAAAGGTCAGTGATCCCGAAAGTCAAATTCGATCTGAAAGAAGATGAATATCCGAAACAGTAGCTGGGAAATCCTAGCTAATCCTGAAAAAAAGGTGGGAAGAAACATGGTTCAGGAATTCTACGCTAATCTGTGGCAAACAGACAGGCAGAGAATATCTGGAACTGCCCTCTATGACTATCGGACCTTGGTCAGAGGAAAGATTGTTCACATCCACCCTGATAAGATCAGGGAGATCTTTAAGCTACCTCAGCTGAAAGATGACCCAGACTCCTTTAATAGGAGAATGATGAGAACAAATAAAGGCCTGGACAAGATTCTAGAGGACATATGCCTCCCTGGAGCCAGGTGGACCACCAGCACCAAGGGCGTCCTAAATCAACTCAAGAGAGAAGATCTCAAACCAGTTGCTAGAGGCTGGCTGAACTTCATTGGGGGTTTTATACTGCCCACTAGCAACCGCTCTGAGGTCACCGTTAAAAGAGCAGTGATGATCCACTGCATTATGTTAGGAAGAGAAGTGGAAGTTCATCAGCTGATTTCGTGTGAACTTTACATAATTGCAAACAAGAATTCCAAAGATGCTAAATTGGCTTATCCAAGTTTAATATCTATGCTATGTAAAGATGCTGGAGTGAAGATGGGAATAACTGGGTATATCTTAGTTGAGCGACCAATCACCAAAATATCAATGGAAAAACAACAAGTGCAGGATGACCCCATCAAGAGAAGAGCACATGAATTCCTCCCAAAAATCCCTCAATTTGAATACTGGGAGCATCTTGAAGCATCTGTTACCAAGTTGCAAGAAGCTATGGACCAAATAAAGGAAGAACAGAATAATCAAAATAGCATGCTTTGCAAATTGCTTAGGCAACAAGAAGAGCAAGGGCGTGAGTTGAAGGAACTGAAGCGTCAGAAATTATCTCTTGAAGGACCAAGCACCCCACAGACTAGAGGAACATCCACTTCCTAAAATAAAGGTTGTTGAGTCCTAATCTTAGCTTTACGTCTGTGATACTTGCTCTTATAGGAATTTACCTTAGAAGTTATATAGGAGTAGTAGTAATTACTATATCTATTTTGATTTTATTTCCAATTAAGCAATAATTTATTTTTTCTCATCATCATCAAGCATGAATAAAATAGTAGATTTTTACAATAAAGAGGCAATTTAATTTTTTTTCGAGTTCTTAATAAGGAAAATTCAAATTATTTATATGTGGTGGCAATACTTTTTGTCTTCTGAATGAATGCTTGAATAGTACATATTTTTTATATTAAATTTTATGAATGTTAAAATAGTTGGCTCCTGAAAGAATGATGAACAAGAGAAATATTATTGATGATCTGAAAAATCCTAAAAATTGATTCTTGAAGCATGAAAAAGCAGTGAAAAAAAAAGCAAAAGAGGTAGAAAAAGCCAATAGCCCTTTAAACCAAAAGGCAAGTGTGAAAAGGATCCAAGACTTTAAGCATCAATGGATAGGAGGGCCCAGGGAAATAAATCCAGGCTTAAGCGGCTAAATCAAGCTGTCGTTAACCATGTGCTTGTGGCATGCAGGTCCAAGTGAAAAGCTTGAGACTGAGTGGTTAAAGTCGTGATCTAAAGCAGAAGAGTGTGCTTAAGAACTCTGGACACCACTAATTGGGGACTTTAGCAAAGCTAAGTCACAATCTAAAAAGGTTCACCCGGATATGTGTCTGTGGCATTTATGTATCCGGTGGTAATACTGGAAAACAAAGTGCTTAGGGCCACGGCCAAGACTCATAAAGTAACTGTGTTCAAGAATCAACATACTAAACTAGAAGAATCAATAATACTATCTGAATTCTATGTTCCTATGGATGCCAATCATTATGAATTTCAAAGGATAAAGTGAGATGCCAAAACTGTTCAGAGGCAAAAAGCTACTAGTCCCACTCATCTGATTAGAATATGAGCTTCACTTGAAACTCTGAGATATTATTGCTTCTTAATTTTTTTATCCTATTTTATTTATCTAGTTTCTTGAGGACAAGCAACAGTTTAAGTTTGGTGTTGTGATAAGTGGATATTTTATACGCTTTTTGGGGGTAATTTCATATAGATTTTAGTACGTTTTAGTTAGTTTTTAGTATATTTTTATTAGTTTTTAGGCAAAATTCATATTGCTGGACTTTATTATGAGTTTGTGTGTTTTTCTGTGATTTCAGGTATTTTCTGGCTGAAATTGAGGGAGCTGAGCAAAAATCTGATTTAGGCTGAAAAAGGGCTGCTGATTCTGTTGGATTCTGACCTCCGTGCACTCGGAATGGATTTTTTAGAGCTACAGAAGTCCAATTGGTGCTCTCTCAATTGGGTTGAAAATTAAATATCCAGGGCTTTCCAGCAATATATAATAGTCCATACTTTGCGCGAAGATAGATGACGTAAACTGGCGTTTAACGCCAGTTCCATGTTGCAGTCTGGCGTTCAGTGCCAGAAACAGGTTGCAAGTTGGAGTTCAACACCAGAAACAGGTTACAACCTGGCGTTCAACTCCAGAAACAGCCCAGGCACGTGAGAAGCTTAAGTTTCAGCCCTAGCACACACCAAGTGGGCCCCAGAAGTGGATTTTTGCATTGTCCATCTTAGTTTACTCATTTTCTGTAAACCTAGGTTACTAGTTTAGTATTTAAACAAGTTTTAGAGATTTATTTTGTATCTCATGACATTTTTAGATCTGAATTTTATACTCTTTGACGGCATGCGTCTCGATGAATTAATGCTATTATTTCTGTTTTCCATTCAAACATGCTTGTTCCTATCTAAGATGTTCATTCGCGCTTCACTATGAAGAAGGTGATGATCCGTGACACTCATCACCTTCCTCAATCCATGAACGTGTGCCTGACAACCACATCCGTTCTACATTAGATTGAATGAGTATCTCTTAGATTCCTTAATCAGAATCTTCGTGGTATAAGCTAGAATTGTTGGCGGCATTCATGAGGATCCAGAAAGTCTAAACCTTGTCTATGGTATTCCGAGTAGGATGCTGGGATTGGATGACTGTGATGAACTTCAAACTCGCGATAAGATAACCATAGCTTGCTTCAAACCAACAATCTCTGTGGGATTCGACCTTTACTCACGTAAGGTATTACTTGGACGACCCAGTGAACTTGCTGGTTAGTTGTGCGGATTGCAAAAGTGTGATTGCAATTTTTGTGCACCAAAGGCATAAAAGGAAAGCAAGATTAAATTGCAAAGAAATATAAAATCTAACACTACCTAATACAAGCAATCAACAAACCACAATCAAGGGAAACACAATTAACATGAATTACCTCAAATTGCATTAAAGGAAAATAAAAGGAACAAGAGTATATCAACAACAAAGTATACAAACAAAGAAGATGAATACAAGAGAATGAAGGAACAAGATGTAGGAACAAGAAATTGAAAGGGAAAAGTAGATCAAAACATGGATTAAACCTAGCTCTCAAAAGAAATGAACCTAAACCTAATCCTAATTCTAGAGAGAAGAGAGAGCTTCTCTCTAGAAACCTAACCTAAAGCATGATAAAACTCAACTCTCCCTAAACCTAAACTACATGGTAACTAGCTCCCCTCACCCCCCTTCAATCCTTGGGTTTAATAGCATCAAAAGTGGGTCACATGCGAGCACCGACGCGTACACATGGGTCATGCATACGCGTCGATGGCATTTCCTATCCACGCGTGCACCTCTGCTGCACGTACGCGTCACCATGCGACTTCACTTTTCCATGCGTGCGCATATGCTATGCGTGCGCATCGATCTCAGCATCCCAAATCCTTGTTTCTTCATGGATTCTCCACTTTGTATGCTTTTCTCTTCAATCCTTTGATCTATTCCTAGCCTTTTCAACCTGAATTCACTAACAAACAAATCAAGGCATCTAGTGGGATCAAAAGGAATTCAAAATTAACAAATTAAAGGCCTAAAAAGCATGTTTTCACAGTTAAGCACAAATTAGGAGAAAATTATGAAACCATGCTATTCCATTAAATAAATGTGGGAAAAGTTGATAAAATCCACTCAATTAAGCACAAAATGTACCACGAAATAGTAGTGCATCAAAAATGTAAGTGGGGGATCAACCTCATGGGCCCCTTCCCGATTATGCCAAGCTAGCTCCTAGTGGCCATAAATTACTTTACCAAGTGAATTAAGGTGGAGGCGTTGGCCACAATTACGGCTTTCCATGCTACTCTTTACCCACTTATTCATACTATTTTTTATCTACTCTTTACCCACTTATTCATACTATTTGCATGGTTTTATATTTCCTTCATGATTATGTGCTTTGATTGAAAACATGCTTCTTTGGACTTATATTTGCTTATTATTAATCCTCTCTTATCATCATTAGATGCCTTGATATGTGTGTTAAGTGTTTTCAGATATTATAAGGTAGGAATGGCTCAGAGGATGGAAAGGAAGCATGCAAAAGTGAAAGGAATGCAAGAAGTAGGAGAAACTGCTAAGCTGTCCAGCCTGACCTCTTCACACTCAAATGGCTATAACTTTAGCTCCAGAGGTCCAAATGACGCGGTTCCAGTTGCGTTGGAAAGCTAACGTCTGGGGCTTCGATTTGATATATAATTTGCCATAGTTGCCCCGATGCCAGGCGACGCGAACGCGTGGGTCACGCGGATGCGTGACCTGGCCAACACCCAATCCGCGCGGTCGCGTGGACGACGCGGCCGCGTCACTTTTTCGCAACCTGTACGGACTAGAAAGCGCTGGAAGTGATTTCTGGGCTATTTCTGGCCTAGTTTTTGGCCCAGAGAACACAGATTAGAGGCTATAAAGTGGGGGAATGCATCCATTCATGAAGAAGGCCACTCATAATTTACTTTTCATGTTTTAGATGTAGTTTTGGAGAGAGAGGTTCTCTCCTCTCTCTCTCTCTCTCTTAGGATTTAGGTAGTGTTTTTAGAAATTAGGATTTAGGACTTCTCTTAGCTTTCTAGAGTGACTCTCGATCCCAGGTTTAATATTCCTTTTTTACTATTTAATTTCTCTTTTATATTTTGATTACTCTGAAGCCTTTATTATGTTTGATTGATGTTGCCCAATTGGCAGTTGATGACATTTTTATTTAATGATAATTGAGGTATTTTCAGTTTATAATTATTCTCTTTAAATTAAATTGCCATTGCTTCTCATCCAAGGATATTTTTGTTATTCCAGCAATTTTACTTTTTTTTCTCTTTTGGTTCTGATTAGGAATTTAGTAACTCAACAGTTATTAAACTCAACGTAATTAATAATCGTTATCTTGCTAATTGAGCTGAACCTAAATAATCCCAACCTTTTCTTAGGAAATAATTAGGATTCAAAGGTCAGTTTAATTAGTCCCTTGACTTTCCTTTACCCTGGCAAAGGTTGACCAAGTGGAGTTTAGATTCAACTTTTATTATAGTTGAGAGAGATAACTAAGTTAGACCTCTAAATTCCCTTATCTTGCCAAAAGTTGTTTTACAATTATTATTTATTTTTAACTGCCATTTAATTTACTCATCATTTAAATTACTTGCTTCTCACCTTCTAAACCCTGATTACAACCTTTATAACCAATAATAAGAACATACTTCCTCGTAGTTCCTTGAGAAGACGACCTGAGGTTTGAATACTCGGTTAACAATTTCTAAAGGGGTTTGTTACTTGTGACACCCAAAATGTTTGTATGAAAGGACTTTTGAAGGTTTAGAAACTATACTTGCAACGAGGATTTATCCGCAAATTTCTAGACCACGCAAAAGTTCTCTTATCAAAATGGCGCCGTTGCCGGGGAACTGCTAACGTGTGCCTTATTATTGGTTATTGTAAATATTTTTCTTTTGCTTGTTTATTTATTTTTGTTTTTCCTTTTTATCTTTATTTGCTACTATGAACTCTCACCCCTCTCGCTTTGAGTTTGGTTCTAATATTGTTAAAGGAAATAGAAGTTACAGCAGGAATGTGCATCAAGGTTAGACCAATCAAGGATGGATGGAACCAAGAGGATCTAATCAACCCTTTTGGCAGCAACACCCTCCGAGATATCCTGGACAAAGACCATTCTACCGCGCATACCCAGCTGAAAGACATGGTGGACAACCTTGTAACTACCAACAAGCCCCACCCCGTGCATACGAACTGTCCTTTCAACATAACCTCGAACCACCACACTCACAAGCTTCTCTTCACCATTCGCCATCATATGATCTTTTCTTACCCCAATACCAATCCAATCGTTCCCAGTCATTACCACTTCCCTATGTACCATGTCTAAGTCCAGCAAACCACGAAGTAGAAGATCGTCTAAAAGAAACAATAACTAAATTTCAAGCAACCATTCAACAACTGGAGCACGCACTAATCCAATGGGCCACTAAACGCTCAAATATACAAGGATCAACCACAGCTCCATGTGGACAACCCGATAAAGAGCGTAGCATGAAAGAAATACTAGAGACTCCAGTGGACAAGGCAAAGAATGAATTCGTACTAAAACAAGTGGAAGAAGCTGTCATTGTTCAAGAAGAAGAGTTGGTTGAAGATCTAGGCGATGCTGAACTTCCTTGGGAATCCAGAATTGAGGAAAACTCTGTCCAAGATGCCACAGTTGATGCTAAGGAGAATACCATACAATCTCCAAGGCAAGTCGTTTACGAAGAATCAGACGGAGTAATCCAAGAAGCAAATTCCCTTGATGGTGATATTCACAACAAGTCCAGCTCTCTTGGTGATGAACTTGTGTCCGCAAGTGAATTCTCTGAGATCGAAGAATCTTCCCCAAGTGAATATGAAGATAATACGGAGGTGGATTTCTCTCAACCTCCAATCTATGACTTGAGTGATGAGGAAGACATAGAAGACTTTGACTCGGACACAGATACAATTGAGGACTCTTGCAAGGATGTGGAGGAATTCACTGAAGACCACAAGGGAGTAGAACTTACAGAACCACCCAAAACACCTATCCCAAGGCCACTACCACCTAATGCAAACTTCAAGTGGGTACAATCCGTAACTTATAACTTTACTTATTCACTTGAATATGGTTTACTTGAAACAGATGACCAGCTTAGAGCTCTCTGCGGCTTTAAGAGTAAGAGGGAAATGGCTCGTACTCAGAGCTGGTGCACAAGGTTCAATAAGGTTCCACGCTTCACCTCGAAGTACACGGATTGGTATCATACTCAATTGCACAGATCATGGAGAACGTTTGGTCACCACGGTGAGATTCTACTTTTTAAACCGTCCGAATGGAGACATATAGATCAGGACGGAGGCAGATTTAAAAGCAAGGCTTGGAATCCTGGAGTTTATTCTGACATTTGTCGTCCCGGGAACCGAACAATATATTTAAAGCTGCTCAGAAGCTTCACATGCCTAGCTTGGGACCCCGGAGGCTATTGGCATTCCAAGCACTGGTGGAGGTTTTTGGACGAATTTAAACATAAACCACCATAGCAGGATACTCCTCCAATGTCCAACTTAAGGACTTTAACTAAAAGTGCTAGGTGGGAGACAACCCACCATGGTATGGTCATTTCTTTTTCAATTTATTTCTTGTTAATTGCTTTCATTTTTCCTTTTTCATTTTAATTTATTAAACCTAGAATCATGCATAAGCATTCATGTTAGTCATTGCATTCTGCATTGTTCATGCTTTAAAAAAAAATTTCGCTACGCGACGCGATCGCATCAGCGACGCGTCCGCGTCGCTTGGAGAGGAAGGAAAAATAAAAATGAACAAAGAGTCACGCTGGAGCGTGGCTGGAGGCGTGCTAATGGCACATATCGACCCACGCGACCGCGTCGCTGACGCGTCTGCGTCACATGGGCATAATGGCCTCCCACGCGACCGCATGCCCCACGCGGCCGCGTGCCCTGATTTTCGACGTCAAAAAGGTGCATGGCCGAAAGTTGTGCTGGAATTGGGCTGGACTCATGCTAGAAGCCCAAGCCCTCCCACGCGACCGCGTGCCCCACGCGGCCGCATCGTTTTCCAAAAATGGCCATCCACGCGATCGCGTCACCCAATTTTGGCAATTAAATTGAATCGAACAGAGAGTTGTGCTGGAGCGAGGCTGCACTCGCAACAGCAGCGCAACACGGGTCACGCGACCGCGTGACTGACGCGATCGCGTCGTCTTACCTGACGCGCACCCACGCGAACGCGTGCCTTCCGCGGCCGCGTCGCATGCACCGTACAGCTCACCCTAAAATTGCCACATATCTTATCTTTCTCTCCTCCAAATCCTAATTTTTCTTCTCCTTTCTTATTTACTTCCTCTTCCCTTCCTTCCCTTCTCATTCTTCTTTTTCTTTTTATTTTATTTTTATTTATTTGCATATTTCATTCATTACATTTTAATTTTGCGCACATTTTTATTTTTCCATTGAAGTTAAAAATTTTTCTTATTCAACTATTGCTTCTTTTCTTTAATTTATTTTGGTAACTTGTTTTACACTGTGGGATGATATTAATTGTATGCCAATGCCAACCTTTTATGATACTTGCACTCCATTTGCATTGACATGAGCTTGTATTGATACTTCCACTGCCCACACTCCTCCCCTATGTTACAAATTTTATACCACTGGTATGCCATGGCTTCTATCATTTTCTCACGTACATGTTGAAGCTTCCATGTAAATGAGACCATTATCATTTGGCATTACTCAACCCATATTTCATTTATTTTCTATCTTTATTACTGGGTTACTTTTTCTTCCCTTTTTCTTTCAGGATGGCCACCCGAAAGGGAATCGGAAGACGTTTACATGGGGAGACAGACAAGTCCATCTGCAAAATCTTGAAGAAAGGCATCAGTTGGAACAACCCGTCCACCTGCACATCTCAGCATGCACCGAGGACGGTGCAATCTTTAAGTGTAGGGAGGTCGATACCGATCTCCATGGGTTAGTTACTTCTTGACTCAACACGAATATTTTATTTTATTTATTTGTTCATTATTGCATTTGCATGTTTAATTACATATTTGTTTGATTTTATGCATTTAGCTACTACTTGGTTAAAATAATAAATTTCTTTTAAGACCCTATTTTTGAAAAAATTTCACTAATTTAAATTGAAAATTTTTATTAAAAATTTGTTTGAAGTTGTAATTGGAACATAGTTTTTGAGCCAAAGAACACACAACCTGTGAGATTTGAGCTTATTTACATGGTTACATTATTTAACCATAAACATTTTATTCTTGTGTGTTTACTTCTCTATGATTGCAATCTTAGCTTTGTTTCATTCTATATATCCAATATTTAGTGTATTTAAATGCTTGCATATGATTGAGGCCATTGTTAATTCTAGCTCACTTATCCCAAAATTAGCCTACCTTTTACATCACCCTTGTTAGCCCCCTTGAGCTTTTAACCCCCTCTTGTTCTATAAACCACAATACTAGCCTTAAGCAGAAAAACAAAATAAAAATTCCAAGTTGAATCCTTGGTTAGCTTAAGATAGAAAATCATGAATAGAATTAAATGTGGGAAACCTTGTGGGAACATGAGTGATAGAAACAAAGGGTTAGGAAGATTAAAAAGAAATAAAAATAAATTTGGAAAGCATGCTCATAAGAAAATTAAAGTGATTCAATTACCATGTGCATCAAAAAAAAAATTCAGCATCTGAATAAAAGGGGATACAAAAAGAAATTCCCTAATGAAAACAATGCACATGGGATAAAAATAAAAAGTGAAACATGAGCATGTAATACAAAAGTGGAAAAAATTATGAGTAACTAGGTATGATTTTAAAGTTATATAGAGTGTATGTATGCTAGGTGAGATCTTAGACTAATCAAGGATTCACTTTATAAAGCTCACTTAGCCATATATATACCCTTACCCTTACCTTAGCCCCATTACAACCTTGAAAAGACCTCATGATGTTTGCATTGATGCATTAAATATTGTTGATTGGTTAGATGAAGAACAAAGTGTTAGAAAGCATGACTAGGGAAGAGTAGAGTGATTGACCTTAGACACTTGAGAGATTAGAAGTGCATATACATTTCCTGTGAGGGTTCAATGCTTGATTCTATGTTCCCTGCTTTCATGAGCTATCTTCTTACAAGTTTACTTATCTTTTATTGTGTAATTTGAATTAGTGGAATTTGGTTTATATTTATTCTTGGAGAATTTATTTACTTTTAAACCAAGTAGGTAGAAACATTTTTCATGTAGTTGCATTCATATACATAGGTTGCATTTCATACATTTCACCTTTCCTCTTCATCTTTATAGCTTCTTTTGAGCTTAGCATGAGGACATGCTAATGTTTAAGTGTGGGGAGGTTGATAAACCACTATTTTATGGTTTATCTTGTGCTCAATTGAGTGGTTTTTATCTACTCTTTACCCACTTATTCATACTATTTGCATGGTTTTATATTTCCTTCCTGATTATGTGCTTTGATTGAAAACATGCTTCTTTGGACTTATATTTGCTTATTATTAATCCTCTCTTATCACCATTAGATGCCTTGATATGTGTGTTAAGTGTTTTCAGATATTATAAGGTAGGAATAGCTCAGAGGATGGAAAGGAAGCATGCAAAAGTGAAAGGAATGCAAGAAGTTGGAGAAACTGCTAAGCTGTCCAGCCTGACCTCTTCACACTCAAACGGCTATAACTTTAGCTACAGAGGTCCAAACGACGCGGTTCCAGTTGCGTTGGAAAGCTAACATCCGGGGCTTCGATTTGATATATAATTTGCCATAGTTTCCCCGACTCCAGGCGGCGCGAACGCGTGGGTCACGCGGACGCGTGACCTGGCCAACACCCAATCCGCGCAGTCGCGTGGACAACGCGGCCGCGTCACTTTTCCGCAACCTGTACGGACCAGAAAGCGCTGGAAGTAATTTCTGGGCTGTTTCTGACCCAGTTTTCGGCCCAGAGAACACAGATTAGAGGCTATAAAGTGGGGGAATGCATCCATTCATGAAGAAGGTCACTCATAATTTACTTTTCATGTTTTAGATGTAGTTTTGGAGAGAGAGGTTCTCTCCTCTCTCTCTCTCTCTCTCTCTTAGGATTTAGGTAGTGCTTTTAGAAATTAGGATTTAGGACTTCTCTTAGCTTTCTAGAGTGACTCTCGATCCCAAGTTTAATATTCCTTTTTTACTATTTAATTTCTCTTTTATATTTTGATTACTCTGAAGCCTTTATTATGTTTGATTGATGTTCCCCAATTGGCTGTTGATGACATTTTTATTTAATGATAATTGAGGTATTTTCAGTTTATAATTATTCTCTTTGAATTATATTGCCATTGCTTCTCATCCAAGGATATTTTTATTATTCCAGCAATTTTACTTTTTTTTTTCTCTTTTGGTTCTGATTAGGAATTTAGTAACTCAACAGTTATTAAACTTAACGTAATTAATAATCGTTATCTTGCTAATTGAGCTGAACCTAAATAATCCCAACCTTTTCTTAGGAAATAATTAGGATTCAAAGGTCAGTTTAATTAGTCCCTTGACTTTCCTTTACCCTGGCAAAGGTTGACCAAGTGGAGTTTAGATTCAACTTTTATTATAGTTGAGAGAGATAACTAAGTTAGACCTCTAAATTCCCTTATCTTGCCAAAAGTTGTTTTACAATTATTATTTATTTTTAATTGCCATTTAATTCACTCATCATTTAAATTACTTGCTTCTCACCTTCTAAACCCCGATTACAACCTTTATAACCAATAGTAAGAACATACTTCCTCGTAGTTCCTTGAGAAGATGACCCGAGGTTTGAATACTCGGTTAACAATTTCTAAAGGGGTTTGTTACTTGTGACACCCAAAACGTTTGTATGAAAGGACTTTTGAAGGTTTAGAAACTATACTTGCAACGAGGATTTATCCGCAAATTTTTAGACCACGCAAAAGTTCTCTCATCACACTTCCATCTCAACCACATAATAATCCACCCATCCCATCACCACTATCCATGGAAGAGCACCAACATCCATCAATCCAAGAGTAACATGATCCCACTGATACTATTAACATGGAACGAGAGAGAAGGGATCATCTTCGCGAATCCATACTTTATAAGGAGCTAGAGGAGGCACTAAAGGTGAAGGTAGTAGACACCCTTGAAGTTGACAGGGCGGTTGAAGAACTAGTGAAAGAAGACAACAAGGAGGATTTTGTGCTTGAAGGTGAAGAAATCATTGAAAAGAAAATCATCGAGGACGAATACGATTGCATACTTAAATATCTGGATCAAGAAAGAAATCGATTACCTTTCTGACGTTCGGACATTCAAAGAACCCTTATGATTTCATGTGGGAAATCTACTGAAGAATGTAGCAGGAAGGAGAAATTGGGCACTCCGGTGGATAGTGAGCAGCACGATTTGATATTGGAACAAGTGGAGGAAGCCGGAATTATTGAAGAAGAAGAGGAGGCAGTGGTTGAAGACTTAGGAAATGCTGAACCTCCATGGGAAAATCAAGTTATAGAGCACCCTTCAAAGACGTTTGAAGCTGATGTTGAGGAGGGTGTACAACCTCCAAAGCATATCATAGTTGAATCCTTTGAAGGAGACGATCAAGAGATGGATTCAATCATTGATGAATTCTGATCTACATTTGAATCCTCTTCCATTGGACTTGATATGGAGTTTAAAGAAGAAAAAGCACAACCTCCCAAACCCTTGGTAAACAATGAAGAAGAGATTGAATTGGAAGAAAGCCACCAAGAGAAAGAGGTTGAAATTGAAAAAGCTTACAAAGAGGTGGAAGTTGTCAGAGAAGAGCACAAGGGAGTGGATCTTACATGTTCATTAGAAACCCCTCCCCCTACGTTGCCATCATCCTTCACAACGTTCAAGTGGATAAAATTCATATCCCTTAGCTTTCTAATTCTACTTGAATATGTGCTACTGGAGACGGATGGTCAACTTAGAACTCTTTGTGGCATTAAGAGTACGAGGAAGATGGTCCGTGGAAGAAGTTGTAAAGCAAGGTTCAACATGGTTGTGTGCTCAACATTTAAACGCAAGGGTTGGTGTAGAGCTCAACTGAATGGGTCTAGGAAGTTGTCTGGTTGCTTCAATGAGAATTCAGACTGTTTGCCACCCGAATGGAACAATATTGCTCAACAAAAAGACGGGTGCAAAAGCAAGATTTGGGACCCCAGAATTCAATCTAGAAATCAACACTCTTGGGGCCTTGTCACTTGCTTTAACTTACTTGAAGGCTTTCTGCGCCTAGTTTGGGACCCCGGAGGCTATTGGAACTCCAAACATTGGTGGAGATTTCTGGATGAGTTCAAGCACAAGCCACTATAACAAGAAGCTCCTCAAATGTCCAACTTAAGGACTTAAACTAAAAGTGCTAGGTGGGAGACAACCCACCATGGTATGATCGTCCCTTTTCAGTTTTAATTCTATTATGTTTTGTTTGTTTTTGAGATTTTATTGAACCTGGAATCATGCATAGCATTCATATTAGGCATTGCACTCTGCATACTGCATAATCACAAAAAAAAAGCCACGCGACGCGACCGCATCAGCGACGCGTCCGCATCGCAAGGAGAGGGGAGAAAATAAAAACGAACAGAGATTCACGCTGGAGCGTGGCTGGAGGCGTGCCAGTGGCACAAATCGACCCACGCGACCGCGTCGCCGACGCGTCCGCGTCACATGGAAATAATGGCCTCCCACGCCACCGCGTGACCCACACGGCCGCGTGCCCTGATTTTCGACGTAAAAAAGGTGTACAACAAATTATTGTGCGAGAGTGGTGCTGGATTGGTGCTGAACGCACAATTCTACCCACGCGGGTGCATGGCTCACACGTCCGCGTCATTCCCTTCTAAAGCCCACTCACGCGATCGCATGCCCCACGCGATCGCGTCACCCCAAATTTGGCAAATAAAATAATTCAAACAGAGAGTTGTGCAGGCGCGAGGCTGCACTCGCGCTAGAAGCATAACATGTGTCACGCGACCGCGTGACCAACGCGACCGCGTCGATTAACTTAAAGCGCAAGTCACGTGACCATGTGCCCCATGCGTCCGCGTCGCTTGCACTGCACAGCTCAATCCTAATTTGCCAAATATCTTATCTTTTCTTCCCCAATCCTAATTTTTCCCTCCCTCCTTTCTTACTCACTTCTTTCCCTTCTTATTCTTCTTATCTTTCATTTTATTTGCATATTTCATTCATTGCATTTTAATTTAGTGCATATTTTTCTTTTCTTTTCTAAATTTATTATTTTTCCTTTGGTGTTGATTTTCTTATTTAACTGTTGCATCTTTTTTGGTATAACTTTTAGTGACTTGTTTTACAATGTTGGGTGATGCTATTTTTCTGTCAATATCAATCTTTTATGCTACCTGTATTCCTTTTGTATTGACATGAACTTACACTGTCTTTCATTACCCACTCTCTTCCCCATTATTGTACATTTTGTACCACTGGCATGCCATGGCTTCTTTTGTTTTCTCACGTACATGTTGAAACTTCCATGTAAACGAGACCCTTATCATTTGGCATTAACCCATCCATACTTCATTTATTTTCTTATCTTTATTTCTGGGTTACTTTTCTTCCCTTTTTTCTTTCAGGATGGCCACCCGGAGGGGAATCGGAAGACATTTACATGGTTACCATGTGCATTAAAAAAAATATATAATTCAGTATTTGAATAAAGGGGATACAAAAGAATTCCCCAAATGCAAAATAAAGCAATGCACATGGGACAAAATTAAAACTAATACATGAGCATGTAACATCAAAAGTGGGGAAAATATGGGAGAATAGGTAAAGAAGCTTTGCTTTACAAAGTATGTATATTAGGTGAGATCTTAGACTAATCAAGGATTCACTTAATTAGTTCACTTAGCCTTATATATATATCCCTACCTTTACCTCAGCCCCATTACAACCCTGAAAAGACCTCATGATGTTTGCATTGGTATGCTAAATATTTGTTGATTGATTAGATGAAGAACAAGGTTTTAGAAAGAATGACTAGAGAAGGGTAGAGTGATTACCTTATACACTAGAGAGATTTGAGCGCATATACACTACCAGTGAGGGTTCAGTGCTTAATTCTCTGTTCCCTGCTTTCATGAGCTAGCTTCTTACAAGTTTACTTGTCTTTATTTTATATGATTTGAATTAGTGAAATCTAATTTATGTTTGTCTTGGAGAACTTATTTATTTTTAACCAAGTAGGTAGAAACATTTTTGCATGTAGTTGCATTCATATAGATAGGTTGCATTTCATATATCCTACCATTCCTCTCTATCTTTATAGTTTCTCTTGAGCTTAGCATGAGGACTTGCTATTGTTTAAGAGTGGGGAGGTTGATAAACCACTATTTTATGGTTTATCTTGTGCTTAATTGAGTGGATTTTATCAACTCTTTACCCACTTATTCATACTATTTGCATGGTTTTACATTCTCCTTCCCGATTTTGTGCTATAATTGAAAACATGCTTCTTTGGGTTTTATTTTCTTTTATTTAATCCTCTCTTATTACCATTAGATGCCTTGATATGTGTGTTAAGTGATTTCAGGGATTACAGGGCAAGAATGGCTTAGAGGATGGAAAGGAAGCATGCAAAAGTGGAAGGAATACAAGAAGTTGAAGAAACTGCAAAGCTGTCAGCCTGACCCTCTCGCACTAAAACGACCATAACTTGAGCTACAAAGATCCAAATGATGCGGTTTGACTTGCGTTGGAAAGCTAACGTCCGGAGCTTCGATTTGATATATAATTTCCCATAGTGGCCGTATAGGTGACGCGAACGCGTCATCCACACGGACACGTTGCATCTGCTAAAATCAGCGTGGCAGATTTCGCAAACAGCGAATCCTGGGCTATTTTCGGCCCAGTTTCAAGCCCAGAAAACACAGATTAAAGGCTGCAAAGTGGAGGAATGAAGGGGACACTCCAGATTAGACTCATAATTCATAATTTTAGATTTTAGATGTAGTTTTTAGAGAGAGAGGTTCTCTCCTCTCTCTTAGGATTAGTATTTAGGATTTCTCTTAGTTTTAGGATTGCTTCTCAATCACAAGTTCAATATTTTCTTTTATTTATTTTTCCAATTTAGTTTATAAACTTTTTCATGTTACATTTGATTTTCTATTTAATATATCTTGAGGTATTTCAGACTTATATGTCACTGATGCTTGGTGTCTATCCAAATTATTTTCATTCAAGTAGATTTTATTCCCTTTTGGCTTTGGTTGATTAATTGGTGACTTTTGAGTTATCAAACTCATTGTTGATTGAAAATTGGGATTCTTCAAGAATTGATTCGAGATCCAATAACTCTAACTTTTTCCAAGGAAAGACTGGGACTTGAGGATTCGAATTAATTCATCCATTTAACTTACCTTCATAGTTAGAGGTTAACAAAGTGGGAGAAAAATCCAATTCTCATCACAATTGATAAGGATAACTAGGATAGGACTTCCAATTCTTATACCTTACCAAGAGATTTTATTATTGTTAATTTATTTATCATTTAAATATACCTGTGGCCATTGCCCAAACTTCAAAACCCCGATTTACAATCTTCATAACCAATAATAAGAACATACTTCCCTGCAATTCCTTGAGAAGACGACCCGAGGTTTAAATACTTCGGTTATCAATTTATTTAGGGGTTTGTTACTTGTAACAACCAAAATGTTTGCACGAAGGGATTTTTGTTGGTTTAGAAACTATATCTACAACGCGTTTATGAAATTCTTTACTAGCAAAAATCCTAACGTCAGCGTCAAAGGATTTTTCCATCACAAAAGGAGCCATAGTCCCTATTCCCTTCTTGCCAGGCGCAACCTTCCTCTTCTTCCAAGGCGACGGGGGCATGATCTCATGAATATCGTCTACGGGCCGAGCTCCTACCACCTCGTAGGGCCCTCTGGCCTTGGCCCCTAAAGCATCGCCCAAGTCAACGACCTCTTCGACTTAGGGCTGCTCCTCATCTTTGTCCTCAATAAGAAAGACAACCATTAAATTCTCCATAGTAATGAGACTGCCTGCCATATCAACTACAAAGAAGAAAGCTCGTGAAGCCTAATGAAAACAAAAATAAGAAAAAACAATGTAAAAATCCAAGATACCTACCCACATACTGGCGACCGAGATCCTAATCACTTATCACATGTTGAGGGTTCAATGGCCTTTTCCTAAATAGGCCATCAACACCTCCATGATGTTCTTGCTTTCTTGGTTCAAACTCATGTAAGTCACTTTTACGAGGTAATCGACTGTAGCCTTATCCTTCTAGAAAGTGGGGAACTTGTGCTCCCCTACCAAGGTCAACCAAAAGGGGTGATGACCCACGGTTGGCCATACCTTAAAGTATTCCTCCTTGAACCCGTGAAATGAGTCGTACAAAAAACCAATGTTCTTTTGGCCCTAAACAAACCGGAAGGGCATGCACCCCTTTTTAATTTCTCCTCCCGATGAAGCACAGTGAGGAGGAAGAAGAACAGAAAGACCTCCACCATAGTAGGGATCTCTAGATACTCGCACATGAGCTTGAAGCACCTAATAGCATCCTAGCTATTAGGATGGAGTTGTAACAGGGAAACACTATACCGGCTCAGAAGCTTGATGATAAAATTAGAGAATGAAAATCGAAACCCAACAGCATCAAACATGGGTTTGTAAACCCACATCTTGTTGGGAACTCGGGGAGTGTTTGAGTTGATGTAACAGATCCGTTCATAAGGCTCGGGAAGGGAAAGCTCATACTGTTCCTTCGTGGCACCCCATCATAGATCGCTAGGACATCCCGAAGTTCTTGCAGATCCACCTCATGAGACATGAGGGTCCCCACCACCTTCGTATTGCAAAAGAAATACATTCAGGGCACGCCTCCGCCGGAAAGACAAGTCCCCTAGGCTCGGCCCTCCTCTACGCCATACCTACAAATGGGGGCACCACCACCATGAGCCTACAAGCTACGGCCAAAACACAAAGGATGGCTGGCCTAAACCCTAGGACAGAAAGGCAGTGGCACCCCCCTAAACCACCAAATGCCACTGCCATGGTGGTGTCTATCCAACATAGCCAATGCAACAAAATAAATAAAAGAACAAAACGAGACTTATGGCAAAGCAAATAAAGACTTACTTCGACAACGATGGTGATGAGAGAGTGATAGGGAATAGAGACTGCCTGAGCAAGCGAAACAGAGTCCAAAGTAGATGAGAAAAGTGGAAAAATGAGTTGAGAAAAGTGGCGAAGCATGCAAGAAAGAAGGAGTGGAACTAGAAGTGTAGAGAAAGCAAAACTAAAGCCAAGTTTTAAATGGAAGGACCCAAAAAAGGTGAATTCAAAGGACTGGAGGGACAATATGGTAAATTTGGCCCCATGGCAATAAATGCCACTTCCCATCGAACTGACGTGACGCCTCGAAACATGCGAGCACGTCCCCCACAATCAAGAGCTTCTGGAAACCGTTCGTCTCCAACTGAACTTCCGTGACCGACACCACCTCAGGATCCCTGAAATGTGGAAACGCTGTTAAAACTCAGCATGTCACGTTTGGAGGGCTACTTTCCGGGCCTGGGTTCTAGACTCGATGGACGGACCCCAGACCAAACTCGTCAGGGACTCGCACGGTAATCCAACTTATCCCGAGAAATCCGCTTGTGCCATCTCCGTTACTTAATATCGTAGATACACATTGTATCTTTCTAATTTAAGGAATACCAAAGTCTTATAAGAAGGGAACCACGATTCTCCCATGGTATGCATCATAACCCTAACTTTCGATCTCATGGACAGTTTTCTAGCTTTGGCATCAAAGTGTTATTGCATGTCCAACCACTATCCAATTCTCACTCAATGCTCCGGAGAGCCACAACAATTATACACCCACTGTTTGGTTGAGGTTCCATCGAGTTAGGTTAGACCTGAATGGATTTATTGAATTTTTTTAAATCACATCTTTAGAAAATAATTCTATCATAATAACTTTTGAATAGCAAAATTAGGACATTAGACATACTATCGATATAATTCTCAAAATATTTACACAATATTTCGATATAGTATTTCTTTATTTTTATCTATTAAACTTATCCTAATAGTTACAAAATTATTTGTTATTATTTTTTAACAATATATTATTATTTTCTAATACTCAATATTATTATTATTATTATTATTATTATTATTATGATAATATTTAGTAAATATATATAAAATTTATTCTAATATTTATTTATTATGCACTATACATTTTTTTAAATCACGTCTAAGTATTATGTGAATTTTTTTTTATTTTATAGATTTTTGATATCAATATAAAAAACAAAAAATATATATATAAATTAAATACAGCAACAACAAAGCCTTGTCCCACTAAGTGGGGTCGGCTACATGAATCAAACGACGCCATTGTGCTCTGTCATGTATCATGTCTACAGAGAGACCGTTTACATGTAGATCTCGTTTGACCACCTCATGGATGGTCTTCTTAGGTCTTCCTCTGCCTTTCACCCTTTGTCCATCTTCCATCTCATCCACCCTCCTGACTGGATGTTCTATCGGTCTTCTTCTCACATGTCCAAACCACCTGAGACGCGATTCAACCATCTTTTCCACAATGGGTGCTACTCCAACTCTCTCCCTTATATCTTCATTCCTTATTTTATCCAATCGCGTATGACCACTCATCCATCTCAACATCTTCATCTCTGCCACACTCAGCTTATGTTCGTGCTCCCCTTTAGCCGCCCAACACTCCGTACCATACAGCATAGCCGGTCTTATAGCGGTGCAATAGAATTTACCTTTAAGTTTTAAAGGCACTTTTTTGTCGCATATAAAACCAGATGCAGTCCGCCATTTTGACCAACCTGCTTGGATCCTATGATTTACATCATGTTCAACCTCTCCATTATCCTGTATGATGCACCCAAGATACTTAAAACTTTTAACTTTTCGTAGGATGTTCTCTCCAATTTTCACCTCTATATTGGAGTTTTCCCTTCTCAGACTGAACTTACATTCCATATATTCCGTCTTGCTACGGCTTATGCGCAGACCATACACTTCTAGAGCTTCTCTCCATAACTCCAACTTCTTATTTAGGTCTTCCCTTGACTTTCCCATAAGGACGATATCATCGGCAAAAAGCATGCACCATGGCACAGGCTCTTGGATGTGCTCTGTGAGTACTTCCAAGACTAATGTGAAAAGGTAGGACTTAAGGATGATCCCTGGTGTAATCCTATACCAATAGGGAATTCCTCTGTCACACCACCTTGAGCTTTCACACTAGTTGTGGCCCCATCATACATGTCTTTAATTGCCCGAATATATGTGATCCTTACTCTCCTCTTTTCTAAAACCTTCCATAAGACCTCCCTTGGTACCCTATCATACGCTTTTTCCAAATCAATAAACACCATGTGTAGATCCCTTTTATTACTACGATACCTCTCCATCATCCTTCTTAATAGGTATATCGCTTCAGTGGTAGATCTGCCTGGCATAAATCCAAATTGGTTCTCTGTTACTTGTGTCTCTTTTCTCAACCTCCGTTTTATCACCCTTTCCCATAACTTCATAGTATGACTCATAAGCTTAATCCCTCTATAATTTCCGCAACTTTGTATATCCCCCTTATTCTTGTAGATAGGTACCAAGGTGCTCTTTCTCCACTCATCAGGCATCTTCTTTGACCTTAAAATCTCATTAAAAAGCTTGGTTAACCAGTTGATGCCTTTTCCTCCAAGACCTTTCCAAACCTCAATCGGGATATTATCAGGTCCTACTGCCTTGCCATTTTTCATCTGCTTTAGAGCCTCTTTTACCTCGAAGTCTCGAATCCTTCGATAGTAGTCAAAGTTTTGATCTTCTTCCCTTGTGCATAATCGACCAAGGCTCGGAAGAGTCTTCTGTCCCTCATTAAATAACTCGTAGAAGTAGCTCTTCCACCTTTCATTAATCTTCTCCTCTTGAGCCAACACCTCTCCATCCTTATCCTTTATGCACTTAACCTGGTCCAAATCTCTCGTTCTTCTTTCCCGGCTCTTTGCAATTCCATATATACCTTTTTCTCCTTCTTTCGTGCCCAAAGACTGGTAGAGACCCTCATATGCTCTTGTTCTTGCTTCACTTACAGCCACTTTTGTCTCTTTCTTAGCCGCCTTATATTTTTCCCAGTTATCTGCATTGCGGCATAAAGACCACTCTTTAAAGCATTCCCTTTTTATCTTTATTTTTTCTTGTATACTCGCATTCCACCACCAGGACTCCTTGTCTCTTGGTCCTATTCCTTTAGATTCACCAAAACTTTCTTTTGCTGTTCTTCTAATAACTTCTGCCATCTCCCTCCACATCTCTTCCGCGCTTCCATTCCCATCCCACTTTGCCTCTTCTCCTACCCGTCTTAGGAAGCTTCTTTGTTCCTCACCTTTCATCCGCCACCACCTCGTCCTTGGGTTCTTCGTATGATGTCTTTTCCTCAACTTTTGCTCAACGCGAAAATCCATAACGAGCACCCTATGTTGTGTTGTCAAACTCTCTCCCGGGATAATTTTACAGTTAATGCAAAATTTCCGGTCGACTCTCCTCAACAAGAAGAAGTCGATTTGAGAGCTTGTCATGCCACTCTTATAGGTTATAAGATGTTCGTCTCTCTTTTTAAAACATGTATTTGCGATGAGAAGATCAAAAGTTGAGGAAAAGTCCAAAATAGTTTTACCCTCGGCATTGATCACCCCGAAACCATGGCCTCCGTGAATACTCCCATATCTAGTCACTTCTCTCCCAACATGGCCATTTAAATCTCCTCCTAAGAAAATCTTATCTCCCAAAGGTATGCCTTGAACCAAACTCTCTAGATCCTCCCAAAACCTTATCTTGTGTTGTTCGTCCGAACCCACTTGCGGTGCATAGGCGCTAATCACATGGAAAGCACCTCCCTCCACCACAAGTTTGATAGAGATGATCTGATCTCCCACCCTCTTGACTTCAACTACGTCCTTCTTCCACTGCTTATCCACAATTATTCCAACTCCATTCCTATTCTTCACCTTTCCTGTATACCAAAGTTTGAAACCAGAAGAATCCAACTCCCTAGCCTTTGCACCAACCCATTTCGTTTCTTGTAGGCACATAATGTTAATCTTCCTCTTTGTCATGGTGTCCACCACCTCCATGGACTTTCCTGTTAGAGTGCCTATGTTCCATGTCCCAAATCTCAACCTTTTGTCGCTTCGACCTTTACCTTTTCCTTTGTGAACTAGCTTATTTACCCTCGTCCGTTCATGAAAACGTGAGAACCCTTGCTCATTTAACACTACATCCGGGCACCGATGCAGCGGCTCTTGCTTTGACACCGTACTCGAGCCATACGGCGCGTTGCTTCCGGGCAACGACCTAGCTTTAGCGCAATAATGTCTTTGATTCATGTCATGGGGGGTTCGGCTATATTTTTACGTTGGTTGCCGAAGACCTAACACAACCCTCCTCCTTTATCCGGGCTTGGGACCGGCTATGTACCGCAAGTGTAACATAGGCGGAGTTATATATATAAATTAAATATACTGATAAATATTTTATTTTAAAAATCTATTTTAGATATAAATATAAAAGATAAATATTTTTTATACATTCTAGAAGAATATACACAATACACTAGTTCTTTCTAAAAAGTAAAAACAATTAAATTATACCAAAATCTAGTAGAAAAATTCTTCAACCCAATCAAAATAGCGCAAAATGGTGAAAACTTAGGTGATGTCGACTTTGTGTGAAATTGATACCTAAGAGTCATTAGATGAAAATTTAGCCAAATCAATCAAATTATCTAATAGTTTTCAGGTATCAACTTCACGACTTCATTTGAGTTTCTACCAGGTGAAATAGAATGGGTCGAACTAAATTTGCTATCACTATCCGCAATCCACGGTCACAAACCTCAAATAAAAGAGCAACCGTTCGATTTGCATCGTACGCTTTTCATGAAATCTGGAAACCTCCCCTTCCCACCACTGCAAACAAACGTAGCACACACTAAACAAAATACACTCATTGTAAACTGTGACACTTTTTATCCCTTTCGTCCCCCGCTTCGAATTCGAAGGGAGAAAGAAGAACCCCAAAAATTCTGTTAAACATAAAAAAAAAGGAACAAGATTGAGCCTTTTATACGCCCGAAAAGAGAAAGTACAAGTTCGGTTCGATTGGGTTCAGTTACTGTCTCCGCCAAGGTGTTCCGCCGCCTGAAATGTTTCCGGCACCACCGGAAAGAGACGCTGTCGTAACAATCTCTCGCTACAGGTAGCGACTTTGAACTGAAGATCCGAAAAGAAGAAACGTTGTCAAGAACGATGGAAACTCCGAAGAAGAGCCAAACCAAGCTGACCCGAACCCAATCCTCTCTTCTACGATGTTCTTCCCCAACCGCCCGATCCCCCATCCACGACGAACAGAACCTTCTAGAAGATGAAGAGAAGAATGACGGTAACAGCAAGAAAACGAAGATTAAGAGCAAGAGCAAGAAGAGCATCAAACCCGGTTCGAACCGGTTGATTTCTGGACCGGTACTTGGCTTCTTTGGTGCATGCTTTCTCTCCTTCTACCTCTTCTACTTCCTCTCTTTCAGATTCTCCCAGGAGGTACCAACTTCGGAGAACGTTCTCCTCGCGCTGATCTTCGTGGCCGTTTTTCTCTACCTCATCTCAAAGAACAGAGCCCTGATCCACCAAACCGGTGCGGCTCTGAGAAGACTCAGTTTCTCCAGCGGCGGATCCGCTAGGCCGGTTCAGTGGTCTATCGGGGACTCAGAGGGGGAACAAGAGAATCAAGAAGAGAAAAGTGCTGAGAAGGAAGGTGTTGAGTTCTTCAGCAACGGTGATTTCTACGAGGGGGAGTTCTCCGGTGGAGTAGGCGGAAGGAAGAGCAATGGTTTCGGTGTGTACCATTACTTTGTGGGTGGAAGGTATGAAGGGGAATGGGTTGATGGAAGGTATGAGGGGTTTGGGGTTGAAGGGTGGGCCCGGGGGAGCCGCTATAAAGGACAGTATAGGCATGGGTTGAGGCATGGGTTTGGGGTTTATAGGTTCTACGCTGGAGACTCCTATGCTGGGGAATGGTTTAATGGACAGAGCCATGGGATTGGAGTTCAAAGTTGTAATGATGGCAGCTCCTATGTTGGAGAGTTCAAGTTTGGTGTCAAGCATGGTCTTGGGTGTTACCATTTTAGGTGACTTTAATTTCTTTCGTTTTTTATTTATTTATTTGTTGATTACATTACACAGTTAAAATCTCGTGCATACTACTTGAATTGCTCACCACTAAACAACTCCCAGTGGCTTTCGTGTTTTTGCTTGATTCATTGAAAACTTGGTGCTGAGTTTGAAGAATTTGTGTTTTTTATTTTGCAATCCTTTTAGTGGATTTGATTTTAGTTGAATAATGAACAGACTCTTTGGGGTGTACAGTTTTTGATCCGTGATGATAGAACAGTGACTCTTTTTTGATGTTTTGTCGATTAAATCATTGGTGGGTTTGTCCCTGAGATTGGATTTCTTGGACATCCAGGTTTTCCTCGTGGCTCCATTTTAGTTAGATTTTTAGGTTTCATTTCTTTTTCTCCTTTTGAGCACATGGGAAGAGTTCTCTTTAGATTTTTAATTTTTAATCAAGACTTAGTTGGATGGGGTACCTAATGTTAGTTATTTTCATCCTTATGCAATTGAAATTATTCTATGCTTTGAAGACCCCAATTTGGATGTCCTATTTGCTGATTTTTTATTTTATATTATGCAAATATTGATTGATTTATATTTTCCTTGTTCAACGATATAAGTGATGATTTCTAAGTCATTGTTTATACCCATTGACTATTTGACATAATAATAGTTTTATAGTATCAGTTGACCGTAACAGCTTTGGATTTAGTTACTTTGACATAATATTAAATAATTTACAACTTTGTGCAGGAATGGAGATAGATATGCAGGGGAGTATTTTGGAGACAAAATACATGGGTTTGGTGTGTACCACTTTGCCAATGGGCATTGTTATGAGGGAGCATGGCATGAAGGGCGTAGGCAAGGTTATGGGTTGTATACTTTCCGAAATGGCGACAAGAGATGTGGTGAATGGGATTCTGGCAACCTCAAGAACAATCTACCAACAATAACTGATGCTGTGCTTCGAGCTGTTCAGGTAATTGTCGGCTTAAAGCCTAAAATATGTTATTGTCCTACATGATTAGGAAAATACATTTGTATTAGGAATTTTCACACAAATAACTACGGTTGCCGTATGATTATCTACAGTGGAATCTTTCTTTGTTTCTTTTCCTTCTTTTTCTTTTTTTTTTTTCCTTTTTAGTTTTGGCTGCTTTGAATAGTGACAATGTCACCTCATTCTAACGCAATGTTTGGTTAACTTAGATCTGCTACTAAGTATAATTGGCCATTTTATTCATATTTCTTCCTATTTGTAATATGTCACTTTAGTCATTGATATGGTAATATGGTATCAATCAAGGAACTGAAAACCATACGGTTTTTTGGTGTAGAAAAAGTTATAGGTTAATGTTAACTGAAAAATATTGACCAAAATTCCTGTATTTAATAGTTATAATATTTTTCCCCCTTTTTTGTGTGTAAATTTGGTTAATTCTTAAATTAACCTAATTTTCACAATGATGGAGGTTGATAGTTTACCATTCAGTTATAATTTAATGTAGAAATTATACTAAAAATTCTTGTAATTAACTTTGTAGAAAAATGTGAAAAATTCACATAGATATAAATTTAACATGAGAACCAAATAAATTTGGCTGGATCTTTCCGAAATTCATTTGATGCTGTTTCTCGAGTCATAAGCGAATGTTAAATTATGGTGGTTGAAATGCAGGCTGCTAGGAAAACAGCAGAAGATGCTGTGAAAGTTGACCGAAAGGATGACCAGGTGAACAAAGCAGTAATTGCTGCCAACAAAGCTGCAACTGCTGCAAGAGTTGCTGCAGTCAAAGTCGTTCAGAACAGAATGGGTAGGAAATTTTGTGATACTCATCTCTAAGAAGTAAATAGAGTTTAGGGGTGTTAAAGCTTTTGTTTGGAAATTGTAAATTTTACTAATTGTTAAGTACTTGAAAGGGTCACCCCGGTGAGCCAAAATGGCTCGTGGGAGGGTGAAGATGAAGAGTGTGTTTTAGATGTTTGTTTCACGAAAATGCAAACTTGTATATATAGGTCATGTAATATCAAATTATCAAATGATAAGTGAAAAGTCGAAAAAAAAAAAAAAGAAGGAAATGTACTTTCTTGAAGAAAGTAATAGCAAGTGGTAAGTAAAGGTCTAAAACGTACAGAAAGGAGGATTATGCTTTGTTCAAAGAAATATTTGTGAGAGGAGAAAAGGAGGTATATTTTATATTAAATGTTATTCAGTCAATTAGATGCAATTCGGATTATTAGATAAACTAGTATATGTTCCTGTACTCTGAACGGAATAATATATAAAATTATATAAAAAAATTTATTAAAAATTAAATAATATATATAGTAATTATTATTATAAATATTTTATAAGGTTATAATTAAAATCAAAATTTCATAATTTTTAATATTAAAATATTAAAAATAATTAGTATATGTCTTAATTAATTTGAATTTGTTAAGTGATCGTTTCATTCGTTCGCTTAAACAACTATTAGAAATTAGAATCTCGCCTTGTGTATATAGCAATCCATTAACTAGCGATAAACTCTTAATAAATGGAGTATCAATACATGGTTAGACTTAGCAGAAGTTTCTGAATACGCAGGTACCCGATCCGTCCATACTCGGATAGAGAGAGTAATAGCTTGACCCCATTCGAGGCAGATTTTGTTCAGGACAGGGCATGGTCGGGTTTAGGATGTACTCGCTCCGGATATATACATATAAACACTTTTTATGAATTAGGATTTTCCTCACATCACATATTCAGTGATTCATAGCTTTAGTTACTCTATAGCCATGCAAGATAAACTCAGTCATCCTCACTCAAAACTTTCTTCTTCTCGGCTGTCATCGTTGTTGTTGAGTCCATCGCCGCCTACCCCTTCACAACTCCCATCTTCTTCCTTCACAGCCAGAGACGGACCCACGTTTAATATACAAATTTTTTTAAAAAAATTAATACTTATATACATATATACCACTTATTATATTATATTTGTCTCAAAATAAAATATAAATAGTTCTTTTGTATTTTATGTTAAAAAATAGTTTGTTAAACTTAACACATAATAATAATTAAATATTACTGAACAAAGTAGATGTCACAATAATTATATTACTAATTGAAAAAAAAATCAATTTAATCAGAGAAAATTTTTATTGAAAATAGATAATTAAAAATCATCAATGAATAAAAATAAATAAGATATAATACATTAAAGAATAATTTTGGTAGTATAAATAATAAAATTAAATTATTATATACAATTTTTACTTTTTACCTTATTATGATTAAAGTTAACATTAATGGTAAAAAACTAATTTTAAATAGACAAATTTGAATTTTACAACATAATTAAAGCACAATTCATAATTTTTTATTTTGTGATTCATCAACATTTTTTAAATTTTTTGGTTCAGTCTTCTATATTTTATGATTGATAAATTTTTTTTACAAAATACAAAGTATATAATTAATTAAAAAATCAAGAAAAAATTATAAAAAATCAAATAAAAGATAAAAAATACAGTAAACATTTATTTCGAAACTAAAAATGATTTGTTAATTGTGCTAAAAATTCTAAAAATTTGTATCTTATTATATAATCAATTTTGTTACTCACTTTAATTTTATTATTCATTTATTGTATCTAAAAAAAGTATATAATGTCACACTTATTTTAAAAAAGATAAAACTCTTTAAATACACGGTATAATATATAATTTAAGAACAATAAAATAAAAATATCTAAACTTTTATAATAGTATTTGAAATTTTCAATGACGATAATACAAAGTGTTTAAATCGATCAAATGAATTCAATAGTTATCATTTGCACATCTTATTTAAATTTGAATTTTAAAATTTAATTTGTATTTTTTTCTAATATAAATTATTTTTGACAAAAAATAGAGAAGAAAATTATTAGACTAAAAAAATATCCTATTAAAAAATTATTATAAAGAGATTTATAATTAGAGAAGAAAAGAATAAAAGTATTAATAATAATTAAGAAAAATAAATGAAATTTGTATTAAAGAATGTTAGGAAAGAAATAATAAAGTTCATATTAATAATAATAATATTGAGGAATGATGTTGCTTCTTTAGGCTTCTAACCTTTGTTTTTGGCAATATTTTTTTCTTTTTTTTGCTTTTTTTTTAAATTATCAAGTCATAAAAAAATAAAGAACAATTCAAAAAAACGAAAACAATAAGATCGAAAACAGTAAAATTAATAGTAACTATACAAATTAAAATACATAGGAGAAAAACAAACTATTATATAATAAAATTAACATGAGTATATTTCTTCAGCATTAAATAAATAAAGTTAACGCACAATAAAATTACATATAAAGAGAAAAAAAAGAGTTAAAATATTCAAAGTGATAAAAAAATTATTTTATAGAAGACTATAAAATAATGAACTTCTAACTAAATTAAATTGTATTTATTATTATTAAAAAAGGTAAGAGAGAGCAGTAGAGAAAATGTTTGTGTGTATTCAAGTTGTGTAGAATGATACAATATAGAATGGTATTTATAGGTGCTAAGAGAATCGAAATAATAAAGATGTAATATCCTATAATAAATATTTAGATATGTTAAATAATGCTAATTGATCTAATTGATCCTAATTATACTCTAACAATTATATTCAATTAATTGATATACATAATATTAAATTGTGTGATACTTAAATATCTAATCAAATCAATTAGTTGATATAATTAATCCACCGTAATAAATTGTATTTAATGTATTAAAAAGAAATAAAAACATTCTAAGAAGCAATGCCACGTCAAATTTATCATTATTAAGTGCAAAAATTTGATTTTTATATGATAGAATAGATAGATAGATATCTCATTATTTGTATTTTAATTTATCTATTATATATATTTTTTATATTTACCACTCAATATATTAAAATACAATTTATGTTTAGATAAGAATTACATAGATATTTAATTAAAAGGGTATTTTATTTTTTAAAATACAATAACAGTTTTAATTTCTTTTATTTTTCTTTTTACATTTTTTTTTGTGTTTTTTAAATAAAAGACAAACCTATAGCAAAAATAAGAAGAGATGATAGTATTTATTGAAAAGAAAAAAATAAATATAATTAAAATTCGTACATTCAAAATGTGTTTGAACTTTAAAAAATGAGATGAGACTGTTGAGACATGAGAACACACAAACACTTGATTTCAATGAATCTGTTTACAGAATTCAACTCAGTGTTATTTAACTTTTTATTTTCTTCTCTTTTATTTCATATGAATTTATCAGTGCCAAATATGTATCATATATAGTATTTTTTAACTCCATCCTAATCTATACATTATCTTTGCTAAACAAAATATAAAAGAAAAAAAAGACAGCAAATAAATTAAAATTATTATTATCTAAAGAGAAAATAATAGATTAGTATTTTTGTATTTTAAATGAATTAAGATCTAAATGAAAGATAACGTTAATTTAAAAAAGTTAAATTAAAATTAACTCAAATATTGATATTTAAATTATAAAAAAATTGATTTTCATATTTTATAAAATATTATACTCGCGGTAATTATAAATATGACGCTTCTTGAAATTAAATAAAGTAACACAGATAAAATAAATAAAAAAAATAACTTAATCTTGTATAAAATTTACCTATAAAATTATGTACTAAAAAATAAATTTAATTTTAGTATATTAATAATATAAAATATTTTATATAATCATTCAATTCAATTAGATTTATCTATTTAGATTATTATTGAAAAATAAATTTAATATACCGACATACAATTATTTTAAATTAAGCAACAATTATCAATACTATATAAGAGACACACTATTCCATTAAGAGTGATTGCCATAAGGAATAATTTTCTAATTTTTTATACTAATATTGAAAAGTTTATATAATACTATATAATAATATTATCATTATCAATACTATAAAAAAAATTACCGTGCTAATATAATATTATCAATATTATATAAATCATCTTTGTATTTATTTTTCTTTCCGTATATAATATTTAATTAACACATTAAGATATATATAATATTTCGTTAATACATATATAATATAAAGTGATTTACAAATTATTTTATTGAATATTATAAATTATAGTGATTTATAAATTATTATTAATTCGTATATAATGTATAATTAAATTTAGTGAATTCAATTAGAATAAATAACAAATTATTTATTTTATTTCAGACTTTATAAATGAATAAATTAATTAACTAATATAATAAATTACAATTAATGTAGTAAAATTAATTAAGTAATATATATTATAATAAATTATATTAATATTTAAATATCTAATCAAAGCAATTAGCTGATATAATTAAGTCATGATAATAAATTGTATTGAATGAGTTAAAATAATTAAATCTAGAAACACTCTCCGAAATATGCCACATCAGCTTCATCATTAAGTGTAAAAATCTGATTTTTATATAATAAAATAGATATTTGAAGGAGATGCTAGATAAACGGATTTTTTGATGTTATAAAATAAATAAAAAATATTTTTAGAAAAATATTATTTCATTTTAAATTTCAGGATTTGAGGCAAACTGTAAAATTTACTTAAGTTTGGCTTATGGTCAGTTTGGCTAAACTTCTTAAATAAGTTCTTTTGAAAAAGGAACTTAAATAAGTTCTTTTGAAAAAGGAACTTAAAATATAAAGATTTTTATTAATAATAATTTTAAATAAGTTATTTTGTATTTGAAAAGTTATTATAGAAATTCTTAGTTTAAAGTTGTGCATTAAATAAGAGTGATAAAATAGTTTTTGAAAATAGGATAAGTCACATTTTTTAATTTTCTTAAAAGCTCTTAAATAACTTTTTAAAAAGTTAAAAGTTTATCTAAAAAATTATACCAAACACTATTAATATCTTTAAAAGTATAAAAAATTATACCAAACACTATTAATATATTTTATTATACTCATTAATATCTTTAAGAGTATAAAAAATATTTTTTGTTTTAAAGTTAATCAATATTAGTGTATTAATACTTATTAACATGCTTATTGATTAAATCTTTTTATACAAATTTAATAAATACACACATTAAACTACATATAGGTACAATAGTATTAAATTTAAAATAAAAATATTTGTTAATGTTAATATTTTATTGTACTCGTTAATATTTGTTAATAATATTTTTATAGTATTCGTTAATATTTTTTATCGTACTCTAAAGATATTATTGAGTATAATAAAAAATATTAACTGGTAATATTTTTATAGGGTAATGAATATTTAATTATGATGTAAAATAGAAGAATAAAGAACGTTATATATGTATATATTATATACTTATATAAAAATATATTTCAAGTGGATGTTGAACTAAAAACCTGTCACCCTTACCAAAAAAAAAAAAATTAAAGACCTCTCACTAGATACAAAAGATCTTTAATCACTAAAAGAAGATTATTAATTGATAATTTAATTCGTTTTTTTATATAAAAGTTAATTCTATTTTAAATTATCATCAAATTATATAATAATATTGCATCTTTTTATACCCCGCGGGTAGGATTGTGTATTCGAAGGTTAAGAACGGATAGGGTTAGGATTGAGATATCTTCAACTCGCAGGTAGCGTTAAAGTTGGATCCAAACCCCTACCCTACCCTACTCATTACCGCCCCTAAAATAAATACTAGAAGGAGATGTTAGATAAATGAATTTTTTACTGTTATAAAATAAAAGAGAGTTTTTTTAAACATTTTAATTTTAGTATGGAGAGAGGGTTGGTGTATAGCAGGGTTATGAAGGTATATGGTGTTTCATCAGGGTATGAGAATTGCGCAAGACAAATCGGATCGTCTAATTGGAGGTACTGTAATCGAACGGACCTAGTACAGACGGTACAGAAAATTCTGGGTCCAATTTGTGTACTAGCTTCACGTGGCACGCATGCAGCTGGGCTCCGATTGGCTTCGATGCTTCTAATAACCTTTAGAATGTTACCCCCTTCCCAGCAGCATTATTTTCACCCTCACACACAAATCTCCTTCTGTTTGCTCCCTAACCCCACAATCATCTCCATCTCCATTTTAAAAAAAATTTCTAAGTCCAGAAAATTTTGAGTTCGATTTCAGTATCCACCAAATTCTGCTCCACACAAATTGGACCGTCTGATTTGTGTCCTTCTTTCTCTGCAATAAAATCGGATGGTCCAATTTCTTCCCACTAAAATAAAAAATTGAACGCCGTCACAGTAGTGTATATCCTTCTAATACTCCATAACTCAGCGTAACTTACATGTCAACCTCATAAAAAAAATTAGCCCATTTTTCTTAGAAAATATTATTTTTATTTTTATTTTTCAGGATCTAAGACTGGTAAAATTTGCTGAAATTTGCCTTAGTCTTAAGTAAATTTTCTTGCACACTTTTTTATTGTTATTTTTTTTCTATTTTACGTCATAATTAAATATGTATTACATTATAAAAATATTTATTACAATAAAATAATTATTCATTAATATGTTTTATTATACTCATTATTATCTAGAGTATAAAGAATATATTTTGTTAAATTTAATCAATATTAGTATATTAATATTCGTTAACATGCTTATTAAATAAATTTTTTATACAAATTTAATAAATATACACATTAGTGTGTGACTGCATTTTAATACATTAGTATTAGTTAAATCTAAAATAAAAATATTTATAAATATTAATATTTTATTGTACTCGTTAATATTTGTTAATAGTAATTTTTATAATACTCGTTAAATTTTTATCATACTCAAATTATTAATGAGTACAATAAAAAGTATTAACGAGTAATTATTTTATTGAATTTTTTATATTTTTATAGGGTAATGCATATTTAATTATAGCGTAAAAAAAAGATAAAGATAAATATAATTTAAAAACGACAAATGGGTATACGTGGCAAGAAGTTTGCCTAAGGTTAAAGTGAGTAGATTTCATACGGTTCGTCTAAGTTATAGGCAGGGACAGATCCAGAAATGTTAACATAAAGACCAATAATATATATATATATATATATATATATATATATATATATATATATATAATGTAAGAAAATATATGCAAATAAATTATAATGTAAGATGCATTATAAAAATATACCGATAGAGAATATATATTTAAAGTACAAAATAATTTGTACCTTTTACTAACGAAATGGTGCACGTCGATTCTTCATATCATAAAATTCATCGAAAATAAAATCTGTGTCAAATCTTTCAACAATCTTTTTCTCAATGTAAATCGAAAGACAATTAGCAAGAAATTAATCTTCTATTTTGTTTCTGAGTCTATTTTTCACAATATTCATAGTTGAAAAAGATCTCTCAGTTGTAGCAGTTGAAATAAGGAGAGTTAATATCAAGTGAATCAAACGATCAATCAAAGAATATGTTAAAGACTTTTCTATCTTCGTTAATCCTTGACATAACTCCGAAATTGTGCACAAGTTAGTTAATTCAACATGATTAAGAATATCAAGTTCATAATGTTGAGCTTGTATTCTAATGTAAAATTTTTCTTGGTCACTGAAGTCACCTAGATAAAACCGTTTTACTAATTCACATACTTTGTTAACACTAAAGAACTTATAATTATCTCTGGGATTTAAAGTTGAACTTAAAGTAAGCAATTCCACCATATTATCATTGAATCTTCCATTAATCTCTTGCAATTATGTATCAATTACAGTAGAAATAAATTAACACGGTAATGATGCTCCACTGAAATTTGGTCAACAATTTTGCGAGTTCGACCTCTTCTAGGAATATGCAATGCATTCATATCAGGAACTTCAACTTCATATTTCTCACAAAATAATATAACTTCTTTTATGAAAGTCTCCCAACTTGATTCTCTCATTCTTTGGATTAAAGTTTTGGTAGTAAAAACCAGAGTTAAAGCATTCAATATGTCTTTATTTTTTCGTTGCAAAGCTTGACAAAGATCAAGACTAACTTCCAAAATATTTCTCATCAAATAAAAAATAAAGACAAATTTAAAGGATGTGATAGCATCATAAGCAACACTAGCATCACCATAAATAGAGAAATTACCTTCTTCGGTGCTTCTTTCAAGAACTTCAAAAGTAGCATCAAACATGCATAGCAAGCTACGTACAGAATTCAAATGAGACCCCCATCTAGTATCTCCAGCTCTTTGCAAAGTACCAATTTAATTAAGTACATTACCTGTCACAATTTGATCGTGGGAAATTAAGTTTGCAATATTATTTGCTAGAGCAACCCTTAACTGATCATGACGTGTAGGAGAAACAGTCACAACATTCACAATTAGTGTAAGTTTTGAAAAGAATTGACGAACATAGCAAACTTCTTTGGCTGCAGAATCAAGTGCTAATTGTAATTGATGAGCAAGACAATGAATGTAATAAGAAAAAGGAAAATCTTTCAAAAATAGAGATTGCAATCCATTCCATTCACCACACATATTACTAGCTCTATCGTACCCTTGTCCCCTAAGATTTTGGACATCAAGATTATGACGAGAAAGAACTGATGAAATTTATGTTTTCATTGTCAAAGAACATGTATTAGAAACATGTATAAGATCAAAAAATCTTTCTAGAATATAACTATACTTGTCTACAAATCTCAAAACACTATAAAAATAATTAGTTTTAGTGACAAACTTTTAGCGGCAATATATAATGGCCGCTCTTTTTTTAATTTTAGTTATGTTTTTGTGGCTATTATATATTTGCCATTAATACAGTTTATTATAATTGCAATTATTATTGCCACTAAAAGTATAAAAAAACTATTTTTAGTGAGAAATTTTTAGTGGCTATAGTACTATGGCTAGTATTATTTTAATTAAAATATTTTTTTTAATAATAGTTGGTCAATTGCAATTTGCGATAGAGGAGAAATGAGTGAGTGTGAAAAACAGATCCAGAGCGAAGGTAGAGGAGAAATGGGATCAGAGTGAGTGAGTGTGAAAAACATATCCAAAGGGAAGGGAGAGTTCATTGCAGAAACCCTAAGTTCAATGTTGCCGTCGTCATTGCCGTCGCCGCCTTAGGTTATCTCCAACCTCGAAATCGGTGCCTCCGCCTCCCCTGACATCTTCCTTCACCTCCTCCCCTCCCGCTTCTCCAATCTCTGCAACCTCCACATCGGCGAGCACCTTTCCATTCCGCTTCCCCTCGCTCAATGGGGCTTTTGAGGAAAATACCTCGATCCATTCGTGGAATCAAAGTAAACATTTAGCATACTGTCTTCTACTGTCCCGATGCTCATCAGTGTGACTCGCTGCTGTTCTGGTTCTGTCATTGCGTCATTTCAGGTAGGCCTCATCTCAACTTCAATTCATTGCTATTCAACTTGAATTGCTCATGGTTGTTCTACTTTTGCTACGATATCATATACATATATTGTTAAGTATTAAGTATTGAATTGTTTGTGGACCAGGCGAGGCAGTTATTGTTTTGAGAATTGAGATGGCGCTTGTTCAGTTTCAAGCTACTATGTGTATGAATTGTCCCCTTGGCTGTTCTGATGGGCGTCTATGTTTTGCAAGAGCTCATCATTTCCTTCCCAAGAGATCCTCCTTTCCAAATGCAGTCAAGTAAAGTCAACGTCTTTTCAATTTTCTTTCCTTGCCTTTTGCCAATCAACTCATTGTTTCTTTGTGTTGTCAGCGCTTCAAATGGCCACCTCAAGGACAAATGCTCCCATTGCTGAATCAACCATTACTCTCTGCTCTTTATTGTCTTACTCGATGGAGGCCAGGGGAAAAGGATAGTTGTTAGCTTTTGACAGTTAAAGATTCATCTTCTCCATGGGGTGAGATAGGTACGTGGGCATTGGCATGTAGTAGTGGTATGTGAGGTTGGTTAATGAGTGTTAAATGCTTAAGACGTGTAATCATCACACAACATTGTCTCACCATGCGTGCAAATAATTAAAAATCTCTGCATGTTAGTTGTAGTGATGGAGGAATCACCCTAATTTTGGATGGAGAGAGCAATCCTAGAAGCCTCAGCAGAACTTCAACAATAACTCTCAGGGCAGTTTCAATTAGAATAAGTTCAATAATTTCAACAACCGTCAATTTCAAGCTTCTTAGCCTCAACAGGCATCCACTCAGTCTTAGAGAATTTCTAAATTAGCTTCTTTAGTTGCAGAACTTTTAGCTTTATGCAGGAGACTAGAGCTTCCATTCAAAATTTGGAAGTACAAGTGGGTCAGCTGAGCAAAAGAATACCTGAGAGACCTCCTAACACTCTTCCTGGTGACACAGAGGTAAAGTCAAAAGAAGAGTGTAAGGCCCTCACAATAGATAATTAATCCATACTAAAGAAGGAGGTGCAAGTTGCTAAAGGGTCAAAAGAGAAAGAAGCTCCAGAACAGGCTGAAGCGACACTGTCACACGCCCCACCTAGGACACCTATACAAGAACCTGAAGTTTCACACCCTCAGGAGCTCCAAGAGGAGACCAAGGACTAGTAGTTCTCTCAATTCTTGGAAATATTTAAAAAGCTATAAGTCAATATTCCTTTTGCTGAGACTCTTGAGAAAATGCCTCCCTATGCTGTATTCATGAAATACTTACTCTCTGAGAAGAAGGCTGGTGCACGAAATTTTGATCACACTTTTGACAACTTCGGTACAACTAACCAGCAAGTGCACTGGGTCGTCCAAGTAATAAAACCTTACGCGAGTAAGGGTCGATCCCACGGAGATTGCCGGCTTGAAGCAAGCTATGGTCATCTTGTAAATCTTAGTCAGGCGGATTCAATTGGTTATGAGTTTTGATAATTGAAAGATAAATAAAACGCAAATTAAAATAAAGATACTTATGAAATTCATTGGTGGGAATTTCAGATAAGCGTTTGGAGATGCTTTGTTGCTTCTGAACTTCTGCTTTCCTATTGTCTTCATCCAATCATGCGTGCTCCCTTCCATGGCAAGCTGTATGTTGGTGGACCACTGTTATCAGTGGCTACTGGTGCACGAAATTGCAATCACACTTTTGCAACCCCGCACAACTAACCAGCAAGTGCACTGGGTCGTCCAAGTAATACCTTACGTGAGTAAGGGTCGATCCCACGGAGATTGTCGGCTTGAAGCAAGCTATGGTTATCTTGTAAATCTTAGTCAGGATATCAATAATTATCAAGGTTGATTGTGAAAAGTAAAAGAAAATGAAATAAGTACTTGTTTTGCAGTAATGGGGAACAGGTTGAGGTTTTGGAGATGCTCCATCTTCTGAATCTCTGCTTTCCTACTGTCTTCTTCTTCAAGCACGCAAGGCTCCTTCCATGGCAAGCTGTATGCAAGGGTTTCACTGTTGTCAGTGGCTACCTCCCATCCTCTCAGTGGAAATGTTCAATGCACCCTGTCACGGCACGGCTATCCATCTGTCGGTTCTCAACCAGGTTGGAATAGAATCCAGTGATCCTTTTGCGTCTGTCACTAACGCCCAGCCCTCAAGAGTTTGAAGCTCGTCACAGTCATTCAATCATTGAATCCTACTCAGAATACCACAGACAAGGTTTAGACCTTCCGGATTCTCTTGAATGCCGCCATCAGTTCTAGCTTATACCACGAAGATTCTGATTAAAGAATCCAAGAGATATCTACTTAATCTAAGGTAGAACGGAGGTGGTTGTCAGGCACACGTTCATAGTTGAGAATGATGATGAGTGTCACGGATCATCACATTCATCCGGGTTAAGAACAAGTAATATCTTAGAATGGAAGCAAGCATGATTGAATGAAAAACAGTAGTAATTGCATTAATCCATCAAGACACAGCAGAACTCCTCACCCCCAACCATGGGGTTTAGAGACTCATGCTGTAGAAGATACAATGAGAAACGTGTAAAGTGTCATGAGGTACAGATACAATGTCAAAAGATCCTATTAATAGTGAACTAGTAACCTAGGGTATACAGAAATGAGTAAATGACATAAAAATCCACTTCTGGGTCCACTTAGTGTGTGCTTGGGCTGAGCATTGAAGCTTTCATTTGTAGAGACTTTTTCTGGAGTTAAACGCCACCTTTCATGCCAGTTTGGGCGTTTAACTCCAAGTTTTATGCCAGTTCCAACGTTAAACGCTGGAAATTTTGAGGCTGATTTGCCACGCCGGTTTGGGCCATCAAATCTCGGGTAAAATATGAACGATTATACATTGCTGGAAAGCCCAGGATGTCTACTTTCCAACGCCGTTGAGAGCGCGCCAATTGGGCTTCTGTAGCTCCAGAAAATTCACTTCGAGTGCAGGGAGGTCAGAATCCAACAACATCTGCAGTCCTTTTCAGTCTTTGAATCAGATTTTTGCTCAGGACCCTCAATTTCAGCCAGAAAATACCTGAAATCACAGAAAAATACACAAACTCATAGTAAAGTCCAGAAAAGTGAATTTTAACTAAAAACTAATAAAAATATACTAAAAACTAACTAAAATATACTAAAAACATACTAAAAACAATGCCAAAAAGCGTATAAATTATCCGCTCATCACAACACCAAACTTAAATTGTTGCTTGTCCCCAAGCAACTGAAAATCAAAGTAGGATAAAAAGAAGAGAATATACTATAGACTCCAAAATATCAAGGAAACTTAGCTCCAATTAGATGAGCGGGACTAGTAGCTTTTTGCTTCTGAACAGTTTTGGCATCTCACTTCATCCCTTGAAGTTCAGAATGATTGGCATCTATAGTAAATCAGAACTCAGATAGTGTTATTGATTTTCCTAGTTAAGTATAATGATTCTTGAACATAGCTAGTGTATGAGTCTTGGCTGTGGCCCAAAGCACTATGTCTTCCAGTATTACCACTGGATACATACATGCCACAGACACATACTTGGGTGAACCTTTTCAGATTGTGACCCAGCTTTGCTAGAGTCCCCAATTAGAGGTGTCCAGGGTTCTTAAGCACACTCTTTTTTGCCTTGGATCACAACTTTATTTCTTTCTTTTCTTTCTTTTTTTTTTCGTTTTTTTTTGAATCACTGCTTTTTCTTGCTTCAAGAATCAATTTTGATGATTTTTCAGATCCTCAATAACAGTTCTCTTTTTCCCTCATTCTTTCAAGAGTCAACAATTTTAACATTCTTAGAACAACAAATTCAAAAGACATATGCACTGTTCAATCATTCATTCGAAAAACAAAGAGTATTGTCACCACATCAAACTAATTCAACTAGTTTCAAAGATAAATTCGAAATCCTGTACTTCTTGTTCTTTTGTGATTAAAGCACTTTTCATTTAAGAGAGGTGATGGACTCATAGGACATTCATAGCTTTAAGACATGAATTTTAAATTTTATTAATTATGAATTAAGAACAAGACTCAAAAATAGATATAAGATGATACTAATATAGAAAACAAAAAACAAAAAAATTAAATAGGCTCCTAATGATAGAGGTTTTCACAAAGTTAGGACTCAACAACCTTGATTTTGAGAAGTGGATGCTCCCTCAAATTGAGGGGAGAGTTTTTGGCATTTCAGTTCTTGAAGTTCACGCCCCTGCTTCTCTTGTTCCTTCAGCAATTTGCAGAGCATGCAGTTCTGATTCTGCTGTTCTTCCTTAAGTTGCTCCATAGTTTCTTGCAACTTGGTGATAGATGCTTCTAGGCTGGCCCAGTAGCCAATTTCAGGAAATTCAGGGAGGAACTCCTGCGCCCTCCTTTTGATAGAGTTGTCTTGCACTTGTCCTTCCATTGACTTCTTGGTGATTGGATGTTCAATGGGTATGAATTCATCTACTCCCATCTTTACCCCAGCCTCTTTACAGAGCAAGGAGATCAAGCTTGGGTAAGCCAATTTGGCTTCAGTAGAATTCTTATTTGCAATTGTGTAGATCTCACAAGAAATCACATGATGAACCTCCACTTCTTTTCCAAGCATAATGCAATGAATCATCACTGCTCTCTTGATAGTGACCTCAGAACGGTTGCTAGTGGGCAGTATGGAACGCCCAATAAAGTCTAGCCAACCTCTTGCAATTGGTTTGAGGTCTCCCCTCTTGAGTTGGTTTGGGACACCCTTTGAATTGGTTATCCACTTAGTTCCAGGGAGGCATATGTCCTCTAGAACTTGATCCAACCCTTTATCTGCTCTCACCATTCTCCTATTAAAGGAATCAGGATCATCCTGCAGTTGAGGCAATTTGAAGATTTCTCTTATTTTGTCCAGATGGAAGTACATAACTTTCCCTCTGACCATGGTTCTGTAGGTATGGTAGGCAGTTCCAGTCATTCTCTGCTTATCTGTTAGCCACAGATTTGAGTAGAATTCCTGAACCATATTTCTTCCAACCTTTACCTCAGGATTGGTTAGAATTTCCCATCCTCTGTTTCAAATTTGCTCTTGGATCCCCGGATATTCATCTTCTTTTAGATCAAATTTAACTTCCGGGATCACTGACCTCAGACCCATTATTTTGTGATAATGGTCTTCATGTTCTTTGGTTAAGAACTTCTCTTGATTCCAAAGATTCTTTGGATTATTCTCTTTCTTTCCTCTTAAATTGGTTTGTTTTCCCTTAGGAGCCATGATCTTGATGAATCTTGGCTCAGTGATCACGGAAAAGCACACCAAACTTAGAGGTTTGCTTGTCCTCAAGCAAAAGAAAGGAAGGAGGAGAGAGAGGAGAAGAGCAAATTCGAATGGTGTGGGGGAATGGTGAGGCTGAACGTCTATATATAAGGGGGGAAGAAGAGATTTCGAAAAATTGGAAGGAGATTTGAGAAGATGTGAAGAGATTTTGAGAGATTGGTGAGTTTTTGAATAAGATTTGGGATTGATTTGAGAGATTTGAAGAATGATTTTGATTTTTGAAGATTTGAAGGTGAATGATGAAAGGTTGAAATGTGTTTATGTAGAAAAGTATGGGTCAAAAAAGAAAAGTTTGAAAAAAATTTGATTGGAAAGCAAAATCTTGGTCCCCCACCTTTCTGGCGTTAAACGCCCAGAATGGTATCCATTCTGGTGTTTAACGCCCATTTGTTAGCCAATGTGGGCGTTTAACGCCCAGCCAGGTGCCCTGGCTGGCGTTAAACGCCAGGATTCCCTTTATCACTGGGCGTTTTGCTACACGCCCAAGATGCTGCACACCTGGCGTTAAACGCCCAGAATGGTGCCCATTCTGGCGTTTAACGCCCAAAATGGCACCTTTACTGGCGTTAAACGCCCAGAATGGTGCCCATTCTGGCGTTTAACGCCCAAAATGCCCCTTACTGGTGTTTTTTCGCCAGTAAGCTCTGTTTTTCTGCTTTTTGCACCAAATCCTTCTGTAACTCTGTGAATTCCTTCATTTTTGATACTTGCCTCTGTAGAAACAAAACATATAACCTGCTAATGACTGGGTTGCCTCCCAGCAAGTGCTTCTTTATTGTCTTTAGCTGGACCTTTACTGAGGATCATTCCAGCCTCAGTTTTGAGCATTCCTGCTCAATATTGCTTTCAAGATAATGCTTGATTCTCTGTCCATTAACAATGAACTTTTTGTCAGAATCAATATCCTGAAGCTCAACATATCCATATGGTGACACTCCTGTAATCACATACGGACCCGTCCACCGGGACTAAAGTTTTCCTGGAAACAATCTGAGCCTAGAGTTGAAGAGCAGAACTTTTTGTCCTGGCTCAAAGACTCTGGATGACAACTTCTTGTCATGCCACTTCTTTGCCTTTTCCTTATAAATTTTTGCATTTTCAAAGGCATTGAGTCCGAATTCCTCTAGCTCATTTAGCTGGAGCAATCTTTTTTCACCAGCTAATTGAGCATCCATGTTTAAGAACCTGGTTGCCCAGTAGGCTTTATGTTCCAGTTCCACGGGCAGATGACAGGCCTTCCCATACACCAGTTGGTATGGAGAGGTTCCTATTAGAGTCTTGAATGCTGTTCTGTATGCCCACAGAGCATCATCCAAACTCTTTGCCCAATCCTTTCTTCGGGCTATCACAGTCCGTTCTAGGATTCTTTTTAGCTCTCTGTTAGAGACTTCAGCTTGCCCATTTGTCTGCGGATGATACGGAGTTGCCACTTTGTGGCTAATTCCATATCTGACCATAGCAGAGTATAGCTGTCTATTGCAGAAATGAGTGCCCCCGTCACTGATTAGTACTCTGGGAACACCAAATCTGCTGAAGATGTGTTTCTGGAGGAATTTCAGCACGGTCTTGGTATCATTAGTGGGTGTAGCAATTGCTTCTACCCACTTAGATACATAGTCCACTGCTACCAGAATGTAAGTGTTTGAGTATGATGGTGGGAATGGACCCATGAAGTCAATTCCCCATACATCAAACAATTCTATCTCTAATATCCCTTGTTGAGGCATGGCATATCCGTGAGGCAAGTTACCAGCTCTTTGGCAACTGTCACAGTTACGCACAAACTCTCGGGCATCTTTATAGAGAGTAGGCCAGTAGAAGCCACATTGGAGGACTTTAGTGGCTGTTCGCTCACTTCCAAAATGTCCTCCATACTGTGATCCATGGCAGTGCCATAGGATCCTCTGTGCTTCTTCTCTGGGTACACATCTGCAGATCATTCCGTCTGCACATCTCTTAAAGAGATATGGCTCATCCCATAGGTAGTACTTGGCATCTGAAATTAATTTCTTTCTTTGCACTCTGCTGTACTCTTGGGGTATGAACCTCACAGCTTTATAGTTTGCAATATCTGCAAACCATGGAGCTTCCTGAATGGCAAAGAGTTGCTCATCTGGGAAAGTCTCAGAAATCTCAGTAGAAGGGAGGGACGCCCCAGCTACTGGTTCTATTCGGGACAGATGATCAGCTACCTGGTTCTCTGTCCCTTTTCTGTCTCTTATTTCTATATCAAACTCTTGCAGAAGCAACACCCATCTTATTAGCCTGGGTTTTGAATCCTGCTTTGTGAGTAAGTATTTAAGAGCAGCATGGTCAGTGTACACAACCACTTTGGATCCCACTAGATAGGATCTAAACTTGTCAATGGCATAGACCACTGCAAGTAACTCTTTTTCTGTGGTTGTGTAATTCTTCTGTGCATCATTTAGAACACGGCTGGCGTAATAAATGACGTGCAGAAGCTTGTTATGCCTCTGTCCCAACACTGCACCAATGGCATGGTCACTGGCATCACACATTAGTTCAAATGGCAATGTCCAATCGGGTGCAGAGATGACTGGTGCTGTGACCAGCTTAGCTTTCAGGGTCTCAAATGCATGCAGACACTGTGTGTCAAACACAAATGGTGTGTCAGCAGCTAGCAGGTTACTCAAAGGTTTTGCAATTTTCGAAAAATCCTTTATAAACCTTCTGTAGAATCCTGCATGCCCCAGAAAGCTTCTGATTGCCTTAACATTGGCAGGTGGTGGTAATTTTTCAATTACCTCTACCTTTGCCTTATCCACCTCTATTCCCCTGCTTGAAATTTTGTGTCCAAGGACAATTCCTTCAGTCACCATAAAGTGACATTTCTCCCAGTTTAAAACCAGGTTAGTCTCTTGGCACCTTTTCAGGACAAGTGCTAGGTGGTTAAGACAGGAGCTGAATGAGTCTCCATATACTGAGAAGTCATCCATGAAGACTTCCAGGAATTTCTCCACCATATCAGAGAGGATGGATAACATGCATCTCTGAAAGGTTGCAGGAGCATTACACAGACCAAAAGGCATCCTCCTGTAGGCAAACACGCCAGAAGGGCAAGTAAATGCTGTTTTCTCTTGGTCCTGAGGATCTACTACAATTTGGTTGTAACCTGAATAGCCATCCAAAAAGCAGTAATAATCATGACCAGCTAGTCTTTCTAGCATTTGGTCTATGAATGGTAAAGGAAAATGATCCTTTCTGGTGGCTGTATTGAGCCTTCTGTAATCAATACACATACGCCACCCTGTGACTGTTCTTGTAGGAACCAGTTCATTTTTTTCATTATGAACCACTGTCATGCCTCCCTTCTTGGGGACAACTTGTACAGGGCTCACCCAGGGGCTATCAGAAATAGGATAAATAATCCCAGCCTCTAGTAATTTAGTGACCTCTTTCTGCACCACCTCCTTCATGGCTGGATTTAGCCTCCTCTGTGGTTGGACCACTGGTTTGGCATTATCCTCCAACAGGATCTTGTGCATGCATCTAGCTTGGCTAATGCCCTTAAGATCACTTATGGACCACCTAAGAGCTGTCTTGTGTGTCATTAGCACTTAAATCAGTGCTTCCTCTTCCTGTGGATTTAAAGCAGAGCTTATAATCACCGGAAAAGTGTCACCCTCTCCCAGAAATGCATACTTCAGGGATGGTGGTAGTGGTTTGAGTTCAGGTTTGGGAGGCTTATCCTCCTCCTGAGGAATTTTCGAAAATTCCTTTGTTTCCTCTGGTTCTTCTTGATCAGGTTGAGCATCCTTGAAGATGTCCTCAAGCTCTGATTCTAGGCTTTCAGTCATATTGATCTCTTCTACCAGAGAGTCAATAATGTCAGCGCCCATGCAGCCATTTGGTGTGTCTGGATGCTGCATAGCTTTTACAGCATTCAACTTGAACTCATCCTCATTGACTCTCAGGGTTACTTCCCCTTTTTGTACATCAATAAGAGTTCGTCCAGTTGCTAGGAAAGGTCTTCCTAGAATGAGAGTTGCACTCTTGCGCTCCTCCATTTCCAGCACCACAAAGTCAGTTGGAAAGGCGAATGGCCCAACCTTGACAATCATGTCCTCTATTATGCCTGATGGGTGTTTAATAGAGCCATCAGCAAGTTGGAGGCATATCCGGGTTGGTTTGACTTCTTCAGTCAACCCAAGCTTTCTGATAGTGGATGCAGGTATTAGATTGATACTTGCTCCAAGATCACATAAGGCTGTCTTAGTGCAAGCGCCTTCTAATGTGCATGGTATCATAAAGCTCCCTGGATCTTGAAGCTTTTCTGGTAAGCTTTTCAAGATGACTGCACTGCATTCTTCAGTGAGAAATACTTTTTCAGTTTCTCTCCAATCCTTCTTATGACTTAAGATTTCTTTCATGAACTTAGCATAAGAAGGTATTTGCTCAAGTGCCTCTGCAAACGGAATCTTTATTTCAAGAGTCCTTAGATAGTCTGCAAAGCGGGCAAATTGCTTATCCTGTTCCGCTTGGCGGAGTTTCTGAGGATAAGGCATCTTGGCTTTATATTCTTCAACCTTAGATTCTGCAGGTTTATTCCTTACAGAAGTGGTTGAAGAAGCCTTTTTAGAGGGATTACTGTCAGCACTCTCAGGTGTCTGATCCTCTCTTGGCGTCTGAACGCCAGAATTGGGTGAAGATTGGGCGTTTAACGCCAACTTCTCTCCCTTCTCTGGCGTTTGAACGCCAGAACTGGGCAGGGAATGGGCGTTTAACGCCAGCTTTCCCCCCTTTTCTGGCGCTTGAATGCCAAAAGTGTTCCTCTCTGGGCTCTTACTGTCCTCAGAGGGATTTTGAACAGTGGTTTGGTTATCCTCTGTCAATTGTTCCTTATTTGGCTTTTTGCTCTTTTGAGCAGTGTTATTCAATGTCTTCCCACTCCTCAGTTGAACTGCTTGACATTCTTCTGTTATCTGTTTAGATATTTGCTGTTTTGCTTGATTCAACTGCAGTTCTATATTCTTGTTAGCAACTTTAGTTTCGTGGAGCATCTCTTTAAATTCTGCTAACTGTTCTGTCATCAGGAGCAATTGTTGATTAAGCTCAATCATCTGTTCTTGAGGATTGGGATCAGTGGCTACTGCCATGACTTCCTCTTTTGGGGAGAACTCATTGCTAGAGTACAAATATTGATTTCTAGCAACAGTGTCTATAAGCTCTTGAGCCTCCTCAATTGTCTTCCTCATGTGTATAGATCCACCAGCTGAGTGGTCTAAAGACATTTGAGCTTTTTCTGTAAGCCCATAGTAGAAGATGTCTAAATGTACCCACTCTGAAAACATTTCAGAGGGGCATTTTCTTAGCATACCTCTATACCTCTCCCAGGCATTATAAAGGGATTCATTATCCTCTTGTTTAAAGCCTTGGATGTCCATCCTTAACTGTGTCATCCTCTTTGGAGGGTAAAAGTGATTCAGGAATTTGTCTGATAACTGTTTCCATGTCTTTATGCTTGCTGTAGGTTGGTTATTCAACCACCTCTTAGCTTGATCTTTTACAGCAAATGGAAACAGTAATAGTCTGTAGACATCTTGATCCACCTCTTTATCACGTACTGTGTCAGCAATTTGTAAGAAATGTGCCAGAAACTCAGTAGGCTCTTCCTGAGGAAGACCGGAATACTGGCAATTTTGCTGCACTATGATAATGAGTTGAGGGTTTAGCTCAAAGCTGCTTGCTTTGATGGGAGGTGTACAGATACTACTCCCATATGCAGCTGTAATGGGGTTAGCATATGACCCCAGAGTCCTTCTGGACCGATCAATCCCACTTAGGTCCATAATGGATAAAGGGAAATGATATGGATTGCAAATAGATAAAAATATATATATATATATTTTTTTTGAATTAACCGAAAAATAAAATAAAAACAAAAGGAAAATAAAATAAAAATTCGAAAATTAAAAGAAAATAAGATCAAAGCAAATTGGAAACTGAATCAATTAGTTAATTACAAAGATTTTGAGATTAGCAATTAGAAAGATATGATTGAAAAATTTTTATGAAAAAGATTTGATTTTTGAAATGAGGAAAGAGAAAAACAACAAAATGACACCAAACTTAAAATTTTTAGCAAATCAAACACAAATTTTCGAAAATTTTAAAGGAAAAACACAAAGAGGACACCAAACTTAGAATTTTTACGGATCAAAAAGGGGCTAAAGACATGCAAATTCGAAAATTAGAAGAAAAACAAAAGCATGCAATTGACACCAAACTTAAAATATGAAACTAGACTCAACTAAAAGACTCTAAACCGACGAAAACAAAACAGTCCTAATCTAAGCAACAAGATAAGCCGTCAGTTGTCCAAACTCGAACAATCCCCGGCAATGGCGCCAAAAACTTGGTGCACGAAATTGCAATCACACTTTTGCAACCCCGCACAACTAACCAGCAAGTGCACTAGGTCGTCCAAGTAATACCTTACGTGAGTAAGAGTCGATCCCACGGAGATTGTCGGCTTGAAGCAAGCTATGGTTATCTTGTAAATCTTAGTCAGGATATCAATAATTATCAAGGTTGATTGTGAAAAGTAAAAGAACATGAAATAAGTACTTGTTTTGCAGTAATGGGGAACAGGTTGAGGTTTTGGAGATGCTCCATCTTCTGAATCTCTGCTTTCCTACTGTCTTCTTCTTCAAGCACACAAGGCTCCTTCCATGGCAAGCTGTATGCAAGGGTTTCACCGTTGTCAGTGGCTACCTCCCATCCTCTCAGTGGAAATGTTCAACGCAACCTGTCACGGCACGGCTATCCATCTGTCGGTTCTCAATCAGGTTGGAATAGAATCCAGTGATCCTTTTGCGTCTGTCACTAACGCCCAGCCCTCAGGAGTTTGAAGCTCGTCACAGTCATTCAATCATTGAATCCTACTCAGAATACCACAGACAAGGTTTAGACCTTCCGGATTCTCTTGAATGCCGCCATCAGTTCTAGCTTATACCACGAAGATTCTGATTAAAGAATCCAAGAGATATCTACTTAATCTAAGGTAGAACGGAGGTGGTTGTCAGGCACACGTTCATAGTTGAGAATGATGATGAGTGTCACGGATCATCACATTCATCCGGGTTAAGAACAAGTAATATCTTAGAATGGAAGCAAGCATGATTGAATGAAAAACAGTAGTAATTGCATTAATCCATCAAGACACAGCAGAGCTCCTCACCCCCAACCGTGGGGTTTAGAGACTCATGCTGTAGAAGATACAATGAGAAACGTGTAAAGTGTCATGAAGTACAGATACAATGTCAAAAGATCCTATTAATAGTGAACTAGTAACCTAGGATATACAGAAATGAGTAAATGACATAAAAATCCACTTCTGGGTCCACTTAGTGTGTGCTTGGGCTGGGCATTGAAGCTTTCATTTGTAGAGACTTTTTCTGGAGTTAAACACCAGCTTTCATGCCAGTTTGGGCGTTTAACTCCAAGTTTTATGCCAGTTCCAGCGTTAAACGCTGGAAATTCTGAGGCTGATTTGCCACGCCAGTTTAGGCCATCAAATCTCGGACAAAGTATGGACTATTATACATTGCCGGAAAGCCCAGGATGTCTACTTTCCAGCGCCGTTGAGAGCGCGCCAATTGGGTTTCTGTAGCTCCAGAAAATCCACTTCGAGTGCAGGGAGGTAAGAATCCAACAGCATCTGCAGTCCTTTTCAGTCTCTGAATCAGATTTTTGCTCAGGACCCTCAATTTCAGCCAGAAAATACCTGAAATCACAGAAAAACACACAAACTCATAGTAAAGTCTAGAAAAGTGAATTTTAACTAAAAACTAATAAAAATATACTAAACACTAACTAAAATATACTAAAAACATACTAAAAACAATGCCAAAAAGCGTATAAATTATCCGCTCATCAGCTACCATCCGTCCTCTTAGTGAAAATGGTCCAGCTACGGTTTCTGTACGGCTAATCAACTGTCGAATTTCTTGCCTCGGATGAAAAATACCAGGCACATCTACCGCACGGCTAATTATCTGTCGATTCTCACTAGTGTCGGAATAGGATCTCTCTATCCTTTTGCACACTATCATTGCGCCCAACATTCATGAGTTTGAAACTCGTCACAGTCATCCTATCCCAGATCCTACTCGGAATACTGATAGCGCGAAATTGTGATCAATACTTTTCACAAATCAAATAATCCCCGGTAATGAAACCAAAAACTTGGTGTTCAATACCATGGCATAAACACAACTTCGCACAACTAACCAGCAAGTGTACTGGGTCGTCCAAGTAATAAACCTTACGCGAGTAAGGGTCGATCCCATAGAGATTGTTGGTATGAAGCAAGCTATGGTCACCTTGTAAATCTTAGTCAGGCAAACTCAAATGGGTATGGTGATAAACGCATAAAACATAAAAATAAAGATAGAGATACTTATGCAATTCATTGGTGGGAATTTCAGATAAGCGTATGAAGATGCCTTCCCTTCCGTCTCTCTGCTTTCCTACTGTCTTCATCCAATCCTTCTTCCTCCTTTCCATGGCAAGCTTATGCAAGGGTTTCACCGTTGTCAGTGGCTACCTCCCATCCTCTCAGTGGAAATGTTCAACGCACCCTGTCACGGCACGGCTATCCATCTGTCGGTTCTCAATCAGGCCGGAATAGAATCCAGTGATTCTTTTGCGTCTGTCACTAACGCCCCGCCCTCAGGAGTTTGAAGCACGTCACAGTCATTCAATCATTGAATCCTACTCAGAATACCACAGACAAGGTTAGACCTTCCAGATTCTCTTGAATGCCGCCATCAGTTCTAGCCTATACCACGAAGACTCTGATCTCACGGAATGGCTGGCTCGTTTGTCAGGCGAGCACTCGGTTGTCAGGCGATCAACCATGCATCGTGTATTAGGAATCCAAGAGATATTCGCCCAATCGAAGGTAGAACGGAGGTGGTTGTCAGTCACACGTTCATAGGTGAGAATGATGATGAGTGTCACGGATCATCACATTCATCAAGTTGAAGAACAAGTGATATCTTAGAACAAGAACAAGCAGAATTGAATAGAAGAACAATAGTAATTGCATTAATACTCGAGGTACAGCAGAGCTCCACACCTTAATCTATGGTGTGTAGAAACTCCACCATTGAAAATACATAAGTAATAGTGTGATCATTGGCCTCGGCCCCAGAGAGGGAACCAGAAGAACCAAGATCTGATCTCAGAACTCGATGTCCAAAGATACCAAGATGAAAATACAATAGTATAATGTCCTACTTATAGAAAACTAGTAGCCTAGGGTGTACAGAGATGAGTAAATGACATAAAAATCCACTTCCGGGCCCACTTGGTGTGTGCTTGGGCTGAGCAATGAAGCATTTTCGTGTAGAGACTCTTCTTGGAGTTAAACGCCAGCTTTTATGCCAGTTTGGGCGTTTAACTCCCATTTTGGTGCCAGTTCCGGCGTTTAACGTTGGAATTCCTGAGGGTGACTTTGAACGCCGGTTTGGGCCATCAAATCTTGGGCAAAGTATGGACTATCATATATTGCTGGAAAGCCCAGGATGTCTACTTTCCAACGCCGTTGAGAGCGCGCCAATTGGGCTTCTGTAGCTCCAGAAAATCCACTTCGAGTGCAGGGAGGTCAGAATCCAACAGCATCTGCAGTCCTTTTCAGTCTCTGAATCAGATTTTTGCTCAGGTCCCTCAATTTCAGCCAGAAAATACCTGAAATCACAGAAAAACACACAAACTCATAGTAAAGTCCAGAAAAGTGAATTTTAACTAAAAACTAATAAAAATATACTAAAAACTAACTAGATCATACTAAAAACATACTAAAAACAATGCCAAAAAACGTACAAATTATCCGCTCATCACAACACCAAACTTAAATTGTTGCTTGTCCTCAAGCAACTGAAAATCAAATAAGATAAAAAGAAGAGAATATGCAATGAATTCCAAAAACATCTATGAAGATCAGTATCAATTAGATGAGCGGGGCTTTTAGCTTTTTGCCTCTGAACAGTTTTGGCATCTCACCCTATCCTTTGAAATTTAGAATGGTTGGCTTCTTTAGGAACTCAGAATCCAGATAGTGTTATTGATTCTCCTAGTTAAGTATGATGATTCTTGAACATAGCTACTTATTGAGTCTTGGCCGTGGCCCAAAGCACTCTGTCTTCCAGTATTACCACCGGATACATACATGCCACAGACACATAATTGGGTGAACCTTTTCAGATTGTGACTCAGCTTTGCTAGAGTCCCCAATTAGAGGTGTCCAGGGTTCTTAAGCACACTCTTTTTGCCTTGGATCACAACTTTATTTCTTTCTTTTTCTTTCTTTTTCTCCTTTTTTTTTTCGAACTTTTTTTTTGAATCACTACTTTTTCTTGCTTCAAGAATCATTTTAATAATTTTTCAGATCCTCAGTAACATGTCTCCTTTTTCATCATTCTTTCAAGAGCCAACATTCATGAACCACAAATTCAAAAGACATATGCACTGTTTAAGCATACATTCAGAAAACAAAAGTATTGCCACCATATCAAAATAATCAAACTGTTATAAAATTCAAAATTCATGCAATTCTTTTCTTTTTCAATTAAGAACATTTTTCATTCAAGAAAGGTGATGGATTCATAGGACATTCATAACTTTAAGGCATAGACACTAAGATAATAATGATCACAAGACACAAACATAGACAAACATAAGCACTAAAATTCGAAAAACAGGAAAATAAAGAACAAGGAAATTAAAGAACGGGTCCACCTTAGTGATGGCGGCTCTTTCTTCCTCTTGAAGATCCTATGGTGTGCTTGAGCTCCTCAATGTCTCTTCCTTGTCTTTGTTGCTCCTCTCTCATGATTCTTTGATCTTCTCTAATTTCATGGAAGATGATGGAGTGTTCTTGGTGCTCCACCCTTAGCTGTCCCATGATGGAACTCAATTCTCCTAGGGAGGTGTTTAGTTGCTCCCAATAGTTTTGTGGAGGAAAGTGCATCCCTTGAGGCATCTCAGGGATCTCATGATGAGTGGGGTCTCTTGTGTGCTCCATCCTCTTCTTAGTGATGGGCTTGTCCTCATCAATAGGGATGTCTCCCTCTATGTCAACTCCAACCGAATAACAGAGGTGACAAATGAGATGAGGAAAGGCTAACCTTGCCAAGGTAGAAGACTTGTCCGCCACCTTATAAAGTTCTTGAGATATAACCTCATGAACTTCTATTTCTTCTCCAATCATGATGCTATGAATCATGATAGCCCGGTCTATGGTAACTTCGGACCGGTTGCTAGTAGGAATGATTGAGCGTTGGATAAACTCCAACCATCCCCTAGCCACGGGTTTAAGGTCATGCCTTCTCAATTGAACCGGCTTCCCTCTTGAATCTCTCTTCCATTGGGTGCCCTCTTCACATATGACTGTGAGGACTTGGTCCAACCTTTGATCAAAGTTGACCCTTCTAGTGTAAGGATGTTCATCTCCTTGCATCATGGGCAAGTTGAATGCCAAGCTTACCCTTTCCGGACTAAAATCTGTAACGACCCAACTCCCCGTATGCCATGGTCATACAAGAAGCTAAGTGTTACCAACTTGTTTTTCCTAATTATTAACTATTACTTAATATATGAGCCTGTTCCTTGTTAGAACGTTGCCAATTTTACGAGTAACTTTTTTTTTTTTTGTTGCAGATGTTCAAGTAAGATAAGCAAGCATACATTGAGAGCAATAAAAGTAAGCATAGAGAAATATATAGCAGATAATATACATCATGTACACTATAACAAAACATGTAGCGTTTACACAAGATCAAGTCAGTTTACATCCTCGTCGTCCTACGTAGCTAATATTTACACGACACTCCCGGGGCCTGGCCCATACAAAAAGCCGCTAAACTGGCACCCAGGCTAGCCTAACCACTATATAGCTCCTGGCTCTCGGGTGTACTAACACAAGTGAGAGACTAACTATCAGATAATGTTAGACTAGAGTGTCATCAAAAGAATGCCCCTTCCGCAGTCAAACTATATCTACTCGTGGCCGTTCGGAGAATCGCCGTGAGGCTCGTCCATCTCCTCATCCTGCTCTATCTCTATCTCAGGATCCTCCTCCTCCTCATCATCCGCAGCTACAACTATATCCTCAGATCCACCAGAGACACTACTGTCACTATGTACAAAACCATTTGCGAGCACAGGTCCGTTCGCGTATATAGGAGCTACCCCATCATCTGGTAGTCCCGGCTCATCAGGCTGTGGAAAGTCAGGGATCGGCTCAGGGGGAAAGTCCCACTCTGGTGGTATCACAGGTACGTAGTCACCAGCTAACTCGGGCTCATCAGGAATGATAGGCTCAGGTTCCACCTCATTCAAAGGTTGAGCTGGTATAGGGTGCTCGGGGTCATCAGGAAAAGGATGTACAGGTACGTCAGGATGTAACCAGGATAAGGGAAAGTCGTAAGGAGCATCAGGGTCAAAATGCGGGCTAGACAGAGGATGTTGAAAGGCTCGATCAGGTAACGCGTATCGTCTAATACGAGGCTCCAATCCCATGATGAAATAACTGTGATGTACCGGATCCTCGTAAACGTAAGGGTCCTCGAACTCATAGAAGATCACGCCCATCTGGGGGAGGAAGGGAGAGAGAAGGGGTAAGAACGGGGGAGTTCTTAGTAGGGTCGGGGTTATTAGTTACGTTCATTTATTCGTTTTCGATTAGCAGATGGATATTAGAATACAGTAAAGTAGTAAACAGTAGTTAAAATAGATAGGGAAAACAGAAAATAGAACACAAACAGAAGAGTGCAGAAAATAAAGCATAGACATAGCACTCAAGCAAACAAACATAAAGAAATAGATCAAACACAAGTAGGAATGCAACAGAGAGTAATGCGCAGACAAGAATGATGCATGTCTAGTCCTAGTGCAGGTAATGAGCTCATCTGTCGGTTTCTACCCGCTCCCGACGTAACCCAGCATTACTAGCCGGATATGGCTTTCCTGTTGGCTATACCCCTGTGTACAGGAAATAACCCCTCTGCCACCACAGGGTCCACTGCACGCAGGAAATAACACATCTGCCACTGCAGGGTTGTATGCCGACACACCTTCTGTATACAGGAAATAACCCCTCTGCCACTACAGAAATGGAACAGGTGGTCACGGTACTTCTGTAGCAGGAAATAACCCATCTACATTACAGAAATAAAATATGGATCTGTACCGCAGGAAAGCGTTTCTCAGTGGTTGCACCATTATCTATCTGACTGCTACAATGCAGTAGATGAACATATGGATATCTCTGAGGTTGCCTTAATGCAACAGATGACCTCTCAATAGGTTCTCTACTCTTTATCATATTACTCTCTTCGCTTTGTCTCTTTATTCTGCTCTGTTTGTTCCTTTCTCTGTGCTTCCTCACTTTATTCTTCTTGCTCTATTTAACGTATGTATTTAAAGCTTATGTAAATTTCGATATGATTAGTTAGCCTGCCCCAAGTATAGGTTCATTAAGTCTATACTGAAACAGTTTAACTTTTCATATAATACCTAACCCTATTCGCAAATCAAGAACTAACTATGTTGCCTGGTGCACGAAATTGCAATCACACTTTTGCAATCCCGCACAACTAACCAGCAAGTGCACTGGGTCGTCCAAGTAATACCTTGCGTGAGCAAGGGTCGATCCCACGGAGATTGTCGGCTTGAAGCAAGCTATGGTTATCTTGTAAATCTTAGTCAGGATATCAGAAATTATCAGGATTGATTGTGGAAAACAAAAGAACATGAAATGATTACTTGTTTTGCAGTAATGGAGAATAGGTTGAGGTTTTGGAGATGCTCCATCTTCTGAATCTCTGCTTTCATACTGTCTTCTTCTTCAAACACGCAAGTCTCCTTCCATGGCAAGCTGTATGTAGGGTTTCACCGTTGTCAATGGCTACCTCCCATCCTCTCAGTGAAAACGATTGCATATGCTCTGTCACAGCACGCGGAATTCATCTGTCGGTTCTCAATCAGGCCAGAATAGAATCCAATGATTCTTTTGCATCTGTCACTAACGCCCCGCCTTCAGGAGTTTGAAGCTCGTCACAGTCACTCAATCATTGAATCCTACTCAGAATACCACAGACAAGGTTTAGACCTTCCGGATTCTCTTGAATGCCGCCATCAGTTCTAGCTTATACCACGAAGATTCTGGTTAAAGAATCCAAGAGATAACTACTTAATCTAAGGTAGAACGGAGGTGGTTGTCAGGCACACGTTCATAGTTGACAATGATGATGATTGTCACGGATCATCACATTCATCCGGGTTAAGAACAAGTATTATCTTGGAATGGAAGCAAGCATAATTGAATGAGAAACAGTAGTAATTGCATTAATCCATCAAGACACAGCAGAGCTCCTTACCCCCAACCATGGCGTTTAGAGACTCATGCCGTGGAAGATACACAAAGAAAACGTGTAAAGTGTCATGAGGTGCTGATACAATGTCAAATGATCCTATTAATAGTAAACTAGTAACCTAGGGTGTACAGAAATGAGTAAATGACGTAAAAATCCACTTCTGGGTCCACTTGGTGTGTGCTTGGGCTGAGCAATGAAGCATTTTCGTGTAGAGACCTTTTCTGGAGTTAAACGCCAGCTTTCATGCCAGTTTGGGCGTTTAACTCCAAGTTTTATGCCAGTTCCGGCGTTTAACGCTGGAATTTCTGATGGTGACTTTGAGCGCCGGTTTGGACCATCAAATCTTGGGAAAAGTATAGACTATCATATATTGCTGGAAAGCCCAGGATGGCTACTTTCCAATGCCGTTGAGAGCGCGCCAATTGAGCTTCTGTAGCTCCAGAAAATCTACGTCGAGTGCAGGGAGGTCAGAATCCAACAGCATCTGCAGTCCTTTTTGGTCTCGGAATCAGATTTTTGCTCAGGACCCTCAATTTCAGCCAGAAAATACCTGAAATCACAGAAAAACACACAAACTCATAGTAAAGTCCAGAAAAGTGAATTTTAGCTAAAAACTAATAAAAATATACTAAAAACTAACTAGATCATACTAAAAACATACTAAAAACAATGCCAAAAAGCATACAAATTATCCGCTCATCACAACACCAAACTTAAATTGTTGCTTGTCCCCAAGCAACTGAAAATCAAAATAGGATAAAAAGAAGAGAATATACTATAGACTCCAAAATATCAAGGGAACATAGCTCCAATTAGATGAGCGGGACTAGTAGCTTTTTGCCTCCGAACAGTTTTGGCATCTCACTCTATCCCTTGAAGTTCAGAATGATTGGCATCTATAAGAACTCAGAACTCAGATAGTGTTGTTGATTCTCTTAGTTGAGCATAATGATTCTTGAACATAGCTAGTGTATGAGTCTTGGCTGTGGCCGGAAGCACTCTGTCTTCCAGTATTACCACCGGATACATACATGCCACAGACACATAATTGGGTGAACCTTTCCAGATTGTGACTCAGCTTTGCTAAAGTCCCCAATTAGAGGTGTCCAGGGTTCTTAAGCACACTCTTTTTGCCTTGGATCACAACTTTATTTCTTTTTTTTTCTTTTTCTTTTCTTCTTCTCTCTTCTTTTTTTTTCGAAATTTTTTTTTTGTATCCACTGCTTTTTCTTGCTTCAAGAATCAGTCTAATGATTTTTTTAGATCCTCAATAACAGTTCTCTTTTTCCTCATTCTTTCAAGAGCCAACAATTTTAACATTCTCAAAACAACAATTTCAAGAGACATATGCACTGTTCAAGCATTCATTCAGAAAGCAAAAAGTATTGTCACCACATCAAACTAATTCAACTAGTTTCAATGATAAATTTCGAAATCCTGTACTTCTTGTTCTTTTGTGATTAAAGCATTTTTCATTTAAGAGAGGTGATGGATTCATAGGACATTCATATCTTTAAGGCATAAAATTTCAATTTTATTAATCATGAATTAAGAACAAGACTCAAAATTAGATATAAAATAAGACTAGAAAAACGAAAAATAAAAGCAAAACAGAAGGCAATAAAAACGCAAAAACATAGGCTCCTAATGATAGAGGTTTTCACAGAGTTAGGACTCAACAACCTTGATTTTGAGAAGTGGATGCTCCCTCAGCTTGAGAGGAGAGCTTTTGGCGTTTCAACTCTTGGAGTTCACGCCCTGCTTCTCTTGTTCCTTCAGCAATTTGCAGAGCATGCAGTTCTGATTCTGCTGTTCTTCCTTCAGTTGCTCCATAGTCTCTTGCAACTTGATGATAGATGCTTCTAGGCTGGTCCAGTAGTCAATTCTTGGGAATTCAGGGAGGAATTCCTGCGCCCTCCTCTTGATAGAGTTGTCTTGCACTTGTCCTTCCATTGACTTCTTGGTGATTGGGTGTTCAATGGGTATGAACTCATCTACTCCCATCTTCACCCCAGCCTCTTTACAGAGCAAGGAGATCAGGCTTGGATAAGCCAATTTGGCTTCAGTGGAATTCTTATTTGCAATTGTGTAGATCTCACAAGCAATCACATGATGGACCTCCACTTCTTTTCCAAGCATAATGCAATGAATCATCACTGCTCTCTTGATGGTGACCTCAGAACGGTTGCTAGTGGGCAATATGGAACGCCCAATAAAGTCTAGCCAACCTCTTGCAATTGGTTTGAGGTCTCCCCTCTTGAGTTGGTTTGGGACACCCTTTGAATTGGTTATCCACTTAGTCCCAGGGAGGCATATGTCCTCTAGAACTTGATCCAACCCTTTATCTACTCTCACCATCCTCCTATTGAAGGAATCAGGATCATCTTGCAGTTGAGGTAGTTTGAAGATTTCTCTTATTTTGTCCAGATGGAAGTACATAACTTTCCCTCTGACCATGGTTCTGTAGGTATGGTAAGCAGTTCCAGTCATTCTTTGCTTATCTGTTAGCCACAGATTAGAGTAGAATTCCTGAACCATGTTCCTTCCAACCTTTATTTCAGGATTGGTCAGAACTTCCCATCCTCTGTTTCGAATTTGCTCTTGGATCCCCGGATATTCATCTTCTTTCAGATCAAATTTAACTTCCGGGATCACTGACCTCAGACCCATTATTTTGTGATAATGGTCTTCATGTTCTTTGGTTAAGAACTTCTCTTGATTCCAAAGATTCTTTGGATTATTCTCTTTCTTTCCTCTTAAATTGGTTTGTTTTCCCTTAGGAGCCATGATCTTGATGAATCTTGGCTTAGTGATCACGGAAAAGCACACCAAACTTAGAGGTTTGCTTGTCCTCAAGCAAAAAGAAAAGAAAGAAGAGAAGAGAGGGAGACAGGAAGAGGAAATTCGAATGGTGTGGGGAATGAGGGGTGGCAAACGTTTATTTATATAGTGGAGGGAGAGATTTTCGAAAAAAAAGAAAAATTTGAAAGGAGATTTGAGGAGATATGGAAAGAAATTGAAAAAAGGGTGAGTTTTTGAATAAAATTTGGGAATGATTTGGAAGATTTGAAGAATGATTTTGAAAATTTGAAAGTGAATGATGAGAGATTGGAATGTGTTTTTGTGGAAAAATATGGGAAAGAAAAGGAAAGTCTGAAAAAATCTGAGTTGAAAACAAAATTGTGGTCCCCCCACCTTTCTGGCGTTAAACGCCCAGAATGGCACCCATTCTGGTGTTTAACGCCCATTGGATGCCCCTTTTGGGCGTTTAACGCCCAGCCAGGTGCCCTGGCTGGCGTTAAACGCCAGAAATCCTTTAGCACTGGGCGTTTTTCTGAACGCCCAGAATGCTGCACACCTGGCGTTAAACGCCCAGAATGGTGCCCATTCTGGCGTTTAACGCCCAAAATGGCACCATTCCTGGCGTTAAACGCCCAGAATGATACCCATTCTGGCGTTTAACGCCCAAAATGCCCCTTACTGGCATTTTTTCGCCAGTAAGCTCTTTTTCTCTGCTTTTTGAGCTGAATCCTTCTGTAACTCTGTGAATTCCTTCATTTTTGATATTTGCCTCTGTAAGAACAATTCATATAACCTTCTAACGACTGGGTTGCCTCCCAGCAAGCGCTTCTTTACTGTCTTTAGCTGGACCTTCACTGAGAATCACTCAAGTCTCAGTTTTGAGCATTCCTGCTCAAAATTTCCTTCAAGATAATGCTTGATTCTCTGTCCATTAACAATGAACTTTTTGTCAGAATCAGTATCCTGAAGCTCAACATATCCATATGGTGACACTCCTGTAATCACATACGGACCCCTCCACCGGGATTTGAGTTTTCCTGGAAACAGTCTGAGCCTAGAGTTGAAGAGCAGAACTTTTTGTCCTGGCTCAAAGACTCTGGTTGACAACTTCTTGTCATGCCATTTCTTTGCCTTTTCCTTATAAATTTTTGCATTTTCAAAGGCATTGAGTCTGAACTCCTCTAGCTGATTTAACTGGAGCAGTCTTTTTTCACCAGCTAACTGTGCATCCATGTTTAGGAATCTGGTTGCCCAGTAGGCCTTATGTTCCAGTTCCACAGGCAAATGACAGGCTTTCCCATACACCAGTTGGTATGGAGAGGTCCCTATAGGAGTCTTGAATGCTGTTCTGTATGCCCACAGAGCATCATCCAAGCTCTTTGCCCAATCCTTTCTTCGGGCTATAACAGTCCGTTCCAGGATTCTTTTTAGCTCTCTGTTAGAGACCTCAGCTTGCCCATTTGTCTGTGGATGATACGGAGTTGCCACTTTGTGGCTAATTCCATATCTAACCATAGCAAGGTGTAGCTGTTTATTGCAGAAATGAGTGCCCCCGTCACTGATTAGCACTCTGGGAACGCCAAACCTGCTAAAAATGTTTTTCTGGAGGAATTTCAGTACGGTCTTTGTATCATTAGTGGGTGTAGCAATCGCTTCTACCCACTTAGATACATAGTCCACTGCCACCAGAATGTAAGTGTTTGAGTATGATGGTGGGAATGGCCCCATGAAGTCAATTCCCCATACATCAAACAATTCTATCTCTAATATCCCTTGTTGAGGCATGGCATATCCATGAGGCAGGTTACCAGCTCTTTGGCAACTGTCACAGTTACGCACAAACTCTCGGGAATCTTTATAGAGAGTAGGCCAGTAGAAGCCACATTGGAGGACTTTAGTGGCTGTTCGCTCACTTCCAAAATGTCCTCCATACTGTGATCCATGGCAGTGCCATAGGATCCTTTGTGCTTCTTCTCTGGGTACACATCTGCGGATCACTCCGTCAGCACATCTCTTAAAGAGATATGGTTCATCCCAGAGGTAGTACTTGGCATCTGAAATTAATTTCTTTCTCTGCACGTAGCTGTACTCTTTGGGAATGAACCTCACAGCTTTAAAATTTGCAATATCTGCAAACCATGGAGCTTCCTGAATGGCAAATAGTTGCTCATCTGGGAAAGTCTCAGAGATCTCAGTAGAAGGGAGGGACGCCCCAGCTACTGGTTCTATTCGGGACAGATGATCAGCTACTTGGTTCTCTGTCCCTTTTCTGTCTTTTATTTCTATATCAAACTCTTGCAGAAGCAACACCCACCTTATAAGCTTGGGTTTTGAATCCTGCTTTGTGAGTAAGTATTTAAGAGCAGCATGGTCAGTGTACACAACCACTTTGGACCCCACTAGATAGGATCTAAACTTGTCAATGGCATAGACCACTGCAAGTAACTCTTTTTCTGTGGTTGTGTAGTTCTTCTTTGCGTCATTTAGAACACGGCAGGCATAGTAAATGACGTGCAGAAGCTTGTTATGCCTCTGTCCCAACACTGCACCAATGGCATGGTCACTGGCATCACACATTAGTTCAAATGGTAATGTCCAATCTGGTGCAGAGATGACTGGTGCTGTGACCAGCTTAGCTTTCAGGGTCTCAAATGCTTGCAGACACTGTGTGTCAAACACAAATGGTGTGTCTGCAGCTAACAGGTTACTCAGAGGTTTTACAATTTTCGAAAAATCCTTTATAAACCTTCTGTAGAATCCTGCATGCCCCAGAAAGCTTCTGATTGCCTTAACATTGGTAGGTGGTGGTAATTTTTCAATTACCTCTACCTTTGCCTTATCCACCTCTATTCCCCTGCTTGAAATTTTGTGCCCAAGGACAATTCCTTCAGTCACCATAAAGTGACATTTCTCCCAGTTTAAAACCAGGTTAGTCTCTTGGCATCTTTTCAAGACAAGTGCTAGGTGATTAAGACAGGAGCTAAATGAGTCTCCATATACTGAAAAGTCATCCATGAAGACTTCCAGAAATTTCTCTACCATATCTGAGAAGATAGAGAGCATGCACCTCTGAAAGGTTGCAGGTGCATTGCACAGACCAAAAGGCATCCTCCTGTAGGCAAACACGCCAGAAGGGCAAGTGAATGCTGTTTTCTCTTGGTCCTGAGGATCTACTGCAATTTGGTTGTAGCCTGAATAGCCATCCAAAAAGCAGTAGTAATCATGGCCAGCTAGTCTTTCTAGCATTTGGTCTATGAATGGTAAAGGAAAATGATCCTTTCTGGTGGCTGTATTGAGCCTTCTGTAGTCAATACACATGCGCCACCCTGTGACTGTCCTTGTAGGAACCAGTTCATTTTTTTCATTATGAACCACTGTCATGCCTCCCTTTTTGGGAACAACTTGGACAGGGCTCACCCAGGGGCTATCAGAAATAGGATAAATGATCCCAGCCTCTAGTAATTTGGTGACCTCTTTCTACACCACCTCCTTCATGGCAGGATTTAGCCTCCTCTGTGGTTGGACCACTGGTTTGGCATTATCCTCCAATAAGATCTTGTGCATGCATCTAGCTGGGCTAATACCATTAAGATCACTTATGGACCACCCAAGAGTTGTCTTGTGTGTCCTTAGCACTTGAATCAGTGCTTCCTCTTCCTGTGAATTTAAAGCAGAGCTTATAATCACTGGAAAAGTGTCACCCTCTCCCAGAAATGCATATTTCAGGGATGGTGGTTGTGGTTTGAGTTCAGGCTTGGGAGGCTTATCCTCCTCCTGAGGAATTTTCGAAAATTCCTTTGCCTCCTCTAGTTCTTCTTGATCAGGTTGAGCATCTTTGAAGATGGCCTCAAGCTCTGATTCTAGGCTTTCAGTCATATTGATCTCTTCTACCAGAGAGTCAATAATGTCAGCGCCCATGCAGTCATTTGGTGTATCTGGATGCTGCATAGCTTTTACAGCATTCAACTTGAACTCATCCTCATTGACTTTCAAGGTTACTTCCCCTTTTTGTACATCAATGAGAGTTCGTCCAGTTGCTAGGAAGGGTCTTCCTAGAATGAGAGTTGCACTCTTGTGCTCCTCCATTTCCAGCACCACAAAGTCAGTTGGAAAGGCAAATGGCCCAACCTTGACAATCATGTCCTCAATTATGCCTGATGGGTGTTTAATGGAGCCATCAGCAAGTTGGAGGCATATCCGGGTTGGTTTGACTTCTCCAGTCAACCCAAGCTTTCTGATAGTGGATGCAGGTATTAGATTGATGCTTGCTCCAAGATCACATAGGGCTGTCTTGGTGCAAGCACCTTCTAATGTGCATGGTATCATAAAGCTTCCTGGATCTTGAAGCTTTTCTGGTAAGCTCTTTAATATGACTGCACTGCATTCTTCAGTGAGAAACACTTTTTCAGTTTCTCTCAAATCCTTCTTATGACTTAAGATTTCTTTCATGAATTTAGCATAAGAAGGTATTTGCTCAAGTGCCTCTGCAAACGGAATCTTTATTTCAAGAGTCCTTAGATAGTCTGCAAAGCGGGCAAATTGCTTATCCTGTTCCGCTTGGCGGAGTTTTTGAGGATAAGGCATCTTGGCTTTATAGTCTTCAACCTTAGATGCTGCAGGTTTATTCCTTACAGAAGTGGTTGAAGAAGCCTTGTTAGAGGGATTACTGTCAGCACTCTCAGGTGTCTGATTCTCCCTAGGCGTCTGAACGCCAGGATTGGGTGGAAATTGGGCGTTTAACGCCAACCTTTCCCCCTTTTCTGGCGTTTGAACGCCAGAACTGGGCAAGGAATGGGCGTTTAACGCCAGCTTTCCTTCCCTTTCTGGCGTTTGAACGCCAATGACATTCCTCTCTGGGCTCTTACTGTCCTCAGAGGGATTTTGAACAGTGGTTTGGTTGTCCTCTGTCAATTGTTCCTTGGTTGGCTTTTTACTCTTCTGAGCAGTGTTATTCAGGGTCTTCCCACTCCTCAGTTGAACTGCTTGACATTCCTCCGTTATCTGTTTAGATATTTGCTGTTTTGCTTGATTCAACTGCAGTTCTATGCTCTTGTTAGCAACTTTAGTTTCATAGAGCATTTCTTTAAAGTCTGCTAACTGTTCTGTCATCAGGAGCAATTGTTGATTAAGCTCAGTTATTTGTTCTTGAGGACTAGGGTCAGTGACTACTGCCATGACTTCCTCTTTTGGAGAGAACTCATTGCTAGAGTACAAATATTGGTTTCTAGCAACAGTGTCTATAAGCTCTTGAGCTTCTTCAATTGTCTTCCTCATGTGTATAGATCCACCAGCTGAGTGGTCTAAAGACATCTGAGCTTTTTCTGTAAGCCCATAGTAGAAAATGTCTAACTGTACCCACTCTGAAAACATTTCAGAGGGACATTTCCTTAGCATACCTCTATACCTCTCCCAGGCATTATAAAGGGATTCATTATCCTCTTGTTTAAAGCCTTGGATGTCAAGTCTTAACTGTGTCATCCTTTTTGGAGGGTAAAAATGATTCAGGAATTTGTCTGACAACTGTTTCCATGTCTTTATGCTTGCTGTAGGTTGGTTATTCAACCACCTTTTAGCTTGATCTTTTACAGCAAATGGAAACAGTAATAGTCTGTAGACATCCTGATCCACCTCTTTATCATATACTGTGTCAGCAATTTGTAAAAACTGTGCCAGAAACTCAGTAGGCTCTTCCTGTGGAAGACCGGAATACTGGCAATTTTGCTGCACTATGATAATGAGTTGAGGATTTAGTTCAAAGCTGCTTGCTTTGATGGGAGGTGTACAGATGCTACTCCCATATGCAGCTGTAATGGGGTTAGCATATGACCCCAGAGTCCTTTTGGACTGATTGATCCCACTTAAGTCCATAATGGACAAAAGGGAAATGATAATGATTGCAAAGAGATAAATTTTGTTTGTTTTTTTTTCTTTTTTTGAATTTACGAAAAAAATAGAATAAAACAAAATAAAATTAAAATAAAAATTCGAAAATCAAAAAGAAAATAAGATCAAAGCAAATTGAAAACTGAATCAATGAGTTAATCAGAAAGATTTTGAAAACAGCAATTAAAAAGATATGATTGAAAAATTTTTATGAAAAAGATTTGATTTTGAAAAGAGGAAAGAGAAAAACACAAAAAGACACCAAACTTAAAATTTTTAGAAAATCAAACACACAGTTTTCGAAAATTTTTAAGGGAAAAACACAAAGAGGACACCAAACTTAGAATTTTTATGAATCAAAAAGGGACTAAGAACATGCAAAAATCGAAAATTAAAAGAAAAACAAAAGCATGCAATTGACACTAAACTTAAAATATGAAACTAGACTCAACTAAAAGACTCTAAACCTACAAAAATAAACAGTCCTAATCTAAGCAACAAGATAAGCCGTCAGTTGTCCAAACTCAACAATCCCCGGCAACGGCGCCAAAAACTTGGTGCACGAAATTGCAATCACACTTTTGCAATCCCGCACAACTAACCAGCAAGTGCACTGGGTCGTCCAAGTAATACCTTGCGTGAGCAAGGGTCGATCCCACGGAGATTGTCGGCTTGAAGCAAGCTATGGTTATCTTGTAAATCTTAGTCAGGATATCAGAAATTATCAGGATTGATTGTGGAAAACAAAAGAACATGAAATGATTACTTGTTTTGCAGTAATGGAGAATAGGTTGAGGTTTTGGAGATGCTCCATCTTCTGAATCTCTGCTTTCATACTGTCTTCTTCTTCAAACACGCAAGTCTCCTTCCATGGCAAGCTGTATGTAGGGTTTCACCGTTGTCAATGGCTACCTCCCATCCTCTCAGTGAAAACGATTGCATATGCTCTGTCACAGCACGCGGAATTCATCTGTCGGTTCTCAATCAGGCCGGAATAGAATCCAATGATTCTTTTGCGTCTGTCACTAACGCCCCACCTTCAGGAGTTTGAAGCTCGTCACAGTCACTCAATCATTGAATCCTACTCAGAATACCACAGACAAGGTTTAGACCTTCCGGATTCTCTTGAATGCCGCCATCAGTTCTAGCTTATACCACGAAGATTCCGGTTAAAGAATCCAAGAGATAACTACTTAATCTAAGGTAGAACGGAGGTGGTTGTCAGGCACACGTTCATAGTTGAGAATGATGATGATTGTCACGGATCATCACATTCATCCGGGTTAAGAACAAGTATTATCTTGGAATGGAAGCAAGCATAATTGAATGAGAAACAGTAGTAATTGCATTAATCCATCAAGACACAGCAGAGCTCCTTACCCCCAACCATGGGGTTTAGAGACTCATGCCGTGGAAGATACACAAAGAAAACGTGTAAAGTGTCATGAGGTGCTGATACAATGTCAAATGATCCTATTAATAGTAAACTAGTAACCTAGGGTGTACAGAAATGAGTAAATGACGTAAAAATCCACTTCTGGGTCCACTTGGTGTGTGCTTGGGCTGAGCAATGAAGCATTTTCGTGTAGAGACCTTTTCTGGAGTTAAACGCCAGCTTTCATGCCAGTTTGGGCGTTTAACTCCAAGTTTTATGCCAGTTCCGGCGTTTAACACTGGAATTTCTGAGGGTGACATTGAGCGCCGGTTTGGGCCATCAAATCTTGGGCAAAGTATGGACTATCATATATTGCTGGAAAGCCCAAGATTTCCACTTTCCAATGCCGTTGAGAGCGCGCCAATTGGGCTTCTGTAGCTCCAGAAAATCTACTTAGAGTGCAGGGAGGTCAGAATCCAACAGCATCTGCAGTCCTTTTTGGTCTCGGAATCAGATTTTTGCTCAGGACCCTCAATTTCAGCCAGAAAATACCTGAAATCACAGAAAAACACACAAACTCATAGTAAAGTCCAGAAAAGTGAATTTTAGCTAAAAACTAATAAAAATATACTAAAAACTAACTAGATTATACTAAAAACATACTAAAAACAATGCCAAAAAGCATACAAATTATCCGCTCATCATTGCCCTAGTTTGTTCGCTAGTCTCTGTCTGTTTCTCTGTTGTTAAAACGTTACAGACTTTTTCTTTGGTTTTTATCTTTCCTTTGACTTTTATCTTTCTTTTATCTTTACCTCACTAATATGTTCTTACCACTCCCTAAGTGTTTTATGAAGGTAATTATAAGATTCTGCACTTAAAGTTGTCTTTCTAAAGCTTTTACAGAAAACTGCCTGTTCCGTATTATTTTATTATTTTTATTAAAATATTATTTTTAATTAAATATTATTATTTAATATTTTATTATTATTTATTATTTTATTATTAAATTTTCGAAAATTAACTCACTTTTACTTTTAACCTTTAAAATTCACTTTTAACCACCCGTAACTTTTAATATTTCTACTTTTACCACCCTAACTTTCAGAAATTACCAAACAACCCCTAAAACACCAAAAATTTTACTTCCTTGCCCTTTTTAAGATCTAAGGCCTGTTCTTCATTGTTCTTCATCACACTCAAAGTGTTCTTCATGTTCTTCATAAATTCTTCAAATTCTTTCTCTGTTTTTACCCGTTTTTCAATCTTTTCAGCAACCGATTTTTACTACAATTCATAATAAATTAGCAGCCATTAAAACCCCATCTTTTCTACATGATTTCATCACAAATTGAACCTCAATTTAAGCCTAGGGTTTCGTTTTTCCAGCTGCTCCAAGAACATGAACATAAAGCTTGAATTTCATCAAATTTCATCAAAATTTCACCAAATTTTCACCAAGAATCAATCATATATGCAACCAATTTTTAGCACAGCCAAATAATACAACATTCACACATCTCAAACACAATTAATCAAGATTAATTTCGTGACACCCTACCTGGTTTTGCTGCTCCTAATTCAATCAAACTTTCAGGTGGTCCTTAAGCACTTTTTCCTCCTAAATCACACCAAGAAACACATATTTAACCATGTTTCCTTGAAACCGAATCAAAAGAGAGATGGTGCAGCCAACTCACCTTGATCCCAGCCTTGATAAGTCATATGATCATGTAGAGAAAGAAGAGAGGATCATTTTGGTCGGATTGAAATTTTGATTTGAGTTTTAGTTCAGCAGAAATCAAGCTTTGAAGATTTGGAACTAAGAACTTTTCTCTCTTTTTCTCTCTACCTATTTTCGGCCACAAAGTGAAAATGAGCCAGCCTTGGGGGTTTTGGGGGTGTAGGGTGAGTTGTGATTGGTTGGCTTGGAGGTGGATTAAAATAATATTAAAATATCTCAGGTGTATAACTACTAAAACTATCGGAACACTTGCAAAAACATCTCTAAAAATTATTTTCTGAGCTACTAGCATAAATGACACTAGTAACATATTTATTATGAGAATAAAACATGAATAATGAGGCCTTAGCATTGCTAAAGTCATCAGAGAGTGCTGGTGCTAAGCTGCACCAGTAAACTGTGAACCCGGTTAAACCGATTTTCTGTTTTTAACTAAAACTGACCAGGTAACCTTATAATATCATTCAAGAAACTTTTATTACTAATATAATGATAATATTACCTTATTATCTCTCTTCTCTCATGAATCGAGTCCGGTTCGTCAAACTGAGACTATCTACGAAAAACCGGATCAAAACTCCTAACCGATACGGTTCAAAAACTATGTTCTTCGTAACTGCATTATCGAGCTTGCCCCATAAAAGGTTCTAGCTTAAAGATGACATAATGACGATTAGGATTGAGATACATGATAATATATCAAAGCTTCTCCCCTTACTGATCCTCCGGAGTTCTCCGTACTTTCAGAAAAGATCTCGCGTACTCGAAAACCGGGGTTGTTACAAAATCCAAGTATTTCCCCCGAACCATAGTAAGATAATTCTTTGGATCCGGGTTCACACTTTGATCATGGTTCTTGGTGATCCATGCATTGGCATAGAACTCTTGAACCATTAAGATTCCGACTTGTTGAATGGGGTTGGTAAGAACTTCCCAACCTCTTCTTCGGATCTCATGTCGGATCTCCGGATATTCACTCTTTTTGAGTGAGAAAGGGACCTCGGGGATCACCTTCTTCAAGGCCACAACTTCATAGAAGTGGTCTTGATGCACCCTTGAGATGAATCTTTCCATCTCCCATGACTCGGAGGTGGAAGCTTTTGCCTTCCCTTTCCTCTTTCTAGAGGTTTCTCCAGCCTTGGATGTCATAAATGGTTATGGAAAAACAAAAAGCAATGCTTTTACCACACCAAACTTAAAAGGTTTGCTCGTCCTCGAGCAAAAGAAGAAAGAAGAGAGTAGAAGAAGAAGAAATGAGGAAGAAGGGAATGGCTTTGTGTTCGGCCAAAAGGGGGAGAAGTGATGTTTAGGTTGTGTGAAAATGAAGGAGTGAAGATGGGTTTATATAGGAGTGGGGAAAGGGTAGGGTTCGGTCAAGTGAGGGTGGGTTTGGGTGGGAAAGTGGTTTGAATTTGAATGGTGAGGTAGGTGGGGTTTTATGAAGGATGGATGTGAGTGGTGAAGAGAAAGATGGGATTTGATAGGTGAAGGGTTTTTGGGGAAGAGGTGTTGAGGTGATTGGTGAATGGGTGAAGAAGAGAGAGAGTGTGGTTGGGTAGGTGGGGATCCTGTGGGGTCCACAGATCCTGAGGTGTCAAGGAAAAGTCATCCCTGCACCAAATGGCAAGCAAAATTGCGTTTTGTGCCAATTCTGGCGTTAAACGCCGGGCTGGTGCCCATTTCTGGCGTTTAACGCCAGCTTCTTGCCCTTTTCTGGCGTTTAACGCCAGTCTGGTGCCCCTTTCTGGCGTTAAACGCCCAGAATGGTGCCAGACTGGGCGTTAAACGCCCAACAGCTAGCCTCACTGGCGTTTAAACGCCAGCATGCTCTCCTCCAGGGTGTGCTGTTTTTCTTTCTGTTTTTAATTCTGTTTTTGCTTTTTTCATTGATTTTGTGACTTCTCATGATCATCAACCTACAAAAAACATAAAATAACAAAAGAGAATAGATAAAATATAACATTGGGTTGCCTCCCAACAAGCGCTTCTTTAATGTCAGTAGCTTGACAGAGGGCTCTCATGGAGCCTCACAGATGTTCAGAGCAATGTTGGAACCTCCCAACACCAAACTTAGAGTTTGAATGTGGGGGTTCAACACCAAACTTAGAGTTTGGTTGTGGCCTCCCAACACCGAACTTAGAGTTTGACTGTAGGGGCTCTGTTTGGCTCTTGTTTTAAGAGAAGCTCTTCATGCTTCCTCTCCATGATGACAGAGGGACATCCTTGAGCCTTAAACACAAGGGATTCTTCATTCACTTGAATGATCAACTCTCCTCTATCAACATCAATCACAGCCCTTGCTGTGGCTAGGAAGGGTCTGCCAAGGATGATGGATTCATCCATGCACTTCCCAGTCTCTAGGACTATGAAATCAGCAGGGATGTAATGGTCTTCAACTTTTACCAGAACATCCTCTACAAGTCCATAGGCTTGTTTTCTTGAATTGTCTGCCATCTCTAGTGATATTTTTGCAGCTTGCACCTCAAAGATCCCTAACTTCTCCATTGCAGAGAGAGGCATGAGGTTTACACTTGACCCTAAGTCACACAAGGCCTTCTTGAAGGTCAAGGTGCCTATGGTACAAGGTATTGAAAACTTCTCAGGATCCTGTCTCTTTTGAGGCAGTTTCTGCCTAGACAAGTCATCCAGTTCTTTGGTGAGCAAAGGGGATTCATCCTCCCAAGTCTCATTTCCAAATAACTTGTCATTTAGCTTCATGATTGCTCCAAGGTATTTAGCAACTTGCTCTTCAGTGACATACTCATCCTCTTCAGAGGAAGAATACTCATCAGAGCTCATGAATGGCAGAAGTAAGTCCAATGGAATCTCTATGGTCTCATTTTGAGCCTCAGATTCCTATGGTTCCTCATTGAGGAACTCAGTGGAGGCCAGTGGACGTCCATTGAGGTCTTCCTCAGTGGTGTTCACTGCCTCTCCTTCCTCCCAAAATTCGGCCATGTTGATGGCCTTGCACTCTCCTTTTGGATTTTCTTCTGTGTTGCTTGGAAGAGTACTAGGAGGGAGTTCAGTAATTTTCTTGCTCAGCTGACCCACTTGTGCCTCCAAGTTTCTAATGGAGGACCTTGTTTCAGTCATGAAACTTTGAGTGGTTTTGATTAGATCAGAGACCATGGTTGCTAAGTCAGAGGTATTCTGCTTAGAACTCTCTGTCTGTTGCTGAGAAGATGATGGGAAAGGCTTGCTATTGCTAAACCTATTTCTTCCACCATTATTATTGTTAAAACCTTGTTGAGATCTCTGTTGATCCTTCCATGAGAGATTTGGATGATTTCTCCATGAAGAATTATAGGTGTTCCCATAGGGTTCTCCCATGTAATTCACCTCTTCTATTGAAGTGTTCTCAGGATCATAAGCTTCTTCCTCAGATGAAGCTTCTTTAGTACTGCTTGGTGCATTTTGCATTCCAGACAGACTTTGAGAAATCATATTGACTTGTTGAGTCAATATTTTGTTCTGAGCCAATAGGGCATTCAGAGTGTCAATCTCAAGAACTCCTTTCTTCTGACTAGTCCCATTGTTCACAGGATTTCTTTCAGAAGTGTACATGAATTGGTTATTTGCAACCATTTCAATCAGCTCTTGAGCTTCTGTAGGCGTCTTCTTCAGATGAAGAGATCCTAGAGCTATCCAAAGACATTTTGGACAGTTCAGAGAGACCATCATAGAAAATACCTATGATGCTCCATTCAGAAAGCATATCAGAAGGACACTTTCTGATTAATTGTTTGTATCTTTCCCAAGCTTCATAGAGGGATTCTCCTTCCTTCTGTCTGAAGGTTTGGACTTCCACTCTAAGCTTACTCAATTTTTGAGGTGGAAAGAACTTTGCCAAGAAGGCATTGACTAGCTTTTCCCAAGAGTCCAGGCTTTCTTTAGGTTGAGAGTCCAACCATATTCTAGCTCTGTCTCTTACAGTAAAAGGGAATAGCATCAGTCTGTAGACCTCAGGGTCAACCCCATTAGTCTTGACAGTGTCACAGATTTGCAAGAACTCAGCTAAAAACTGATGAGGATCTTCCAATGGAAGTCCATGGAACTTGCAATTCTGTTGCATTAGAGAAACTTATTGAGGTTTAAGCTCAAAGTTGTTTGCTCCAATGGCAGGGATAGAGATGCTTCTCCCATAGAAGTCGGGAGTAGGTGCAGTAAAGTCACCCAGCACCTTCCTTGTGTTGTTGGCATTGTTGTTGTTTTCGGCTGCCATAGGTTCTTCTTCTTTGAAGATTTCTGTTAGGTCCTCTACAGAGAGTTGTGCTTTGGCTTCTCTTAGCTTTCTCTTCAAGGTCCTTTCAGGTTCAGGATCAGCCTCAACAAGAATGCTTTTGTCCTTGCTCCTGCTCATAAGAAAGAGAAGGGAACAAGAAAATGTGGAATCCTCTATGTCACAGTATAGAGATTCCTTTAGGTGTCAGAGGAAAAGAAAAGTAGAAGACAGAAGTAGAAAAATCGAACTTATCAAAGAAGATGGAGTTCGAATTTTGCATTAAGGAATAGTGTTAGTCCATAAATAGAAGGATGTGAGAAGAAGGGAAGTAATTTTCGAAAATTAGGTAAAAGATTTTGAAAACATTTGAAAAAAACACTAATTGATTTTCGAAAATGAAAGTGGAAAAGAAAACAAGTGATTTTTGAAAAAGATTTTGAAATTAGAAATCAGAAAGATTTGATTGAAAGTTATTTTAAAAAAGATGTGGTTAAGAAGATATAATTTGAAAAATATTTTAAAAAGAAGATTTGATTTTCAAAATTAAAAACTTGGCTAACAAGAAAAGATATGATTCAAACATTAAACCTTTCTCAACAGAAAAGGCAACATACTTGAAATGTTGAATCAAATCATTGATTGATAGCAAGTATTTTTTTTTTAAAAAATAGAAAGAAATTGATTTTGAAAAAGATTTGATTGAAAAGATTGATTTGAAAAAGATTTGATTTTGAAAAGATTTTGAAAACTTGAAAAAAATTTGCATTTAAAACAAAATCTTCCCCCTTGTGCCATCCTGGCGTTAAACGCCCAGAATGGTGCACATTTTGGCGTTTAACGCCCAAAACTATACCCTTTTGGGCGTTAAAGGCCCAACCAAGTACCCTGGCTGGCGTTTAAACGCCAGTCTGTCCTTCTTCACTGGGCGTTTTGAACGCCCAGCTTTTTCTGTGTAATTCCTCTGCTGTATGTTCTGAATCTTCAATTCTCTGTATTATTGACTTGAGAAGACACAAATGAAAAAAATTTTTGGATTTTTAATAATAAGGAAAAATCAAAATGCAACAAGAATCAAATAACAATGCATGCAAGACACCAAAGTTAGCAGTTTGTATACTGCTGACACTAATGAGAATGCATATGAGACTCATAAACACTCAAGTCAAGAGAATTTAAAGATTAGAGTAATGAAATCATCAAGAACATCTTGAAGATCACTAAGACACATGAATGAATGCAAGAAAAACAGAAACATGCAATTGACACCAAACTTAAAATGAGACTAGACTCAAACAAGAAATATACAATATTTTTGGATTTTATGATTTTGTAATTTTTTTGTGCTTTTTTTTTCGAAAATTAAGTGGAAAAAGAAAATAAAGGTATCAAAATTCTTAATGAGAATTCTAGGAATCAGTGCAATGCTAGTCTAAGACTCCGGTCCAGGAATTAGACATGGCTTCACAGCCAGCCAAGCTTTCAAGGAAAGCTTCGGTCCAAAACACTAGACATGGCCAATGGCCAGCCAAGCCTTAGCAGATCACTGCTCCAAAAGCAAGATTGATAGAAATCAACAAGCTTTTGTGATGATAAGTTGAATCCTCGGTCCAATGAAATTAGACATGGCTTTACAGCCAGCCAGACTTCAATAAATCATCATGAAACTCTAGAATCCATCTTCAAGAATTCCGAAAAAAAATACCTAATCTAAGCAACAAGATGAACCGTCAGTTGTCCAAACTCAACAATCCCCGGCAACGGCGCCAAAAACTTGATAGCGCGAAATTGTGATCAATACTTTTCACAAATCAAATAATCCCCGGTAATGAAACCAAAAACTTGGTGTTCAATACCATGGCATAAACACAACTTCGCACAACTAACCAGCAAGTGTACTGGGTCGTCCAAGTAATAAACCTTACGCGAGTAAGGGTCGATCCCACAGAGATTGTTGGTATGAAGCAAGCTATGGTCACCTTGTAAATCTTAGTCAGGCAAACTCAAATGGGTATGGTGATAAACGCATAAAACATAAAGATAAAGATAGAGATACTTATGCAATTCATTGGTGGGAATTTCAGATAAGCGTATGAAGATGCCTTCCCTTCCGTCTCTCTGCTTTCCTACTGTCTTCATCCAATCCTTCTTCCTCCTTTCCATGGCAAGCTTATGCAAGGGTTTCACTGTTGTCAGTGGCTACCTCCCATCCTCTCAGTGGAAATGTTCAACGCACCCTGTCACGGCACGGCTATCCATCTGTCGGTTCTCAATCAGGCCGGAATAGAATCCAGTGATTCTTTTGCGTCTGTCACTAACGCCCCGCCCTCAGGAGTTTGAAGCACGTCACAGTCATTCAATCATTGAATCCTACTCAGAATACCACAGACAAGGTTAGACCTTCCGGATTCTCTTGAATGCCGCCATCATTTCTAGCCTATACCACGAAGACTCTGATCTCACGGAATGGCTGGCTCGTTTGTCAGGCGAGCACTCGGTTGTCAGGCGATCAACCATGCATCGTGTATCAGGAATCCAAGAGATATTCTCCCAATCGAAGGTAGAACGGAGGTGGTTGTCAGTCACACGTTCATAGGTGAGAATGATGATGAGTGTCACGGATCATCACATTCATCAAGTTGAAGAACAAGTGATATCTTAGAACAAGAACAAGCGGAATTGAATAGAAGAACAATAGTAATTGCATTAATACTCGAGGTACAGCAGAGCTCCACACCTTAATCTATGGTGTGTAGAAACTCCACCGTTGAAAATACATAAGTGATAGTGTGATCATTGGCCTCGGCCCCAGAGAGGGAACCAGAAGAACCAAGATCTGATCTCAGAACTCGATGTCCAAAGATACCAAGATGAAAATACAATAGTATAATGTCCTACTTATAGAAAACTAGTAGCCTAGGGTGTACAGAGATGAGTAAATGACATAAAAATCCACTTCCGGGCCCACTTGGTGTGTGCTTGGGCTGAGCAATGAAGCATTTTCGTGTAGAGACTCTTCTTGGAGTTAAACGCCAGCTTTTATGCCAGTTTGGGCGTTTAACTCCCATTTTGGTGCTAGTTCCGGCGTTTAACGCTGGAATTCCTGAGGGTGACTTTGAATGCCAGTTTGGGCCATCAAATCTTGGGCAAAGTATGGACTATCATATATTGCTGGAAAGCCCAGAATGTATACTTTCCAACGCCGTTAAGAGCGCGCCAATTGGGCTTCTGTAGCTCCAGAAAATCCACTTCGAGTGCAGGGAGGTCAGAATCCAACAGCATCTGCAGTCCTTTTTAGTCTCTGAATCAGATTTTTGCTCAGGTCCCTCAATTTCAGCCAGAAAATACCTGAAATCACAGAAAAACACACAAACTCATAGTAAAGTCCAGAAAAGTGAATTTTAACTAAAAACTAATAAAAATATACTAAAAACTAACTAGATCATACTAAAAACATACTAAAAATAATGCCAAAAAGCGTACAAATTATCCGCTCATCAAATACCACAGACAAGGTTTAGACTTTACAGATATCAGGAATGCTACCAATTGGTTCTAGCCTTTACCACGAAGGTTCTAATCTGACGGATTCAAATGCTCTGTTGTTAGGAGAGACAAGTAAGATCCATGGATCAGAGACCCAAAAGATTATACTCCAGCTATCGTCCAATGACTACGTTGAACATCATGTAGACCACTTGTGGTTGTCAGGCACGTAGATCTTGGCTAAGCGAGTAACGAAGATAGTGGGTGATTGTCAAGGGTCACCCCTTCATTCTAACTTAATTGAATCAAGTACGAGAGTATATCTTGGAGAAGAATTACGCTTGAATTAAAAGAGAAACAATAGTACTTGCATTAATTCATGAAGAACAGCAGAGCTCTGCACGTTAATCTATGAGGTGTAGAAACTCCACCGTTGAATAATACATAAGAGAAAAAGGTCTAGGCATGGCCGAATGGCGAGCCTCCCCAAATATGAAAAATCGCATAAAAGTCTGAAAAAAGGATAAAATACAATAGTAAAAAGTGCTATTTATACTAAACTAGTTACTAAGGATTACAGAAAATAAGTAACTAAGTGCAGATAGTACAGAAATCCACTTTCGGGGCCCATTTGGTGTGTACTTGAGCTGAGCATTGAGCTTTACACGTGCATAGGCTTTTTCTGGAGTTAAACGTCAGCTTGGATGCCAGTTTGGGCGTTTAACTCCCGTTCTGGTGCCAGTTCCGGCGTTTTACGCCAGAAAAAGGGTCTCTAGTGGGCGTTTTAATGCCACTTTGGGCCATCAAATCTCAGGTAAAGTATAAACTATTATACATTGCTGGAAAGCCCAAGATGTTAGCTTTCTAGCCAAATTGAGAAAACGTAAATTGGATTTCTGTTGCTCCAGAAAAATGCGTTTGAGTTCAGGGAGTCAGAATCCAACAGCATCTACAGTCCTTTCTCAGCCTCTGAATTAGATTTTTGCTCAAGTCCCTCAATTTCAGCCAGAAAATACATGAAATTACAGAAAAATACACAAACTCATAGTAAAGTCCAAAATTGTGATTTTTGCATAAAAACTAGTAAAAATATAATAAAAAGTAACTAAAACATACTAAAAATACCTAAAAACAATGCCAAAAAGCATATAAATTATCCGCTCATCACAACACCAAACTTAAATTGTTGCTTGTCCCCAAGCAACAAAAAACAAAATAGGATAAAAAGAAGGGAAAATAGAACAAATTTCAAAATATCAATGAAGCTTAGTTCCAATTAGATGAGCAGGACTAGTAGTTTTTTGCTTTTGAACAGTTTTGGCATCTCACTTTATCCTTTGAAGTTCAGAATGATTGGCATCCATAGGAACTCAGAATTCAGATAGTGTTATTGATTCTCCTAGTTTAGTATGTTGATTCTTGAACACAGCTACTTTATAAGTCTTGGCCGTGACCCTTAGCATTTTGTTTTCTAGTATTACCACCAGATACATAAATGCCATTAGATTGTGACTCAGCTTTGCTAGAGTCCCCAGTTAGAGGTGCCCAGAGTTCTTAAGCACACTCTTTTTGCTCTGGATCACGACTTTAACCACTCAGTCTCAAGCCTTTCACTTGGACCTTCATGACACAAGCACATGGTTAGGGACAACTTGATTTAGCCGCTTAGGCCAGTATTTTATTCCTTTGGGCCCTCCTATCCACTGATGCTCAAAGCCTTGGATCCTCTTTACCCTTGCCTTTTAGTTTAAAAGGTTACTGGCTTTTTTCTGCTTGCTTTTTCTTTTTCTTTCTTTTTCTTTATTTTTCGCCATTTTTTTCGCAAGCTTTGTGTTTTTCACTGCTTTTTCTTGATTCAAGAATCAATTTTATGATTTTTCAGATTATCAATAACATTTCTCTTTTTTCATTATTCTTTCAAGAGCCAACAACTTTAACATTCATAAACTTCACTATCAAAAATATGCTCTGTTCAAGCATTCATTTAGAAAACAAAAAGTATTGCCACCACATCAAAATAATTAAACTATTTTCAAGATAGAATTCGAAATTCATGTACTTCTTTTTCTTTTTCAGAAAACATTTTTCATTTAAGAAAGGTGAAAGATTCATGGAACATTCATAGCTTTAAGACATAGACACTAAACACTAATGATCATGTAATAAAGACACAAACATAGTCACATAAAGCATAAAAACCGAAAACAGAAAAGAAAATAAACAAGGAGATTAAAGAATGGGTCCACCTTAGTGATTGTGGCTTCTTCTTCCTCTTGAAGAACCAATGGAGTTCTTGAGCTCTTCTATGTCTCTTCCTTGCCTTTGTTGCTCCTCTCTCATGGCCTTTTGGTCCTCTCTGATTTCATGGAGGATGATGGAGTGCTCTTGGTGCTCCACTCTTAGTTGCTCCATGTTGGAACTCAATTCTGCTAAAGAGGTATTGAGTTGCTCCAAATAGTTGTGTGGAGGGAAATGCATCCCTTGAGGCATCTCAGGAATTTCTTGATGAGGGACTTCCTCATGCTCTTGTTGAGGTCCATGAGTGGGCTCTCTTGTTTGCTCCATCCTCTTTCTAGTGATGGGCTTTTGAGATGAATTTCTCCATCTCCTATGACTCGGAGTTGGAAGCAACTGCCTTCCCTTTCCTCTTCCTAAAGGTTTCTCTGGCCTTAGGTACCATTAATGGTTATGGAAAAACAAAAATCAGAGATTTTTTCCACACCAAACTTAAAAGGTTTGCTCGTCCTTGAGCAAAAGAAGAAAGAAAGGATTAGAGGAAGAAGAGATGGAGCAGATGGAGGTGTGTGAATGGTTCAGCCAAGGGGTTTTAGGTGGTTATGATGTGTGAAAATGAAGGAGTGATGAGGGGCTTATATATGAGTAGAATGGAGAGGGAATTCTTGTAATAGGGGTTGGGTTTGGGAAGGAGATTGTTTGAATTTGAATGGGTGTGGATAGGTGGGTTGTATGATGGTTTTGGAGGAGAAATGGAGGTGATTGGTGGAGGTTATTTTGGGAAAGAGTGTTATGGAAAGGTGTGAAAAGGAAAGAAAAAGAGTTGGGGTAGGTGGGGATCCTGTAGGGTTTACAGATCCTGAGGTGTCAAGGAATTCTGGTCCTCACACCTTTCTGGCGTTTAAACGCCCTCTGTGTGCCATTTCTGGCATTTAATGCCAGCTTTGCTGCCTTTTCTGGCGTTAAACGCTAGGCTGATACCTTTTTCTAGCGTTTAACGCCAGGCTGATGCCCCTTTCTGGCGTTTAACGCCAGCCAGACACCAGATACCCTTTTCTGGCGTTAAATGCCAGTCTGTCTGCCAATTCTGGCGTTTAAGGCCCAGAATGCTACCAGATTGGGTGTTAAACGCCATTCTGCTATCCTTACTCATGTTTAAATGCCAGTAAGCCTGTCTTCCAGGGTGTGCTATTTTTGATGCTGTTTTTGATTCCGCTTTAATTCTGCAGCCGTTTTTGTGACTCCACATAGTCATCAACCTAAAGAAAACATAAACTAACAATGGAAAATGAAATGAAAAAGTAATTAACATAGATAAATAAGATTGGGTTGCCTCCCAATAAGTGTTTCTTTAATGTCAATAGCTTGACAGTAAGCTCTTACAGAGCTTCACATATACTCAGAGCATGATTGTGACCTCCCAACACCAAACTTAGAGTTTGAATGTGGGGGCTCTGCTTGACTCTGTATGGAGAGAATTGGATAAAGCTTTTCATGCTTCTTCTCCATGTTTACAGAGGAAGATCTTTGAACTTTAAACACAAGGTAGTCCTCATTCAATTGAAGGACTAACTCTTCTCTGTCCACATCAATCACAGCCCTTGCTGTGGCTAGGAAGGGTCTTCCAGGGAAGATGGATTGATCCTCATCCTCCCCAGTGTCTAGGATTATGAAGTCAGCAGGGATGTAAAGGGCTTCAACCTTCACTAAGACATCCTCTACAAGTCCATAAGGCTGTTTTATTGATTTGTCTGCCATCTCTAGTGAGATTCTTACAGCTTGTACCTCAAAGATCCCTAGTTTCTCCATTATAAAGAGTGGCATGAGGTTTATACCTGACCCCAGGTCACACAGAGCCTTCTCAAAGGTCATGGTGCCTATGGTATAAGGTATTAAGAACCTTCTGGGATCCGGTTTCTTCTGAGGTAATTTCAGCTGAACCAAGGCATTCAGTTCATTGATGAGCAATGAAGGTTCATCCTCCCAAGTCTCATTACCAAATAACTTGGCATTCAACCTCATGATTGCTCCTAGGTATCGAGCAACTTGCTCTTCAACAATATCATCATCTTTTTCAGAGGAAGAATACTCATCAGAGCTCATGAATGGTAATAGGAAGTTCAGTAGAATCTCTATGGTCTCTATATGAGCCTCAGATTCCTTTGGTTCCTTATTAGGGAACCCCTTAGTGGTCAGTGAACGTCCAACAATGTCTTCTTCACTGGAAATCACTGCCTCTTCCTCCTCTATAGGTTCACCCATTTTGGTTATATTGATGGCCTTGCACTCTCTCTTTGGATTCTCTTCTGTATTGCTTGGGAGAGTACTAGGAGGAGTTTCAGTAACTCTTTTACTCAGCTGACCCACTTGTGCCTCCAAATTTCTGATGGAGGACTTTATTTCAGTCATAAAATTGAGAGTGGCCTTAGATAGATCAGAGACTATGGTTGCTAAGCCAGAGAGGCTCTTCTCAGAATTCTCTGTCTATTGCTGAGAAGATGATAGAAAAGGCTTGCTGTTGCCAAACCTATTTCTCCCACCATTATTATTATTGAAGCTTTGTTGAGGCTTCTGTTGATCCTTCCATGAGAAATTTGGATGATTTCTCCATGAAGGATTATAGGTGTTTCCGTAGGATTTTCCCATGTAATGCACCTCTTCCATTGCAGGATTCTCAGGGTCATAAGCTTCTCCTTCAGAGGAGGTTTCTTTAGTACTGCCGGATGCTGCTTGCAATCTAATCAGATTCTGAGAAATCATATTGACTTGCTGAGTCAATATTTTGTTCTGAGCCAATATGGCATTCAGAGTATCAATCTCAAAAACTCATTTCTTCTGAGTCATCCTATTACTCACAGGATTTCTATCAGAAGTGTACATGAACGGATTATTAGCAACCACCTCAATGAGTTTCTGAGCTTCAGCAGAGGTTCTCTTCAGATGAAGAGATCCACTAGAAGAGTGGTCTAATGACATCTTGGACAATTCAGACAGAACATCATAGAATATATCCAAGATGCTCCATTCTGAAAGCATGTCAGAAGGACACCTTCTGATCAATTGCTTGTATCTTTCCCAAGCTTTATAGAGGGATTCACCTTCTTTCTGTCTGAAGATTTGGACGTCCACTCTAAGCTTGCGCAGCTTTTGAGGTGGAAAAAACTTGGCCAAGAAAGAAGTGACCAACTTATCCCAAGAGTTCAGGCTTTCTCTAGGTTGTGAGTCCAACCATATCCTAGCTCTGTCTCTTACAGCAAAAGGGAAAAGCATAAGTCTGTAGACCTTGGGATCAACCCCATTGGTCTTAACAGTATCACAGATCTGCAAGAATTTAGCCAAGAACTGATGAAGATCTTCCAATAGAAGTCCATGAAACTTGCAATTCTGCTGCATTAGAGAAACTAATTGAGGCTTAAGCTCAAAGTTGTTTGCTCCAATGGCAGGAATTGAGATGCTTCTCCCATAGAAGTTGGAAGTTGGTGCAGTATAGTCACCAAGCATCTTCCTTACATCTCTAGCATTGTTGTTGGGTTCGGCTGCCATGTCTGCTTTTTTTCGAGATTTTCTGTGAGGTCATCTCTGGAGTGTTGTTCTTTAGCTTCTCTTAGCTTCCTCTTCAGAGTCCTTTCATGTTCAGGATCATTTTCAACAAGAATGTCCTTATCCTTGTTCCTACTCATATGAAAAAAAGAAGAGAACAAAGGAAGTAGTGGAATCTTCTATGTCACAGTATAGAGATTCATTTATGTAAGTATAAGAATAGAAGAATAGAAGAATGAGAAGTGAGAGGGGATGGGTAATTCGAATAGAGAGAAGAGAGAGGGGTTCGAATTATGAGTAGAAGAGAAGTGTTAGTGATTAAATAGAATAAATAGAAAGAGATGAGAGAGAGAGTATTTGAATTTTAAAAGAGGGAAAAGAAAATTATTCTTATTTTTATTTAATTAACTACGTTAGTTTTGAAAATATTAAAAGAAATAGAATAAAATTAGAATTTAAAACAATTAGTTAATTAGAAAGAATTTTGAAAAAGTGGTGGGTGATTTTCGAAAATTAGAAGTGAAAGAAATAGTTAGGTGGTTTTGAAAAAGATAAGGAATAGTAAACTTTTTTTTTAAATTAAAACAAACAAATCAAGTAGTTAGTTGAAAATGATTTGAAAATAAATTTTGAAAAGATAAGAAGTTTGAAAAAAATTTTGATATTAAAATTTTTAAAAAGATATGATTCTAGAATTCAAAGGTTGAACCTTTCTTAACAAGAAAGTAACAAACTTGAAATTTTTTGAATCAAAACATTAATTGTTAGCAAGGATTTTGAAAATTATGAAATAAAATTAAAAAAAGATTTTGAAAAATTAGTTTTAAAATTTTTGAAAACATTAAAAGAAAAATAAAAAAAGATAAGATAGAAAAAGATGATATAAAAAAGATAAGATTTTAAAATTTAAAAGAGATGAAAAGGATAGCCATTTAAAATTATGAATAAAAATACGAAAATTTAAAAAAAATTGAATTGGAAACGAAATTACCTCCCCTTTGCTATTCTAGCGTTAAACGCCCAGAATGATAGCCATTCTCGCGTTTAACGCCCATTTGGTAGCCATTTTGGGCGTTTAACGCCCAGCCAGGTACCTTGGCTGGCGTTAAACGCCAGAAATCCCTTGTTACTTGGCATTTTTCTGAACGCCCAAAATGCTGCCAATTCTGGCATTTAACGCCCAAAATGATACATTTACTGGCGTTAAATGGTCAGAATGATAGCTATTCTGGCGTTTAACGCCCAAAGTGCCTCTTTACTGGCGTTTTAATGCCAGTGAGCTCTTTTTCTCTGTGATACTTTTGCTTTATGTTTTGAACCTTCATTTCTCTGTATTATTTATTGAAAAGATATATATATATATATATATATATATATATATTTGAAATTTTGACTTGACAAACAAGAAATAACTAAATTTTAAAAATTTTTGACCAAGTCAACTGCAAATTTCGAAAATTATGAAAAGAAAAAGGAAAAGATAATTTTTTGACTTTTGAATTTTTAATGAGGAGAGAGAAAAACAACAAATTGAAGTAAAACATAAAATTTTAAGATCAAAACAAATTATGCATGCAAGAACACTTTGAATGTCAAATGAACACCAAGAACACTTTGAATATCATGATGAACATCAATAACATATTTTTGAAAATTTTTAAGAAAAGAAAGACATGCAAGACACCAAACTTAAGAACATTTGTACTAGGGACACTAACAATTCGAAAATGCACAAGAAAAACAAGAAAATAAATAAAATAAGAAAAATTAAAGATCAAACAAGGAAAATCATCAAGAACAACTTGAAGATCAAGAAGAACACAATGCATATATTTTCGAAAATTAAGAAAAATTAAAACATGTAGTTGACACCAAAATTAAAGTTAGACACAATACTCAAACAAGAAACAAAAATTTTTTTTTGGTTTTATGATTTTATTAATTTTTTTTTGTATTTTTTCGAATTTTTTTTTGAAAAGAAAATAAAGGTTGAAACAAGAAAAGAAAAGGTTACCTAATCTAAGCAACAAGATAAACCGTCAGTTGTCCAAACTCGAACAATCCCCGGCAATGGCGCCAAAAACTTAGTGCATGGAATTGTGATCACACTTTTCACAACTCCGGTACAACTAACCAGCAAGTGCACTGGGTCGCCCAAGTAATAAAACCTTACGCGGGTAAGGGTCGATCTCACGGAGATTGCCGGCTTGAAGCACGCTATGGTCATCTTGTAAATCTTAGTCAGGCGGATTCAATTGGTTATGAGTTTTGATAATTGAAAGATAAATAAAATGCAAATTAAAATAAAGATACTTATGTAATTCATTGGTGGGAATTTCAGATAAGCGTTTGGAGATGCTTTGTTGCTTCTGAACCTCTGCTTTCCTAGTGTCTTCATCCAATCATGCGTGCTCCCTTCCATCGCAAGCTATATGTTGGTGGATCACCGTTGTCAATGGCTACCATCTGTCCTCTTAGTGAAAATAGTCCAGCTACGGTTTCTGTACGGCTAATCAACTGTCGGATTTATCGTCTCGGATGTAAAATACCAGGCACATCTAATCATCTGTCGGTTCTCACTAGTGTCGGAATAGGATCTCTCTATCCTTTTGCACACTGTCATTGCGCCAAACATTCAGGAGTTTGAAGCTCGTCACAGTCATTTTGTCCCAGATCCTACTCGGAATACCACAGACAAGGTTTAGACTTTCCGGATCTCAAGAATGCTGCCAATTGGTTCTAGCTTCTACCACGAAGGTTTTAATCTTACGGATTCGTATGCTCTGTTGTTAGGAGAGATAAGTCAGATCTGTGGATCAGAGACCCAAGAGACTATACTCTAGCTGTCGTCCAATGACTACGATGAACATCATGTAGACCGCTTGTGGTTGTCAGGCATGCGGATCTTGGCTAAGCGAGTAACGAAGATAGTGGGTGATTGTCACGAGTCACCCCTTCATTCTGACTTAACTAAATTAAGTACGAGAGTATATCTTGGAGAAGAAGTATGCGTGAATTGAAAGAGAAACAATAGTACTTGAATTAATTCATGAAGAATAGCAGAGCTCCGCACCTTAATCTATGAGGTGTAGAAACTCCACCGTTGGTAAATACATAAGAGAAAAAGGTCTAGGCATGGCCAAATGGCCAGCCTCCCCAAATATGAAAAATCTCATAAAAGTCTGAAAAAAGGATAAAATATAATAGCAAAAAGTGCTATTTATACTAAACTAGTTACTAAGGATTACAGAAAATAAGTAACTAAGTGCAGATACTGCAGAAATCTACTTCCGGGGCCCACTTGGTGTGTACTTGGGCTGAGAATTGAGCTTTACACGTGCATAGGCTTTTTCTGGAGTTAAACACCAGCTTGGATGCCAGTTTGGGCGCTTAATTGCTGTTCTGGTGCCAGTTCCAACGTTTTACGCCAGAAAAGGGTCTCTGGTGGGCATTTTAATGCCAGTTTGGGCCATCAAATCTCGGGCAAAGTATGGACTATTATATATTGCTAGAAATCCCAAGATGTTAGCTTTCCAGCCCAATTAAGAACGCGCCAATTGGACTTCTGTAGCTCCAGAAAAACACATTTGAGTGCAGGGAGGTTAGAATCCAACACCATCTGCAGTCCTTTCTCAGCATCTGCCAGATCTAACGAGCTTTCAGATTTCTTGTACTATTGGGAATGTCACTTTTGACACAACCCTTTGTAATCTTGGCTCAAATACCAATCTGATGCCCCTGCTTATAATGAGAAGACTGCAAATTTAAAAGGCACAACCTACAAGGATAGAATTGGAGATGGCTGATAAATCTCCGAGACATGCACATGGGCTAGTGGAAAATTTCCTCCCTACAAATTTTGTGATACTAGATGTGGGAGAGGATGCAAAGGAATCCATCATCCTAAGAAGACCATTCCTGGCCACTAGGAGAGCTCTAATTGATGTTGAGAGAGATGAATTGGTTCTGAGAATGCATGGTGACTACTTGATATTCCAAATTTTTAAACCTTCCTGACTCTCTGGAGAAGGAGGTACTTGTATGTAGAATTCATTGCTTAAGACTCCTCCTTTGGTGGGAATCACTACAATTCCCCCTGAACTGGGATGAAAGTGGTATTCACTAGAAGTCCAGTCCTACCTCATACATGGCGCCCAAAATTGAACTTCGCACAACTGAACCAAGAAGTGCATCGGTTCATCCAAGTAATTGATGAGCGGATAATTTATATGCTTTTTGGCATTGTTTTTAGGTAGTTTTTAGTATGATTTAGTTAGTTTTAGTATATAATTATTGGTTTTCATGCTAAACTCACATTTCTGGACTTTACTATGAGTTTGTGTGTTTTTCTATGATTTCAGGTATTTTCTGGTTGAAATTGAGGGACCTGAGCAAAAATCTGATTCAGAGGTTGAAAAGGACTGTAGATGCTATTGGATTCTGACCTCCCTGCACTCCAAATGGATTTTCTAGAGCTACAAAAGCCCAATTGGCATGTTCTTAATTGCGTTGAAAAGTAGACATCTTGGGCTTTCCAGCAATGTATAATAGTTCATACTTTGCTCGAGATTTGATGGCCCAAATTGGCGTCAAAACGCTGGACAGAGACCCTTTTCTGGCGTTAAACGCCAGAACTGGCATAAAAGCTGGAGTTAAACGCTCAAACTGGCACCAGAGCTGGTGTTTAACTCCAAGAAAAGCCTATGCACGTGAAAGCTTCAATGCTCAGACCAAGCACACACCAACTGGGCTCCGGAAGTGGATTTCTGCATCATTTACTTATTTCTGTAAACCCTTGGTTACTAGTTCACTATAAATAGGACCTTTTACTATTGTATTTTCATCCTTTGATCATCTTTGATCTTGGGATCAGGTCTTTGAACCCTTTTTCAATTGTTTCATGTATTTGGGAGGCGACCATGCCAAGACCTTGTTCTTATGTATTTTCAACGGTGGAGTTTCTACACATCATAGATTAAGTTGTGGAGCTCTGCTGTTCCTCATAAATTAATGCAAAGTACTATTGTTCTTCTATTCAATTCATTCTTATTCTTATTCTTAGATATTCATTTGCACTTCAACATGATGAATGTGATGATCAAGTGACACTCATCACCATTCTCACTTATGAATGTGTGCCTGACAACCACTTCCGTTCTACATGAAAACAAGCTTGAATGTATATCTCTTGGCCTCCTGGTCCACGACGCATGGTTGCCTCTCCTGACAACAGAGCCTTCCATTCTGTGAGATCAGAGTCTTTGTGGTATAAGCTAGAATCAATTGGCAGCATTCTTGAGATTTAGAAAGTCTAAACCTTGTCTGTGGTATTCCGAATAGGATCTAGGATGGGATGACTGTGACGCACTTCAAACTCGTGACTGTTGGGCATAGTGACAGTATGCAAAAGGATCAATGGATCTTATTCCGATACGATCGAGAATTGACAGATGATTAGCCCTACGTAACCCGTAGCCGGACCATTTTCACTGAGAAGACGGACGGTAGCCATTGACAATGGTGATCACCCAACATACAACTTGCCATGGAAAGGAGTACGCATGACTGGATGAAGGCAGTAGGAAAGCAGAGTTTCAGGAGGAATAAAGCATCTCCACACGCTTATCTGAAATTCCCACTAATGAATTATATAAGTATCTCTATCTTATTTTATGTCTTATTCATCTTTTAATTATCAAAACCCCATAACCATTTGAATCTTCCTGACTGAAATTTACAAGATGACCATAGCTTGCTTCAAGCTGACAATCTCCGTGGGATCGACCCTTACTCACGTAAGGTATTACTTGGACGACCCAGTGCACTTGCTGGTCAACTGCACGGAGTTGTGAAAAAAGTGTGTGATCATGATTTTGTGTACCAGTCATACCTCAGGTGAGTGAGGGTCGAATCGTACGGAGATTGTAAAATTGAGCAAACAATGGCTATCTTGTAAATCTTAGTCAGGCAATTAGAAAAGATGGTTGTTTGTTTGAAAGCATAAACAAAATAGTAAAGAACGAAATACCAGATTGATGTGAAAACAATGATAATGATTTAGTTAAGGCTTTGGAGATGCGGATTCTTTCCGGATATACTTTTCTTACTCTCTACTTCAATAACGATTGGTTCATTCAATGCCACCCGTAACTGACTAACTCATGTCCTCTCATCAAGTTATTCTCTTCTAAATCATAATAGTCCACCATATTCGAGTAACTTATGTCCTCTCATCAAGTTTACTTATGGATTCTCACTATAGCTAAAGATGAAGCTATAAGCAATCCATTCCCCTTTGCGATCCTACTCAAAATGCCACAGAAAAGGTGATAGGCAAAATTGTGATTTCTAATAATGGCATTCAACTTGGTGTTGTTGCCGGATCAGAAAAAACTTGATAGGCAAAATTATGATTTAGATGTGAAGTCATGTTTAAGTAACAAGAGAGCCCACAAAAATTTGGTGCACGAAATTGTGATCATCCACAATGGCGCCAAAAACTTGGTAGCGCTCTCAAACGTGAATCACACTTAGTCACAACTCCACACAACTAACCAGCAAGTGCACTGGATCGTCCAAGTAATACCTTACGTGAGTAAGGGTCGATCCCACGGAGATTGTTGGTATGAAGCAAGCTATGATCATCTTGTAAATCTCAGTTAGGCGGATAATAAATGGTTTATGGAGTTTTTGAATTAATAATAATAAATAAACAGAAAATAAAGATAGAAATACTTATGGAGATCATTGGTGAGAATTTCTGATAAGTGTATGGAGGTGCTTTGTTCCTTTTGAATCTCTGCTTTCCTACTGCCTTCATCCAATCCTTCTTACTCCTTTCCATGGCAAGCTGTATGTAGGGCATCGCTGTTGTCAATGGCTACATCCCATCCTCTCAGTGAAAATGGTCCAAATGCTCTGTCACAGTACAGCTAATCATCTGTCAGTTCTCGATCATGTTGGAATAGAATCCCTTGATTCTTTTGCGTTTGTCATCACGCCCAGCAATCACGAGTTTGAAGCTCGTCACAGTCATTCAATCCCGGAATCCTACTCGGAATACCACAGAAAGGTTAGACTTTCCGGATTCCCATGAATGCTGTCATGAATTCTAACTTATACCATGAAGATTCTGCTTAAGGAATCCAAGAGATATGCGCCCGGTCTAAGGTAGAATGGAAGTGGGTGTCAGTCACATGTTCATAGGTGAGAATGATGATGAGTGTCATGGATCATCAAATTCATCATGTTGAAGTGCAACGTATATCATAGAATAGGAATAAACTGAATTGGATAGAAAATAGTAGTAATTGCATTGAAACTCGAGGTACAGCAGAGCTCCACACGCTTAATCTATGGTGTGTAGAAAATCCACGGTTGAAAATACATAAGTGATGAAGGTCCAGACATGGCCGAATGGCCAGCCGCCATGAAGATCTAAGGACTCGGCATCCAGAGATTAAAATCAAGATGAGAATACAATAGTAAAATGTTCTATTTATACTAGACTAGCTACTAGGGTTTACAGAAATAAGTAATTGATGCATAAATCCACTTCCAGGGCCCACTTGGTGTGTGCTTGGACTGAGCTTAAGCTTTACACGAGCTGAGGCTTCTATTGGAGTTGAACGCCAAGTTGTAACGTGTTTTTGGCGTTCAACTCTGGTTCGTGACGTGGTTCTGGCGTTTGACTCCAAAATGCAGCATAGAACTGGCATTGAGCGCCAGTTTGCGTCATCTAAACCCAAATAAAGTATGAACTATTATATATGTTTGGAATGCTCTGGATGTGTACTTTCCAACGCCGTTGAGAGAGCGCCAATTGGAGTTCTGTAGCTCCTGAAAATCTATTTCGAGTGTAGGGAGGTCAGAATCCAACAGCATCAGCAGTCCTTTGTCAGCCTTTTATCAGAGTTTTGCTCAAGTCCCACAATTTCAGCCAGAAATTACCTGAAATCACAAAAAAACACACAAAATCATAGTAAAGTCCAGAAATGTGAATTTAGCATACAAACTAATGAAAACATCCCTAAAATTAGCTAGATTATACTAAAAACTACCTAAAAACAATGGAAAAAGCGTATAAATTATCCGCTCATCACAACACTAAACTTAAATTATTGCTTGTCCCCAAGCAACTAAAAATCAAATAGGATAAAAAGAAGAGAATATACTATAAATCCCAAAATATCAATGACTATTAGTTCTAATTAGATGAGTGGGACTTGTAGCTTTTTGCCTCTGAATAGTTTTGGCATCTCACTTTATCCTTTGAAGTTTAGAATGATTGGCATCTCTAGGAACTTAGAATTTCAGATAGTGTTATTAATTCTCCTAGTTAAGTTTGTTGATTCTTGAACACAGCTACTTGGGTGAACCTTTTCAGATTGTGACTTAGCTTTGCTAAAGTCCCCAATTAGAGGTGTCCAGAGCTCTTAAGCACACTCTTTTTGCTTTGGATCACGACTTTAACCACTCAGTGTCAAGCTTTTCACTTGGACCTGCATGCCACAAGCACATGGTTAGGGACAGCTTGATTTAGCCGCTTAAGTCTGGATTTTATTTCCTTGGGCCCTCCTATCCATTGATGCTCAAAGCCTTGGATCCTTTATACCCTTGCCTTTTGGTTTCAAGGGCTATTGCCTTTTTCTACTTGCTTTTTCTTTTTCTTTTTCTATTTTTTCACCACTTTTTTCCGCAAGCTTTTGCTTTTTCACTGCTTTTTCTTGCTTCAAGAATTAATTTCATGATTTTTCAGATTGTCAATAACATTTCTCCTTGTTCATCATTCTTTCAAGAGCCAACTATTTTAACATTCATAAACAACAAGATAAAAAATATGCACTGTTCAAGCATTCATTCAGAAAACAAAAAGTATCGTCACCACATCAATATAATTAAACTAATTTCAAGGATAAATTCGAAACACATGTACTTCTTGTTCTTTTGAATTAGAAACATTTTTCATTTAAGAGAGGTGAAGGATTTATGGAATTATTTATAGCCTTAAGACATAGTTACTCAATACTAATGATCATGAGGTAGAGACACAAAACATAAACACACACATAGCATAAAAACCGAAAAACAGAGAATTAAGAACAAGAAAATTAAGAAATGAGTCCACTTTAGTAAGGGTGGCGCCTTCTTGAAGGACTAATGGTGCTTTTTAAGCTCCTCTATGTCTCTTCCTTGCCTCTGTTGCATGATCCCTAGTGATTTTGGTGCTCCTATCCTTAGTTTCTCCCAATAGTTGTGGAGGAAAATATATCCCCTGAGGTATCTCAGGGATTTCTTGATGAGAGAATTCCTCATGCTCTCTTAATGTGCAGTCAAATGCTCTATTACTGAGCTAAGGACCCTTGAGATGAATCTCTCCATCTCCCATGACTCAGAGGTGGAAGCTTTTGTCTTCCCTTTTCCTTTTCTAGAGGATTCTCCGGCCTTAGGTGCCATCAATGGTTATGGAAAAACAAAAACCTATGCTTTTACCACACCAAACTTAGAGACTTGCTCGCCCTCGAGCAAGAGAAGAAAGAAGAGAAGAAAGAAAAGAAGAAGAAGAAGATGAAAATATGGAGGAGAGGGGGAGAGGTGTATTCGGCCAAGAAGGAGAAGAGAGGGTTGTGTTGTGTGAAATTGAAGAAGAATAGAGGGGTTTATATAGTGAGGGGAGAGGGAGTAAGTTCGGCTATTTAGGGTGGGTTTGGGTGGGAAAAAATTTTGAATTTTGATGGTAGGTGGGGTTTATGGGAAAGAGTAGATGGATGTGAGTGGTAAAGAGGTGATGGGGAAGAGAGATTGAAGTGATTGGTGAAGGGTTTTTGGGAAAGGGTGTTATAGGATTATGAGGAGGGAAGGTGAGTGGAGGTAGGTGGGGATCCTATGGGGTCCACAGATCCTGAGATGATCCTATGGGGTCCACAGATCCTGAGGTGTCAAGGATTTACATCCCTGCACCAATTAGGCATGTAGAATGCCTTTGCATACAATTCTGGCATTTAAACGCCAAAGTGATGCTTATTCTGGGCGTTCAACACCCATATGCAGCATGTTTCTGGCGTTGAACGCCAGGTCCATGCTTGTTTCTGGCGTTCAGCGCCAGCTCTCCTTAGGGGACATTCCTGGCGTTTGAACGCCGGGATGTTACTTGTTTCTGGCGTTCAATGCTAGATCCATGCTCTGTTCTGGCGTTGAATGCCAGCCAGATGCTCCTTACTGGTGTTTAAACGCCAGTAAGTCCTTCCTCCAGGGTGTGATTTTTCTTCTACTATTTTTGATTCTGTTTTTAATTTTAATATTTTTTTCGTGACTTCATGTGATCATGAACCTAATAAAACATAAAAGAACAATGAAAATAAAATAAAATTAGATAAATAAAAATTGGGTTGCGGCCCAATAAGCGCTTCTTTAATGTCAATAGCTTGACAGTGGGCTCTCATGGAGCCTCACAGGTGATCAGGTCAATGTTGTAGACTCCCAACACCAAACTTAGAGTTTGGATGTGGGGATTCAACACCAAACTTAGAGTTTGGCTGTGGCCTCTCAACACCAAACTTAGAGTTTGATTGTGGGGGTTTTGTTTGACTCTGTACTGAGAGAAGCTTTTCATGCTTCCTCTCCATTGTTAAAGAAGAAGATCCTTGAGCCTTAAACACAAGGTAGTCCTCATTCAATTGAAGGACTAATTCTCCTCTGTTAACATCTATCACAGCTCTTGCTGTGGCTAGGAAAAGTCTTCCAAGGATGATGCATTCATCCTCCTCCTTCCTAGTGTCTAAGATTATGAAATTAGCAGGGATGTAAAGGCCTTCAACCTTTACCAACAGGTCCTCTACTAATCCATAAGCTTGTCTTATTGACTTGTCTGCCATTTGTAATGAGAATATGGCAGGCTGTACCTCAATGATCCCCAGTTTCTCCATTACTGAGAGTGGCATAAGGTTTATGCCTGACCCTAGGTCACACAGAGCCTTGTTAAAGGTCATGGTGCCTATGGTACAGGGTATTAAGAATTTACCAGGGTCTTGTCTCTTTTGAGGTAAAGTTTGCTGAACCCATGTATCTAGTTCACTAATGAGCAAGGGAGGTTCACCTTCCCAAGACTCATTACCAAACAACTTGGCATTCAGCTTCATGATAGCTCCTAGATATTGAGCAACTTGCTCTCTAGTTACATCTTCATCCTCTTCAGAGGAAGAATAGTCTTCAGAGCTCATGAATGGCAGAAGGAGATTTAATGAAATCTCTATGGTCTCTATATGAGCCTCAGATTCCTTTAGGTCCTCAATAGGGAACTCCTTCTTGCTTGAAAGGCGTCCCATGAGGTTTTCCTCATTGGAATTCACGTCCTCTCCTTCCTCTCTAGGTTCGGCCGTGTTGACTATGTCAATGGCCTTGCACTCTCTTTCTGGATTCTCTTCAGTATTGCTTGGGAGAGTACTAGGAGGAGTTTCAGTGATTTTCTTACTCAGCTGGCCCACTTGTGCCTCAAAATTTCTGATGGAGGATCTTGTTTCACTCATGAAACTTAAAGTGGCCTTAGACAGATCAGAGACTATGTTTGATAAGTTAGAGGAGCTATGTTCAGAATTTTCTGTCTGTTGCTGAGTAGATGATGGAAAAGGCTTGCTATTGTAAAACCTGTTTCTTCCACCATTATTAAAGCCTTGTAGAGGCTTTTGTTGATCCTTCCATGAAAAATTTGGATGATTTCTCCGTGATGAATTATAGGTGTTTCCATAAGGTTCACCCATATAATTTACCTCTGCTATTGCAGGGTTTTCAGGATCATAAGCTTCTTCTTCAGAAGATGCCACTTTAGTGCTGTTGGATGCATTTTGCCATCCATTCAGACTTTGAGAAATCATGTTGACTTGATGAGTCAACATTTTGTTCTGAGCCAATATGGCATTCAGAGCATCAATTTCAAGAACTCCCTTCCTTTGAGGCATCCCATTATTCACGGAATTCCTCTCAGAAGTATACATGAACTGGTTATTTGCAACCATGTCAATAAGTTCTTGAGCTTCTGCATGCGTTTTCTTTAGGTGAATGGATCCACTTGCAGAATGGTCCAATGACATCTTAGAGAACTCAGATAGACCATAATAGAATATATCTATCATGGTCCATTTTAAAAACATGTCAGAAGGACATCTTTTGGTCATCTGTTTGTATCTTTCCCAAGCTTCGTAGAGGGATTCACCATCTTTTTGTTTGAAGGTCTGAACATCCACTCTAAGCTTGCTTAGCTTTTGAGGAGGAAAGAACTTAGCCAAGAAGGCTGTGACCAGCTTCTCCCAGGAGTCTAGGCTATCTTTAGGTTGAGAGTTCAACCATGTTCTAGCTCTGTCTCTTACAGCAAAAGGGAAAAGCATGAGCCTGTAGACTTCAGGATCTACTCCATTAATCTTAACAGTCCAACAGATTTGCAAGAACTCAGTTAAGAACTGGTAAGGATCTTCTGATGGAAGTCCATGAAATTTGCAGTTCTGTTACATTAGAGCAACTAATTGAAGTTTCAGCTCAAAATTGTTTGCTCCTATGGCAGGAATTGAGATGCTTCTTCCATCAAACTTGGAAGTAGGTGCAGTATAATCACCAAGCATCCTTCTTGCATTATTGTTGTTGGGTTCGGCTGCCATCTCTTTTTCTTGTTCGAAAAATTCAGCAAGGTTGTCTCTAGATTGTTGTAATTTAGCTTCTCTTAGTTTCCTCTTCAGAGTCCTTTCAGGTTTTGGATCAGCTTCAACAAGAATACCTTTTTCCTTGTTCCTGCTCATATGAAAGAGAAGAGAACAGAAAGAGAAGAGGAATCCTCTATGTCACAATAAAGAGGTTCCTTATTATTAGTAGAAGAAGAAGGGAATAAAGAAAGGAGAATCCAAACACAAGAGTAAGGATAGTGGCAGTGATTTGAGATGAAGAGAGGTGAAGAGAGATGTTAGTAAATGAATAAATAGATAGAGGGAGAAATTTTCAAAAATAATTTTGAAAAGGAGTTAAATGATTTTCGAAAAAAAAGGGAAGATAAAATTAAAATTAATATTTAAAACAATTAATTAATTAAAAAGAATTTTTAAAAAAGAGGGAGGTATTTTCAAAAATTAGAGAGGGAAGAGTAGTTAGGTGATTTTGAAAAAGATAAGAAACAAACAAAAAGTCAAATAGTTAGTTGAAAAAGATTTGAAAAATTAATTTTGAAAAGATAAGAAGATAAGAAATTAGATAAGATATTTTGAAATAAAATTTTTTTGAAAAAAGATAAAATTTAAAAAAAATGATATAAAAGATAAGATAAGATAGATTTAATTTTTAAAATTAAAATTAATTATTTAACTAACAAGAAACTAAAAGATAAGATTCTAGAATTTAAAGATTGAACCTTTCTTAACAAGAAAGTAACAAACTTCAAATTTTTGAATCAATCACATTAATTGTTAGCATAATTTTCGAAAATAAAGATAAAATTAATAAAAAGATTTTTGAAAAATATTTTTAAATTTTCAAAAATCATAAGATAAAAATAAAAAAGATTTGATTTTTGAAAAAGTTTTGAAAAGATAGGATTTTTAAAATTGAAAATTTTGACTTGACTAACAAGAAACAACTTATTTTAAAAAAAATTTTTGACTAAGTCAACTCAAATTTTCAAAATTTTGAGGGAAAAAAGGAAAAGATATTTTTTGATTTTTGAATTTTTTTTAATGAAGAGAGAGAAAAACACAAATATGATCCAAAACATGAAAATTTTGGATCAAAACACATAATGCATGCAAGAACACTATGAATGTCAAGATGAATACCAAGAACACTTTGAAGATCAAGAACATATTTTTGAAAAATTTTTGATGCAAAGAAAACATGCAAGACACCAAACTTTGAAATCTTTAATGCTGAGAAAATATGAACGCAAAGATGCACATGAAAAACAACAAAAGACACAAAACAAGAAAACACCAAGATCAAACAAGAAGACTTACCAAGAACAACTTGAAGATCATGAAGAACACTATGAATGCATGAATTTTTCGAAAAAAATGCAAGAACAATATGAATATGCAATTGACACCAAACATAAAAATTGACTCAAGACTCTAACAAGAAATACAAAATATTTTTTTGATTTTTATAATTTTATAATAATTTTGGATTTTTGTTTTATTATTTTCGAAAAACATATAGGAAAAAGAAGATAAGAAATTCAAAATTTTTAATAAGAAGAATTCCAGGAATCCAAGGGTTGGGCATGGCTTAATAGCCAGCCAGCTTTAGGATATAAATCAGGCATGTAACAGTTGATATTCCAATTAACTTGCTTCTATGCTGATGGTTTGGAAGCTTCAATCCAACTGAGTTAGACATGGCTTTACAGCCCGCCAATCTTCAACATGCTTCATGAAACACTAGAATTCATTCTTAAGAATTTAGAATAATTTTTCGAAAACAAAGGGAAAATTTTGAAAAATATTTTTGAAAACTTTTTGAAAACGCAATAAAAGAAAAATTACCTAATCTGAGCAACAAGACGAACCGTTAGTTGTCCAAACTCGAACAATCCCGGGCAACGGTGCCAAAAACTTGGTGCACAAAATTGTGATCATCAACAATGGCGCCAAAAACTTGGTAGTGCTCTCAAACATGAATCACACTTAGTCACAACTCCGTACAACTAACCAGCAAGTGCACTGGGTCATCCAAGTAAAACCTTACGTGAGTAAGGGTCGATCCCATGGAGATTGTTGGTATGAAGCAAGCTATGGTCATCTTGTAAATCTCAGTTAGGCGGATAATAAATGGTTTATGGAGTTTTCGAATTAATAATAATAAATAAACAGAAAATAAAGATAGAAATACTTATGGAGATCATTGGTGAGAATTTCAGATAAGTGTATGGAGGTGCTTTGTTCCTTTTGAATCTCTGCTTTCCTACTGCTTTCATCCAATCCTTCTTACTCCTTTCCATGGCAAGCTATATGTAGGGCATCATCGTTGTCAATGGCTACATCCCATCCTCTCAGTGAAAATGATCCAAATGCTCTGTCACAGCACGACTAATCATCTGTCGGTTCTCGATCATGTTGGAATAGAATCCCTTGATTCTTTTGCGTTTGTCATCACGCCCAGCAATCGCGAGTTTGACGTTCGTCACAGTCATTCAATCCCGAAATCCTACTCGGAATACCACAGACAAGGTTAGACTTTTCGGATTCCCATGAATGCTGCCATCAATTCTAGCTTATACCACGAAGATTCTGCTTAAGGAATTCAAGAGATATGCGCCCGGTCTAAGGTAGAACGGAAGTGGGTGTCAGTCACGCGTTCATAGGTGAGAATGATGATGAGTGTCACGGATCATCACATTCATCATGTTGAAGTACAACGAATATCTTAGAATAGGAATAAACTGAATTGGATAGAAAATAGTAGTAATTGCATTGAAACTCGAGGTACAGCAGAGCTCCACACCCTTAATATATGGTGTGTAGAAACTCCGCCGTTGAAAATACATAAGTGATGAAGGTCCAGGCATGGCCAAATGGCCAGCCCCCATGAAGATCTAAGGACTCGGCGTCCAGAGATTAAAACCAAGATGAGAATACAATAGTAAAATATTCTATTTATACTAGACTACCTACTAGGGTTTACAGAAATAAGTAATTGATGCATAAATCCACTTCCAGGGCCCACTTAGTGTGTTCTTAGGCTGAGCTTAAGCTTTACACGAGCTGAGGCTTCTATTGGAGTTGAACACCAAGTTGTAACGTGTTTTTGGCGTTCAACTCTGGTTCATGACGTGTTTCTGGCGTTTGACTCCAGAATGCAGCGTAGAACTGGTGTTGAACACCAGTTTGCATCATCTAATCCCGAATAAAGTATAGACTATTATATATTTCTGGAAAGATCTGGATGTCTACTTTCCAACGCCATTGAGAGCGCGCCATTTGGAGTTTGATAGCTCCAGAAAATCTATTTTGAGTGCAGGGAGGTCAGAATCCAACGGCATCAGCAGTCCTTTGTCAGCCTTTTATCAGAGTTTTGCTCAGGTCCCTCAATTTCAGCCAGAAATTACCTGAAATCACAAAAAAACACACAAACTCATAGTAAAGTCCAGAAATCTGAATTTAGCATAAAAACTAATGAAAACATCCCTAAAAGTAGCTAGATTATGCTAAAAACTACCTAAAAACAATGCCAAAAAGCGTATAAATTATCCGCTCATCAAAAGGCCAGATCTTCTGAATCAGAGAATGATGCTTTTCTGACTCTAGCCTTAGTGCCACAGAGACCTCAGTAACCCATGGTCAACAGAATTTCATATCACGTATCCAAAGTTGCCCAGGCACGCTCTTGGAATCTGTAATGCATTCTCTAGTTTTAGTTCAATGTTATCCAGGTCTCTCACACGAAACTCATGTAGAACAAGGATGAATGTCACAGTTCACCCTCAATTAATTGAGATTGAAGAACGAGAATGCATAAGAGAATAGAATCAGACATATATTGAAATAAAAATAGTAATATTATTAATCCATGAGAATTAGCAGAGCTCTTAACCCTAACTTATGAGGTTTAGTTGCTCATAGCTTACAGAAAACAATAGTGAAAGGTTGGAATGGGAAAAGATCAAAAGTTCCTAAAATTTGTGATGTTTGTTCTATTTATACTAATCTAATAATGAAAAGAATACAAAAATATGATAGACTAGACTTAGAGGTGCGAAAATCTACTTCTTGGGCCCACTTGGTGAGTGTTTGGGTTGAGCTTAGGGTGACTGCACGTGCTGGGACTCCTCTTGGGGCATTGGATGCCAGGCTTGCACCCTTTTTAATGTCCAAGCTCCATCTTGGTCCTTTTGGTGCGTTGAAACACTAGGCAATGGGTCAGATGAGAATTCAATGCCCGTTTTGGGCCTTCATTGTTAAAGATAAGTATGGACTATTATACATTTCTAAAAAGCCCTGGATGTTAGCTTCCTAATGTTGTTAAGAGCTTATCATTTGGACCTTGGTAGCTCCAGATATCCTTGTTTGAATGTACGGAGGTTTGAATCTGATAGCATCTGCAGTCCTTTCTCTGTCTCTGAATCAAACTTTTTCAAAACATGCCAGGATCACCCAAAAATCACCTGAAAACATAAGAAAAGCACAAAAACTTAAATTAGCATCCAAAAAGTGATTTTTGCACTAAAACCTACTAAAACATAGCTAAAACTCTATGAAAATAATGTCAAAAAGCGTGTAAAATATCTGCTCATCAGAACACCAAACTTAAACTGTTGCTTGTCCCCAAGCAACCAAAAACAAAGTAGGATTAAAAAGAAGAGAAGAAGACAATAAATCTCAGAGCTTTCAATGAAGCTCAGTTCCAATTGATGTGTGGGGTTAGTAGCCATTTACTTCTGAATAGTTTTGGCATCTCGCTTTCCTTTGAACCTCAGAAGCATTGACATCTTTAGGAACTAAGAATCCGGATGATATCATTGATTTTCTTAGTTTATCATTTCTTGATTCTTGAACACAGCTTCTTTTTGAGCCTGGTCATGACCGTAAGTGTTTTGTTTCCTTGTATTACCACCGGATATATAAAAGCCACAGGCACTTAACTAGGTGAACCCAACGGGATTATGATTTATCTTTGCTGGAAACCCCAGACAGTGGTACCCAGAGTTCTGTGGCACACTCTTTGCTTTTGGGATCACAACTTTAACTGCTCAGTCTAAAGCTTTTCACTTGACACCTTCACACCACAAGCATTTAGTTAGGGGAAGTAGCTCATTTGAACTTTATAGGCAAAGATTTTGTTTCTTTAGACCCTCCTAACCATTGATGCTCAAAGCCTTAGATCCATGCTCTTGCCTTTTGTTTTAAGAGTTTTTGGCTTTTTCTCTTTTCTTCCTTCTCTTTTTTTTTTCGTTTTTTTCTTTCTCTTTCTTTCTTTTTCTTTATTTGCTGCTTTTTCTTGCTTCAAGAATCAATTGTTTGGATTTTTCAGATCACCAATAATACTTTTCCTTTTTTATCATTCTTTCAAGAGCCAACGCACTTTACTCTAACATCAAATATGCACTGTTAATTCATGCATTTAGAAAGTAAAAGCAGGGCCACCACATCAAATAATTGGACTATTCTTATTATATAACTCAAAATTATGTATCTTACTTTTCTCTTTTCAAATAGATTTTTCTTTTAAGTATGGTGAGAGATACATGGAATCTTTCATAGCTTAAGACAAAACAAAAGATGATCATGCACTAAAGACAAGGAACAGACAATGAAATACAATGGAAAACAAAAATATAGCATAAAAATAACATAAGCAAGGGGGTTATAGAACATGACCACCTTAGTGACGGTGGCTACTTCTTCCTATAATGAATCCAATGGAGCGTTTAAGCTCCTCTATGTCTTGCCCTTGTCTTAGTTGTTCTTCCCTCAAGGCTCTTTGATCTTCTCTTATTTCATGAAGGATGGTGGATTGCTCTTGGTGTTCCAACCTCAGCTGATCCACGTTGGAGCTCAATTTTCCAAGGGACGTGTTCAGTTGGTCCCTGATGTGTGGAAAACGATCCAACACAAAACTCACCGGCAAGTGTACCGGGTCGCATCAAGTAATAAAACTCACGGGAGTGAGGTCGATCCCACAGGGATTGAAGGATTGAGCAATTTTAGTTTAGTGGTTGATTTAGTCAAGCGAATCAAGTATTAGATGAGTGGTTTAACATTAACAGAAGCTAAATTACTTGGAATGTAAAGGGAGAGGGGAGATTTGCAGTAAATTAAAGAGCAGGAAAGTAAAAGATGCTGAATCTTAAAGAACAAGAAATTAAATGATTGAAACTTAAAGTGCAAGAAATGTAAATTGCAGTAACTTAAAGTGCAAGAAATATAAATTGCTTGAATGGAAAGGGATTTGAGGATTGGGGATTCAGAATTTTAGCAAGGGAAATTAAATTGCAACAATTAATAAAGCAGAAGTTGAATTAGAAATAACTAGAATCCAAACAAAAATGGAAATTAATCTTGTAGCAGAGGTTCACAGAAGAACCAAAAAGGAAAATGGGATCTCAGGACTCAAGAGACTAGATAGCAAAGTCTAGATCTCAATTGCCTTCCCAGATCCAAGTTCACAAAGCAATTAACAAGAAATTGAAGAAGAAGCAGTAAAGCAATTGTAATTAAACTCAATTATGCAGAAGAGGAATTAAAGAGATTTTGAATGGAGATTGAGACAGAATTTCCTCAATTCTTCACACCCAAAACTCAAACAAGAAAAGTAAAAATGCTCAAGCAAGAACGAGGAAGAAGAGAGATCAATTCTCCTCCCCAATTCTTTGAAATTTTGTGAAGTCCCCCAAGAGAAAGTTCAAAAGTTCAAAAATAAAAGTAAAGATTCAAAGCTCAAAAGAAAGATCAAAGTTCAAAAGTAAAAGAAAAGGTCCTAATTACATCAAACTATCTCCTATTTATACACTTTCTATTCATGGATTTTGGAATTTGGATGGGCTTTTGAGTTGGTGAAGAAATGAATTAAATTGGATTTTTAAACCAATTTTTCAGCCCAAGAACAATTGCTACCAGGAGGCTACCCTGCCCTTGTGGAGGGCAGGGCAGAAAATGGTGCGTGCGGCCGTTGGTGCCTTGGTGCGTGCGTGTTGGTGCTGGGGCAGGGCAGAAATTTTTGGTGCGCCAGAATGCTGCCCGTGCGTGCGCTATGTTGCTGCCGAAGCTCCCTTGGTGTGCCAATCTGGTGCGCTGGCCGTGCACCACAAGATGCTGCCCTGCCCTTGCGGAGGGCAGGGCAATGTTTCCAAAGTTGAAGCCCCGTGTTCGAAACTCGGGCAATGCACACGCTACTTATTTTTCTTGGTTTTCTTGGCACCAAAATAAGGCCTAGTTCCTTGCTTCCTCATGGTGCCGTGTTCGATCCTTGTGGCAAGCATTGGTGAGCTTTTTCTTTGAATTTCTTCCTTTGATGAGCCCGATATTGCCCTTGAGGAGGGCAGGGCAGTGTTTTTGCTCTCCTTGATCCATGGCACCAATTTGTGCTCTGCCCTTGTTGTGGGCAGGGCAGTGTTGCCTCTCAAGGCTTGTTTCCTTATGTTGCCCTCCTAGAGGGCAGTGTGCCCTTGTGAAGGGCAATGCTTGCTTCCTCCTTTTATGCGCCACACTTCTTCTCTCTTGGGCCACGCTTCTTAAGCCACGCTTCCTCTTTTCTTCTTTTCTTCACCTACAATAAACTAAAACAACCACTCAAAGTATCACTAAATTCACAAGGCTTATAAATCAATTAAAAATCAATTAAATTTAGCTTAAACCTCATGAGTTAGCATCAATTTAATGGTAGTTGCTTGATTTAAAGAAGTTATGCAATTTCACTCCAAATCACTTACTTAGGATGCAAGAAAGTGCATAAAGACTAGTAAAACAAGTGAAATTAGCTTGAAAAATGGGTATATGATGACTTGTCATCACAACACCAAAATTAAATCTTGCTTGTCCCCAAGCAAGCATTAAAACTAAGAGAAAATGAAATGAACAAGAAAAGAACACATATCCTTATTAGGCATATAGCAGAACTTGATTTATGGAGTCTTTATGCAGACAATGATAACTCAATTATTGTTGCTGTTACATAGTATACATTTTTCCTCAAAGGCTTGCTAAACTTGCTGTTATAAGGTTTACTTTTTAATTACTCCCTTGCTAACTTTTCTTTTCTCATGTTGCTTAACAAGCTTATTATTCTTTTTGAGGCTTGGTGTCTAATGTTGCAGTAGTAGCCTTTGGCTTTATTTCTACTCAACATCTTTCCACCACAGACACATGGCTCACTATTTCCTCCTAGGATCATTGATGCCCAGCATCTCTTTGGATAACTAAATGTTCTGTATCTAAGTTGCTCTTTATTGTGGACTTTCAATTGGCCATCCCAAATCAGTTGATCTAAGTGACCGGGTTTTTAAATACCCCTGAGAATTTACTCATCCAAGCATATCCTAGTACAAGAACACCACAGGCATGTGTCCTAGGGTCCAAGCTATTGGTGTCCAACCTTTATTCTTTGTTTTTCTTGCCACATTGGCTTTTTCTTCTTTTTTTTCTTTATTTTTGTTCTCAAGGGCTTTTTCTTTATTGATAGGAACCTTTATACAGCAAGCTAGCTCACACTTTAATGAAAATGATACTATGAAACAATTATTTCATGAGTTATGCATTTAATCCAACACATAAGCACCATTAACTTCCACTCTACTTATGCAACATTAGATATTTACTTTTCAATTCAAACAATTCTCTTTTATTCAAGCATGTGGGAAACAAAACAAGATTTAAAGCTAAGTGATGGATAACAAGCATTATGCAGATTTAGCATTCTTAACAAATAATTCCACTTGCAACTAGATAAACATTTTAGCAGGACATACAATGGTTTCCAGATTCAAAATACTTCACAGCAGCAAGGATTAAGTTTAGATACAACCTTTGAAGTTGCAGCCATTTGATTCTTCCTTCTGTTGTGTTTTCTTTGAGTTAAGATGCATAATATCTTCAATTGTTGACTCATGTTCTGCATAATTCTCAAAGTTGCTTGCTTCTCAAGCCCTGAATTGCATGGTTAGTATGCATAAATTGAGTGTGGTTCTTGGTTTTATTTAGGTGTGAGAACACTAAACTTAATTGTTTGCCACTGCCTCTTATGCAGCAAGTTAACCATATGTGAAACCTTGTGTCCTTGCTAAAGGTTATGAAATTAAAGCAGTTAAACTGTTGAATAATGTGTTTGGTTGCTTGGAGCTAGCATCATGCAAGAGGTGAGAATGTGTTTTTAAATGATATTTTTGGTGGAACACCAAACTTAGAATCTTTTATTCTCCCTTAAATTGTTTTGGTGTGCAACACCAAACTTAGCTCCTTGCAATCCATACCAATTATTCAACATTTTTATTGAAAAGGCTATGAAAAGAAAACTACCTTAGGTTGGGTTGCCTCCCAACAAGCGCTCTTTTATTGTCACTAGCTTGACATCTTCTGTTTTTACTTCAAGAAGGATTTAGGTTCTGAACCTCTTTTTCCTTGTCCCATTGTCCTCCTAGGTATAGCTTTGCTCTGTGACCATTTACTGTGAATCGACTCTTTGTTGCTTCATCTAGAAATTCAATACTCCCATAAGGAAAGACCTTAGTTACCAAATATGGACCAGTCCACTTAGACTTAAGCTTGCCAGGGAATATCTTGAGTCGTGAGTTGTACAAGAGTACTTGTTGCCCAGGTTTGAATTCTTTCTTCAAAATCTTCCTGTCATGCCACCTCTTGGCTTTTTCCTTGTATATCTTAGTATTTTCATAGGCTTCTAGCCTAAATTCATCCAGCTCATTTAGCTGCAACAACCTTTTCTCCCCTACTGCTTCAGAATCAAGGTTTAGAAGTTTAGTAGCCCAAAAGGCTTTGTGTTCAAGTTCTACAGGGAGATAACAAGATTTGCCATATAATAGCTGAAAGGGGGACTTCCCAATGGGCGTTTTGAAGGCTGTCCTGTACGCCCAAAGTGCATCTTCCAACTTCCTAGCCCAATCCTTTCTTGTGCTACCTACTGTTTTCTCTAAGATTTTCTTCAATTCTCTGTTTGCTAATTCAGCTTGCCCATTAGTCTGAGGGTGATATGGTGTGGCCACTTTATCAATAACTCCATATTTATGAAGAAGTTTCTCCATTTGTTTGTTACAAAAATGACCACCACCATCACTGATAAGACCCTTGGGTACTCCATATCTAGTGAAAATGTGCTTCTTGAGGAATTGAAGGACAATTTGTGTATCACAGGTAGTTGTGGCTATAGCTTCCACCCACTTTGAAACATACTCCACTGCTACCAAGATATATCTGAAAGAGTAGGAAGGGGGAAAGGGTCCCATGAAATCAATGCCCCATAGATCAAATAATTCTAATTCCAAAATGAAATTCTACGGCATTTCATTCCTTCTTGTCAATCCTCCTGCTCTCTGGCATTTATTACATTGGTGGAAAAACTCTCTGGCATCTTTGAAGATAGATGGCCAATAGAAACCACTTTGCAATATCTTTGCAGCTGTTCTTTCTGGACCAAAATATCCACCATAAGCTGAGCCATGGCAATGCCACAAGATATCTCTTATTTCACTCTCAGGGACACATCTCCTAATTATTCCATCAGAACATCTTTTGAACAGATAAGGTTCATCCGATAAGAACTTCCTCGCTTCATTGATTAGCTTCTTCACTTGTTGCCTAGTGAATTCTTGAGGTATCTTCCTCCCCACTTTGTAATTTGCTATATCAGTGAACCACGGTATTTGTTGAACCAGCAGAAGATGTTCATCTGGGAAGCTTTCATTCACAGGTTGTAAAGCTTCTTGAATTGTTTCTTGTGGCAATCTTGACAAATGGTCAGCAACTCGGTTCTCAGTACCTTTCCTGTCCCTTACCTCAATGTCAAACTCCTGTAGAAGTAATATCCACCTGATAAGTCTTGGTTTAGCATCCTGCTTTGACATCAAATACTTGAGGGCAGCATGGTCAGTATAAACCACAATTTTAGATCCAATCAAGTATGATCTAAACTTATCAAATGCATAAACTACAGCTAACAATTCCTTTTCTATTGTGGTGTAACTTTTTTTAGCCTCATTCAACACCTTACTTGCATAATATATGACATGATGCAGGTTTCCCTTTTTTTGTCCAAGTACAGCACCAATTGCAATATCACTTGCATCACACATGAGTTCAAAGGGTAATTCCCAATCTGGGGGTGTGATAATTGGTGCTGTTGTGAGTTTATGTTTTAAAGTTTCAAAAGCATGCTGGCAGTTTTCATCAAAAACAAAAGGATTATCAATCATTAATAGATTACTTAAAGGTTTAGCTACTTTAGAAAAATCCTTGATAAACCTTCTATAAAATCCTGCATGTCCTAAGAAACTTCTAACAGATTTCACATTAGTTGGTGGGGGAAGCTTCTCTATAATTTCCACTTTTGCCTTGTTAACCTCTATCCCTTTTCTTGAAACTTTGTGACCAAGAACAATCCCCTTAGGCACCATGAAATGGCACTTTTCCCAGTTTAAAACCAAATTAGTTTCTTGGCACCGTTTCAAAACAAGAAAAGTCGTCCATGAAAACCTCTAAAAACTTTTCGACCATATCTGAGAAAATGGAGAGCATACACCTTTGAAAAGTGGCTGGGGCATTGCATAGTCCAAATGGCATTCTTTTATAAGCGAAAAATCCAAACGGACATGTGAATGAAGTCTTTTCTTGGTCATTTGGATCTACCACTATCTGATTATACCCAGAATAGCCATCCAGGAAGCAATAGTAAGCATGGCCGGCCAATCTTTCAAGCATTTGATCAATGAAAGGAAGTGGGAAATGATCTTTGCGTGTGGCATCATTCAGCCTCATATAATCAATACACATCCTCCACCCTGTCACAGTTCTTGTGGGAATGAGTTCATTCTTCTCATTAACAATGACTGTCATTCCTCCCTTCTTTGGTACCACTTGGACTGGGCTTATCCATGGACTGTCAGATATAGGATATATTATCCCTGCATTCCACAATTTCATTACTTCCATTTGGACAACTTCCTTCATTGCAGGATTTAACCTTCTCTGAGGTTGAACGACTACTTTGAACTTGTCCTCCAAGAGAATTTTATGCATACATATTGCAGGGCTAATGCCTTTCAGATCATCGATGGTCCATCCTAAAGCGTCCTTGTGAGCTCTGAGTACATCAAGAAGCTCTCCTTCTTCTTTTTTTGTCAGGGATAAATTGATGATCACTGGGAAACTTTCTGATGTGCCTAGGAATGCATATTTGAGATGAGTAGGTGATGACAAGTCATCATATACCCATTTTTCAAGCTAATTTCACTTGTTTTATTAGTCTTTATGCACTTTCTTGCATCCTAAGTAACTGATTTAGAGTGAAAATGCATAACTTCTTTAAATCAAACAACCACCATGAAATTAATGCTAAATCATGAGGTTTAAGCTGAATTTAATTGATTTTTAATTGATTTATAAGCCTTGTGAATTTAGTGATACTTTGAGTGGTTGTTTTGGTTTATTGTAGGTGAAGAAAGAAAGAAAACAGAAAAAACGTGGCTTAAGAAAGCGTGGCCCAAGAGAGAAGAAGTGTGGCGCATAAAATGAGGAAGCAAGTTTTGCCCTCCACAAGGGTACACTGCCCTCTAGGAGGGCAACATAAGGAAACAAACCGTGAGAGGCAACACTGCCCTGCCCACAACAAGGGCAGAGCACAAATTGGTGCAATGAATCAAGGAGAGCAAAAACTCTGCCCTGCCCTCCTCAAGGGCAATATTGGGCTCATCAAAGGAATTAATTCAAGGGAGAAGCTCACCAATGCTGGCCACAAGGATCGAACACGGCACTATGAGGAAGCAAGGAACTAAGCCTTACTTCGGTGCCAAGAAAATCAAGGAAAAGAGGTAGCGTGCGTGTCACCGGAGTTTCGAACGCGGAGCTTCAGCCATGGCACATTGCCCTGCCCTCCACAAGGGCAGGGCAGCATTTTGGTGATGCACACACGCGCACAAGATTGGCGCACCAAGGAGCTTTGGCAGTATCATAGCGCACGCACGGGGCAACAAATCTGGCGCACCAAAAATTTCTGCCCTACCCTCCATAAGGGCAGGGCAGCATCCTGCAAGCATCAGCGCCCAACTCGCACGCACCAAGAGCCACATGCACAAATTCCTGCCCTGCCCTCCACAAGGGCAGGGCAGCCTCCTGGGAGCTACTTTCTTTATGGGCTAAAATTGGATTAAAAATCCAATAAAATTTATTTCTTCACCAACTCAAAAGCCCATCCAAATTCCAAAATCCAAGAATAGAAAGTGTATAAATAGGAGATAGTTTGATGTAATTAGGAACCTTTTACTTTACTTTTGGAACTTTGATCTTTCTTTTGAGCTTTGAATCTTCATTTTTATTTATGAACTTTTGAACCTTCTCTTGGAGACTTCACTAAATTTCAGAGAATTGGGGAGGAGAATTGATCTCTTTTCTTCCTCGTTCTTGCTTGAGCTTTTTTACTTTTCTTATTTTGAGTTTTGGGTGTGAAGAATTGAGGAAATTCTGTCTCAATCTCCATTCAAAATCTCTTTAAATCCTCTTCTGCATAATTGAGTTTAATTTCATTTCCTTTACTGCCTCTTCTTTAAATTCTTGTCAATTTCTTTGTGAACTTGGATCTGGGAAGGCAATTGAGATCTAGACTTTGCTATCTAGCCTCTTGAGTCCTGAGATCCCATTTTCCTTTCTGGTTCTTCTGTGAACCTCACCTGCAAGTTAATTTCCATTTCTGTTTGGATTCTAGTTATTTCTAATTCAACTTCTGCTTTATTAATTGTTGCAATTTAATTCTCCTTGCTGAAATTCTGAATTCCCAATCCTCAAATCCCTTTTCCATTCAAGCAATTTATATTTCTTGCACTTTAAGTTACTGCAATTTACATTTCTTGCACTTTAAGTTTCAGTCATTTAATTTCTTGTTCTTTAAGATTCAGTATCTTTTACTTTCCTGCTCTTTAATTTACTGCAATTCTCCCCTCTCCCTTTTCATTCCAAATAATTTAGCTTCTGTTAATGTTAAACCACTCATCCAATACTTGATTCGCTTGACTAAATCAACCACTAAACTAAAATTGTTCAATCCTTCAATCCCTGTGGGATCGACCTCACTCCCGTGAGTTTTATTACTTGATGCGACCCGGTACACTTGCCGGTGAGTTTTGTGTTGGATCGTTTTCCACACATCAAGTGTTTGGCGCCGTTGCCAGGGATTGAAATAGATTGACAATGATTAAGTGAAGTGGAGGTCTAGATTAAGCACTTTTTCTTTTCTGTTTCTTTAATTTTGACTAACACACTAACTGTTTGAATTTTTGCTTAAACTAACTAAAACTTCATTCTAGCAATAGATTGAAGTTTCATTGGTTTCCTGGATCTGTGTGTTTATTGTTGTGTGTTTGTATGTCAGGTACAGGAAGATCTTCCCCCATCCTCTCTGAAATTGACCAAAGAACTCTTCGAAGAATAAGAAGAGCTGAAAGAGGGAAGAACGTTATTGGAAAGGAGGAATCTGAGGAGGAATTCCAAGAAATGGAAGGAGATCCATCAATTCTCAATCAACCAGGAGGAGGGGCCAACAATAACCCACAACAAAGAAGAGTCCTGGCTTCCTACACATTTGCAAATGCTAGACACTGTGGGAGTAGCATTCTTACGCCTAATGTCAATGCAAACAACTTTGAACTAAAGCCACAACTCATCACTTTGGTCCAAAACAACTGCTCTTTTGGAGGAGGGCCATTGGAGGACCCAAATCAACACTTATCTACCTTCTTGAGGATCTGTGACATTGTCAAAACCAATGGTGTGCCCCCTGACAGCTACAAGTTATTGCTCTTTCCATTCTCTCTTAGAGACAAAGCCACTCAATGGCTAGAAACATTTCCAAAGGAGAGCATCAACACTTGGGATGACTTGGTGAGCAAGTTTCTTGCCAAATTTTACCCCCCTCAAAGGATCATAAGATTGAAGACTGAGGTGCAGACATTCACTCAAATGGAGGCTGAAAATTTATATGAAGCATGGGAAAGGTATAAGGCACTGCTGAGGAAATATCCACCAGAGATGTTCACTGAGTGGGACAAGCTGCAGAACTTTTATGAGGGACTTACTCTGAAGGCTCAAGAAGCACTTGATCATTCAGTTGGAGGCTCATTACAACTCATGAAAACTACAGAGGAAGCTCAAAATCTCATTGATATGGTGGCTAACAGCCAATATTTCTTTGCTCACCAAAAGCAACGCCAACCATCACAAAGGAGAGGAGTAATGGAGTTGGAAGGAGTGGATTCAATCTTAGCTCAAAACAAAATGATGCAGCAGCAAATTCAGCAACAATTTGAGCAAATGGCCAAAAGGATTGATGGCCTGCAAGTTGCATCAGTGAGTGCCACAAGCCAACCATCAACTACTTGGGGTCAAAATGAAGAAATTCAAGAGGAGCAACAGCAAGAGCAAGTCCAATACATGCACAACCAAAATCCTGGAACTAATGAAGTCTTTGGAGATACTTATAATCCTTCTTGGAAGAACCATCCCAATCTCAGATGGGGAGACAACCACAATCAAATTCAGCAGCCATGGCAAAGGAACTCAACTCAAAACAATTGGAAAAACACAAACCACAACAACCAGCCAACCGCTACCCAAAACACATACAGAAAACCACAAAATACATATCCCAACTCTAACCATTATCCACCCAATAACCACCCAATTAATCAAAACACCTATCATCATCCATCAACACCCCAAAACCAACCAATCTCACAAGACTCTCAGAGGATTACTAATCTAGAGATGCTCATGGAGAAGATGATGAAGAACCAAGAATTGACAACAAAGAACCAAGAAGCTTCCATGAAAAGCCTAGAAAGGCAGATTGGACAAATCTCCAAGCAGATTTCTGTTGAAATACCATCAAGCTCACTACCAAGTGACACCATTCCTAATCCAAAAGAGGAATGCAAGGCAATACAGTTGAGTAGTGGAAAAATTCTGCTGAAAGATGAAGAAGCCACTAAGAAACCCAAGGAAAGTGATAAGAAACAAGTTGAAAAAGAGGCAGCTAATGATGAAGATACAACAGCAAACAAGCACCCTCAGAATCAACCTCAAGAAAAAGAAGATAGATCACAAAATCTGAAGAAGGGAAGGCAGATCATGGAAGAATCAAATCCAACACAACATCAAGTGGAGAAAAACTTGACACCTCCATTGCCTTATCCCCAAAGATTCCACAAAGAGACTAAGGACCAACACTTTTCTAAATTCCTAGAGACTTTCAAGAAACTAGAAATCAACATACCTTTAGCTGAGGCATTGGAGCAAATGCCTCTGTATGCCAAGTTCTTAAAGGAGCTCATCAACAAGAAAAGGAGTTGGAGTGAGAAGGAGACTATAATGCTCAGTGAAGAATGCAGTGCACTAATCAGAAAAGGACTTCCTCCCAAGCTTGAAGATCCTGGAGGTTTCTTCATACCTTGCACTATTGGAAGTCTATTCATCAACAAGGGGATGTGTGACTTAGGAGCAAGTATAAATCTAATTCCATCTTCTTTAGTGAAAAACTTGGCATAGGAGAGGTGAAACCAATACAGATGTCCTTGGAATTGGTAGACCAATCAGTGGTATATCCTAAAGGGTTGATTGAAAACCTTTTAGTTAAGGTTGACAAGTTCATCTCTCCAGCAGACTTTGTGATCCTAGAATCAGCAGAGAATGAGAATGACTCCATAATACTTGGTCGACCATTTTTGGCCACTGCTAGAGCCATTGTAGATATAGAGCAGGGAGAGCTAACCCTCAGGATGCATGAGGAGAGCATCACCTTGAAAGTCTTTCCAGAATCACAAAGTAATGAAGAAACAAGCAAGACAAGTAGTGACTTCCTTCCAAAGCAAGCAACCAACAAGGCAGTAGAACAGAAAAATAAGCAGGTGCAAGAAGAAAAAGGAATTCAAAAAGAAGCTGGGATGATAAACAAGAAGGAAGGTATCACAACCCAAGTCACTGTCAAGGAAGAAAGATCAATAAGAAAGAAAAAGATGAAGAGCAAGAAGAAGGCTTACAAAGGGTGGAAGAATAAGAAAATCCCAACTAAAGGATTTTCCAAAAGTGATAAGGTGCAACTAGTGTATCAACAGCTGGGAGCAGAAGATTATTACACTGTCAACCAAGTACTCTCTCTTGAGCATATTGAAATTGAGCATCAAGGCACACAGAGAAAGCTTACAGTGAGAGGTGACAAGTTGAGACATCACCAGCATCAACCACCCTAAAGGGAGTTCAATGTCAAGCTAGTGACAATAAAAGAGCGCTTCATGGGAGGCAACCCATGATTTAAGATTTCTATCTTTTCTTTCATCTAATAAGCTATGATTTCCTGAGTATGATTTTGAACCTGCATATTTGATAATTGCATACATTGTTTTAAAGCATAAATCAGACTTCTAAGTTTGGTGTACCTTAAGACACACCCAATTTTTGCTTTTCAAAAGAAAGGGGGCTATTCTTAGAACATATGAAAAATCATTTTGATGAAGCATATGACCAAACACTAAGTTTGGGGTCTGCATATGTAATACTGATCAATAGATCATTTCCTATTCATGGAATCAAAACCATACAGAAAAGGATCATGCATCATTTTTTTAAATATAAAACACATCAATTGTGAAGAATGGTTTGCATTGCTAAGCCATCCCCTCAATAAGAGATAAGTTTGGTGTTCACCAACTTTTAGCATCTTTAATTAAGGGACACAATTGATCACTAAAAAAAAATTAATTAATAATAAACAAAACAAAACAACTCTCTTCTTTATTGCAAATCACTTGCCAACGTCTATATTAATGTTCTAAGGCTAGCTGTTTTGGTTTATTTAGGAGGAAGAGATTGCGACAATTGCAAGGAGGGGCCACGGCTAGGACAAGCTAAGTGAGGATGGTCACATGTGCCTAGAGAAATGCGCTCCTTGGGAAGCAGAATTTGCATGCATGCATCATCGAACACCTAAATGCATGCAACCAATGAGAAGAGAATCCTCGTCAAAGCCCCAACAAGGCATGCAGACCGTTCAATCCATGAACCTTTTGCATGATCAACTCAATCTCAACCCTTCATAAGCACCAACGAACCCCTTCCTCATTCATTATGGTTTTGTTAGAAAGTTTGAAGAGTTTACCTATAAATAGCCGTTAGCACTAAATGGTTTACACATTCATACAAACCATTTTTACTTGTAAACCATAATTTCCTCTACTCCCGAAACAAAAGCCAACAATTCCTTTCTCTTGCACAATAAAACCAAGCATCATCCGAAACACAACACATTCTTCTCCTACTTCCATTTTTCCCTCCTTTTCACTTTAAATCTGATGGCCTCTTCAAGTTCAAAAAGAAGGCCAGGAAAGGAACCAATGGTGACCGAGCCTCCATCATTTGACACAAGAAAATTTAGGTCCCAGTTCCATGAAGGAAGATATCATAGATTCATGAAGAAAAGGAATGTTATTTATGAGAAGGGCCTTGAGTTGAAGGAAGGAGAATACCCCATCATGAGGCAAATCACTAAAGAAAGAAGGTGGGAACTCTTATGTTCTCCTCTTCTTTACATCAGTGCAGTCATGATCAGGGAGTTCTATGCAAATGCTGTAAAAGAAAACAAAGATAGTGCTCCTTACACAACTTATGTCAGAGGAGTTGAAGTGAACTTCGGTCCAGCAGCCATCACTAGGGCTCTAAAGTTGAGAACCATAACTTATGCAGAGCCTAGTTATGAGACCAGATTGCAAATGGAAAACAATCCTGATGAGATCTTGCAAGGGCTATATGTGGAAAATACAGACTGGGAAAGAGACTCAAAAGGAGTTCCAAGTCACTTGAGGAGAATAAACCTTACTCCTGTGGCCAAAGGATGGTATGAGATAGTAAGGAGGTCTATTCTCCCTACTGGAAACGCCTCTTGGGTCACAATCAAACGAGCACTCTTGACATACGGCATCCTACATGGAGGTGAAGTCAACCTCGCACAACTCATAGCCGACAGTATTCAAGAGATGGCTAACAGCACAAGTAAATCAAGTGGTCTTGGACATCCCAGTACCATCCTTAGGCTATGCATCAAAGCTGGAGTGACCTTTGAAGATGAGGACACAGAAAAAGTGAAAAAAGGGAAAGGAATCACCAAGAAGAGTATGGAAGGAATGAATGAAGAAGATGATCAAGAGGGGGTGGTAGCTCCCAAACAAAGGAGATCACAAAGAGAGGAAGGACGAAATCAAGCTCATGGTGCCATAGACATGAGCTAGCTACAAAGAACAATTAAAGAGCTATCTCAGCAACTCATGCAAGCTCAACAAGACCAAAATCAGGGGCGCCAAGAGCAATATCTAGAGCCCCATCCAGAGTTTAGGGAGCAATATTTGAAAGATAAAGAGGAACGAGAAGCTTGGCAGCGTCAAATGGAGGAGAAGCAAGAGAGATGGCAACAACAAATGATGACTCAGCAGCAAGAATTTCAAGCACAGATTCTTGAAGGACAAAAAGAGCAATACAAAGAATTCAAAGAATCATATGATAAGCTGTATTTTAGTCAAGCTAAAGCAGGGGAATATAGTCACAACCTGTATCAATGGAAGAATATTCATCACACCATGGAAGAAGTTAGATATGTGCAAAGAATGGAGAGTGATGAAAACATACAAGCAAGGTTGGATTACTTGACCCACAATTTGCCAACACTCAATCCACAGATCAAGCCATTTGAGCAATGCCCTGAATTTGACGCCAAGCAAAAAGTAAGGTCTCATCATTATACGGAGCTAACACTTAACAGATTGGAAGAAGTTGGACTCTCAGGGCTCTTGGATTCTGTTTGGGATAGAAGATGCCCTGGTGAAGAAGTCCGAGACTACTCCAAGCTAGGGAAGAGAAAGAAGAAAAAGGGAGAATCAAGTGGCAGCCACAATCATTAGAAGGTGGCAAAGTTCTTTCATACTTCCTCTTTCATGTCTCTAATAAGGAGATGCATGTTTGAAACATGATATGCCTCCATTGTTTAGTTCTTTTACTTCATGCAAGTTTTGTTCTTTGCTTTTCTTTTAGTCATTTAATAAATAGCCAGAGAAATGCTAAATCTGCATAATGCTTGTTATCCATTGCTTAGCTAAATCCTGTTTTGTTTCCCACATGCTTGAATAAAAGAGAATTATTTGAATTGAAAAGTAAAATATCCAATGTTGCATAAGTTAGAATGGAAGTTAATGGTGGTATATGTGTTTGATTAAATGCATAACTCATGAAATAATTGTTGCATAGTATCATTCTCATTAAAGTGTGAGTTAGCTTGCTGTTATAAAGATTCTTATCAATAAAGAAAAAAGCCCTTGAGAACAAAAACAGAAAGAAAAGGAAGAAGAAAAAGCCAATGTGGCAAGAAAAACAAAGAATAAAGGTTGGACACTAATAGCTTGGACCCTAGGACATATGCATGTGGTGTTCTTGTACTAAGATATGCTTGGATAAGTAAATTCTAAGGGGTATTTTAAAACCCGGTCACTTAGATCAACTGATTTGGGATGGCCAATTGAAAGTCCACAATAAAGAGCAACTTAGATACAGAACATTTAGTTATCCAAAGAGATGCTGGGCATCAATGATCCTAGGAAGAAATAGTGAGCCATGTGTCTGTGGTGAAAAGATGTTGGGTAAAAATAAAGCCAAAGGCTACTACTGCAACATTAGACACCAAACCTCCAAAAGAATAATAAGCTTGTTAAGCATTATAAGAAATGAAAAGTTAGCAAGGGAGTAATTAAAAAGTAAGTCTTATAACAGCAAGTTTAGCAAGCCTTTGAGGAAAAATGTATACTATGTAACAGAAACAATAATTGAGTTATCATTGTCTGCATAAAGATTCCATAAATCAAGTTCTGCTATATGCCTAATAAGGATATGTGTTCTTTTCTTGTTCATTTCATTTTCACTTAGTTTTGATGCTTGCTTGGGGGACAAGCAAGATTTAAGTTTGGTGTTGTGATGACAAGTCATCATATACCCATTTTTCAAGCTAATTTCACTTGTTTTATTAGTCTTTATGCACTTTCTTGCATCCTAAGTAAGTGATTTGGAGTGAAAATGCATAACTTCTTTAAATCAAACAACCACCATGAAATTAATGCTAACTCATGAGGTTTAAGCTGAATTTAATTGATTTTTAATTGATTTATAAGCCTTGTGAATTTAGTGATACTTTGAGTGGTTGTTTTGGTTTATTGTAGGTGAAGAAAGAAAGAAAACAGGAAAAACGTGGCTTAAGAAAGTGTGGCCCAAGAGAGAAGAAGTGTGGCGCATAAAAGGAGGAAGCAAGCTTTGCCCTCCACAAGGGCACACTGCCCTCTAGGAGGGCAACATAAGGAAACAAACCGTGAGAGGCAACACTGTCCTGCCCACAACAAGGGCATAGCACAAATTGGTGCCATGGATCAAGGAGAGCAAAAACTCTGCCCTGCCCTCCTCAAGGGCAATATCGGGCTCATCAAAGGAATTAATTCAAGGGAGAAGCTCACCAATGCTGGCCACAAGGATCGAACTTGGCACCATGAGGAAGCAAGGAACTAAGCCTTACTTTGGTGCCAAGAAAATCAAGGAAAAGAGGTAGCGTGCGTGTCACCCGAGTTTCGAACGCAGAGCTTCAGCCTTGGCACATTGCCCTGCCCTCCACAAAGGCAGGGCAGCATTTTGGTGATGCACACACGCGCACAAGATTGGCGCACCAAGGAGCTTCGGCAGCATCATAGCGCACGCACGGGGCAACAAATCTGGCACACCAAAAATTTCTGCCCTGCCCTCCACAAGGGCAGGGCAGCATCCTGCAAGCATCAGCGCCCAACTCGCACGCACCAAGAGCCGCATGCACAAATTCCTGCCCTGCCCTCCACAAGGGCAGGGCAGCCTCCTGGGAGCTACTTTCTTCATGGGCTAAAATTGGATTAAAAATCCAATAAAGTTTATTTTTTCACCAACTCAAAAGCCCATCCAAATTCCAAAATCCAAGAATAGAAAGTGTATAAATAGGAGATAGTTTGATGTAATTAGGAACCTTTTACTTTACTTTTGGAACTTTGATCTTTCTTTTGAGCTTTGAATCTTCATTTTTATTTATGAACTTTTGAACCTTCTCTTGGAGACTTCACTAAATTTCAGAGAATTGGGGAGGAGAATTGATCTCTCTTCTTCCTCGTTCTTGCTTGAGCATTTTTACTTTTCTTGTTTTGAGTTTTGGGTGTGAAGAATTGAGGAAATTCTGTCTCAATCTCCATTAAAAATCTCTTTAAATCCTCTTCTGCATAATTGAGTTTAATTTCATTTCCTTTACTGCTTCTTCTTTAAATTCTTGTCAATTTCTTTGTGAACTTAGATCTGGGAAGGCAATTGAGATCTAGACTTTGCTATCTAGCCTCTTGAGTCCTGAGATCCCATTTTCCTTTCTGGTTCTTCTGTGAACCTCAGCTGCAAGTTAATTTCCATTTCTATTTGGATTCTAGTTATTTCTAATTCAACTTCTGCTTTATTAATTGTTGCAATTTAATTTTCCTTGCTGAAATTCTGAATTCCCAATCCTCAAATCCTTTTTCCATTCAAGCAATTTATATTTCTTGCACTTTAAGTTACGGCAATTTACATTTCTTGCACTTTAAGTTTCAGTCATTTAATTTCTTGTTCTTTAAGATTCAGTATCTTTTACTTTCCTGCTCTTTAATTTACTGCAATTCTCTCCTCTCCCTTTTCATTCCAAGTAATTTAGCTTCTGTTAATGTTAAACCACTCATCCAATACTTGATTCGCTTGACTAAATCAACCACTAAACTAAAATTGTTCAATCCTTCAATCCCTGTGGGATCGACCTCACTCCCGTGAGTTTTATTACTTGATGCGACCCGGTACACTTGCCGGTGAGTTTTGTGTTGGATCGTTTTCCACACATCAGTAGGTAATGGCTTCAGTTCTTGTTTATGCACCTCTTCCTTCTTGCTTGGATTCACCTCCTTGTCAATAGAGATCTCAGCTGCGTGTTCCTCTACTGTCTCTTGATTAATTTCTTCTTCTTGCTCATGCTGATTAGTGTCTAATATTTCTTCCACCAGATTCTCTATCATATCCACCCTCAGGTAATCTTCTCGCTCAAGAAGGTGATGCATTGACTTGAAAACATTTATAATCATTTGCTCATTGTGTACTCTGAAGATCATTTCTCCTTTTTCCACATCTATAATGGCTCTTGCAATTGCTAGAAATGGTCTTCCCAAGTTGATTGAATTATTTCCTTCCTCGTCAGTGTCCAAGATCACAAAATCTGCAGGAAAGATAAACTTCCCAACCTTCACCAATAGATTTTCCACAATTCCATTGGGTGTCTTGATTGATCTGTCGGCCATGACTAGTGACATCCTGGTGGGTTTGAGTTCTTCTATAGCAAGCTTCCTCATCATTGACAGGGGCATTAAGTTGATGCTGGCTCTAAGATCACAGAGAGCTTTATCCAAGGTTGAATTGCCTATGGTGCATGATACTACAAAACTCCCCGGATCTTTAAGCTTTGGTGGGATTCCTTTTTGTAACACGGCGCTACATTCCTCACTGAGCATTACCGTCTCCTTCTCATTCCAGTCTCTTTTCTTGTTGATGAGTTCCTTTAAGAATTTGGCATACAGAGGCATTTGCTCCAATGCCTCAGCCAAAGGTATGTTGATTTCCAGCTTCTTGAAAGTCTCTAGGAATTTAGAAAAGTGTTGGTCCTTAACCTCTTTGTGGAATCTTTGGGGATAAGGCAATGGAGGTGTCAAGTTTTTCTCCACTTGATGTTGTCTTGGATTTGGTTCTTCCATTGTCTGCTTTCCCTTCTTCAGATTTTGTGGTCTATCTTCTTTTTCTTGAGGTTGATTTTGAGAGTGATTGCTTGCTGTTGCATCTTCATCATTTGCCGCCTCTTTTTCAACTTGTTTCTTATCACTTTCCTTGGGTTTCTTAGTGGCTTCTTCATCTTTCAGCAGGATTTTTCCACTTATCAACTGTATTGCCTTGCATTCCTCTTTTGGATTAGGAATGGTGTCACTTGGTAGTGAGCTTGATGGTTTTTCAACAGAGATTTGCTTGGAGATTTGCCCAATCTGCCTCTCTAGGTTCTTCATGGAAGCTTCTTGGTTCTTTGTTGTCAATTCTTGGTTCTTCATCATCTTTTCCATGAGCATCTCTAAATTAGTGATCCTCTGAGAGTCTTGTGAGATTGGTTGGTTTTGGGGTGTTGATGGATGATGGTAAGTGTTTTGGTTAGTTGGGTGGTTATTGGGTGGATAATGGTTAGAGTTGGGATAAGTATTTTGTGGTTTTCTGTATGTGTTTTGGTTAGTGTTTGGCTGGTTGTTGTGGTTTGTATTTTTCCAATTATTTTGAATTGAGTTCCTTTGCCATGGCTGTTGAGTTTGATTGTTGTTGTCTCCCCATCTGAGGTTAGGATGGTTCTTCCAAGAAGGATTGTAAGTGTCTCCATAGACTTCATTTGTTCCAGGATTTTGGTTGTGCAGGTATTGGACTTGCTCGTGTTGTTGCTCCTCTTGAATTTCTTCATTTTGCCCCCAAGGAGTTGATGGTTGGCTTATGGCACTCACTGATGCAACTTGCAGGCCATCAATCCTTTTGGCCATTTGCTCAAATTGTTGCTGAATCTGCTGCTGCATTATTTTGTTTTGAGCTAAGATTGAATCCACTCCTTCCAACTCCATTACTCCTCTCCTTTGTGATGGTTGGCGTTGCCTTTAGTGAGCAAAGAAATATTGGTTGTTAGCCACCATATCAATGAGATTTTGAGCTTCCTCTGTAGTTTTCATGAGTTGTAATGAGCCTCCGGCGGAATGATCAAGTGCTTCTTGAGCCTTCAGAGTAAGTCCCTCATAGAAGTTCTGCAGCTTGTCCCACTCAGTGAACATCTCTGGTGGACATTTCCTCAACAGTGCCTTATATCTTTCCCATGCTTCATATAAATTTTCAGCCTCCATTTGAGTGAATGTCTGCACCTCAGTCTTCAATCTTATGATCATTTGAGGGGGATAAAATTTGGCAAGAAACTTGCTCACCAAGTCATCCCAAGTGTTGATGCTCTCCTTTGGAAATGTTTCTAGCCATTGAGTAGCTTTGTCCCTGAGAGAGAATGGAAAGAGCAGTAACTTGTAGCTGTCAGGAGGCACACCATTGGTTTTGACAGTGTCACAAATCCTCAAGAAAGTAGATAAGTGTTGATTTGGGTCCTCCAATGGCCCTCTTCCAAAAGAGCAGTTGTTTTGAACCAAAGTGATAAGTTGTGGCTTTAGTTCAAAGTTGTTTGCATTGACATTTGGAGTAAGAATGCTACTCCCACAGTGTTTAGCATTTGCAAATGTATAAGAAGCCAATACTCTTCTTTGTTGTGGGTGATGTGCATAAACTTGATGCTATGCTTTTTGGAAATTGCACGATCGGCAAAATTCCTTCCGACAAGTGCACCGGTTATCGTCAAGTAAAAATTCACAATAGAGTGAGGTCGAATCCCACAAGGATTGGTTGAGTGAGCAATTCCAATTGGAAGTGTGTTCAAGTTGAGCGAAATCAAGATTTAGATGAGAATTGCGGAATCTTAAATTGCATGAATTAAAGAGCGAGAAGTTAAAGTGCTGAAATTAAAAAGGGATGGGGAGGATTGCATGAATTGAAATTGCAGAATGTAAATAGAAAGGGTAGATCAGAGATGGGGAGTTCATTGGGATAAGGAGATATTGAAATCTCCGAATCAAAACATTTTCATCTCTTCCTCAACCAATGCATTCATTGAATTTTGCTTGGCAATCTTATATGATTGGATCCCAATTCCTTGGCTCACCAATTCTCTCTAAAAACAAACAAATTCCAATCCCTTGGTTTAAATGTTCATAAGAAGAGATGATGCTCGATCACTGATTATACCACACAGTTTCATGAACCACAATTTGGTAGGATTACATGTCACAATATCCATCCAAACCCCAATCCAATTCACTGTGAGAAAGCTTCTCTAGCATGAATCCTCCATTCCTTTCCCAAGGTTCCGAAGGATTCCAATTATGGATAGTTTCTTTCCCAAGACAACTAACCAATGGAATTAGATCGAGAAGCTTTCTAACAAAATTCAAGAGAAAAGATTGAAGAAGAAAATAAAAATTATTATTGATTCATTGAATTACAATAGAGCTCCCTAACCCAATGAAAGGGGTTTAGTGAATCATAGCTCTGAATTCAATTACAAAAGTATGAAAATTCCAAAGTGTCAAAAAAGTCCCAACTAACTTCAATTCTATCCTATTTATACACTTTCTAAATTGAGCTTCTGTTGTGTTTCTTGGGCTTTGAGGCCTTTCCTTGATTTCCTTTTGCTTTGGTTTTATGGTCCATAATCCTGATGAGGCTGTGATCCAATTCTGTAACATTCATTGAGCAAACTTAGTGATAAACAAGTAATGACACAAGACTCAACAAATTGAAGTTCCAGACTCATCAATTCTTCAGGCCCAATCCCATAAACCATGATATTCAATTGGGTTTCATACCATAATAGGTTTAAGTTAATATTTGTGCTCAAATGCTAACTTAAACCTCAATATAATTGGCCCAGAAACCCTTTCAAGGAGTGGCGTTTAAGTTGAAGTTTAAGTTTCAGTTTAAGGTTAAACTGAAACTTAAACGTGGAATTGGAAGAAAGCAACCCAGGAAGGTAATTAATCGAACACGTTTAAGCTTCAGTTTAAGGTTAAACTGAAGCTTAAACGTGGAAATGAAGATTGCAACCCTGGAGGCAATTCTGGTTCGAACACGTTTAACCTCCAGTTTAAGGTCAAACTGGAGGTTAAACGTGGAAATGAGAAGGCAACCCTGGAGTAGCAAAAACGCCGAACACGTTTAAGCTCGGTTGCATTGTCCACCCCATACTTCTATACATCTTTGGAAAGCTCTGGATGTCTACTTTCCAATGCAATTGGAAGCGCATCATTTGGAGTTCTACAACTCGAGTTATACTCCATGGAAGGTGAAGAGGTCAGCTGGCCTGATTGCATGTTGGTACTATGCTCTTCTATGCACATTACGGGGCTGTTTTCTCCCTCAATTTTTAGTATCCACCATGCATGCCGTATATGCTTGGAAAGCTCTAGATGTCTTCTTTCCAATGCATTTTGAATCACCTCATTTGGAGTTTTGTAGCTCAAGTTATTTATGTTTGAAGAAGGCATGGTCAAGCTGTTCCATATAACACGTTTAAGCTCCAGTTTGAGGTCAAACTGGAGCTTAAACGTGGAAATGGCTTCCTGGTGCATAATATGGTTCGAACACGTTTAACCTCCAGTTTGAGGTCAAACTGGAGGTTAAACGTGGAATCACTCCCTTGGTGCCATTCTCATTCTGGCGTTTAGCCTTCAGTTTGAGGTTAAACTGGAGGTTAAACGCCAGTTTCCTCTTTTCTCAGCTTTCATGATTCTGGCGTTTAACCTTCAGTTTAAGGTTAAACTGAAGGTTAAACGCCACTTTCAGCATTTGGTGCATTCCTTATTCTGGCGTTTAACTTCCAGTTTAAGGTTAAACTGGAGGTTAAACGCCACTTTCAACATTGTACTCCACATGTGATCTTCAAGCTTCCTTTATTGATTTTGTTGTTTCCTTGCCTAGCCTCTTCTTCCCTGAAATCATCCACACAATTGCATCAAAGTCTTGCAAAATTTCATGAGAATTCTTCCATTCATAGCATTCAAGTAATATAACTAAAAACTCATGGAATTTGCATCAAAATTACACTGTTTGGATGATTCATTACTTTGTTGTTCATTTAACCATTCTTGGTTACTTTAAGCTCAAGAAAATGCACAAAACAACTAAAACTAACAGAAAAATGCTAGTGAAACTAGCCTAAGATGCCTTGGCATCACAACACCAAACTTAATACTTGCTTGTCCCTAAGCAAGTCCTGAGTTATTTGAGAAGAAAGTATGAAACAAAAGCAATTACATTGGCTATATTAGCAAGCATTTGAAGTTCATCAGAAGGGTTTTATGCAGAAAGTTGCAGCATCACTTTTTCATTCTTATCAGGTAGAATTATCACTTTTTCATTGCATCCATCAAACACTGCTATGGCCTCTTGTTATTCTTATGTCTTTGGCACATTTTCCTTTCTTTGTTTTTCTTTTTCTTAGAGCTCCTTTGCTCCTTGTTTGCTCAGTGTCATGTGTTGCACAAGCCTTTGGCATTTTCTTTTTCTTATCAGTGCATTACACATATCCACTACAGGCATTTTAGTTCACATTTCTTCTTGAGACATTGGTGCCCAGCACCTCTTTGTGTGACTAAATGTTCTGTATTTAGGTTGCTCTTGATAATGGACTTTTGGTTGATAATCCCGGGTTAGTTAACCCAAGTTACCAAGTGTTGAAACACTCCTCAGAACCTATTCATCCAAGCATATCCTTAATACATAAACACCACAGGCATTTGTCTCAGAAGTTCAAACCATTGGTGCCTAGCTTATTTTCTCAATTTTTTTTGCTTTTTAGTTGCCCTTTTTCAGTGGCTTTTTCTTCTTCTTTTTCTTTCTTTTTCATGGCCAAAGACATTTATTCATCAAGATCCATAGACAGTATACAACTTCTACACAAAATATTGATAATTCTACACTAAATTTTAGTGAGCTGACTAAACAATCAAGCATGCACACCACCACTTAATTCTACTTGATTTGTCACTAAATGAGCCAAGTTACCTTTGTTCAAACTTTTCTTTTATTTTTGGGAACAGAACAAGCATGGCAAGCATTTGTTTAAGAAGGTGAAGTTATATCCAAACATCTAGGCATTCACTTTATTCTAAGCAATAAGCAAACAAACATACTAGAAACTTCATATTCCAAAAAGATTCAACAATTACAGTTTAAACCAGAGCAAGCATGCTTTTGTTTGTCTTTTAAAGTATGGTCAAGAAACAATACCACCTTGTGAAATTTCTTGTTTTTCTCTTTGTTGCCCGGAAACAATTTCATTTCTCCCTCTTCTCCTAGTTGTTGCTTCATATGCTTTCTAAGATCCTTGTTTCCTTTCTTGCAAAGAGTGATGAAGTTGCTTGCTTCTCAAGCACTTGAGTGGTTAGCTTAATTATGTATGGGCAAGTGTCTGAGTCTTAAGTTGGTGTGTGAACACCAACTTAGTCTCCTACTTACTCCTGTGCTTTTTGAATTCTTGAATTCTCCTTGGAATGAAGTTGCTGCTAAAGATTTTAAGTATTTCTGTGATTGCTTAGAATGGTTGTTCCTTTCATATAATTCAAAGGTTGTTGTGTGCAGTTGATTTGTATGGTGGAACACCAAACTTAGAGTCACACATTCCCCCTTGAATCATTGATCCACGAATTCATTGTTTGGTGTGAAACACCAAACTTAATTCTTTGCAATGCACAGAAACTACTTCACCTTTTTATTGAAACAAATAAAAGAAACAGCAAAAGAGTATTACCTCAGGTTGGGTTGCCTCCCAACAAGCGCTTCTTTAACGTCACTAGCTTGACGGTTGTCCTTTGTTAGGGTGGATTGTAGTGCTTGATGTCCTCTCCTCTCACCATGAAAACATCCCCATTTGATTCCTTCATGATTTCCAAATGTTCCATAGAAAGAACTTTCCTGATTGTGAACACTTGAGGGAGCTGGGAAGGAATGGGTTTGAGGCCAGGTGGGATTGGCAGATAATGACTTGATATCACTTTATCTCCCGGAGAGAAACCTTCAGTGGGAATTTTCTTGTTTCTCCACCCTCTTGGCAATTTCTTTACAATTCTTCCCTCTCTCTTGAGGATTTCTTCATTGACCCTTATGCCAGGAGGATCCTTCTGATCTGTTTCTATTGATTCTTGTGGCTTTAACTCTTGCAATTCTTGTTTGCCTTCCAAGGACTGTTTCAGAGTTTCAGCTGCTGGATTGCTTTCCTCCAAACACAGATGGCTACTATCATCCTTAAGCTTTTCAGATTCTGGTTCAGGCTCAGATGCAGGTTTGAAAACATGGAAAATGAGCTGTTCATCATGTATTCTCAAAATTAGCTCTCCTTGTTCTACATCTATAAGCGCTCTGGCAGTGGCTAGAAATGGCCTTCCCAGAATGATAGGGTGTAGGTAGCTTTCCTCCATGTCCAAAATGACAAAGTCTGTGGGGAAGAAATAATTTCCCACTTTCACCAGCACATTCTCAACTACCCCTTCAGCTTGCTTCTGAGTTTTGTCAGCCAATTGTATGATTACATCAGTGGATCTCACCTCATTCAGTTGTAGCCTCTTCATAAGAGTCAGAGGCATCACATTTATGCTAGCTCCTAGATCACAGAATCCTCTGTCAATTTTTGTTTCCCCTATGATGCAAGGGATATGGAAACTTCCTGGGTCTGTTTTCTTAGAGACTATGTCCTTGATGAGTGCACTGCATTCCTTGTTCATTATTACAGTTTGTCCTCCCTTCAAAACTCTTTTCTTGCTCAGCAATTCTTTCAAATACTTGATATGTGTAGGCATCTGCTGGAGGATATCAAGAAAGGGAATATTGATATGGAGAGACTTAAATGTCTCTAGGAACCTTGAATATGTTTTCCCTTTTTCACCTCCTCCTAACCTCTGAGGAAATGGTGCTTTTGGTTGGTATGTTTCCAGCGTGCCTTCCTTTTGCATATCCTTAGCTTGCTCCGCTTCACTTTCCTGCTTAGCTTCTTCCACACTTTCTTTCAAGATTTCTGGCTCCTTTTCTGAGGGTCTGATTCCTTCTTCTTCTGAGACTTCCTTCAATGTGGTGATGGCCTTGCATTCTTCCCATCTCACTCCCTTTTGTTCCCCTTTAGGGTTCTTTTCTGTGTCACTAGGGAACACTGCAGTTGACTTGGGGGCCTGTTGAGAAAGTTCTCCTACTCGAGCCTCCATCCACTTGAGTTTTTCGCCATGGTTCCTTAAGGTCGATCTCACATCGTCCCTAAAGCTTTTCAACTCACTTATGTCCTGACCCATGTTTACTAACCTTCCTTCTATCCTGTTTAATTGATCTTGAAATTGTTGGTGCGGATCAGATTGAGCAGATTGGTTATTTTGGCCATGATATGGTGGTTGGGAGTAAGTGTTTTGTGTGGCTTGGTATGATCTTTGGTTGGAGTTTTGGTATGTGGAATTGTTATGTTGGTTGGGGTTGTAAGGTTTGTGGTTTTGTGGTTGGCTTTGCTGGTTTCCCCACCCAAAGTTTGGGTGGTTTTTCCATCCTGGGTTGTAAGTGTTGGAATGTGGATCATATGATTGCCTTTGTTGGTTTCCCACATAGTTGGCCTCTTCCCAATCACCTCCTTCTTCCTCTTGATCTTGTGTGTGTATTGCAGCCACTTGCTTTGTGTCTAATTTCCTGGTGAGCTCTGCTAGTTGCTTGGCAAACACCTTGTTTTGTGCTAGAATTATATCAACATGGTTCAGCTCCATGACTCCTTTAGTGTTGTGCCTCTCTGAAGCATAGTAGTACTCATTCTCAGCCACTGTCTCAATCACTTCAATGGCTTCTTCCACAGTCTTTTTCCTGTTCAATGAACCTCCTGATGAATGGTCTACAGCCTTCCTTGATTCATAAGAAAGTCCATCATAGAAAATATGCAATTGCACCCAGTCAGGGAACATGTTTGGTGGGCATTTCCTTGTCAACTCTTTGAACCTCTCCCATGCCTCGTAGAGCGTCTCACCATCTTGTTGTCTAAAAGTCTGAACCTCAGATCGAAGCCTATTGACCTTTTGTGGGGGGTAGAAACGTGCCAGAAACTTGCTCTCCACCTCATCCCAGGTTGTTAGGTTGTCCCTTGGGAATGATTCCAGCCACTTAGCTGCCTTGTCCCTAAGTGAAAATGGGAACAAGAGCAGTTTATAGGCATCATCCTGGACTCTATTGGACTTCACAGTGTCGCAAATTCTCAAGAATTTGGTGAGATGTTGGTTTGGATCTTCATTAGCACTCCCACCAAATGAACAATGGTTTTCCACCAGTGATATTAGCTGTGGTTTGAGCTCAAAATTGTTGGCCTGAATGGGTGGTTTCTGAATGCTACTACCACAATTCCCAGAGGTTGGGTTTATGTATGAACCAAGAACCCTCCTCTCAGGAATGGCATTGTTTCCATCCACCCTCTCATGGTTGTGAACTTCTCTATCCATGTTGAGATCTAGAGCTTCCTCAAAATTGTCCTCAGATTCTCCTTCAGATTCTTCCTCTCTCAGTACTCTCTTCCCTCTTGCTTCCCTTCTAAGTCTATGAAGGGTCCTCTCTGGTTCGGTATATGGAGGAGTTGATGCCTCTCCTCTCCTACCTGTCATACAAGACACACCACAAGCAACAAACAAGCGGAATACTCTTGGTTAATGGAAGAGTATGGTTAGAGCAGTTGAGGAATTAATTCAAATAGTTAATGGGTCAGTGAGTTAGTTGCTTGAATTTAAAGGCATAAAGAAAGAAAGCAAATAACAGAGTGCAGAAATTAAAATTCAACAAGTAACTTGAACTGAATTAACAAAACAAGAAAAATGCTCAATCTAGTTAACTTCCAATTTGAGAATTGTCAATCGAAAACCAATCCCCGGCAACGGCGCCATAAACTTGATGTGCATAAACTTGATGCTATGCTTTTTGGAAATTGCACGATCGGCAAAATTCCTTCCGGCTAGTGCACCGGTTATCGTCAAGTAAAAACTCACAATAGAGTGAGGTCGAATCCCACAAGGATTGGTTGAGTGAGCAATTCCAATTGGAAGTGTGTTCAAGTTGAGCGAAATCAAGATTTAGATGAGAATTGCGGAATCTTAAATTGCATGAATTAAAGAGCGAGAAGTTAAAATGCTGAAATTAAAAAGGGATGGGGAGGATTGCATGAATTGAAATTGCAGAATGTAAATAGAAAGGGTAGATCCGAGATGGGGAGTTCATTGGGATAAGGAGATATTGAAATCTCCGAATCAAAACATTTTCATCTCTTCCTCATCCAATGCATTCATTGAATTTTGCTTGGCAATCTTATATGATTGGATCCCAATTCCTTGGCTCACCAATTCTCTCTAAAAACAAACAAATTCCCAATCCCTTGGTTTAAATGTTCATAAGAAGAGATGATGCTCGATCACTGATTATACCACACAATTTCATGAACCACAATTTGGTAGGATTACATGTCACAATATCCATCCAAACCCCAATCCAATTCACTGTGAGAAAGCTTCTCTAGCATGAATCCTCTATTCCTTTCCCAAGGTTCCGAAGGATTCCAATTATGGATAGTTTCTTTCCCAAGACAACTAACCAATGGAATTAGATCGAGAAGCTTTCTAACAAAATTCAAGAGAAAAGATTGAAGAAGAAGATAAAAATTATTATTGATTCATTGAATTACAATAGAGCTCCCTAACCCAATGAAAGGGGTTTAGTGAATCATAGCTCTGAATTCAATTACAAAAGTATGAAAATTCCAAAGTGTCAAAAAAGTCCCAACTAACTTCAATTCTATCCTATTTATACACTTTCTAAATTGAGCTTCTGTTGTGTTTCTTGGGCTTTGAGGCCTTTCCTTGATTTCCTTTTGCTTTGGTTTTATGGTCCATAATTCTGATGAGGCTGTGATCCAATTCTGTAACATTCATTGAGCAAACTTAGTGATAAACAAGTAATGACACAAGACTCAACAAATTGAAGTTCCAGACTCATCAATTCTTCAGGCCCAATCCCATAAACCATGATATTCAATTGGGTTTCATACCATAATAGGTTTAAGTTAATATTTGTGCTCAAATGCTAACTTAAACCTCAATATAATTGGCCCAGAAACCCTTTCAAGGAGTGGCGTTTAAGTTGAAGTTTAAGTTTCAGTTTAAGGTTAAACTGAAACTTAAACGTGGAATTGGAAGAAAGCAACCCAGGAACGTAATTAATCGAACACGTTTAAGCTTCAGTTTAAGGTTAAACTGAAGCTTAAACGTGGAAATGAAGATTGCAACCCTGGAGGCAATTCTGGTTCGAACACGTTTAACCTCCAGTTTAAGGTCAAACTGGAGGTTAAACGTGGAAATGAGAAGGCAACCCTGGAGTAGCAAAAACGCCGAACACGTTTAAGCTCAGTTGCATTGTCCACCCCATACTTCTATACATCTTTGGAAAGCTCTGGATGTCTACTTTCCAATGCAATTGGAAGCGCATCATTTGGAGTTCTACAACTCGAGTTATACTCCATGGAAGGTGAAGAGGTCAGCTGGCCTGATTGCATGTTGGTACTATGCTCTTCTATGCACATTACGGGGCTGTTTTCTCCCTCAATTTTTAGTATCCACCATGCATGCCGTATATGCTTGGAAAGCTCTAGATGTCTTCTTTCCAATGCATTTTGAATCACCTCATTTGGAGTTTTGTAGCTCAAGTTATTTATGTTTGAAGAAGGCATGGTCAAGCTGTTCCATATAACACGTTTAAGCTCCAGTTTGAGGTCAAACTGGAGCTTAAACGTGGAAATGGCTTCCTGGTGCATAATATGGTTCGAACACGTTTAACCTCCAGTTTGAGGTCAAACTGGAGGTTAAACGTGGAATCACTCCCTTGGTGCCATTCTCATTCTGGCATTTAGCCTTCAGTTTGAGGTTAAACTGGAGGTTAAACGCCAGTTTCCTCTTTTCTCAGCTTTCATGATTCTGGCGTTTAACCTTCAGTTTAACCTTAAACTGAAGGTTAAACGCCACTTTCAGCATTTGGTGCATTCCTTATTCTGGCGTTTAACTTCCAGTTTAAGGTTAAACTGGAGGTTAAACGCCACTTTCAACATTGTACTCCACATGTGATCTTCAAGCTTCCTTTATTGATTTTGTTGTTTCCTTGCCTAGCCTCTTCTTCCCTGAAATCATCCACACAATTGCATCAAAGTCTTGCAAAATTTCATGAGAATTCTTCCATTCATAGCATTCAAGTAATATAACTAAAAACTCATGGAATTTGCATCAAAATTACACTGTTTGGATGATTCATTACTTTGTTGTTCATTTAACCATTCTTGGTTACTTTAAGCTCAAGAAAATGCACAAAACAACTAAAACTAACAGAAAAATGCTAGTGAAACTAGCCTAAGATGCCTTGGCATCACAACACCAAACTTAATACTTGCTTGTCCCTAAGCAAGTCCTGAGTTATTTGAGAAGAAAGTATGAAACAAAAGCAATTACATTGGCTATATTAGCAAGCATTTGAAGTTCATCAGAAGGGTTTTATGCAGAAAGTTGCAGCATCACTTTTTCATTCTTATCAGGTAGAATTATCACTTTTTCATTGCATCCATCAAACACTGCTATGGCCTCTTGTTATTCTTATGTCTTTGGCACATTTTCCTTTCTTTGTTTTTCTTTTTCTTAGAGCTCCTTTGCTCCTTGTTTGCTCAGTGTCATGTGTTGCACAAGCCTTTGGCATTTTCTTTTTCTTATCAGTGCATTACACATATCCACTACAGGCATTTTAGTTCACATTTCTTCTTGAGACATTGGTGCCCAGCACCTCTTTGTGTGACTAAATGTTCTGTATTTAGGTTGCTCTTGATAATGGACTTTTGGTTGATAATCCCGGGTTAGTTAACCCAAGTTACCAAGTGTTGAAACACTCCTCAGAACCTATTCATCCAAGCATATCCTTAATACATAAACACCACAGGCATTTGTCTCAGAAGTTCAAACCATTGGTGCCTAGCTTATTTTCTCAATTTTTTTTGCTTTTTAGTTGCCCTTTTTCAGTGGCTTTTTCTTCTTCTTTTTCTTTCTTTTTCATGGCCAAAGACATTTATTCATCAAGATCCATAGACAGTATACAACTTCTACACAAAATATTGATAATTCTACACTAAATTTTAGTGAGCTGACTAAACAATCAAGCATGCACACCACCACTTAATTCTACTTGATTTGTCACTAAATGAGCCAAGTTACCTTTGTTCAAACTTTTCTTTTATTTTTGGGAACAGAACAAGCATGGCAAGCATTTGTTTAAGAAGGTGAAGTTATATCCAAACATCTAGGCATTCACTTTATTCTAAGCAATAAGCAAACAAACATACTAGAAACTTCATATTCCAAAAAGATTCAACAATTACAGTTTAAACCAGAGCAAGCATGCTTTTGTTTGTCTTTTAAAGTATGGTCAAGAAACAATACCACCTTGTGAAATTTCTTGTTTTTCTCTTTGTTGCCCGGAAACAATTTCATTTCTCCCTCTTCTCCTAGTTGTTGCTTCATATGCTTTCTAAGATCCTTGTTTCCTTTCTTGCAAAGAGTGATGAAGTTGCTTGCTTCTCAAGCACTTGAGTGGTTAGCTTAATTATGTATGGGCAAGTGTCTGAGTCTTAAGTTGGTGTGTGAACACCAACTTAGTCTCCTACTTACTCCTGTGCTTTTTGAATTCTTGAATTCTCCTTGGAATGAAGTTGCTGCTAAAGATTTTAAGTATTTCTGTGATTGCTTAGAATGGTTGTTCCTTTCATATAATTCAAAGGTTGTTGTGTGCAGTTGATTTGTATGGTGGAACACCAAACTTAGAGTCACACATTCCCCCTTGAATCATTGATCCACGAATTCATTGTTTGGTGTGAAACACCAAACTTAATTCTTTGCAATGCACAGAAACTACTTCACCTTTTTATTGAAACAAATAAAAGAAACAGCAAAAGAGTATTACCTCAGGTTGGGTTGCCTCCCAACAAGCGCTTCTTTAACGTCACTAGCTTGACGGTTGTCCTTTGTTAGGGTGGATTGTAGTGCTTGATGTCCTCTCCTCTCACCATGAAAACATCCCCATTTGATTCCTTCATGATTTCCAAATGTTCCATAGAAAGAACTTTCCTGATTGTGAACACTTGAGGGAGCTGGGAAGGAATGGGTTTGAGGCCAGGTGGGATTGGCAGATAATGACTTGATATCACTTTATCTCCCGGAGAGAAACCTTCAGTGGGAATTTTCTTGTTTCTCCACCCTCTTGGCAATTTCTTTACAATTCTTCCCTCTCTCTTGAGGATTTCTTCATTGACCCTTATGCCAGGAGGATCCTTCTGATCTGTTTCTATTGATTCTTGTGGCTTTAACTCTTGCAATTCTTGTTTGCCTTCCAAGGACTGTTTCAGAGTTTCAGCTGCTGGATTGCTTTCCTCCAAACACAGATGGCTACTATCATCCTTAAGCTTTTCAGATTCTGGTTCAGGCTCAGATGCAGGTTTGAAAACATGGAAAATGAGCTGTTCATCATGTATTCTCAAAATTAGCTCTCCTTGTTCTACATCTATAAGCGCTCTGGCAGTGGCTAGAAATGGCCTTCCCAGAATGATAGGGTGTAGGTAGCTTTCCTCCATGTCCAAAATGACAAAGTCTGTGGGGAAGAAATAATTTCCCACTTTCACCAGCACATTCTCAACTACCCCTTCAGCTTGCTTCTGAGTTTTGTCAGCCAATTGTATGATTACATCAGTGGATCTCACCTCATTCAGTTGTAGCCTCTTCATAAGAGTCAGAGGCATCACATTTATGCTAGCTCCTAGATCACAGAATCCTCTGTCAATTTTTGTTTCCCCTATGATGCAAGGGATATGGAAACTTCCTGGGTCTGTTTTCTTAGAGACTATGTCCTTGATGAGTGCACTGCATTCCTTGTTCATTATTACAGTTTGTCCTCCCTTCAAAACTCTTTTCTTGCTCAGCAATTCTTTCAAATACTTGATATGTGTAGGCATCTGCTGGAGGATATCAAGAAAGGGAATATTGATATGGAGAGACTTAAATGTCTCTAGGAACCTTGAATATGTTTTCCCTTTTTCACCTCCTCCTAACCTCTGAGGAAATGGTGCTTTTGGTTGGTATGTTTCCAGCGTGCCTTCCTTTTGCATATCCTTAGCTTGCTCCGTTTCACTTTCCTGCTTAGCTTCTTCCACACTTTCTTTCAAGATTTCTGGCTCCTTTTCTGAGGGTCTGATTCCTTCTTCTTCTGAGACTTCCTTCAATGTGGTGATGGCCTTGCATTCTTCCCATCTCACTCCCTTTTGTTCCCCTTTAGGGTTCTTTTCTGTGTCACTAGGGAACACTGCAGTTGACTTGGGGGCCTGTTGAGAAAGTTCTCCTACTCGAGCCTCCATCCACTTGAGTTTTTCGCCATGGTTCCTTAAGGTCGATCTCACATCGTCCCTAAAGCTTTTCAACTCACTTATGTCCTGACCCATGTTTACTAACCTTCCTTCTATCCTGTTTAATTGATCTTGAAATTGTTGGTGCGGATCGGATTGAGCAGATTGGTTATTTTGGCCATGATATGGTGGTTGGGAGTAAGTGTTTTGTGTGGCTTGGTATGATCTTTGGTTGGAGTTTTGGTATGTGGAATTGTTATGTTGGTTGGGGTTGTAAGGTTTGTGGTTTTGTGGTTGGCTTTGCTGGTTTCCCCACCCAAAGTTTGGGTGGTTTTTCCATCCTGGGTTGTAAGTGTTGGAATGTGGATCATATGATTGCCTTTGTTGGTTTCCCACATAGTTGGCCTCTTCCCAATCACCTCCTTCTTCCTCTTGATCTTGTGTGTGTATTGCAGCCACTTGCTTTGTGTCTAATTTCCTGGTGAGCTCTGCTAGTTGCTTGGCAAACACCTTGTTTTGTGCTAGAATTATATCAACATGGTTCAGCTCCATGACTCCTTTAGTGTTGTGCCTCTCTGAAGCATAGTAGTACTCATTCTCAGCCACTGTCTCAATCACTTCAATGGCTTCTTCCACAGTCGTTTTCCTGTTCAATGAACCTCCTGATGAATGGTCTACAGCCTTCCTTGATTCATAAGAAAGTCCATCATAGAAAATATGCAATTGCACCCAGTCAGGGAACATGTTTGGTGGGCATTTCCTTGTCAACTCTTTGAACCTCTCCCATGCCTCGTAGAGCGTCTCACCATCTTGTTGTCTAAAAGTCTGAACCTCAGATCGAAGCCTATTGACCTTTTGTGGGGGGTAGAAACGTGCCAGAAACTTGCTCTCCACCTCATCCCAAGTTGTTAGGTTGTCCCTTGGGAATGATTCCAGCCACTTAGCTGCCTTGTCCCTAAGTGAAAATGGGAACAAGAGCAGTTTATAGGCATCATCCTGGACTCCATTGGACTTCACAGTGTCGCAAATTCTCAAGAATTTGGTGAGATGTTGGTTTGGATCTTCATTAGCACTCCCACCAAATGAACAATGGTTTTCCACCAGTGATATTAGCTGTGGTTTGAGCTCAAAATTGTTGGCCTGAATGGGTGGTTTCTGAATGCTACTACCACAATTCCCAGAGGTTGGGTTTATGTATGAACCAAGAACCCTCCTCTCAGGAATGGCATTGTTTCCATCCACCCTCTCATGGTTGTGAACTTCTCTATCCATGTTGAGATCTAGAGCTTCCTCAAAATTGTCCTCAGATTCTCCTTCAGATTCTTCCTCTCTCAGTACTCTCTTCCCTCTTGCTTCCCTTCTAAGTCTATGAAGGGTCCTCTCTGGTTCGGTATATGGAGGAGTTGATGCCTCTCCTCTCCTACCTGTCATACAAGACACACCACAAGCAACAAACAAGCGGAATACTCTTGGTTAATGGAAGAGTATGGTTAGAGCAGTTGAGGAATTAATTCAAATAGTTAATGGGTCAGTGAGTTAGTTGCTTGAATTTAAAGGCATAAAGAAAGAAAGCAAATAACAGAGTGCAGAAATTAAAATTCAACAAGTAACTTGAACTGAATTAACAAAACAAGAAAAATGCTCAATCTAGTTAACTTCCAATTTGAGAATTGTCAATCGAAAACCAATCCCCGGCAACGGCGCCATAAACTTGATGTGCATAAACTTGATGCTATGCTTTTTGGAAATTGCACGATCGGCAAAATTCCTTCCGGCTAGTGCACCGGTTATCGTCAAGTAAAAACTCACAATAGAGTGAGGTCGAATCCCACAAGGATTGGTTGAGTGAGCAATTCCAATTGGAAGTGTGTTCAAGTTGAGCGAAATCAAGATTTAGATGAGAATTGCGGAATCTTAAATTGCATGAATTAAAGAGCGAGAAGTTAAAATGCTGAAATTAAAAAGGGATGGGGAGGATTGCATGAATTGAAATTGCAGAATGTAAATAGAAAGGGTAGATCAGAGATGGGGAGTTCATTGGGATAAGGAGATATTGAAATCTCCGAATCAAAACATTTTCATCTCTTCCTCATCCAATGCATTCATTGAATTTTGCTTGGCAATCTTATATGATTGGATCCCAATTCCTTGGCTCACCAATTCTCTCTAAAAACAAACAAATTCCCAATCCCTTGGTTTAAATGTTCATAAGAAGAGATGATGCTCGATCACTGATTATACCACACAATTTCATGAACCACAATTTGGTAGGATTACATGTCACAATATCCATCCAAACCCCAATCCAATTCACTGTGAGAAAGCTTCTCTAGCATGAATCCTCTATTCCTTTCCCAAGGTTCCGAAGGATTCCAATTATGGATAGTTTCTTTCCCAAGACAACTAACCAATGGAATTAGATCGAGAAGCTTTCTAACAAAATTCAAGAGAAAAGATTGAAGAAGAAGATAAAAATTATTATTGATTCATTGAATTACAATAGAGCTCCCTAACCCAATGAAAGGGGTTTAGTGAATCATAGCTCTGAATTCAATTACAAAAGTATGAAAATTCCAAAGTGTCAAAAAAGTCCCAACTAACTTCAATTCTATCCTATTTATACACTTTCTAAATTGAGCTTCTGTTGTGTTTCTTGGGCTTTGAGGCCTTTCCTTGATTTCCTTTTGCTTTGGTTTTATGGTCCATAATTCTGATGAGGCTGTGATCCAATTCTGTAACATTCATTGAGCAAACTTAGTGATAAACAAGTAATGACACAAGACTCAACAAATTGAAGTTCCAGACTCATCAATTCTTCAGGCCCAATCCCATAAACCATGATATTCAATTGGGTTTCATACCCTAATAGGTTTAAGTTAATATTTGTGCTCAAATGCTAACTTAAACCTCAATATAATTGGCCCAGAAACCCTTTCAAGGAGTGGCGTTTAAGTTGAAGTTTAAGTTTCAGTTTAAGGTTAAACTGAAACTTAAACGTGGAATTGGAAGAAAGCAACCCAGGAACGTAATTAATCGAACACGTTTAAGCTTCAGTTTAAGGTTAAACTGAAGCTTAAACGTGGAAATGAAGATTGCAACCCTGGAGGCAATTCTGGTTCGAACACGTTTAACCTCCAGTTTAAGGTCAAACTGGAGGTTAAACGTGGAAATGAGAAGGCAACCCTGGAGTAGCAAAAACGCCGAACACGTTTAAGCTCAGTTGCATTGTCCACCCCATACTTCTATACATCTTTGGAAAGCTCTGGATGTCTACTTTCCAATGCAATTGGAAGCGCATCATTTGGAGTTCTACAACTCGAGTTATACTCCATGGAAGGTGAAGAGGTCAGCTGGCCTGATTGCATGTTGGTACTATGCTCTTCTATGCACATTACGGGGCTGTTTTCTCCCTCAATTTTTAGTATCCACCATGCATGCCGTATATGCTTGGAAAGCTCTAGATGTCTTCTTTCCAATGCATTTTGAATCACCTCATTTGGAGTTTTGTAGCTCACGTTATTTATGTTTGAAGAAGGCATGGTCAAGCTGTTCCATATAACACGTTTAAGCTCCAGTTTGAGGTCAAACTGGAGCTTAAACGTGGAAATGGCTTCCTGGTGCATAATATGGTTCGAACACGTTTAACCTCCAGTTTGAGGTCAAACTGGAGGTTAAACGTGGAATCACTCCCTTGGTGCCATTCTCATTCTGGCGTTTAGCCTTCAGTTTGAGGTTAAACTGGAGGTTAAACGCCAGTTTCCTCTTTTCTCAGCTTTCATGATTCTGGCGTTTAACCTTCAGTTTAAGGTTAAACTGAAGGTTAAACGCCACTTTCAGCATTTGGTGCATTCCTTATTCTGGCGTTTAACTTCCAGTTTAAGGTTAAACTGGAGGTTAAACGCCACTTTCAACATTGTACTCCACATGTGATCTTCAAGCTTCCTTTATTGATTTTGTTGTTTCCTTGCCTAGCCTCTTCTTCCCTGAAATCATCCACACAATTGCATCAAAGTCTTGCAAAATTTCATGAGAATTCTTCCATTCATAGCATTCAAGTAATATAACTAAAAACTCATGGAATTTGCATCAAAATTACACTGTTTGGATGATTCATTACTTTGTTGTTCATTTAACCATTCTTGGTTACTTTAAGCTCAAGAAAATGCACAAAACAACTAAAACTAACAGAAAAATGCTAGTGAAACTAGCCTAAGATGCCTTGGCATCAGTGGGTTATTGTTGGCCCCTCCTCCTGGTTGATTGAGATTTGATGGATCTCCTTCCATTTCTTGGAATTCCTCCTCAGATTCTTCCTCTCCAATAACGTTCTTCCCTCTTTCAGCTCTTCTTAATCTTCGAAGAGTTCTTTGGTCAATTTCCGAGAGGATAGAGGAAGATCTTCCTGTACCTGACATACAAACACACAATAAGAAACACAAAGATCCAGAAAACCAGTGAAACTTCAATCTATTGCTAGAATGAAGTTTTAGTTAGTTTAAGCAAAAATTCAAACAGTTAGTGTATTAGTCAAAAATTAAAGAAACAGAAAAGAAAAAGTGCTTGATCTAGACCTCCAATTCACTTAATCATTGTCAATCTATTTCAATCCCCGGCAACGGCGCCAAAAACTTGATGTGTGGAAAACGATCCAACACAAAACTCACCGGCAAGTGTACCGGGTCGCATCAAGTAATAAAACTCACGGGAGTGAGGTCGATCCCACAGGGATTGAAGGATTGAGCAATTTTAGTTTAGTGGTTGATTTAGTCAAGCGAATCAAGTATTATATGAGTGGTTTAACATTAATAGAAGCTAAATTACTTGGAATGTAAAGGGAGAGGGGAGATTTGCAGTAAATTAAAGAGCAGGAAAGTAAAAGATGCTGAATCTTAAAGAACAAGAAATTAAATGATTGAAACTTAAAGTGCAAGAAATGTAAATTGCAGTAACTTAAAGTGCAAGAAATATAAATTGCTTCAATGGAAAAGGGATTTGAGGATTGGGGATTCAGAATTTCAGCAAGGGAAATTAAATTGCAACAATTAATAAAGCAGAAGTTGAATTAGAAATAACTAGAATCCAAACAGAAATGGAAATTAATCTTGCAGCAGAGGTTCACAGAAGAACCAAAAAGGAAAATGGGATCTCAGGTCTCAAGAGACTAGATAGCAAAGTCTAGATCTCAATTGCCTTCCCAGATCCAAGTTCACAAAGCAATTAACAAGAAATTGAAGAAGAAGCAGTAAAGGAATTGTAATTAAACTCAATTATGCAGAAGAGGAATTAAAGAGATTTTGAATGGAGATTGAGACAGAATTTCCTCAATTCTTCACACCCAAAACTCAAACAAGAAAAGTAAAAATGCTCAAGCAAGAACGAGGAAGAAGAGAGATCAATTCTCCTCCCCAATTCTTTGAAATTTTGTGAAGTCCCCCAAGAGAAAGTTCAAAAGTTCAAAAATAAAAGTAAAGATTCAAAGCTCAAAAGAAAGATCAAAGTTCAAAAGTAAAAGAAAAGGTCCTAGTTACATCAAACTATCTCCTATTTATACACTTTCTATTCTTGGATTTTGGAATTTGGATGGACTTTTGAGTTGGTGAAGAAATGAATTAAATTGGATTTTTAAACCAATTTTTCAGCCCAAGAACAATTGCTACCAGGAGGCTGCCCTGCCCTTGTGGAGGGCAGGGCAGAAAATGGTGCGTGCGGCCGTTGGTGCCTTGGTGTGTGCGTGTTGGTGTTGCAGGATGCTGCCCTGCCCTTGTGGAGGGCAGGGCAGAAATTTTTGGTGCGCCAGAATGCTGCCCGTGCGTGCGCTATGTTGCTGCCGAAGCTCCCTTGGTGCGCCAATCTGGTGCACTGGCCGTGCACCACAAGATGCTGCCCTGCCCTTGCGGAGGGCAGGGCAATGTTTCCAAAGTTGAAGCCCCGTGTTCGAAACTCGGGCAATGCACATGCTACTTATTTTTCTTGGTTTTCTTGGCACCAAAATAAGGCCTAGTTCCTTGCTTCCTCATGGTGCCGTGTTCGATCCTTGTGGCAAGCATTGGTGAGCTTTTTCTTTGAATTTCTTCCTTTGATGAGCCCGATATTGCCCTTGAGGAGGGCAGGGCAGTGTTTTTGCTCTCCTTGATCCATGGCACCAATTTGTGCTCTGCCCTTGTTGTGGGCAGGCCAGTGTTGCCTCTCAAGGCTTGTTTCCTTATGTTGCCTTCCTAGAGGGCAGTGTGCCCTTGTGGAGGGCAATGCTTGCTTCCTCCTTTTATGCGCCACACTTCTTCTCTCTTGGGCCACGCTTTCTTAAGCCACGCTTCCTCTTTTCTTCTTTTCTTCACCTACAATAAACCAAAACAACCACTCAAAGTATCACTAAATTCACAAGGCTTATAAATCAATTAAAAATCAATTAAATTTAGCTTAAACCTCATGAGTTAGCATCAATTTAATGGTAGTTGCTTGATTTAAAGAAGTTATGCAATTTCACTCCAAATCACTTACTTAGGATGCAAGAAAGTGCATAAAGACTAGTAAAACAAGTGAAATTAGCTTGAAAAATGGGTATATGATGACTTGTCATCAGTCCCAATAGTTTTGGTGTTGGGCATTCATCACTCACCAAGGAAGTAGGAGGTCCCAAGAAGAAGGTACCTAAGGGCTGGAGGAACAAGAAGATTCCCACTAAAGACTTCTCACCTGGAATGAAAGTGGTAATCACTAGAAGTCCAGTCCTACCTTATACATGGTGCGTGAAATTGAACTCTACACAACTGAACCGGTAAGTGCATTGGGTCGTCCAAGTAATACCTCAGATTGAGCAAGCAAACGCTACCTTGTAGATCTTAGCCATGCGATTCCAAAAGATGGTTGTTTGTTTGAAAGCATAAACAAAAATTAAAGGAAACGAAATACCAGATTAATTTGAAAGCAATAATAGAGATTCAATTAAGACTTCGAAGATGCATATTCTTTCCGGATTAACTTTTCTTACGGTCTACTTCAATAACGAATGATTCATTCAATGGCAGCTGTAAGTGATTAACTCATGTCCTCTCATCAAGTTAATCTCTTCTAAACCATAGCAGTCCACCATATCCGAGCAACTCATGTCCTCTCATCAAGTTAACTCATGGCTTCCCACTATGGTCGAAGGTAAAGACCTAAGCAATCCACTCCCTTTCTCAATCCTACTTAAATTGCCATAGACAAGGTCGGATCTTCTAGATCAGGGAATGCTGCTTCTCTTACTCCAGCCTTAATGCCACAAAGACCTCAATAACCCATGGTCAATGGGATTTTATGTCACTTATCCAAAGTCACCCATGTACGCTCTTGGAATTTGGAGTGCTCTTTCTAGCTATGGATCAACGCTATCCGGGTCAAGATTCACATGGAACCCATGTAGAACAAGGATGAATGTCACGGTTCATCCTCAATTCATGAGATAAAGACCAAAAATGCACAAGAAAATGGAATCAAACGAGTTTTAAAATAGAAACAGTAATATTATTAATCCATGAGAATCAGCAGAGCTCCTAACCCTAACATAGGAGGTCAGTTGCTCATAGCTTATAGAAAGTAGTGTAAAACAAAAATAGGGTGGGGGAATGGTACACGAAATCATAATTCACACTTTTCACAACTCCGTGCAGCTAACCAGCAAGTGCATTGGGTCGTCCAAGTAATACCTTACGTGAGTAAGGGTCGATCCCACGAAGATTGTCGGCTTGAAGCAAGCTATGGTCATCTTGTAAATCTCAGTCAGGCGGATTCAAATGGTTATGAAGTTTTGATACCTAAAAGATAAATAAACATAAAATAAAGATAGAGATACTTATGTAGTTCATTGGTGGGAATTTCAGATGAGCGTATGGAGATGCGTTATTCCTTCTAAATCTCTGCTTTCCTACTGCCTTCATTCAATCATTCATACTCCTTTCCATGGCAAGCTGTATGTTGGGGATCACCGTTGCCAATGGCTACCCCCTGTCCTCTCAATGAAAATGGTCCTCTACGGTTTCTGTACGGCTAATCAACTGTCAGATTTCTTGTCTCGGATGAAAAATACCAGGCACAGCTACCGCATGGCTAATCAGCTATCGGTTCTCGATTGTTTTGGATTGAGATCCAATGATCCTCTTGCGCACTATCATTGCGCCCCACAGTCGTGAGTTTGAAGCTTGTCACAGTCATCCCTTCTGTTCATACCCTGACCGGGCTCCTCCAACTCGGCAAAATCCATGAAAGGTCCGACCTCGTCCCAAAGGCCCACGCCTGAGGTCGGACCTCGGACAATAACGCTAAGAAGGCCCATCAAAAGGAACGCAGCCCAAAACCTAAAGGCCGAAAAGGCCTAGAAAAGGCGGTTCCACAAAGATAGAGATAAAACTCCCAAGAAGATAAGATAAGATAAGAATATCTTATCCAGGGGAGATCACGGCCAACTACTATAAATACACTGGAGCACCCAGGTATGACATATTCCACATTCTACACATATCTGCTTGAACCCATGCTAACTTAAGCATCGGAGTGTCATTGCAGGTACAACCACCAACCACTCCACATATCAAGCTCGGGTCCCTGACCCCCACCTCGGGCCTCACCAAGACGACCGAGCTACACGTTTCAGGTAACCCTCGGAACATTGGCGCCGTTGCCGGGGACCCTGGAAGTCATCCCTCTACTATGGCGGACGACCCCTCCAACAATGACCACGCTGCATCAGAACAAGAGGATGAAGTTGACACTGGAGAACGACCGGACAGCCCTCTATCACCACGCACTCCAGGAGGAAACAAATAGAATCGCCCAAAGACATCATTCCCAAGCAAAGATCCACAAAATCCCGAGAATGAAAAGAGCTCGGAAATTCTAGAAACCGTCCGAGCACAACAAAATCGACTGAAACAACTCGAAGAGGACATAAAGAAGCAGAGAGAAACTGAACAAGATCTGAGAAGGGAGGCTCGCAAGCGCAGAGAATTAGAAGAAAAACTACGGAAAATAGAGGCCAACCTAAAAAACCGGACAGAACGCGGCACCACCCCGAAGGCAACCATGATCCCTTCACACAAGAGATCATGAAGGAGAAGGTACCGCGAAACATCAAACCACCAGATATGGATCTCTACGACGGCACCACCGATCCGAGTCACCACCTCAGCAACTTCAGAAGCAGAATGTACCTGGTCGACGCCTCCGACGCAATTCGATGCAAAGCCTTCCCCACCACTCTCACCAAGTCGGCCATGAAGTGGTTCGACAACCTGCCACCAAGATCAATCACCAGCTTCGAAGACCTAACCAAAAAATTCCTAACAAGGTTCTCTATTCAAAAGGACAAGACAAAACATGCCCCCAGTCTACTCGGAATCAAACAAGGTAACCAAGAAACTCTCCGAGAGTACATGGAGCGATTCAACAGAGCCTGCCTAGACATACAACACTTGCCCACCGAAGCAGCCATCATGGGACTAGCAAATGGCCTAAAGGAGGGACCGTTTAGCCAATCCCTATCCAAACGATACCCGACCTCCCTATACGAGGTGCAGGAGCAAGCAGAAAAATATATCGACATGGAGGAAACCTCCCAGTTAAGAGACTCTTCTAGGAAGGAATCAACCTACCCACTCCGAGATCGAGATCGGGAACAGAGAAAGAAAGAAGAAGCCAACTCGGACAAGCCACGGAAGTACCATAGTTACACCCCCCTCCGAGTCTCCTTGGTAGACATCTACAGAGAAGTATGCCACACCGAAAAGATCCCACCACCTCGACCGCTAAAACACAAGAGAGCGGGGAGAGATCGGTCCGAATACTGTGAATACCACAAGCTCTACGGTCATTCTGCTAACGACTGCTACGACCTAAAAAATGTTATAGAAAAGCTAGCCAGAGAAGGGAAACTCGACAGATACATAGCAGAGAAAGGAGAAGAGACCAGGAAGAGAAGGCGGGGAGTTAACGAAGATCGGGCCGAACAAATCCCGCGAACCCCTGAAAGGCACGTTCACATGATAAATGGAGGTTTTGCAGGCGGAGGAACATCCAGATCCTCGCGAAAAAGACACCTCAAAGAAGTCTACCACGTCCGAGAAGACAGTCCCCTGCCCGAACTACCTACTATCTCGTTTACCCGAGAAGATGCTCAAGCGATAATACCCGGGCACGACGATCCAATGGTAATCACCATTATCCTCGCAAACGCCAACTTACATCGAACCCTGATTGACCAGGGGAGCTCAGCAGATATCCTGTTCAAAGCGGCCTTCGACAAGCTCGGACTTGAAGAAAAAGAACTAAAGGCCTATCCCACCGACCTATTTGGGCTAGGAGATACCCCGATCCATCCCTTAGGATACATCTCGCTACACACTACCTTCGGAAAAGGCGAGCAATCTAAAACATTAAGCATCGACTACATTATAGTCAACGTCACTTCAGCATACAATGCCCTCATTGGGCGACCAACGCTAAACAGACTGGCAGCTATAGTCTCGACCCCACACCTCTGTATGAAGTTCCCTACCGCAAAGGGAATCGCTACCCTAAAAGGCGACCAAAAACTGGCGCGGCGATGCTACAACGAAAGCCTGAGCTTAAAAGGAAAAGAGATCAACACAATAGAACTCGGGCGAGTTCAAGCCCGAGAAGATCTTCGGCCACAACCAGAGGGAGAAACCGAAAGAGTCCAAATCGGGAACACATCTGAAAAAGTAACAAACATAGGAGCAAACCTCGAAGCAGGCCTAAAAGAGGAACTCATAACCCTCTTAAAAGAAAATTCCGACCTCTTCGCCTGGAAAGCCTCCGACATGCCAGGCATAAGCCCCGACTTGATGTGCCACAAGCTATCAGTGTACCCGGGATCCCGACCTGTCCAACAAAGACGCAGGAAGCTCGGACCCGAACGCATGCAAGCGATAGAAGAACAAGTACAAGCACTACTAGATGCAGGGTTCATTAGGGAAGTAAAATACCCCCTATGGCTCGCAAACGTGGTCCTGGTAAAAAAGCCCAGTGGAGAATGGAGGATGTGCGTCGATTACACGGATCTCAACAAAGCCTGCCCCAAAGACCCATATCCACTACCAAACATCGACGCCTTAGTAGACACAACCTCAGGCTATAGATATCTCTCCTTCATGGACGCATACTCGGGATACAATCAAATCCCGATGTACGGACCCGACCAAGAAAAGACCTCGTTCATAACCCCAAGGGCAAACTACTGCTACGTAGTAATGCCCTTCGGGCTGAAGAACGCAGGGGCAACCTACCAAAGGCTAATGAACAAAGTGTTCTCAGAGCACATCGGACTACAACTGGAGGTGTACGTCGACGACATGCTGGTAAAGACACAAGAAGAAAGAAACTTGCTGACCGACCTCACCAGTGTCTTCGGCACCCTCAGAAAACACAACATGAGACTTAACCCGACGAAGTGCACCTTCGCCGCAGAAGCCGGAAAGTTCTTAGGCTTCATGCTGACTCAAAGGGGCATCGAAGCAAACCCAGATAAATGCGAAGCGATACTCAATATGAAGAGCCCGACGTGTATCAAAGAAGTACAACAACTGAATGGAAGGCTGGCCGCCCTATCAAGATTCTTGGCAGGATCGGCGATAAAATCACTACCACTCTACTCACTCCTAAAGAAAGGGAAACCCTTCTCATGGACCCCGGAGTGCGAAAAAGCCTTTCATGAATTCAAGGAATTCCTCGGGCGACCACCAATCCTAACCCGACCTTTAAAAGGGGAAGAGCTCGTACTATACCTCTCGGTCGGACATCAAGCAATCGCTTCAGCGTTAATACGAGAAAATGACCAAGGACAACACCCCATATACTTTGTAAGCAAGGCACTGCAAGGGGCCGAATTAAACTATCAGAAAATAGAAAAATTCGCCTACGCCCTAGTGTTCACAGCTCGGAGGCTCCGTCCCTACTTTCAAGCCCACACCATCAAAGTCCGGACAAACCAACCCATGAGACACATCCTACAAAAAACAGACCTGGCAGGACGAATCCTACAATGGGCGGTGGAACTGTCCGAGTTCGACCTCCACTATGAAGCCCGGACTACCATAAAATCTCAGTATCTAGCCGACTTCATCGCAGAATACACTGAGACCCCTGGAAACCCACTCTCGTGGAACCTATATGTCGACGGGTCCTCAAACAAAACAGGAAGCGGAGCCGGTGTTATACTCGAAAGCGACCAGGGAACGCGGATAGAACTATCCCTAAAATTCGAGTTCCAGGCTTCAAACAACCAAGCCGAATACGAGGCCCTACTAGCAGGTCTAAAGCTAGCCGAAGAGGTCGGAGCCCGAAAAATCACAATCTTCAGCGACTCTCAGGTCGTCACATCACAAGTAAATGGGAGCTACCAGGCCAAAGACCCCACCATGAAAAAATACCTGGACCAAACACAGGCACAACTGCGCCACTTTTCAGAGATACAGATTCAGCACATACCTCGGGAACAAAACGCCCGGGCAGACGCCCTCTCAAAACTCGCCAGCACCAAGCCCGGAGGCAACAACAGAAGTCTCCTCCAGGAAACCTTACAATCCCCCTCCGTGCTAAGAGAGGAAGAAACGCTGAGCATATCCAACCAACAGCAAGGATGGATGACCCCCATACTCAACTACCTGAAGTCGGGAACTCTTCCCGCCGAAAGAAAGGAAGCCAAAAGACTCACGAAAGACGCCCAGAATTATACACTAATTCACGACGTATTATACAGAAGAGGATTCACAACTCCCCTCCTTCGGTGCGTCCCGACCTCAGAAACAAAGAACGTCCTCGAAGAAGTCCACGGAGGCATGTGTGGGAACCATCTCGGAGCTCGGGCATTGTCCAAAAAGGTAGTCCGAGCCGGGTTCTACTGGCCGACCTTGCAGAAAGACTCGACGGAATTCGTGAAAATATGCCCCCCCTGCCAAAAACACGCCAATTTCCACAAGGCACCGCCAGAAGACCTTATCAGCATCACCGCACCATGGCCCTTCGCAAAATGGGGACTTGACCTACTCGGCCCGTTCCCCCAAGGACCGGGGCAAGTCAAATACCTCATAGTAGGGGTCGACTACTTCACAAAGTGGATCGAAGCTGAACCCTTAGCCACCATTACGGCTCAGAAAAGCCACAAATTCCTATACAAAAACATTGTCACAAGGTTCGGAGTCCCCTACTCCATCACAACGGACAATGGAACACAGTTCACGGACACAAGTTTTCAGAACTTAGTAGCCGAACTAAAAATCAAACAGCAATTCACCTCAGTCGAGCACCCACAAGCCAATGGACAAGCAGAGGCCGCAAATAAAGTCATCTTGGCGGGGTTAAAACGAAGACTCCAAGAGGCCAAAGGGGCATGGGCCGAGGAGCTCCCCCAGGTACTATGGGCGTATCGGACAACCCCACACTCTACAATGGGAAAATCACCGTTCCGACTAGCTTACGGGATGGAGGCAATGATTCCTATCGAAATAGACGAAGGGTCACCCAGAGTCATCTTCTACAACGAAGAAGGCAACCCACAGGCACAAAAGGAAGAACTCGACCTCCTCCCCGAGGTCCGAGAAAGAGCCCGAGTCCGAGAAGAAGCCTTAAAACGACGAACGGCCCTCAGATACAATCAGAAAGTAATAAAGCGAAGCTTCTCCATTCACGACCTGATTCTAATCCGAAATGACATCGGAACACAAAAGTCGGGAGAAGGAAAGCTAGCCGCAAATTGGAAAGGGCCCTACAAGGTAACAGAAGTCTTAGGGACAGGCTATTACAAAGTATCCGACCTAGAAGGCAATGAGCTGCCCAGGGCCTGGCACGCCTGTAATCTAAGGCGGTACTACAGCTAGAAAAACTTAACCCGAGGTGTACTCTTTTTCCCTACAAGGGTTTTTTAATGAGACACCCGGTTAAGTAAGACACCCGACCTAGTCAAAGGGTAAACACTCTGTAAATATTCTTTCTTTTTTTTTAATACTAATCAAATTTCTCTATTTTCTTTTCCTCTTCCTCATGATGAAACAAATCCTAGAAAGTACCCCACCAAGGCGCATTAATTTATGCTCGGCAAAACGCAAAAAATCATTTGCCAAGAGACCACACAAGGTCGGCAAAGATAAAGCGACGAGGTTCAAATTAATGTGAGAAGTTATAAAGTAACTCTGAAAAGGCTCAAAAGGCCAAATAAAAAGAGATTACAAAAATAACTCAAAAGGGCCGACCAACGACAAAGTCGGACCCAACCAAAAGGAGGTACTCGAGCGCCCGAGGACCGGGAAAAAGCTCGGATCCAAGAAAGAAGCCTTAAAACGGCGGGAACCAAGATTTCGAAAAACGCTTACTAAAAAGTTGCTTTACAAAAAAAAAATAAACAACTAAAAAGTACAAGCGAAAGAACGAAATCAAAGGAAGTTCGGAAAATGCTTACTAAAAAAAGTTGCTTTACAAAAAGCAACTAAAAAGTACAAGCAAAAGAACGAAAGCAAAGGAAGTTTCGAGACGCTAGCTAAAAAGTTGTTATCCGAAAACAACTAAAAAGCACAAAAGCGGAAACAAAAAAGTCAAAACGCGAACAAAAACACCGCATAATAAAGTTACTACAAGTAGCTAAATAAAGCAAAAGGTGTCCAAAGCGTTCACAGAAACCATCCAACAACAAAAAAGCCCACAAGCCGGGCAAAACACCAAAAAGATTACAGAGGATCAAGGTCCTTTCCGGACTCCACATCAACAGCAGGCTGCGGAGGAAACATAGAGATCGGGACTGCATCGACGGCAACGTCATCCCGGATTGGAACCTCCACACCAGACCCATCCCCGACCAAAGGCGAAGTCGGGTTCTCAATCGGAACTTTGGGGTCGGTCATCGGAACCTCATCCTCGGTAGGAGCAGGAACAATCTTTCCCTCCACAACAATGTTATCCGTACTGAATAAGCTCAGATCCAGGTCGGGAGCAAGAACCCGGACCTGAGCCCTCAAATTTTCGAACATAGCATCCATACCCTTGGCCACATGACCTTCCAGCTCGTAAAACTCGTCCTGCGCGGATTGCAACTTCTCCTTCGTCTCCACAAGCTCGGCATATAGCCGAGTATAATTCTCTGTAGCCGCCTTCGCCATCTCCTCAGATGTCTTCGCTGCCGCCACAGCCGCGGTAGCTTTAGTTTTCTCTTTCTCCAAAGAGGCCTCCAGCTCAGTAATCCTGGCAGCCTTCAGTTGACTAATCTTATCAAGCTCGGACTGAGCCTTCTCAAGTCGGGAGCTGGTCGCCCCAAGGGGAGATTTCCTGAACTCCCGGGCAATAGCGGCATGAAGACTAGCCATCCGGACGCAGCTCCGCGCCATATACTGAAAATGATGCTCCATAGACACATCATCAGTAGAAATAAAGGTCTGAGGGAGAATATGCTGTTCAATCCAACCAAGAGCATCAAATTCCTTATCGTTGAAACCGGCAAGCTCCTGAGAGGTCTTCTGCTTCTTGGGAGGAGGACCCGAAAACGAAGGAGGAGAAGAAGTAGCAGGCCCAGAGGTCGGAGGATCCTGACTTATAGCTCGGAACTGGGGAGTCGGAATAGTCTTCGACCGAGTCTGAACACCCACGGTAGTCTTCTGTGGAGAAGATCGGGCAGAAGCCTCCCCGGCCTCGATATTCCGAGCAGCCACAGACTTCTTCGTCCGACGAAGGAACTTCATGGAATCCGCCTGAGAAGACATCTCTGCAAGAAATAAAGAAAGGGATTACCACAACAGAAATTCCACCAAAAACAAGCAAAACCAAAGTACTAAAAAAGATGAATCTCGGAAGAGGTCGGGAACTACCTAACTCGGAACGGAGAAGGCTTGGATCCCCCAACATTTTCTTCGTGTCCAAGTGAGGTGCCCGACCCCATAAACTGCTCACCACACCCACAAAAGCCTGCTCCACCTCATCTAGACTCTCAAAGGTATACTTAGCAGACACTACATTCTCCTGCCAACAAAGAGGAAAAGAAGGCTCCCCACTCTCATCGAGAAAGAAAGGTCGGGCGTCTCCAGTAGCCCGGACCTTGAAATAAAAGTTCTTAAAATCGTGAAAGGACTCATCATACAGGGTACAAAACTTTCTTCCCTGGTTAGCCCTAAAAGAGACCCAAGATACCTTCCCTACACCCGACCCCGGCTTCGTCAACACAAACAAGTAGGAAAAAAGAGAAATAGAGGGAGCAACGCCCAAAAACTGACACAAAAGTTGAAACAGCTTTAAAAATGCCCAAGAATTTGGATGGAGCTGCGTAGGGGCAAGGTTACAAGACCATAACACCTCGGACTCCAGGTCGGTAAAAGGAAGTCGGACACTCAGCTTAGAGAAAAAACAATCATAAGCGTAAAAGAAAAGCTTCTCGGAACTATCTAAGGGCGGGAAGCAAACTCTCTCCTCGGAATCCGGGGCTACTAGTTCATAATCCCTCTCAGACTCTCTATCTTCACATATGCTACATTGCCTACGAAACCTAGCTAAATACTCAGAATCTACCACAGAAGGGACTCTTAGAGGAACAGGATCTACCCAACCAAGACCACTTGGAATCTTGGTCGACATCGCTTGAAGAACCTTTCGAGACATAAAATTCTTGCCTATAAAGAAGAATACAACAGCAAAGCAAAAATCACATAAAGGCAGACAGCGAAAACCCATTCAGCAAAGTGGTGCACGAAATTGCAATAACACTTTTGCAATCCCGCACAACTAACCAGCAAGTGTACTGGGTCGTCCAAGTAATACCTTGCGTGAGCAAGGGTCGATCCCACAGAGATTGTCGGCTTGAAGCAAGCTATGGTTATCTTGTAAATCTTAGTCAGGATATCAGAAACTATCAGGATTGATTGTGAAAAGCGAAAGAACATGAAATGATTACTTGTTTTGCAGTAATGGAGAATAGGTTGAGGTTTGGAGATGCTCCATCTTCTGAATCTCTGCTTTCCTACTGTCTTCTTCTTCAGTCACGCAAGTCTCCTTCCATGGCAAGCTGTATGTAGGGTTTCAGCGTTGTCAATGGCTACCTCCCATCCTCTCATTGGAACGATTCCTAATGCCCTGTCACGGCACGGCATTCCATCTGTCGGTTCTCAATCAGGCCGGAATAGAATCCAGTGATTCTTTTGCGTCTGTCACTAATGCCCCGCCTTCAGGAGATTGAAGCACGTCACAGTCATTCAGTCATTGAATCCTACTCAGAATACCACAGACAAGGTTTAGACCTTCCGGATTCTCTTGAATGCCGCCATCAGTCTAGCATATACCACGAAGATTCCGGTTAAAGAATCCAAGAGATAACTACTTAATCTAAGGTAGAACGGAGGTGGTTGTCAGTCACACGTTCATGATTGAGAACGATGATGATTGTCACGGATCATCACATTCATCCGGATTAAGAACAAGTATTATCTTAGAATGGAAGCAAGCATGATTGAATGAGAAACAGTAGTAATTGCATTAATCCATCAAGACACAGCAGAGCTCCTCACCCCCAACCATGGGGTTTAGAGACTCATGCTGTGGAAGAAAACGTGTAAAGATGTCATAAGGTCATCAAAAGTTGCCTCTCCCTAATACAATGTCAAAAGATCCTATAAATAGTAAACTAGTGTCCTAAGGTTTACAGAAATGAGTAAATGACAGAAAAATCCACTTCCGGGCCCACTTGGTGTGTGCTTGGGCTGAGCAATGAAGGAATTTCGTGTAGAGACCTTTTCTGGAGTTAAACGCCAGTTCTCATGCCAGTTTGGGCGTTTAACTCCAAATTTTATGCCAGTTCCGGCGTTTAACGCTGGAATTTCTGTAGGTGACCTTGAGCGCCGGTTTGGGCCATCAAATCTTGGGCAAAGTATGGACTATTATATATTGCTGGAAAGCCCAGGATGTCTACTTTCCAATGCCGTTGAGAGCGCGCTAATTGGGCTTCTGTAGCTCCAGAAAATCCGCTTCGGGTGCAGGGAGGTCAGAATCCAACAGCATCTGCAGTCCTTTTTGGTCTCGGAATCAGATTTTTGCTCAGGACCCTCAATTTCAGCCAGAAAATACCTGAAATCACAGAAAAACACACAAACTCATAGTAAAGTCCATAAAAGTGAATTTTAACTAAAAACTAATAAAAATATACTAAAAATTAACTAAATCATACTAAAAACATACTAAAAACAATGCCAAAAAGCATACAAATTATCCGCTCATCACAACACCAAACTTAAATTGTTGCTTGTCCCCAAGCAACTGAAAATCAAAATAGGATAAAAAGAAGAGAATATACTATAGACTCCAAAATATCAAGGAAACATAGCTCCAACTAGATGAGCGGGACTAGTAGCTTTTTGCCTCCAAACAGTTTTGGCATCTCACTCTATCCCTTGAAGTTCAGAATGATTGGCATCTATAAGAACTCAGAACTCAGATAGTGTTATTGATTCTCTTAGTTAAGCATAATGATTCTTGAACATAGCTAGTGTATGAGTCTTGGCTGTGGCCCAAAGCACTCTGTCTTCCAGTATTACCACCGGATACATACATGCCACAGACACATAATTGGGTGAACCTTTTCAGATTGTGACTCAGCTTTGCTAAAGTCCCCAATTAGAGGTGTCCAAGGTTCTTAAGCACACTCTTGTTGCCTTGGATCACAACTTTATTCCTTTCTTTTCTTTTTCATTTCTTTCTCTTTTTTTTTTCAAAATTTTTTTTTTTTGTATCCACTGCTTTTTCTTGCTTCAAGAATCAATCTAATGATTTTTAGATCCTCAATAACAGTTCTCTTTTTCCTCATTCTTTCAAGAGCCAACAATTTTAACATTCTCAAAACAACAAATTCAAGAGACATATGCACTGTTCAAGCATTCATTCAGAAAGCAAAAAGTATTGTCACCACATCAAACTAATTCAACTAGTTTCAATGATAAATTTTGAAATCCTGTACTTCTTGTTCTTTTGTGATTAAAGCATTTTTCATTTAAGAGAGGTGATGGATTCATAGGACATTCATATCTTTAAGGCATAAAATTTCAATTTTATTAATTATGAATTAAAATAAGACTCAAAAATAGATATAAAATGAAACTAAAAAAAAATGAAAAATAAGAACAAAAGAAAGGAAAAAAAAACGCAAACATAGGCTCCTAAGGATAGAGGTTTTCACAGAGTTAGGACTCAACAACCTTGATTTTGAGAAGTGGATGCTCCCTCAGCTTGAGAGGAGAACTTTTGGCGTTTCTTGGAGTTCACGCCCCTGCTTCTCTTGCTCCTTCCATTGTCTTCTTGGTGATTGGATGTTCAATGGGTATGAATTCATCTTCTTCTATCTTCACCCCAGCCTCTTTACAAAGCAAGGAGATCAAGCTTGGGTAAGCCAATTTGGTTACAGTGGAATTCCTATTTGCAATTGTGTAGATCTCACAGGCAATCGTATGATGAACCTCCACTTCTTTTCCAAGCATGATGCAATGAATCATCACTGCTCTCTTGATGGTGACCTCAGAACGGTTGCTAGTGGCAATATGGAACGCCCAATAAAGTCTAGCCAACCTCTTGCAATTGGCTTGAGGTCTCCCCTCTTGAGTTGGTTTGGGACACCCTTTGAATTGGTTATCCACTTAGTCCCAGGGAGGCAAATGTCCTCTAGAACTTGATCCAACCCTTTATCTACTCTCACCATCCTCCTATTGAAGGAGTCAGGATCATCTTGTAGTTGAGGTAGTTTGAAGATTTCTCTTATTTTGTCCAGATGAAAGTACATAACTTTCCCTCTGACCATGGTTCTGTAGGTATGGTAAGCAGTTCCAGTCATTCTCTGCTTATCTATCAGCCACAGATTAGAGTAGAATTCCTGAACCATGTTCCTTCCAACCTTTATTTCAGGATTGGTCAGAACTTCCCATCCTCTGTTTCGAATTTGCTCTTGGATCTCCGGATATTCATCTTCTTTCAGATCAAATTTAACTTCCGGGATCACTGACCTCAGACCCATTATTTTGTGATAATGGTCTTCATGTTCTTTGGTTAAGAACTTCTCTTGATTCCAAAGGTTCTTTGGATTAATCTCTTTCTTTCCTCTTGAGTTGGTTTGTTTTTCCTTGGGAGCCATGATCTTGATGAATCTTGGCTTAGTGATCACGGAAAAGCACACCAAACTTAGAGGTTTTGCTTGTCCTCAAGCAAAAAAAAGAAAAGAAAGAAGAGAAGAGAGAGAGAGAGGAAGAGGAAATTCGAATGGTGTGAGGAAGGAGGGGTGAAGAACGTTCATTTATAGAGTGGGGGGAGGAGAATTTCGAAAACAAAAGAGAGATTTGAAAGGAAATTTGAAAAGATATGGAAAGAAATTGAGAAAAGGGTGAATTTTTTGAAGAAGATTTGGGATTATTTTGAAATAGATTTGAAGAATGGTTTTGATTTGTGAAGATTTGAAGGTGAATGATGAAGGGTTGAAGTGCATTTATGTGGAAGAGTATGGGTAAAAAGAGGAAAGTTTGAAAAAATTTGAGTTTAAAACAAAAATGTGGTCCCCCCACCTTTCTGGCGTTAAACGCCCAGAATGGCACCCATTCTGGCGTTTAACGCCCACTTGGCACCCCTTTTGGGCGTTTAACGCCCAGCCAGGTACCCTGGCTGGCGTTAAACGCCAGAAAGCCTTCCTCACTGGGCGTTTTTCTGAACGCCCAGTGATGCTGCACACCTGGCGTTAAACGCCCAGAATGGTGCCCATTCTGGCGTTTAACGGCCAAAATGGCACCATTCCTGGCGTTAAACGCCCAGAATGGTACCCATTCTGGCGTTTAACGCCCAAAATGCCCCTTACTGGCATTTTTTTCGCTAGTAAGCTTATTTTCTCTGCTTTTTGAGCTGAATCCTTCTGTAACTCTGTGAATTCCTTCATTTTTGATATTTGCCTCTGTAGGAACTAATCATATAACCTCCTAATGACTGGGTTGCCTCCCAGCAAGCGCTTCTTTACTGTCTTTAGCTGGACTTTCACTGAGAATCACTCAAGTCTCAGTTTTGAGCATTCCTGCTCAAAATTTCCTTCAAGATAGTGCTTGATTCTCTATCCATTAACAATGAACTTCTTGTCAGAATCAATATCCTGAAGCTCAACATATCCATATGGTGACACTCCTGTAATCACATACGGACCCCTCCAACGGGATTTGAGTTTTCCTGGAAACAGTTTGAGCCTAGAGTTGAAGAGCAGAACTTTTTGTCCTGGCTCAAAGACTCTGGTTGACAACTTCTTGTCATGCCATTTCTTTGCCTTTTCCTTATAAATTTTTGCATTTTCAAAGGCATTGAGTCTGAACTCCTCTAGCTCATTTAGCTGGAGCAGTCTTTTTTCACCAGCTAACTGTGCCTCCATGTTTAGGAATCTGGTTGCCCAGTAGGCTTTATGTTCCAGTTCCACAGGCAAATGGAAGGCCTTCCCATACACCAGTTGGTATGGAGAGGTTCCTATAGGAGTCTTGAATGCTGTTCTGTATGCCCACAGAGCATCATCCAAGCTCTTTGCCCAATCCTTTCTTCGGGCCATCACAGTCCGTTCCAGGATTCTCTTTAGCTCTCTGTTAGAGACCTCAGCTTGTCCATTTGTCTGTGGATGATACGGAGTTGCCACTTTGTGGCTAATTCCATATCTAACCATAGCAAGGTGTAGCTGTTTATTGCAGAAATGAGTGCCCCATCACTGATTAGCACTCTGGGAACGCCAAATCTGCTGAAAATGTTTTTCTGGAGGAATTTCAGTACAGTCTTAGTATCATTGGTGGGTGTAGCAATCGCTTCTACCCACTTAGATACATAGTCCACTGCCACCAGAATGTAAGTGTTCGAGTATGATGGTGGGAATGGCCCCATGAAGTCAATTCCCCATACATCAAACAACTCTATCTCTAATATCCCTTGTTGAGGCATGGCATATCCATGAGGAAGGTTACCAGCTCTTTGGCAACTGTCACAGTTACGCACAAACTCTCGGGAATCTTTATAGAGAGTAGGCCAGTAGAAGCCACATTGGAGGACTTTAGTGGCTGTTCGCTCACTTCCAAAATGTCCTCCATACTGTGATCCATGGCAGTGCCATAGGATCCTCTGTGCTTCTTCTCTGGGTACACACCTGCGGATCACTCCGTCAGCACATCTCTTAAAGAGATATGGTTCATCCCAGAGGTAGTACTTGGCATCTGAAATTAATTTCTTTCTCTGCATGTAACTGTACTCTTTGGGTATGAACCTCACAGCTTTATAATTTGCAATATCTGCAAACCATGGAGCTTCCTGAATGGCAAATAGTTGCTCATCTGGGAAAGTCTCTGAGATCTCAGTAGAAGGGAGGGACGCCCCAGCTACTGGTTCTATCCGGGACAGATGATCTGCTACTTGGTTCTCTGTCCCTTTTCTGTCTCTTATTTCTATATCAAACTCTTGCAGAAGCAACACCCATCTAATGAGCCTGGGTTTTGAATCCTGCTTTGTGAGTAGATATTTAAGAGCAGCATGGTCAGTGTACACAACCACTTTGGATCCCACTAAATAGGATCTAAACTTGTCAATGGCATAAACCACTGCAAGTAACTCTTTTTCCGTTGTTGTGTAGTTCTTCTGTGCGTCATTTAGAACACGGCTGGCATAGTAAATGACGTGCAGAAGCTTGTTATGCCTCTGTCCCAACACTGCACCAATGGCTTGGTCACTGGCATCACACATTAGTTCAAATGGCAGTGTCCAATCTGGTGCAGAGATAACTGGTGCTGTGACCAACTTAGCTTTTAGGGTCTCAAATGCCTGCAGACACTGTGTGTCAAACACAAATGGTGTGTCAGCAGCTAGCAGATTGCTCAGAGGTTTTGCAATTTTCGAAAAATCCTTTATAAACCTTCTGTAAAATCCTGCATGCCCCAGAAAGCTTCTGATTGCCTTAACATTGGCAGGTGGTGGTAATTTTTCAATTACCTCCACCTTTGCCTTATCCACCCCTATTCCCTTGCTTGAAATTTTGTGCCCAAGGACAATTCCTTCAGTCACCATAAAGTGACATTTCTCCCAGTTTAAAACCAGGTTAGTCTCTTGGCACCTTTTCAAGTCAAGTGCTAGGTGATTAAGACAGGAGCTAAAAGAGTCTCCATATACTGAAAAGTCATCCATGAAGACTTCCAGAAATTTCTCTACCATATCTGAGAAGATAGAGAGCATGCACCTCTGAAAGGTTGCAGGTGCATTGCACAGACCAAAAGGCATTCTCCTATAGGCAAACACGCCTGAAGGGCAGGTGAATGCTGTTTTCTCTTGGTCCTGGGGGTCTACTGCAATTTGGTTGTAGCCTGAATAGCCATCCAAAAAGCAGTAATAATCATGGCCAGCTAGTCTTTCTAGCATTTGGTCTATGAATGGTAAAGGAAAATGATCCTTTCTGGTGGCTGTATTGAGCCTTCTGTAGTCAATACACATGCGCCACCCTGTGACTGTCCTTGTGGGAACCAGTTTATTTTTTTCATTATGAACCACTGTCATGCCTCCCTTTTTGGGAACAACTTGGACAGGGCTCACCCAGGGGCTATCAGAAATAGGATAAATAATCCCAGCCTCTAGTAATTTAGTGACCTCTTTCTGCACCACCTCCTTCATGGCAGGATTTAGCCTCCTCTGTGGTTGGACCACTGGTTTGGCATTATCCTCCAACAGGATCTTGTGCATGCATCTAGCTGGGCTAATGCCCTTAAGATCACTTATGGACCACCCAAGAGCTGTCTTGTGTGTCCTTAGCACTTGAATTAGTGCTTCCTCTTCTTGTGAATTTAAAGCAGAGCTTATAATCACTGGAAAAGTGTCACCCTCTCCCAGAAATGCATATTTCAAGGATGATGGTAGTGGTTTGAGTTCAGGCTTGGGAGGCTTACCCTCCTCCTGAGGAATTTTCGAAAATTCCCTTGCCTCCTCTAGTTCTTCCTGATCAGGCTGAGCATCTTTGAAGATGTCCTCAAGCTCTGATTCTAGGCTTTCAGCTATATTGATCTCTTCTACCAGAGAGTCAATAATGTCAGCGCCCATGCAGTCATTTGGTGTGTCTGGATGCTGCATGACTTTTACAGCATTCAACTTGAACTCATCCTCATTGACCCTCAAGGTTACTTCCCCTTTTTGTACATCAATGAGAGTTCGTCCAGTTGCTAGGAAGGGTCTTCCTAGAATGAGAGTTGCACTCTTGTGCTCCTCCATTTCCAGCACCACAAAGTCAGTTGGAAAGGCAAATGGCCCAACCTTGACAATCATGTCCTCAATTATGCCTAATGGGTATTTAATAGAGCCATCAGCAAGTTGGAGGCATATCCGGGTTGGTTTGACTTCTCCAGTCAACCCAAGCTTTCTGATAGTGGATGCAGGTATTAGATTGATGCTTGCTCCAAGATCACACAGGCCTGTCTTAGTGCAAGCACCTTCTAATGTGCATGGTATCATAAAGCTTCCTGGATCTTGAAGCTTTTCTGGTAAGCTCTTTAATATGACTGCACTGCATTCTTCAGTGAGAAACACTTTTTCAGTTTCTCTCCAATCCTTCTTATGACTTAAGATTTCTTTCATGAACTTAGCATAAGAAGGTATTTGCTCAAGTGCCTCTGCAAACGGAATCTTTATTTCAAGAGTCCTTAGATAGTCTGCAAAGCGGGCAAATTGCTTATCCTGCTCCGCTTGGCGGAGTTTTTGAGGATAAGGCATCTTGGCTTTATATTCTTCAACCTTAGATGCTGCAGGTTTATTCCTTACAGAAGTGGTTGAAGAAGCCTTGTTAGAGGGATTACTGTCAGCACTCTCAGGTGTCTGATCCTCCCTTGGCGTTTGGACGCCAGGAATGGGTGAAGTTTGGGCGTTAAACGCCAACTTCTCTCCCTTTTCTGGCGTTTGAACGCCAGAACTGGGCAAGGAATGGGCGTTTAACGCCAGCTTTCCTTCCCTTTCTGGCGTTTGAACGCCAATAGCATTCCTCTCTGGGCTCTTACTGTCCTCAGAGGGATTTTGAACAGTGGTTTGGTTGTCCTCTGTCAATTGTTCCTTGTTTGGCTTTTTACTCTTTTGAGCAGTGTTATTCAGGGTCTTCCCACTTCTCAATTGAACTGCTTGACATTCCTCTGTTATCTGTTTGGATAATTGCTGTTTTGCTTGATTTAACTGCAGTTCTATACTCTTGTTAGCAACTTTAGTTTCATGGAGCATCTCTTTAAAGTCTGCTAACTGTTCTGTCATCAGGAGCAATTACTGATTAAGCTCATTTATCTGTTCTTGAGGACTAGGGTCAGTGACTACTGCCATGACCTCCTCTTTTGGAGAGAACTCATTGCTAGAGTACAAATATTGGTTTCTAGCAACAGTGTCTATAAGCTCTTGAGCTTCTTCAATTGTCTTCCTCATGTGTATAGATCCACCAGCTGAGTGGTCTAAAGACATCTGAGCTTTTTCTGTAAGCCCATAGTAGAAAATGTCTAACTGTACCCACTCTGAAAACATTTCAGAGGGACATTTCCTTAGCATACCTCTATACCTCTCCCAGGCATTGTAAAGGGATTCATTATCCTCTTGTTTAAAGCCTTGGATGTCCAGCCTTAGCTGTGTCATCCTCTTTGGAGGGTAAAAATGATTCAGGAATTTGTCTGACAACTGTTTCCATGTCTTTATGCTTGCTGTAGGTTGGTTATTCAACCACCTCTTAGCTTGATCTTTTACAGCAAATGGAAACAGTAGTAGTCTGTAGACATCCTGATCAACCTCTTTATCATGTACTGTGTCAGCAATTTGTAAAAACTGTGCCAGAAACTCAGTAGGTTCTTCCTGTGGAAGACCGGAATACTGGCAATTTTGCTGCACTATGATAATGAGCTGAGGATTTAGTTCAAAGCTGCTTGCTTTGATGGGAGGTGTACAGATGCTACTCCCATATGCAGCTGTAATGGGGTTAGCATATGACCCCAGAGTCCTTTTGGACTGATTGATCCCACTTAAGTCCATGATGGACAAAAGGGAAATGATAATGATTGCAAAGAGATAAATTTTGTTTTTTTTTTTTTTTTGAATAAACGAAAAAATAAAATAAAACAAAGGAAAATTAAAGTAAAAATTCGAAAATCAAAAAGAAAATAAAATCAAAGCAAATTGAAAACTGAATCAATTAGTTAATTAAAAAGATTTTGAAAACAGCAATTAGAAAGATATGATTGAAAAATTTTTATGAAAAAGATTTGATTTTTAAAAAGAGGAGAGAGAAAAACACAAAAAGACACCAAACTTAAAATTTTTGAAAATCAAACACAAAATTTTCGAAAATTTTTAAGGGAAAAACACAAAGAGGACACCAAACTTAGAATTTTTATGAATCAAAAAGGGACTAAGAACATGCAAAAATCGAAAATTAAAAGAAAAATAAAAGCATGCAATTGACACCAAACTTAGAATATGAAACTAGACTCAACTAAAAGACTCTAAACCAACAAAAATAAAACAGTCCTAATCTAAGCAACAAGATAAGCCGCCAGTTGTCCAAACTCAACAATCCCCGGCAACGGCGCCAAAAACTTGGTGCACGAAATTGCAATAACACTTTTGCAATCCCGCACAACTAACCAGCAAGTGTACTGGGTCGTCCAAGTAATACCTTGCGTGAGCAAGGGTCGATCCCACAGAGATTGTCGGCTTGAAGCAAGCTATGGTTATCTTTTAAATCTTAGTCAGGATATCAGAAACTATCAGGATTGATTGTGAAAAGCGAAAGAACATGAAATGATTACTTGTTTTGCAGTAATGGAGAATAGGTTGAGGTTTGGAGATGCTCCATCTTCTGAATCTCTGCTTTCCTACTGTCTTCTTCTTCAGTCACGCAAGTCTCCTTCCATGGCAAGCTGTATGTAGGGTTTCACCGTTGTCAATGGCTACCTCCCATCCTCTCATTGGAACGATTCCTAATGCCCTGTCACGGCACGGCATTCCATCTGTCGGTTCTCAATCAGGCCGGAATAGAATCCAGTGATTCTTTTGCGTCTGTCACTAACGCCCCGCCTTCAGGAGATTGAAGCACGTCACAGTCATTCAGTCATTGAATCCTACTCAGAATACCACAGACAAGGTTTAGACCTTCCGGATTCTCTTGAATGCCGCCATCAGTCTAGCTTATACCACGAAGATTCCGGTTAAAGAATCCAAGAGATAACTACTTAATCTAAGGTAGAACGGAGGTGGTTGTCAGTCACACGTTCATGATTGAGAATGATGATGATTGTCACGGATCATCACATTCATCCGGATTAAGAACAAGTATTATCTTAGAATGGAAGCAAGCATGATTGAATGAGAAACAGTAGTAATTGCATTAATCCATCAAGACACAGCAGAGCTCCTCACCCCCAACCATGGGGTTTAGAGACTCATGCTGTGGAAGAAAACGTGTAAAGATGTCATAAGGTCATCAAAAGTTGCCTCTCCCTGATACAATGTCAAACGATCCTATAAATAGTAAACTAGTGTCCTAAGGTTTACAGAAATGAGTAAATGACAGAAAAATCCACTTCCGGGCCCACTTGGTGTGTGCTTGGGCTGAGCAATGAAGGAATTTCGTGTAGAGACCTTTTCTGGAGTTAAACGCCAGTTCTCATGTCAGTTTGGGCGTTTAACTCCAAATTTTATGCCAGTTCCGGCGTTTAACGCTGGAATTTCTATAGGTGACTTTGAGCGCCGGTTTGGGCCATCAAATCTTGGGCAAAGTATGGATTATTATATATTGCTGGAAAGCCCAGGATGTCTACTTTCCAATGCCGTTGAGAGCGCGCCAATTGGGCTTCTGTAGCTCCAGAAAATCCGCTTCGAGTGCAGGGAGGTCAGAATCCAACAGCATCTGCAGTCCTTTTTGGTCTCGGAATCAGATTTTTGCTCAGGACCCTCAATTTCAGCCAGAAAATACCTGAAATCACAGAAAAACACACAAACTCATAGTAAAGTCCAGAAAAGTGAATTTTAACTAAAAACGAATAAAAATATACTAAAAATTAACTAAATCATACTAAAAACATACTAAAAACAATGCCAAAAAGCATACAAATTATCCGCTCATCACAAAGCAAGAAAACAAAGATCTTTTAGAAGAAAATACAGCAACCCGGAGCAAAATACCAGAGAACAAAAAAGAGCCCCCCCCATACAAACAAACAAAGCAATGGCGGCGCCTCTTTTCGGGGCAACCCAGGCATAGAGAAAAGAAACAAACAAAGAGCCACACAAAAGAAACAGAAGCATATGTGCACAAGAAAAGAGATGGGGACAAACCTGGAAGAAAGAAACGAGGACGACGAGCTCCGAAGCAAGGAGAACGGAACGACGGCGCAGAGGAAACCCCGGAAAGACACGCGGAAAGATTCGGGGAAGAAGAACAAAGAAAAAGGAAGCGGTGCTCAAAAAAGGAGAATGGCGAAAACTCAGAAAAAAGGAAAGGAACAGAATAAACGAAGAAAAGGAGGAAAGGGGCAAATAAATAATGCCTTCACAAAACCCGAACGGAAATCGAGGAGAAACGGTAAAATGCAATAAATGCAGGAACGGCCATTTTTGAAATTTGAAAAAACTACTATGCCCGAGCTCGACCTCCCAAGAGGGACGAACTCGGGCAGGGGCACTGTTCATACCCTGACCGGGCTCCTCCAACTCGGCAAAATCCATGAAAGGTCCGACCTCGTCCCAAAGGCCCACGCCTGAGGTCGGACCTCGGACAATAACGCTAAGAAGGCCCATCAAAAGGAACGCAGCCCAAAACCTAAAGGCCGAAAAGGCCTAGAAAAGGCGGTTCCACAAAGATAGAGATAAAACTCCCAAGAAGATAAGATAAGATAAGAATATCTTATCCAGGGGAGATCACGGCCAACTACTATAAATACACTGGAGCACCCAGGTATGACACATTCCACATTCTACACATATCTGCTTGAACCCATGCTAACTTAAGCATCGGAGTGTCATTGCAGGTACAACCACCAACCACTCCACATATCAAGCTCGGGTCCCTGACCCCCACCTCGGGCCTCACCAAGACGACCGAGCTACACGTTTCAGGTAACCCTCGGAACACCTTCCCAGATCCAACTCGGAATACCACAGACAAGGTTTAGACTTTTCGGATCTCAGGAATGCTGCCAATTGTTTCTAGCCTATACCACGAAGGTTCTAATCTCAGATTCAGATGCCCCATTGTCAGAGGGGAAATGATGTGAATCATTGATTAGAGACCCAAGAGATATGCATTCAAGCTTGTTTTCATGTAGAACGGAAGTGTTTGTCAGACACGCGTTCATAAGTGAGAATGGTGATGAGTGTCACTTGATCATCACATTCATCATGTTCTTGTGTGCGAATGAATATCTTGGAAGAAGAATAAGCTTGAATTGAATAGAAGAACAATAGTACTTTGCATTAATACTCGAGGAATAGCAGAGCTCCACACCTTAATCTATGAGGTGTAGAAACTCCACCATTGGAAATACATAAGTGATAATGGTGTTCATTGGTTTCGGCCCTAGAGAGGGAACCAAAATAACTAAGACCTAGGTCTAAGGACTAAACTTCTAAAGATTCAAAGATGAAAATACAATAGTAAAAGGTCATATTTATAGAGAACTAGTAACCTAGGGTTTACAGAAATAAGTAAATGATGTAGAAATCCACTTCCGGGGCCCAATTGGTGTGTGCTTGGGCTGAGCATTGAAGCTTTCACGTGCATAGGCTTCTCTTGCAGTTAAACGCCAGCTCTGGTGCCAGTTTGGGTGTTTAACTCCAGCTTTTATGCCAGTTTGGGCATTTTACGCCAAAATTTTTATGCTGACTTGGAACACAAGTTTGGGCCATCAAATCTCCGAAAAGGTATAAACTATTATACATTGTTGGAAAGCCCAAGATGTCTACTTTATAGCACAATTAAGAAAACGTCAATTGGGTCTTTGTAGCTCCAGAAAATCCACTTCGAGTGCAGGGAGGTCAGAATCCAACAACATCAGCAGCCCTTTTTCAGCCTCTGAATTAGATTTTTGCTCAGGTCCCTCAATTTCAGCCAGAAAATACCTGAAATCACAAAAAAACACATAAACTCATAGTAAAGTCCAGAAATGTGATTTTTGCATAAAAGTACTAATTATATACTAAAAACTAACTAAATCATATTAAAAACTACCTAAAAACAATGCCAAAAAGCGTATAAATTTTCCGCTCATCACAACACCAAACTTAAATTATTACTTGTCCCCAAGCAACTGAAAACAAAATAGAATAAAAAGAAGAGAATATACAATGAATCTCACAATATCAATGAAACTTAGTCCCAATTAGATGAGCGGGGCTAGTAGCTTTTTGCTTCTGAACAGTTTTGGCATCTCATTTTATCCTTTGAAATTCAGAATGATTGGCATCTATAGGAACTCAGAATTTTAGATAGTGTTGTTGATTCTTCTAGTTCAGTACATTGATTCTTGAACACATATACTTTATGAGTCTTGGCCGTGACCCTAAGCACTTTGTTTTCCTGTATTACCACCGGATACATAAATGCCACAGACACATAACTGGGTGAACCTTTTCAGATTGTGACTCAGCTTTGCTAAAGTCCCCTAGTTAGAGGTGTCCAGAGTTCTTAAGCACACTCTTTTGCTTTGGATCACAACTTTAACCACTAAGTCTCAAGCTTTTCACTTGGACCTGCATGCCACAAGCACATGGTTAGGGACAACTTGATTTAGCCGCTTAGGCCAGGATTTTATTCCTTTGAGCCCTTTTATCCATTAATGCTCAAAGCCTTGGATCATTTTTACCCTTGCCTCTTGGTTTAAAGGGCTATTGGCTTTTTCTGCTTGCTTTTTTCTTTTTCTTTCTTTCTCTCTTTTTTTTCGCCATTTTTTTCTTTTTTTTCAAACTTTGTTATTCACTGCTTTTTCTTACTTCAAGAATCAATTTCATGATTTTTCAGATTATCAATAACACTTCTCTTTGTTCATCATTCTTTCAAGAGCCAACAATTTTATCATTCATAAACTTCACTATAAAAAATATGCACTGTTCAAGCATTCATTCAGAAAAACAAAAAGTATTGCCACCACATCAAAATAATTAAACTAACTTCAAGATAAAATTTGAAATTCAAGTACTTCTTGTTCTTTTGTAACTAGGCATATTTTTCATTTAAGAGAGGTGAAGGATTCATGGAATTATTCATAACTGTAAGGCATCGACACTAGACACTAATGATCATGTAATGAAGGCACAAACATAGATAACAAATAAAGCAAAAAATCAAAAAATAGAAAAATTAAAACAACAAAATTATAAAACGGATCCACTTTAGTGATGGCGGCTAGTTCTTCCTCTTGAAGATCCAATGGAATGCCTGATGTAACAGCCCAGACCATCCGCTAGCACGATATTGTCCGCTTTGGCACACAAGGCCTCACAGTTTTGCCTTTGACGATAGGGATGATAGCTGAAGCCCCCTCACACTCACTCGTCAAAATGCGTCATGCTAGGGAGAGGTATCCACACTCTTATAAGGCATGCTTCGTTCCCCTCCCCAACCAATGTGGGACCTTATAATCCACCCCCCTAAGGGAGTCCAGCGCCCTCGCTGGCACATCGATCCGGGTTTCGGCGCTGATACCATCTGTAACAGCCCAGACCACCCGCTAGCACGATATTGTCTACTTTGGCACACAAGGCCTCACGATTTTGCCTTTGACGATAGGGATGATAGCTGAATCCCCCCACACTCGCTCGTCAAAACGCATCATGCTAGGGAGAGGTATCCACTCTCTTATAAGGCATGTTTCGTTCCCCTCCCTAACCGATGTGGGACCTTAGACCTGAGCTCCTCTATGTCTCTTCCTTGCCTTTGTTGCTCTTCCCTCATGGCTATTTGATCCTCTCTAATTTCATGGAGAATAATGGAGTGCTCTTGGTGCTCCATCCTTAGTTGCTCCATATTGGAAATCAAATCTCCCAAAGAGGTGTTGAGTTGCTCCCAATAGTTGTGTGGAGAAAAATGCATCCCTTGAGGCATCTCAGGGATTTCTTAATGAGGAACTTTCTCATGCTCTTTTTGAGGTCCATGAGTGGGCTCTCTTATTTGCTCCATCCCCTGTTTAGTGATGGGCTTGTCCTCTTCAATGAGGATGTCTTCCTCTATGACAATTCCAGCTAAACTGCATAGGTGACAAATGAGATGAGGGAAGGCTAACCTTGCCAAAGTGGAAGGTTTGTCAGTAACCTTGTATAGTTCTAGAGGTATGATCTCATGAACTTCCACTTCCTCTCCAATCATGATACTATGGATCTTGATAGCCGGATCCACAGTTACTTCGGACTGGTTGCTAGTAGGAATAATAGAGCGTTGGATGAACTCTAGCCATCCTCTAGCCACGGGTTTAAGGTCATGCCTTCTCAATTGAATCGGCTTGCCTTTAGAGTCTCTTTTCCACTGAGCTCATTCCACACATATGTCCATTAGGACTTGGTCCAACTTTTGATTAAAGTTGACCCTTCTAGTGTAAGGGCGTGCATTTTCTTGCGTCATTGGCAAGTTGAATGCCAACCTTACATTTTCCAAACTGAAATCTAAGTATTTCCCCTGAACCATTGTAAGCCAATTCTTTGGATTCGGGTTCATACTTTGATCATGGTTCCTAGTGATCCATGAATTGGCATAGAACTCTTGAACCATTAAGATTCTGACTTGTTGAATGGGGTTGGTGAGAACTTCCCAACCTCTTCTTCGGATTTCATGTCGGATCTCCGGATACTCATTCCTTTTGAGCATGAAAGGGACCTCAGAGATCACCTTCTTCTTGGCCATAACTTCATAGAAGTGGTCTTGATGGACCTTTGAGATGAATCTCTCCATCTCCTATGACTCGGAGGTGGAAGCTTTTGCCTTCCCTTTCCTCTTTCTAGAGGTTTCTCCGGCCTTAAGTGCCATAAATGTTTATGAAAAAATAAAAAGCAGTGCTTTTACCACACCAAACTTAAAAGGTTTGCTCGTCCTCGAGCAAAAGAAGAAGGAAAGAAGGGGAAGAAGAAGAAAATAGAGGCGATGGAGGGTGGAATGTGGTTCGACCAAGGGGTAGAAGTAGTGTTTGTGATGTGTAAAATTGAAGGAGGGATGAGGGGTTTATATAGGAGTGGGGGGAAGAGGTAGGTTCATGTATTTGGGGTTGGCTTTGGGAGGGAAAAGTGTTTGAATTTGAAAAGTGACGTAGGTGGGGTTTTTGGGGAAGAGGGATGGAGGTGATTGGTGAAGAGAATATAAGGAAGAGCATAGGATTTGATTGGTGAGGGGTATTTGGGGTAGAGAGATGGATTTGTGTGAGGGGGAGAGAGAGAGAGAGAGATGGGGTAGGTGGGGATCCTATGGGGTCCACAGATCCAGAGGTGTCAAGGATTTCTTATCCCTGCACCATTTAGGCATGCAAAATGCCCTTAGAATGCAATTCTGGAATTTAACGCCAGACTGCTGCCCTGTTCTAGCGTTAAATGCCAGCTTTTATACCTTTCCTGGCATTTAACGCCAGCTTGCTGCCCTGTTCTGGCGTTAAATGCCAGTCTGGTGCCCATTTCTGGCGTTAAACGCCCAGAATGGTGCCAGATTGGGCGTTTAACGCTCATTTTGCAACTCTTAAACGCCAGTAAGCTCTTCCTCCAGGGTGTACTATTTTTAATGCTAGTTTTGATTTTGCTTTAATTTTTGCAGCTATTTTTGTGACTCCACATGATCATCAACCTAAAGAAAACATAGAATAACATAGATAAATAAAATTGGATTGCCTCTGGTGCACGAAATCACAATCACACAACAAACCAGCAAGTGCACTGGGTCATCCAGGTAATACCTTACGTGAGTAAGGGTCGATCCCATGGAGATTGTGGCTTGAAGCAAGCTATGGTTATCTTGTAACTCTTAGTCAGGATATCAATAATTCTCAGATTTAATTGTAAAAAGTTAAAGAACATGAAATAAATACTTGTTTTGCTGTAATGGAGAACAGGTTGAGGTTTTGGAGATGCTCTATCTTCTGAATCTCTGCTTTCCTACTGTCTTCTTCTTCATGCACGCAAGGCTCCTTCCATGGCAAGCTGTATGTTGGGTTTCACCGTTGTCAATGGCTACCTCCCGTCCTCTCAATGAAAATGTTCAACGCACGCTTTCACCGCACGACTAATCATCTGTCGCTTCTCGATCATGCTGGAATAGGATCCATTGATCCTTTTGCGTCTGTCACTACGCCCAACACTCGTCACAACCATTCAATCCCTGAATCCTACTCGGAATACCACAGACAAGGTTTAGACTTTCTGGATTCTCAAGAATGGCCGCCAATGGATTCTAGCTTATACCACGAAGATTCTGATTAAGGAATCCAAGAGATACACACTCAATCGAAGGTAGAATGGAGGTGGTTGTCAGGCACACGTTCATAGGTGAGAATGGTGATGAGTGTCACGGATCATCACATTCATCAGGTTGAAGAACAAGTGGTATCTTAGAATAGAAGCAAGCGTGATTGAATGAAAAATAGTAGTAATTGCATTAATTCATCAAGACACAGCAGAGCTCCTCACCCCCAACTATGGGGTTTAGAGACTCATGCCATAGAAGATACAATATGAAACGTGTAAAGTGTCATGAGGTGAAGATACAATAGCAAAAAGTCCTATTTATAGTGAACTAGTGACCTAGGGTTTACAAGAATGAGTAAATGACGTAAAAATCCACTTCCGGGGTCCACTTGGTGTGTGCTTGGGCTGATCATTGAAGCTTTCATGTGTAGAGACTTTTCCTGGAGTTAAACGCCAGCTTTTGAGCCAGTTTGGGCGTTTAACTCCAACCTTTGTGCCAGTTCCGGCGTTAAACGCCGGGAATTCTGAAGCTGATTTGGAACGCCAGAAAATACCTGAAATAACAGAAAAACACACAAACTCATAGTAAAGTCCAGAAATGTGATTTTTAATTAAAAACTAATAAAAACATAATAAAAACTAACTAAAACATACTAAAAATATACTAAAAACAATGCCAAAAAGCGTATAAATTATTCGCTCATCACAACACCAAACTTAAATTGTTGCTTGGCCCCAAGCAACTGAAAATCAAACAGGATAAAAAGAAGAGAATATACTATAAATTTCGAATTATCAATGAAACTTAGCTCCAATTAGATGAGCGGGACTAGTAGCTATTTCCCTCTGAACAGTTTTGCCATCTCACTTTATCCTTTGAAGTTTAGAATGACTGGCATCCATAGGAACTCAGAATTCAGATAGTGTTATTGATTCTCCAAGTATAGTATGTTGATTCTTGAACACAACTACTTTACGAGTCTTGGCCGTGGCCCAAAGCCCTCTGTTTTCCAGTATTACCACCGGATACATACATGCCACAGACACATAACTGGGTGAACCTTTTCAGATTGTGACTCAGCTTTGCTAGAGTCCCCAATTAGAGGTGTCCAGGGTTCTTAAGCACACTCTTTTTGCTTTGGATAATGACTTTAACCGCTCAGTCTCAAGTTTTCACTTGACACCTTTACACCACAAGCACATTGTTAGGGACAACTTGGTTTAGCCGCTTAGGCCATGATATTATTCTTGTAGGCCCTCCTATCCATTGATGCTCAAAGCCTTGGATCCTTTTTTTTTTACCCTTGCCTTTTGGTTTAAAGGGCTATTGGCTTTTTCTGCTTGCTTTTTCTTTTTTTTTCTCATTTTTTTGTATTCACCGCGTTTTCTTGCTTTAAGAATCAATTTGATGATTTTTCAGATACTCAATAACATTTCTCCTTTTCCATCATTCTTTCAAGAGCCAACAATTTTAACATTCTTAAAACAACAAATTCTAAAGACATATGCATTGTTCAAGCATTCATTCAGAAAATAAAAAGTATTGTGGCCATATCAAACTAATTCCACTAGTTTCAAAGATGAATTCGAAATCCTGTACTTCTTGTTCTTTTGTGATTAAAAACATTTTTCATCTAAGAAAGGTGATGGATTCATAGGACATTTATAACTTTAAGGCATAGACACTAAGACACTAATGATCATGTAATAAAGACACAAACATAAAAATAGAAAATAAAGAACAAGGAAATTAAAGAACGGGTCCACCTTAGTGATGGCGGCTTGTTCTTCCTCTTGAAGATCTTATGGAGTGCTTTTGAGCTCGTCTATGTCTCTTCCTTGTCTTTGTTGCTCTTCCCTCATAGCTTTTTGATCTTTTCTAATCTCATGGTGGATGATGGAATGCTCTTGGTTCTCCGTCCTTAATTGTCCCATGTTAGAGCTTAATTTTCCTAGGGAGGTGTTGATTTGCTCTCAATAGTTTTGTGGAGGGAAGTGCATCCCTTGAGGCATCTCAGGGATTTTATGATGAGGAATTTGGTCAAGCTCTTGTTTACTCCATCCTTTTCTTAGTGATGAGTTTTGAGATGAATCTCTCCATCTCCCAGACTCAGAGGTGGAAGCTTTTGCCTTCCCTTTCCTCTTTCTAGAGGTTTTTCTGGCCTTAAGTGTCATACATGGTTATGGAAAAACAAAAAGCAACGCTTTTACCACACTAAACTTAGAAGGTTTGCTTGTCCTCGAGTAAAAGAAGAGAAGAGGGAGTAGAAGAAGAAGAAATAGATGAGATGGAGAGGTGTGAGTGGTTCGGCCAAGGGGAGTTTTAGGTGGTTATGATGTGGGAAAAGGAATGAGTGATGGTTTGAATTTGAGTGGGTAGGTGTAGGTGGTTTGTATGTTGGTTTTGGAGGGGTACTAGAGGTGATTGGATGAGGTTATTTTGGGAAAGAATGTTATGGAAGGGTGTGAAGAGGAGAGAAGAAGAGGTGAGGTAGGTGGGATCCTGTGGGGTCCACAGATCATGAGGTGTCAAGGATTTCTCATCCCTGTACCATGTGGCGTGCAAAATGCCCCTTGCCGCCAATCCTGGCATTAAACGCCAGGCTGCTGCCCATTTCTGGCGTTTAACGCCAGCTTCTTGCCCTTTTCTGGCGTTAAACACCAGTCTCGTGCCCATTTCTGGCGTTAAACGCCCAGAATGGTGCCAGACTGGGCGTTTAACGCCCATTCTGCTACCTTACTGGTGTTTAAACGCCAGCAAGTTTCTCCTCCAGGGTGCTGTTTTTCATTCTGTTTTTCATTCTATTTTTGCTTTTTCAATTGTTTTTGTGACTTCACATTGTCATCAACCTACAGAAAACATGAAATAACAATGGAAAATAAATAGATAAAATTGGGTTGCCTCCCAACAAGTGCTTCTTTAATGTCAGTAGCTTGACAGTTGGCTCTCATGGAGCCTCACAGATACTCAGAGCATGATTGGGGCCTTTCAACACCAAACGTAGAGTTTGGTTGTGGCCTCTCAACAACAAACTTGGAGTTTGGTTGTGGCCTCCCAACACCAAACTTAGAGTTTGAATGTGGAGGTTTTGTTTGACTCTGTATTGAGAGAAGCTTTTCATGCTTCCTCTCCATGGTGGTAGAATGAGAACCTTGAGTCTTATAGTTTACAATGTCTGCAAGCCAAGGAGCTTCCTGAATAACAAAAAATTACTCATCCGGAAAGGTTTCAGAGATCTCAGTAGGAGGGAGGGATGCTCCTGCTACTGGTTCTATCCGGGACAGGTGATCAGCTACTTGATTCTCTGTCCCCTTTCTGTCTCTTATTTCTATATCAAACACTTGCAGAAGCAACACCCATCTTATGAGCCTGGGTTTTGAATCCTGCTTTGTGAGTAAATATTTAAGAGCAGCATGGTCAGTGTACACAATCACTTTTGATCCCACTAAATAAGATTTGAACTTGTCAATGGCATAAACCACTGCAAGTAACTCCTTTTCTATGGTTGTGTAGTTCTTCTGTGCATCATTTAGAATACGGCTGCCATAATAAATGACATGTAGTTGCTTGTTGTGCCTCTGTCCTAATACTGCACCAATGGCATGGTCACTGGCATCACACATTAGTTCGAATGGCAGTGTCCAGTCTGGTGCAGAGATAACTGGTGCTGTGACCAGCTTAGCTTTTAGAAGGTCAAACGCCTGCAGACACTCCTTATCAAAGATAAATGGTGTGTCTGCAACTAGCAGATTACTCAGAGGTTTTGCAATTTTTGAAAAATCCCTTATAAACCTTCTGTAGAATCCTGCATGCCCTAGAAAGCTTCTGATTGCCTTAACATTGGTAGGTGGTGGTAATTTTTTAATTACTTTAACTTTAGCTTGATCCACCTCTATTCCCTTGTTTGAAATTTTATGCCCAAGGACAATCCCTTCAGTCACCATAAAGTGACATTTTTCCCAGTTTAAAACTAGGTTGGTCTCTTGGCATCTTTTCAGAACAAGTGCTAGATGGTTAAGGCAGGAGCTGATTGAGTCTCCAAATACTGAAAAGTCATCCATGAAGACTTCCAGAAATTTCTCTACCATATCTGAGAAGATAGAGAGCATGCACCTCTGAAAGGTTGCAGGTGCATTACACAGACCAAAAGGCATCCTTCTGTAGGCAAACACTCCAGAAGGACATGTGAATGCTATTTTCTCTTGGTCCTGAGGATCTACTGCAATTTGGTTGTAACCTGAATAGCCATCCAAAAAGTAATAATATTCATGACCCGCTAGTCTCTCTAGCATCTGGTCTATGAATGGTAAAGGAAAATGATCCTTCCTGGTGGCTGTATTGAGCCTTCTGTAGTCAATACACATATGCCACCCTGTAACTGTTCTTGTAGGAACTAGTTCATTCTTTTCATTATAAACCAATGTCATGCCTCCCTTCTTGGGGACAACGTGGATAGGGCTCACCCAGGGGCTATCAGAAATAGGATAAATAATCCCAGCATCTAGTAACTTAGTGACCTCTTTCGGCACCACTTCCTTCATGGCTGGATTTAGCCGCCTCTATGGTTGAACCACTGGTTTAGCATCTTCCTCTAATAGGATCTTGTGCATGCATCTTGCTGGGCTAATGCCCTTAAGATCACCTATGGACCACCCAAGAGCTGTCTTGTGTGTCCTTAGCACTTCAATTAGTGCTTTCTCTTCCTGTGGATTTAAAGTAGAACTTATGATCACTGAAAAAGTGTCACCCTCTCCCAGAAAAGCATATTTCAGGGATGGTGGTAGTGGTTTGAGCTCGGGTTTAGGAGGCTTATTCTCTTCCTGAGGGATTTTTAGAGGTTCTTTTATTTCCTCTGATTCCTCAGGTTGAACATCTTTAAAGATGTCCTCTAGTTCTGATTCGAGACTTTCAGTCATATTGACCTTCTCCACCAAAGAGCCAATGATATCAGCGCTCATGCAGTTATTTGGGGTGTCTGGATGCTGCATAGCTTTGACAACATTCAACTTAAACTCATCCTCATTGACTCTCAGGGTCAATTCCCCTTTTTGGACGTCAATGAGGGTTCGTCCAGTTGCTAGGAAAGGTCTTCCTAGAATCAGAGTTGCACTCTTGTGCTCCTCCATTTCCAGCACTACAAAGTCAGTGGGAAAGGCAAATGGCCCAACCTTGACAATCATGTCCTCAATTACGCCTGATGGATATTTAATGGAGCCATCAGTAAGTTGGAGGCATATTCGGGTTAGTTTGACTTCTTCAACCAAGCCAAGCTTTCTGATAGTGGATGCAGGTATTAGGTTGATACTTGCCCCAAGATCACATAGAGCTTTCTTGGTACAAGTACCCTCTAATGTGCATGGTATCATAAAGCTTCCAGGATCTTTAAGCTTCTCTGGTAAGCTCTTTAAAATGACTGCACTGCATTCGTCAGTGAGAAAAACTTTTTCAGTTTCTCTCCAATCCTTCTTATGACTTAAGATCTCATACATGAACTTAGCATAATGATGAGCGGATAATTTATACGCTTTTTGGCATTGTTTTTAGTATGTTTTTAGTATATTTTAGTTAGTTTTTAGTATATTTTTATTCGTTTTTAGTTAAAATTCACTTTTCTGGACTTTACTATGAGTTTGTGTGTTTTTCTGTGATTTCAGGTATTTTCTGGCTAAAATTGAGGGTCCTGAGCAAAAATCTGATTCAGAGACTGAAAAGGACTGCAGATGCTGTTGGATTCTGACCTCCCTGCACTCGAAGTGGATTTTCTAGAGCTATAGAAGCCCAATTGGCGCGCTCTCAACGTCGTTGGAAAATAGACATCCTGGGCTTTCCAGCAATATATAATAGTCCATACTTTGCTCGAGATTTGATGGCCCAAACTGGCGTGGCAAATCAGCCTCAGAATTTCCAGCGTTTAACGCTGGAACTGGCATAAAACTTGGAGTTAAACGCCCAAACTGGCATGAAAGCTGGAGTTTAACTCCAGAAAAAGTTTCTACAAATGAAAGCTTCAATGCTCAGCCCAAGCACACACTAAGTGGACCCAGAAGTGGATTTTTATGTCATTTACTCATTTCTGTATACCCTAGGTTACTAGTTCACTATTAATAGGATCTTTTGACATTGTATCTGTACCTCATGACACTTTACACATTTCTCATTGTATCTTCTACAGCATGAGTCTCTAAACCCCATGGTTGGGGGTGAGGAGCTCTGCTGTGTCTTGATGGATTAATGCAATTACTACTGTTTTTCATTCAATCATGCTTGCTTCCATTCTAAGATATTACTTGTTCTTAACCCGGATGAATGTGATGATCCGTGACACTCATCATCATTCTCAACTATGAACGTGTGCCTGACAACCACCTCCGTTCTACCTTAGATTAAGTAGATATCTCTTGGATTTTTTAATCAGAATCTTCGTGGTATAAGCTAGAACTGATGGCGGCATTCAAGAGAATCCGGAAGGTCTAAACCTTGTCTGTGGTATTCTGAGTAGGATTCAATGATTGAATGACTGTGACGAGCTTCAAACTCCTGAGGGATGGGCGTTAGTGACAGACGCAAAAGGATCACTGGATTCTATTCCAACCTGATTGAGAACCGACAGATGGATAGCCGTGCCGTGACAGGGTGCGTTGAACATTTCCACTGAGAGGATGGGAGGTAGCCACTGACAACGATGAAACCCTTGCATACAGCTTGCCATGGAAGGAGCCTTGCGTGCTTGAAGAAGAAGACAGTAGGAAAGCAGAGATTCAGAAGATGGAGCATCTCCAAAACCTCAACTTGTTCCCCATTACTGCAAAACAAGTAATTATTTCATGTTCTTTTACTTTTCACAATCAACCTTGATAATTATTGATATCCTGACTAAGATTTACAAGATAACCATAGCTTGCTTCAAGCCGACAATCTCCGTGGGATCGACCCTTACTCAGGTAAGGTATTACTTGGACGACCCAGTGCACTTGCTGGTTAGTTGTGCGGGGTTGCAAAAGTGTGATTGCAATTTCGTGCACCAAGTTTTTGGCGCCGTTGCCGGGGATTGTTCGAGTTTGGACAACTGACGGCTTATCTTGTTGCTTAGATTAGGACTGTTTTGTTTTCGTCGGTTTAGAGTCTTTTAGTTGAGTCTAGTTTCATATTTTAAGTTTGGTGTCAATTGCATGCTTTTGTTTTTCTTCTAATTTTCGAATTTGCATGTCTTTAGCCCCTTTTTGATCCGTAAAAAATTTGTGTTTGATTTTCTAAAAATTTTAAGTTTGGTGTCATTTTGTTGTTTTTCTCTTTCCTCATTTCAAAAATCAAATCTTTTTCATAAAAATTTTTCAATCATATCTTTCTAATTGCTAATCTCAAAATCTTTTTAATTAACTAATTGATTCAGTTTCCAATTTGCTTTGATCTTATTTTCTTTTAATTTTCGAATTTTTATTTTATTTTCCTTTTGTTTTTATTTTATTTTTCGGTTAATTCAAAAAAAATATATTTTTATCTATTTGCAATCCATATCATTTCCCTTTATCCATTATGGACCTAAGTGGGATTGATCGGTCCAGAAGGACTCTGGGGTCATATGCTAACCCCATTACAACTGCATATGGGAGTAGTATCTGTACACCTCCCATCAAAGCAAGCAGCTTTGAGCTAAACCGTCAACTCATTATCATAGTGCAGCAAAATTGCCAGTATTCCGGTCTTCCTCAGGAAGAGCCTACTGAGTTTCTGGCACAGTTCTTACAAATTGCTGACACAGTACGTGATAAAGAGGTGGATCAGGATGTCTACAGACTATTACTGTTTCCATTTGCTGTAAAAGATCAAGCTAAGAGGTGGTTGAATAACCAACCTACAGCAAGCATAAAGACATGGAAACAGTTATCAGACAAATTCCTGAATCACGTTTACCCTCCAAAGAGGATGACACAGTTAAGGCTGGACATCCAAGACTTTAAACAAGAGGATAATGAATCCCTTTATAATGCCTAGGAGAGGTATAGAGGTATGCTAAGAAAATGCTCCTCTGAAATGTTTTCAGAGTGGGTACAGTTAGACATCTTCTACTATGGGCTTACAGAAAAAGCTCAGATGTCTTTAGACCACTCAGCTGGTGGATCTATACACATGAGGAAGACAATTGAGGAGGCTCAAGAGCTTATAGACACTGTTGCTAGAAATCAATATTTGTACTCTAGCAATGAGTTCTCCCCAAAAGAGGAAGTCATGGCAGTAGCCACTGATCCCAATCCTCAAGAACAGATGATTGAGCTTAATCAACAATTGCTCCTGATGACAGAACAGTTAGCAGAATTTAAAGAGATGCTCCACGAAACTAAAGTTGCTAATAAGAATATAGAACTGCAGTTGAATCAAGCAAAACAGAAAATATCTAAACAGATAACAGAAGAATGTCAAGCGGTTCAACTGAGGAGTGGGAAGACATTGAATAACACTGCTCAAAAGAGCAAAAAGCCAAATAAGGAACAATTGACAGAGGATAACCAAACCACTGTTCAAAATCCCTCTGAGGACAGTAAGAGCCCAGAGAGGAACACTTTTGGCGTTCAAGCGCCAGAAAAGGGGGGAAAGCTGGCGTTAAACGCCCATTCCCTGCCCAGTTCTGGCGTTCAAACGCCAGAGAAGGGAGAGAAGTTGGCGTTAAACGCCCAATCTTCACCCAATTCTGGCGTTCAGACGCCAAGGGAGGATCAGACACCTGAGAGTGTTGACAGTAATCCCTCTAAAAAGGCTTTTTCAACCACTTCTGTAAGGAATAAACCTGCAGCATCTAAGGTTGAAGAATATAAAGCCAGGATGCCTTATCCTCAGAAACTCCGCCAAGCGGAACAGGATAAGCAATTTGCCCGCTTTGCAGACTATCTAAGGACTCTTGAAATAAAGATTCCGTTTGCAGAGGCACTTGAGCAAATACCTTCTTATGCTAAGTTCATGAAAGAAATCTTAAGTCATAAGAAGGATTGGAGAGAAACTGAAAAAGTATTTCTCACTAAAGAATGCAATGCAGTCATTTTAAAAAGCTTACCAGAAAAGCTTCAAGATCCAGGAAGCTTTATGATACCATGCACATTAGAAGGTGCTTGCACCAAGACAGCCCTGTGTGTCCTTGGAGCAAGTATCAATCTAATACCTGCATCCACTATCAGAAAGCTTGGGTTGACTGAAGAAGTCAAGCCAACCAGGATATGCCTCCAACTTGCTGATGGCTCCATTAAGTATCCATCAGGCATAATAGAGGACATGATTGTCAAGGTTGGGCCATTCGCCTTTCCAACTGACTTTGTGGTGCTGGAAATGGAGGAGCACAAGAGTGCAACTCTCATTCTAGGAAGACCTTTCCTAGCAACTGGACGAACTTTCATTGATGTACAAAAAGGGGAAGTAACCCTAAGAGTCAATGAGGATAAGTTCAAGTTGAATGCTGTAAAAGCTATGCAGCATCCAGACACACCAACTGACTGCATGGACGCTGACATTATTGACTCTCTGGTGGAAGAGATCAATATGACTGAAAGTCTAGAATCAGAGCTTGAGGACATCTTCAAAGATGCTCAGCCTGATCAAGAAGTGTCAGAGGAAACAAAGGAATTTTCGAAAATTCCTCAGGAGGATGATAAGCCTCCCAAACCTGAACTCAAACCACTACCACCATCCCTGAAGTATGCATTTCTGGGAGAGGGTGACACTTTTCCAGTGATTGTAAGCTCTACTTTAAATCCACAGGAAGGGGAAGCACTGATTCAAGTGCTAAGGACACACAAGACAGCTCTTGGGTGGTCCATAAGTGATCTTAAGGGCATTAGCCCAGCCAGATGCATGCACAAGATCCTGTTGGAGGATAATGCCAAACCAGTGGTCCAACCACAGAGGAGGCTAAATCCAGCCATGAAGGAGGTGGTGCAGAAAGAGGTCACTAAATTACTAGAGGTTGGGATTATTTATCCTATTTCTGATAGCCCCTGGGTGAGCCCTGTACAAGTTGTCCCCAAGAAGGGAGGCATGACAGTGGTTCATAATGAAAAAAATGAACTAGTTCCTACAAGAATAGTCACAGGGTGGCGTATGTGTATTGATTACAGAAGGCTCAATACAGCCACCAGAAAGGATCATTTTCCTTTACCATTCATAGACCAAATGCTAGAAAGACTAGCTGGTCATGATTATTACTGCTTTTTGGATGGCTATTCAGATTACAACCAAATTGCAGTAGATCCTCAGGACCAAGAGAAAACAGCATTTACTTGCCCTTCTGGCGTTTTTGCCTACAGGAGGATGCCTTTTGGTCTGTGTAATGCTCCTGCAACCTTTCAGAGATGCATGTTATCCATCTTCTCTGATATGGTGAAGAAATTCCTGGAAGTCTTCATGGATGACTTCTCAGTATATGGAGACTCATTCAGCTCCTGTCTTAACCACCTAGCACTTGTCCTAAAAAGGTGCCAAGAGACTAACCTGGTTTTAAACTGGGAGAAATGTCACTTTATGGTGACTGAAGGAATTGTCCTTGGACACAAAATTTCAAGCAGGGGAATAGAGGTGGATAAGGCAAAGGTAGAGGTAATTGAAAACTTACCACCACCTGCCAATGTTAAGGCAATCAGAAGCTTTCTGGGGCATGCAGGATTCTACAGAAGGTTTATAAAGGATTTTTCGAAAATTGCAAAACCTTTGAGTAACCTGCTAGCTGCTGACACACCATTTGTGTTTGACACACAGTGTCTGCATGCATTTGAGACCCTGAAAGCTAAGCTGGTCACAGCACCAGTCATCTCTACACCCGATTGGACATTGCCATTTTAACTAATGTGTGATGCCAGTGACCATGCCATTGGTGCAGTGTTGGGACAGAGGCATAACAAGCTTCTGCACGTCATTTATTACGCCAGCCGTGTTCTAAATGATGCACAGAAGAATTACACAACCATAGAAAAAGAGTTACTTGCAGTGGTATATGCCATTGACAAGTTTAGATCCTATGTAGTGGGATCCAAAGTGGTTGTGTACACTGACCATGCTGCTCTTAAATACTTACTCACAAAGCAGGATTCAAAACCTAGGCTAATAAGATGGGTGTTGCTTCTGTAAGAGTTTGATATAGAAATAAGAGACAGAAAAGGGACAGAGAACCAGGTAGCTAATCATCTGTCCCGAATAGAACCAGTAGCTGGGGCGTCCCTCCCTTCTACTGAGATTTCTGAGACTTTCCCAGATGAGCAACTCTTTGCCATTCAGGAAGCTCCATGGTTTGCAGATATTGAAAACTATAAAGCTGTGAGGTTCATACCCCAGGAGTACAGCAGAGTGCAAAGAAAGAAATTAATTTCAGATGCCAAGTACTACCTATGGGATGAGCCATATCTCTTTAAGAGATGTGCAGACGGAATGATCCGCAGATGTGTACCCATAGAAGAAGCACAGAGGATCCTATGGCACTGCCATGGATCACAGTATGGAGGACATTTTGGAAGTGAGCGAACAGCCACTAAAGTCCTCCAACGTGGCTTCTACTGGCCTACTCTCTATAAAGATGCCCGAGAGTTTGTGCGTAACTGTGACAGTTGCCAAAGAGCTAGTAACTTGCCTTACGGATATGCCATGCCTCAACAAGGGATATTAGAGATAAAATTGTTTGATGTTTGGGGAATTGACTTCATGGGTCCATTCCCACCATCATACTCAAACACTTACATTCTGGTAGCAGTGGACTATGTATCTAAGTGGGTAGAAGCAATTCCTACACCCACTAATGATACCAAGACCGTGCTGAAATTCCTCCAGAAATACATCTTCAGCAGATTTGGTGTTCCCAGAGTACTAATCAGTGACGGGGGCACTCATTTCTGCAATAGACAGCTATACTCTGCTATGGTCAGATATGGAATTAGCCACAAAGTGGAAACTCCGTATCATCTGCAGACAAATGGGCAAGCTGAAGTCTCTAACAGAGAGCTAAAAAGAATCCTAGAACGGACTGTGATAGCCCGAAGAAAGGATTGGGCAAAGAGTTTGGATGATGCTCTGTGGGCATACAGAACAGCATTCAAGACTGCAATAGGAACCTCTCCATACCAACTGGTGTATGGGAAGGCCTGTCATCTGCCCGTGGAACTGGAACATAAAGCCTACTGGGCAACCAGGTTCCTAAACATGGATGCTCAATTAGCTGGTGAAAAAAGATTGCTCCAGCTAAATGAGCTAGAGGAATTCAGACTCAATGCCTTTGAAAATGCAAAAATTTATAAGGAAAAGGCAAAGAAGTGGCATGACAAGAAGTTGTCATCCAGAGTCTTTGAGCCAGGACAAAAAGTTCTGCTCTTCAACTCTGGGCTCAGATTGTTTCCAGGAAAACTTAAGTCCCGGTGGAGGGGTCCGTATGTGATTACAGGAGTGTCACCATATGGATATGTTGAGCTTCAGGATATTGATTCTGACAAAAAGTTCATTGTTAATGGATAGAGAATCAAGCATTATCTTGAAAGCAATATTGAGCAGGAATGCTCAAAACTGAGGCTGGAATGATCCTCAGTAAAGGTCCAGCTAAAGACAATAAAGAAGCGCTTGCTGGGAGGCAACCCAGTCATTAGCAGGTTATATTTTTTGTTTCTACAGAGGCAAGTATCAAAAATGAAGGAATTCACAGAGTTACAGAAGGATTTGGTGCAAAAAGCAGAGAAACAGAGCTTACTGGCGAAAAAATGCCAGTAAGGGGCATTTTGGGCGTTAAACGCCAGAATGGGCACCATTCTGGGTGTTTAACGCCAGTAAAGGTGCCATTTTGGGCGTTAAACGCAAGAATGGGCACCATTCTGGGCGTTTAACGCCAGGTGTGTAGCATCCTGGGCGTGTAGCAAAACGCCCAGTGATAAAGGGAATCTTGGCGTTTAACGCCAGCCAGGGCACCTGGCTGGGCGTTAAACGCCCACATTGGCTAACAAATGGGCGTTAAACGCCAGAATGGATACCATTCTGGGCGTTTAACGCCAGAAAGGTGGGGGACCAAGATTTTGCTTTCCAATCAAATTTTTTTCAAACTTTCCTTTTTTGACCCATACTTTTCTACATAAACACATTTCAACCTTTCATCATTCACCTTCAAATCTTCAAAAATCAAAATCATTCTTCAAATCTCTCAAATCAATCCCAAATCTTATTCAAAAACTCACCAATCTCTCAAAATCTCTTCACATCTTCTCAAATCTCCTTCCAATTTTTCGGAATCTCTTCTTCCCCCCTTATATATAGACGTTCAGCCTCACCATTCCCCCACACCATTCGAATTTGCTCTTCTTCTCTCTCTCCTCCTTCCTTTCTTTTGCTTCTGGACAAGCAAACCTCTAAGTTTGGTGTGCTTTTCCGTGATCACTGAGCCAAGATTCATCAAGATCATGGCTCCTAAGGGAAAACAAACCAATTTAAGAGGAAAGAAAGAGAATAATCCAAAGAATCTTTGGAATCAAGAGAAGTTCTTAACCAAAGAACATGAAGACCATTATCACAAAATAATGGGTCTGAGGTCAGTGATCCCGGAAGTTAAATTTGATCTGAAAGAAGATGAATATCCGGGGATCCAAGAGCAAATTTGAAACAGAGGATGGGAAATTCTAACCAATCCTGAGATAAAGGTTGGAAGAAATATGGTTCAGGAATTCTACTCAAATCTGTGGCTAAGAGATAAGCAGAGAATGACTGGAACTGCCTACCATACCTACAGAACCATGGTCAGAGGGAAAGTTATGTACTTCCATCTGGACAAAATAAGAGAAATCTTCAAATTGCCTCAACTGTAGGATGATCCTGATTCCTTTAATAGGAGAATGGTGAGAGCAGATAAAGGGTTGGATCAAGTTCTAGAGGACATATGCCTCCCTGGAACTAAGTGGATAACCAATTCAAAGGGTGTCCCAAACCAACTCAAGAGGGGAGACCTCAAGCCAATTGCAAGAGGTTGGCTAGACTTTATTGGGCGTTCCATACTGCCCACTAGCAACTGTTCTGAGGTCACTATCAAGAGAGCAGTGGTGATTCATTGCATTATGCTTGGAAAAGAAGTGGAGGTTCATCATGTGATTGCTTGTGAGATCTACACAATTGCAAATAAGAATTCCACTGAAGCTAAATTGGCTTACCCAAGCTTGATCTCCTTGCTCTGTAAAGAGGCTGGGGTAAAGATGAGAGTAGATGAATTCATACCCATTGAACATCCAATCACCAAGAAGTCAATGGAAGGACAAGTGCAAGACAACTCTATCAAAAGGAGGGTGCAGGAGTTCCTCCCTGAATTTCCTGAAATTGGCTACTGGGCCAGCCTAGAAGCATCTATCACCAAGTTGCAAGAAACTATGGAGCAACTTAAGGAAGAACAGCAGAATCAAAACTGCATGCTCTGCAAATTACTGAAGGAACAAGAGAAGCAGGGGCGTGAACTTCAAGAACTGAAACGCCCAAAACTCTTCCCTCAATTTGAGGGAGCATCCACTTCTCAAAATCAAGGTTGTTGAGTCCTAACTCTGTGAAAACCTCTATCATTAGGAGCCTATTTAATTTTTTTGTTTTTTGTTTTCTATTTTAGTATCATCTTATATCTATTTTTGAGTCTTGTTCTTAATTCATAATTAATAAAATTTAAAATTCATGTCTTAAAGCTATGAATGTCCTATGAGTCCATCACCTCTCTTAAATGAAAAGTGCTTTAATCACAAAAGAACAAGAAGTACAGGATTTCGAATTTATCTTTGAAACTAGTTGAATTAGTTTGATGTGGTGACAATACTCTTTGTTTTCCGAATGAATGATTGAACAGTGCATATGTCTTTTGAATTTGTTGTTCTGAGAATGTTAAAATTGTTGGCTCTTGAAAGAATGAGGGAAAAAGAGAACTGTTATTGAGGATCTGAAAAATCATCAAATTGATTCTTGAAGCAAGAAAAAGCAGTGATTAAAAAAAAACGAAAAAAAGAAAGAAAAGAAAGAAATAAAGTTGTGATCCAAGGCAAAAAAGAGTGTGCTTAAGAACCCTGGACACCTCTAATTGGGGACTCTAGCAAAGCTGGGTCACAATCTGAAAAGGTTCACCCAAGTATGTGTCTGTGGCATGTATGTATCCGGTGGTAATACTGGAAGACAGAGTGCTTTGGGCCACAGCCAAGACTCATACACTAGCTATGTTCAAGAATCATTATACTTAACTAGGAGAATCAATAACACTATCTGAGTTCTGAGTTACTATAGATGCCAATCATTCTGAACTTCAAGGGATAAAGTGAGATGACAAAACTGTTCGGAAGCAAAAACCTACTAGTCCCGCTCATCTAATTGGAGATAAGTTTCCTTGATATTTTGGAGTTTATAGTATATTCTCTTCTTTTTATCCTACTTTGATTTTCAGTTGCTTGGGGACAAGCAACAATTTAAGTTTGGTGTTGTGATGAGCGGATAATTTATACGCTTTTTGGCATTGTTTTTAGTATGTTTTTAGTATATTTTAGTTAGTTTTTAGTATATTTTTATTAGTTTTTAGTTAAAATTCACTTTTCTGGACTTTACTATGAGTTTGTGTGTTTTTCTGTGATTTCAGGTATTTTCTGGCTGAAATTGAGGGTCCTGAGCAAAAATCTGATTCAGAGACTGAAAAGGACTGCAGATGCTGTTGGATTCTGACCTCCCTGCACTCGAAGTGGATTTTCTGGAGCTACAAAAGCCCAATTAGCGCGCTCTCAACGGCGTTGGAAAGTAGACATCCTGGGCTTTCCAGCAATGTATAATAGTCCATACTTTGCCCGAGATTTGATGGCCCAAACCGGCGTGGCAAATCAGCCTCAGAATTTCCAGCGTTTAACGTTGGAACTGGCATAAAACTTGGAGTTAAACGCCCAAACTGGCATGAAAGCTGGCGTTTAACTCCAGAAAAAGTCTCTACAAATGAAAGCTTCAATGCTCAGCCCAAGCACACACTAAGTGGACTCAGAAGTGGATTTTTATGTCATTTACTCATTTCTGTATACCCTAGGTTACTAGTTCACTATTAATAGGATCTTTTGACATTGTATCTGTACCTCATGACACTTTACACGTTTCTTTGTGTACTTCCTACGGCATGAGTCTCTAAACCACATGGTTGGGGGTGAGGAGCTCTGCTGTGTCTTGATAGATTAATGCAATTACTACTGTTTTTCATTCAATTATGCTTGCTTCCATTCTAAGATATTACTTGTTCTTAAACTGGATGAATGTGATGATCCGTGACACTCATCATCATTCTCAACTATGAACGTGTGCCTGACAACCACCTCCGTTCTACCTTAGATTAAGTAGATATCTCTTGGATTCTTTAATCAGAATCTTCGTGGTATAAGCTAGAACTGATGGCGGCATTCAAGAGAATCCGGAAGGTCTAAACCTTGTCTGTGGTATTCTGAGTAGGATTCAATGATTGAATGACTGTGACGAGCTTCAAACTCCTGAGGGCGGGGCGTTAGTGACAGACGCAAAAGAATCACTGGATTCTATTCCGGCCTGATTGAGAACCGACAGATGGATAGCCGTGCCGTGACAGGGTGCGTTGAACATTTCCACTGAGAGGATGGGAGGTAGCCACTGACAACGGTGAAACCCTTGCATACAGCTTGCCATGGAAGGAGCCTTGCGTGCTTGAAGAAGAAGACAGTAGGAAAGCAGAGATTCAGAAGATGAAGCATCTCCAAAACCTCAACCTGTTCCCCATTACTGCAGAACAAGTACTTATTTTATGTTCTTTTACTTTTCACAATCAACCTTGATAATTATTGATATCCTGACTAAGATTTACAAGATAACCATAGCTTGCTTCAAGCCGACAACCTCCGTGGGATCAACCCTTACTCACGTAAGGTATTACTTGGACGACCCAGTGCACTTGCTGGTTAGTTGTGCGGGGTTGCAAAAGTGCGATTGCAATTTCGTGCACCAGCTGTTGATATTGTCCATGTTAGAATTGACATTTTTATTTAATATAATTTGAGGTATTTCAGATTTATATGTTATGGATGCTTTGGCTTTATCCAATTTATTTTCATTCAAGTAGATTTTACTTTTCCCCTTTTTGGTCTTGGTTAAGAAATCAGTAACTCAGGAGTTATCTTAGCTCAACATAATTGAAAACTGTTATCTTTGCTAATTGAACTGAACTTCAATAATCCCAACCTTTTCTTAGGAAATAAATAGGATTCGAAGGTCAAACTAATTAGTCCCTTGACTTTCCTTTGCTTTAGCAAAGGTTAACTACGTGGAATTAAGATTCAACTTTCATTAAGATTCAACTTTCATTATTAGTGATAAGCATAACTAAGTCTGGACTTCCAATTTCTCATACCTTACCAAGGAGTTTATTTTATAGTTATTTATTTATTTTAATTGTTATTTAAATTACTTGTCATACTTCTTCTTTAATTCCAAAACCCCCAATTTTACCATTTTCAAAGCCAATAATAAGAACATACCTCCTTGCAATTCCTTGAGAAGACGACCCGAGGTTTGAATACTCGGTTATCAATTTCAAAGGGGTTTGTTACTTGTGACAACCAAAACATTTGTATGAAAGGATTTTTGTTGGTTTAGAAGCTATACTTGCAACAGAAATTTATTCTGAATTCTAGACCACGCAAAAGTTCTCTCATCAAAATGGCGCCGTTGCCGGAGAATTGTAAACGTGTGCCTTATTATTGGTTATTATAAATATTTAAAATATATATATATATATATATATATATATATATATTTCTTTTACTTGTTTATTTGTTTCTCCTCTTTTCCCCCTTATTTCTGATAACTACTATGAATTCTCACCCCTCTCGCTTTGAGGTTGGTTATAACGTTGTTGAAGGAAATAGAAACTACAGAAGGAATATGCATCAAGGTCAGACCAATCAAGGATGGATGAAGCCAAGAGGATCTAATCAACCCTTTAGGCAACAACACCCTCCGAGATATCATGGACAACGACCATTCTACAATGCATACCCAGCTGAGAGATATGGTGGACAACCTTGTAACAACCAACAAGCCCCACCCCGTGCCTATAGACCATCCTCTCAACATAACCTCGAACCACCACACTCACAAGCTTCTTTTCACCATTCGCCACCATACGATCCTTATCCACTCCAACACCAATCCAATTACTCCCAAGAACAACCACTCCCCCATACACCATACCCATATCCATCAAAGCCAGAATCACAGGTTCGCCTTGAAGAATCAATAAAATAACTTACTGCAACTCTTCATCAACTGGAGCAAGCAATAAATCAATTATCTTCCAGACGTTCAGCCCCTCAACAGACTCCCATGGCTTTATGTAGAGAATCCAATGAAGAACGCAGTACAAAGAAGACGCTAGAAGCTCCAGTGAACAACATAGAGCATAACTTTGTACTGGAACAAGTAGAGGAAGCTGTCATTGTAGAAGAAGAAGAGTTGGTTGAAGATTTAGGAGATGCCGAACCACCACTTGAAGATTTAGGAGAACTCCATCAAGGATGTTACAATTGACGCTAAAGAGGATTTTGCACCACCTCCAATGCAAATATCTTATGAAGAACTGGACGGAATAACCCAGGACGCAGGTTTCCTTGATGATGATGATCACGAGTCCTGTTCTCTTAGTGACGACCTTGCATCTGCAAGTGATTCCTCTGAGACAGAAGAATCTCCCCAGAGTGAATATGAAGGTGATGCTAAATTAGATTTTTCTCAACCTCTAATATATGACTTGAGCGATGATGAGGGAGAAATTGAAGACTCTGATCAAGATATGGTTGAACTGGAAGAATTCACAGAAGATTATAGGGAGTAGAACTTACAGAACCACTAGAAACACCTATCCCAAGGCCATTACCGCCCAACACAAACTACAAGTGGGTAACGCCTTTTCCTTTTATCTTTACTTTTCCACTTGAATATGGTTTACTTGAAACAGATGGCCAGCTTAGAGCTCTCTGCGGTTTTAAGAGGAAAAGGGATATGACTTGCACTCAACGCTGGTATGCAAGATTCAATAAGGTTTCGCACTTCAACTTGAGGTGCAAGAATTGGTGTCAAGCTCAATTTAAAGGATCTCGGAAGCTGTTTGGTCACTGCAGTGGAAATTCAGATTACTCATCACCCGACTGGACCAATGTAGATCAAGATAAAGATGGGTGTAGAAGAAAAGTTTGGGATCCTAGAGTCTATTCTGACATTCAATACTCCAGCAGCCTACAAGCCTGTTTGAACTCACACAAGGGCTTTACGTACTTTGTTTGGGACCCCGAAGGATGCTGGCATTCCAAACACTGGTGGAGATTTCTGGACGAATTCAAACATAAGCCACCATAACAGGAAGCTTATCCAATGTCCAACTTAAGGACTTTAACTAAAAGTGCTAGGTGGGAGACAACCCACCATGGTATGATCGTCCCTTTTTCAATTTTTTATTTAGTCTTATTTGTCTTCAAGTTTTATTTTATTTTATTATATTGAACCTGGAGTTTTGCATAACATTCATATTGGCATTGCATTATGCATTTTTCATGCATAAAAAAAAATTGCCACGCGACCGCGTCGCTGACGCGTCCGCGTCACATGGGAATAATGGCCTTCCACGCGACCGCGTGCCTGACGTGGCCGCGTGCCCTGGATTTCGACATAAAAGGGTGCACAACCAATTATTGTGCTAGAGTGGTGCTGGATTGGTGCTGAACGCATAATTCTACCCACGCGGTCGTGTGACCCACGCGACCGCGTCACATTCTTCTAAAGCCCACTCACGTGATCGCATGCCCCATGCGATCGCGTCACTTAAAATTTGGCACTAATAATAATTTGAACAGAGAGTTGTGCGAGCGCAAGGCTGCCCTCGCGCCGGTAGCATGAATTGTGTCACGCGACCGCGTGAATCAGTATCAGCGCAAGTCGTGCGACCGCGTGCCCCACGCGTCCGCGTCGCTTGCGCCGCATAGCTTATCCTAATCTGCCAATTATCTTATCTTTTCTTCCCCAATCCTAATTTTTTCCTCCCTCCTCTCTTACTCACTTCTTTCCCTTCTCATTTTTTTCATTTTATTTATTTGCATATTCCATTCATTGTATTTTAACTTAGTGTATATTCTTCCTTCTTTTCTAACTTCATTATTTTTTCCTTTGGTGTTGAATTTTCTTATTTAAATGTTGCATCTTCTCTTAAATTATTTTGAGTGCTTAGTAGCTTGTTTTATTCTGGTTAGGTAATATTATTTATATCAATGCCAATCTTTTATACCTGTATCACTTTTGCATTGACTTGAATTTATATTATCTCTCCTTACCCACACTCTCTTCCCTCATTTTTTGAAAATTTTTACATTATTGATATTCCATGTGTCTCCACTATTTTTTCACTTGCATATTGTAGCTACCATGTAATTGAGACCCCCATTATTTGGCATTAACCCACCCAGACTTTATTTATATTCTTATTTTTATTTCTGGGTTACTTTTTCTTCTTTTCCCTCTTCTTTCAGGATGGCCACCACAAAGGGAGAGGAAAAGCTTCTTACTGGGGGGGACAAACAAGTTCATCTGCTCAATCTTTGGAGAAAAGCATCAGTTGAAGCAACTCGTCCACCTGCACATCTTATCATGCAACGAGGACGGTACAATCTTTAAGTGTGGGGAGGTCGATACCGATCTCCATGGGTTAGTTATTTCCTATTTCAACACCAATGTTTTATTTTATTTGATAGTTCATTGTTGCATTTGCATATTTGTTTGATTTTTGCATATTTTACCACTTGGTTAAAGTAATAATTTCTTTTGCAATAAACTTTTTATAGAATTTCACTAATTTGAATAAAATTTTTCTTAAACTTGTTTTGAAGTTGTATTTGGAATATGGTTTTTAAGCCAAAGAGCACACAACCTGTGAGATTTTGAGCTTATTTATATGGTTACATTATTTAACCATAAATTTTTATTCTTGTGTGTTTTCATCTCTATAATTGTAATCTTTGCTTTGTTCCATTCTATATGTCCAATATTTAATATATTTACATGCTTGCATATGATTGAGGCCATTGTTTGATTCTAGCTCACTTATCCCAAAATTAGCCTACCTTTTACATCACCCTTGTTAGCCCCCTTGAGCCTTTAATTCCCTCTTATTCTATAAACCACAACACTAGCCTTAAGTAGAAAAACAAATTTAAAATCCCAAGTTGAATCCTTGGTTAACTTAAGATAGAAATTGTGTAATTGTTTAAGTGTGGGAAACCTATTGGGAACATGGATGATAAAAACAAAGGGTAGGAAGTTGAAAAGAATGAAATAATTCAAAATAAAAATTTTGGGAAGCATGCTCATGTGAAATCAAAATAATTGAATTACCATGTGCATTAAAAAAAATTAATTCAGTATTTGAATAAAGGGGATACAAAAGAATTCTCCAAATGCAAAATAAAGCAATGCACGTGGGACAAAATTAAAACTAATACATGAGCATGTAACATCAAAAGTGGAAAAAATATGGGAGAATAGGTAAAGAAGCTTTGATTTACAAAGTATATATGTTGGGTGAGATCTTAGACTAATCAAGGATTCACTTAATTAGCTCACTTAGCCTTATATATACCCTTACCTTTACCTCAGCCCCATTACAACCCTGAAAAGACCTCATGATGTTTGCATTGGTATGCTAAATATTTGTTGATTGATTAGATGAGGAACAAAAGTTTAGAAAGCATGATTAGAGAAGAGTAGAGAGATTGACCCTAGACACTTGAGAGATTAGAGTGATATACGCTACCAGTGAGGGTTCAGTGCTTAATTCTATGTTCCCTGCTTTCATGAGCTATCTGCTTACAAGTTTACTTGTCTTTATTTTATATGATTTGAATTAGTGAAATCTGATTTATGTTTGTCATCGGGGTAAAACTTGTCTCTCAACAAATTCCCATTCGGCAAGTGTACCGAATTTGTTCTCAAGTAAAAACTCACAATAGAGTGAGGTCGAATCCCACAAGGATTGATTGATCAAGCAACTTTAATTAGAGGAATGATCTAGTTGAGCGAATCCATGAATAGAGTTGATAATTGCAGAAATTAAAATGGCGAGAAATTAAATGACTGAAAGTAAAGAGCAGAATTGTAAATGGGAATGGGGGAATTGCTCATAAAAGTAAATTGCAGAAAATAAAGAGAATGAGTAATATCAGAAATGGGGAGTTCATTGGGCTTAGGAGATGTTACATTCTCCGGATCAATTTCATTTTCATCTCTTCCTCAATCAATGCACTCATTGATCTCCTTGGCAATCTTAAGTGATTGAATCACAATTTCTTGCAATTCAATCTCTCAAATCGTGATCAATAGCCAATTCCTTGGTCAATTGCTCATGAGAAGAGATGAAGTGTGGTCACTGATTATACCACATGCACTTCCCAAATCAAATGCTTAGAGGGTTATAGCCACATACCCATCCACACTCAATTTGGTCCAGCATGAGAAAGCATTTCTAGCTAATCTCTTCATTCCTCTTTCAAGGATTCGAAGAGATCCATGTTTGAATAGCTTCTTTTCCAAGATAACTATCCAATTGGATGAAGATCGAAAGCTTTCAAGTAAAATCAAAAGGAAAGATAGAAGAAGAATAAGAAAATTAGTATTGATCCATCAAATTACAACAGAGCTCCCTAACCCAATGAAAGGGGTTTAGTTGTTTATAGCTCTAGAAATCAAAATCAAAGATGGAGAATACATCATAAAGCTAGAAGTGCCAAGAAAGTAGATACAAAGAGTAGTTCTCTCTCCTAGCTCCTCCCCAAATGCTCATCTTTATTTCAAACCTACTCCTATATATACTACTCTTCTCAGGTTCTAGTTAGTTCTTAAAGTTTTGGGCCTCTGGATCTTTGAGCTTGAAGCAGTTCCTTTCTTCAATTGGGCTTGGCTTACTTGCAGAGAGAAAGTGTAAAGTGGGAAGAGACTTTAGCTCAAGACGTTAGGGGTGTTTAACATTTAGTGAAAATACAAGTTCGAGAACATTAGTGACACTTAACATTGTCACTAACGTTGCCATGCACCCCTTTGCCTCACTTCAAAGCCCACGTTAACTGGGTTAACGTGGCTTTTAACTTTGCCTTGCTAGCCCTGGAGAACGTATGTGACACTCAACATTGTCACTAACGTTCAAGTGTGCCCCTTATTGCTTCATGTTAAAGCTCACGTTAACTAGGTTAACGTGGCTTCTAACGTGGCTTTTGCCAACCTTCGAGAACGTTAGTGACACTCAACATTGTCACTAACGTTCAAGTGTGCCCCTAGGTCTCACGTTAGAGTCCACGTTAACTGGGTTAATGTGGCTTCTAACGTGGCCATTCTTAGCCATCCCAACGTTAGTGACAATGTTGAGTGTCACTAACGTTGGCTCATTCTTCATTCCTCATCGTTAGCTTCCACGTTAACCAAGTTAACGTGTAGGTTAACGTGGCTCTTGGGGGTTGTGTGGTTGCTCCAACGTTAGTGACAATGTTGAGTGTCACTAACGTTGTCGACAACTCTCCATCTCTTACGTTAGCTCCCACGTTAACCAAGTTAACGTGGGAGTTAACGTGGCTCTTTGCACCTTAGGCCAACGTTAGTGACAATGTTGAGTGTCACTAACGTTGGCTTCTCTTCCCCTTTTAACGTTAGAGGCCACGTTAACTAGGTTAACATGGCTTCTAATGTGGCCATTTGTGAGCAATTGCCAACGTTAGTGACAATGTTAAATGTCACTAACGTTGGCTCAACTTCTCTTCTCCACGTTAGAGTTCACGTTAACTTAGTTAACGTGACTCTTTAATGTGGGCATTGATGGCTTTTGAGAGTGTTTTTGGCAATCACTTTTCTCCTTAACTTTGCAAGTTACCTCCCATTCCTTGCTTCCTTTGGTCCTGAAATCAAGCAATAGAGTGCATCAAAGTTCTAGTCCACGTCATGGGTAATGCAATATATAATTTTGTCATTAAAATCATGCAAAATCCACATGAAATAATGTAAAATGCACAATGTATGCTTGAATCAAGGTCTGAGTGAATATTTGCCCAAAACTAACTTATTTCCTAAGAAAATGCATGAAATTACCGAAAAACAGTAAAGAAAAGTTTAGTGAAACTGGCCAAAATGCCCTGGCATCACAACACCAAACTTAAAGCTTGCTTGTCCCTAAGCAAGTACTGGAACAAGAGAACGATGAATGGAATCTCCAGAGAAATGAGTCATTCTTGTGGAAGTCAAATTACTGATTTTATGGTGGTTTCATGCATAGCAACTTAGGTTCATTCCACTACTGGCTTTCAGACCTTTATCATCTCCTAAAAGACTCATTTTGTTATATCCCATGAGACCTTTATTTATTGATCCTTTTATTGTTATTTCAAGGGCTTATTTGTGTTTTTAGGCTAAGTGTTTTGTAAGGGGGCAACTCTTTAGGATAAGCTTTCAGCCAACACTCCTGAACCAGTTGGTTCAAGGTGCTAGGTGTTGAAGCACCCCTAAGGACTTACTTGCTCAAGTCTCTCCCCCATACATACACACCACAGGCATATAGTTTATTTATTTTCTTTCCTTCAGACCTTGGTGTCCAGCACCTCTTTGGGTTACTAAATGTTCTGTGGAGAGGGTTACTCTTGATAGTGGATTTTCAGCTGATAATCCCGGGTTAGTTAACCCAAGTTACCAGGTGATGAAGCACCCCAAAGAGCTTATTCATCCAAGTAGATCCCTCACACAGGAGCACCACAGACACATGTCTTAAGGCAAACCATTGGTGCCTAGCCTTATTGCTTACTCTTTTTTCTTTTGTTTTTCATTTCCATTGTTCTTTCCCCTTTCTCTTATTAGGATCTTGTTGTTATCTTAGTCTCATGGGTATATCAAAAGTAAAGTATTCAGGATAGATAGTTGTCATCCTAACCTTGTGGTTGAACCAACTTAGCTAACTTATGACTATCCCCAAAGATTCATGAATGCACTTCCACATTATGAACTCTACTCTGGTCTTTCAAAACATAAACATTCTCTCTTCATTTGATTCTAAAGACAAACATACAATAAGTAAAGATACGAATGAAGTAACATAAAGGCTAGCAAGCATTGACTTCTTAATCATAAAATTCAGAATGCATAATTGAAAGTTGTCTAGCTAATATGGAGGCATGTCCTATTTCATACAAGATCCTCCTTATTGATAATACAAACTAAAAAAAAAAAACAAGAAAGGAGCTTCACCACCTTTTACTCATGTGGTTGCTCATGCTCCCCTCCATGCTTGTCCTCTTGGTGCTTTTCTTGAGTGCTTGTGCTCCCACTCCCTTTGCTTTTTCCAAGTAGTTTCTTCCAGAAGCCAGCATCTTCCATTTTTTTCTTCAGAGTTTCCTTCTGCTGTTTCACCTTCCCTTTTTCTCGTTCAACAAACTCTTTTTGGACCTCCTCATATGTGGGAATGGCATAATATAGGTGGTGCATATTATCATACATATAGCTCAATCTGACTTGAGTGTTTACACTGAATTCCTCTCTATGCAACTGCCTTCCTTCATTCAGCACGCTAAACTCATTAAATGATTTCATCTGAGCTAATTGCCGCTGGTTGAGCTCTTGAAGGCGTTTGTCTTGACGCTCTTGCCTCTCTGTTACTTGGTGTAGGGCTTGAGTGAGTTGTGAATATTGCTCCTGGTGCTGCTCCATGTGTTGTTTCTGCCACTGCTTCATCCATTTGGACTGCATGGCAAGTATTTGCTCTTGTCCCTCCATATGTTTCATCTCTAAATCCTCAATGGCATGTAAGATATGACTCATATTGAGGTTGGCTGGGTTGTGTTGCTCTTCTTGTTGGTAATCTTCATGATGATACTCCTCTTGATGAACTTCTTCCTGGGCTCTGTGCCTTCCTATATGTGGCCTTCTTAGTTGTTGAGCAAGTGAGGTGTGGACCATGCGCTCACGTGTGACCGGCTTCCCTGGGTTCACCCAGTCTGGACTGTTGTCCTCAAATACTACCTTAGCCTTGTTGCACAAGCAGAGAATTGTGCTAGGGTACCAAAGCCTGGCACCCGAATCAACTTTCTCAGCCGACTCTTGAATCCCTTCAGCAATAAGCTCATATACATTGATTTCCCCACCTAGTACTAAGCATTGCACCATAGTGGCTCGGTTGATGTTAACTTCTGAATTATTAGCAGCCGGTAGGATGGACCTTCTTACAAGCTCGAACCACCCCTTGGCCTCAGGATGAAGGTTTCCCCTTTTTATGAATTTTGGTCTCCCATCTGAGTACATCTCCCAATCAGCTGCTATCACACAGATATCTAACGCTATCTCTGAGAGCTCATCCTTATCAGGGCTTCTACTTATCCTTGACTGATAACTCTCCTCGTCAAAATGAGGGAATTTCAATTGAAGAGCTCTTATTATGGCACTTGGGCTGAAGTCGACCTCCCTTCCTCTCACATAGCTTTTGTAAGTTGGGGCTTTGGTCTTCTCCTCTCTAACTACATTTGCATAAAACTCTTTGATGAGGTTGCCATTGATCTTACCCTCTGGACTGGTGAGCAATTGCCACCTCTCTGTTCGATTTTCCTCAAAATCTGTGGTGATTCATTGGCATTGATTTGGAAGATTAACTCTGGCAATATCTTTCTGGCCCTTATCCACTCATATTCTCGTTCATGAAAGGCAGTTTTGAATCTCTTCTCGTCAAAGGGAACACTCTCCATGGGTTCCTTTCTCTTTTGCCTCTTTGAGCTTGATGATGCCATGACATGAGTTGTTGTTTTGAGGTAGGTTGAGGCTTCGGATAGATAAAGAGTGGGTTGGTTAAAACAATGCGTGATGAAGGGTTTAGTGTGCCAACAAAAGTGTAGAGAGTGGGGGTTTGAATGTAAGGAGTGAGCATGCACTAAGGTTCACTTATATAGGAAACATCATGAGTGCATGAAGGGTGTGGATTGCACGAATGTTTCCTTGATGGACGGATGGGGTTGTATATGAAGGGAGGACAAGGATCATCACTTGATGGGGAATGTTGGTTCGGTCTTCAAGATTCTTCTTCTTTCAATGATGCATGGCAACATTTCCCATGCCTTCCTTGTTGGGACAAGTGTAAAGTTCTCTTCGCGAAGTGGCCGAGCCTCCCCCATTAAATTATCTAATCAATCCTCATCAATGCTCACTTTCCTTCCCTATAAAGATAAAATAAGAAAAGTAAGAACAGATATTAAAATGAAACAAAATTGCTTCACCCTTTACGGCTAGAATGAAATAAAGTAAATAAAAACATACTTGTTTATTCTTGAATTCCAACTAACTAACTAACTAACTGTGTATCTTCATATGCACATTGGTGGCACCATAGGGTGACACCAAACTTAGTTTGGAGCACTGTGATGAAAGGTTGTGTTCAAAGCTTTAAGAATAATGCTTTGAACACCAAACTTGTTCTTCACTATATTCTGCATATAAGAATTTCACACGTGTTTGTCAATTTTTGGTTGGACTTCATGAATATTGATTTATTCACTACTTCTGAAAGCATGTAAAACATGGGTTGCCTCCCATGAAGCGCTTCTTTTGCATCACTAGCTTGACGTTACCCCCTTATCATGGTGGTTGTTAATGCTTGAAGTCTTCTCCTCTGGCAGTGGACTTGTATCCGTTGGTTGTATCAATGATCTCTACATGCTCCAAGGAGAGAACTCTGTTAATGGTGAAGACCTTAGGTAGCTGAGATGGTACAGTGGGGAGATTAGGGGGGATATCTGCGAAGTAGGCTGAGATTACTTTATCCCCTGGAGAGAAATCTTTCGTAGGAATCTTCTTGTTCCGCCACCCCCTTGGTACCTTCTTCTTTGCCCCTGGTGCTATTTTCTTACTCCTGGTGACCTCCTTCTTTGAGGAGCTTTTGTTAATGTCCTCACAAACTTCTGGTGGCTTAGGTTCCTCCAATTTTTCCTTGACCTGTGGCACTTGCTGCTGGCCTTGTCCATCAACCCAGTGAACCTCAGGATGAGCTGGTTGTGCTTCAGTGCTTGCTTCTTCCTTTAGTATCTCATGATGCCCTTTGCTCGGTTCTTTATCCTCTTCATCTTTTTCCAGTGAGAGTTCGAAAACACTGAAGCTCAGTTGTTCATCATGGATCCTTAATATTAGCTCTCCTTTCTCCACATCTATGAGTGCTTTAGCAGTAGCTAGAAATGGTCTCCCCAATATGTTTGGGTGCAGGTGACTCTCTTCCATGTCCAGGATGACAAAGTCTGTTGGGAAAAAGTATTTTCCAACTTTGACTAAGCAACACGTTTTCCACCATTCCTACTGCTTGCTTTTGAGTCTTGTCAGCCAGCCTTATGACTACATCTGTAGGTAGTATCTCATTGATCTGCAGCCTTTTTACCAGGGATAGGGGTATTAGGTTGTTGCTTGCTCCCAAATCGCAAAGTCCTCTATCAAAATTTGTTTTCCCTATAGCACAAGAGACATGAAAACTCCCTGGGTCTTTTCTTTTCGCAGGCAATTGTGTTTGAATGAGGGTGCTGCAATCCTTGTTCATCACTATAGTCTGGCCCCCCTTGAGTGAGCTCTTCCTGGGAAGTAGCTCCTTCATATACTTGATGAATGCTGGCATTTGCTGAATGACCTTGATGAATGGTATGTTCACATTCAAAGATGCAAACGAGTCTAAGAACCTTGAGTACATTCTCTTTCCCACAGCACCATTTAGCAGTTGAGGAAATGGTGCATATAGTCTCAGCAGCTTCTGTTGTGAGATTTCTGGTTCTTGTTGGTCTTTCTTCTCCTTCTCTACTAAGGTATTTTCAGGTTGTTCTGACAGCTTGCTTGGCTTGTCTTCAGTCTCCTTGTCATTTGTAGTGACCATATTGCAGTCTTCCCATCTTACTTTCTTTGCTTCACCTCTCGGATTCTTCTCTGTGTCACTTGGAAAGCCATCAGTGGGTCTGGGAATCTTCTCAGACAAATATCCCATTTGGAATTCCAGCTTCTTGATTGCTTCCCCCCGATTCTTCATACTGGCTCTCACCTCCTCTTTGAACACCTTATTGTCTTGAATGTCTTTGCATATGCTTTCAAGTAAGGTTTCAATCATAGAGATTCTGTCATCAAATGATGGTATGTTGGGGGTAGAGGTAGAAGAATGAGATGTATTGCTGTGGTTTTGTTGGTATGTCCTCTGTGTGAATTATTGGGGAGCTGTGTTGTTGTTGGGGTTGTGACGTCTCTGGTCTTGGCCTTGGTCTTGTTGATTACCCCAACCAAAGTTTGGGTGATTCCTCCATCCAGGGTTGTAGGTCTTGGAGTATGGATCATAGTTGTGTCTAGGTGAATTCCCAATGTAGTTGGCTTGCTCCTGAGTGCCTTCTTCCTCTTCACTTGCTCCCTCTTAAGTTGAAGTGGTGATCGCTGCTACTTGACTTCTCTCAATCTTCTTGGTGAGGTCAGCTAGCTGCTTGGTGATGAGCTTGTTTTGAGCAAGCAGAGCATCTTGATGAGCGGATAATTTATACACTTTTTGGCATTGTTTTTAGGTAGTTTTTAGTATGTTTGAGCTACTTTTAGGGATGTTTTCATTAGTTTTTATGTTAAATTCACATTTCTGGACTTTACTATGAGTTTGTGTGTTTTTCTGTGATTTCAGGTAAATTCTGACTGAAATTGAGGGATTTGAGCAAAACTCTGAAAAAGGCTGACAAAAGGACTGCTGATGCTGTTGGAATCTGACCTCCCTGCACTCGAAATGGATTTTCTGGAGCTACAGAACTCCAATTGGCGCGCTCTCAACGGCGTTGGAAGGTAGACATCCAGGGCTTTCCAGCAATATATAATAGTTCATACTTTATTCGAAGAATGACGACGTAACTTGGCGTTGAACGCCAAGTTCATGCTGATGTCTGGAGTTAAACGCCAGAAAAACGTCATGATCCGGAGTTGAACGCCCAAAACACGTCATAACTCAGAGTTCAACTCCAAGTAAAGCCTCAACTCGTGGATTGATCAAGCTCAGCCCAAGCATACACCAAGTGGGCCCCGGAAGTGAATTTATGCATCATTTACTTACTCATGTAAACCCTAGTAGCTAGTCTAGTATATATAGGACATTTATCTATTGTATTAGACATCTTTGGTCTCAGTTTTGTTTTATTCTTCATCCTAAGAGATCATTGATCACGTTAGGGGGGCTGGCCATTCGGCCATGCCTGAACCTCTTTTACTTATGTATTTTCAACGGTGGAGTTTCTGCACACCATAGATTAAGGGTGTGGAGCTCTGCTGTACCTCAAGTATTAATGCAATTCTATTATCTTTTATTCAAATCTCTCTTATTCTTATTCCAAGATATTCATTCGTACCCAAGAACATGATGAATGTAATGATGAAAGTGACGATCATTATCATTCTCACTTATGAACGCACGTGATTGACAACCACTTCCGTTCTACATGCAACAGAGCTTGAATGCGTATCTCTTAGATTCCCCAACAGAATCTTCGTGGTATAAGCTAGATATATGGCGGCATTTATGAGGATCCGGAAAGTCTCACCTTGTCTGTGGTATTCCGAGTAGGATATTGGGAATCCGGAAAGTTTAACCTTGTCTGTGGTATTCCGAGTAGGATTCCGGTAATGAATGACTGTGACGTGCTTCAAACTTGCAAGTGCTGGGTGTTAGTGACAGACGCAAAAGAATCAAGGGATTCTATTCCAGTAGGAGCGGGAACCAACCAGTGATTAGCCGTACTGTGACAGAGTGCGTGAGCATTAGTTTTCACTGCGAGGATGGGATGTAGCCATCAACCATGGGTGATGCCTCCAGACGATTAGCCGTGCGAGTGACAGCCGCATAGGATCATTTTCCCGAGAGGATTGAAAGTAGCCACCGCTGATGGTGAACCCCTATACAAAGCTTGCCATGGAAAGGAGTAAGAAGGATTGAGTGGAAGCAGTAGGAGAGCAGACGTCCTTGAGCCATACAACATCTCCATTCGCTTATCTGAAATTCCCACCAATGAATCTGCATAAGTCTTCTATCCTTTTTATAATCTATTCTCTTATTTCTATTTTCAAAAACCCAGTACACTTGCTGGTTAGTTGAACGGAGTTGTGAGTTCAACCAGTGCCATAATAATGATTTATCTCAAAATAGTTAGAACATGGATCACAATTTCGTCCACCAAGTTTTTGGCGCCGTTGCCGGGGATTGTTCGAGTATGGACAACTGACGGTTCATCTTGTTGCTCAGATTAGGTAATTTTCTTTTCAAAAATCTTTTTCAAATATTTTTCTTTTTATTTTTCGTTTTTCCAAACTATATTTTTGAAAAAATTAAAATAAAAATATAAAAAAATTAGAAAATCATAAAAATCAAAAATATTTTGTGTTTCTTGTTTGAGTCTTGTCTTAATCTTTAAGTTTGGTGTCAATTGCATGCTTTGAAAATTTTTCTTGCATTTTTTCGAAAATCTCATGCATCCATAGTGTTCTTCATGATCTTCAAATTGTTCTTGATAAGTCTTCTTGTTTGATCTTGATAATTTCGTGTTTTGTGTTGTTTGTTGTTTTTCATGTGCACTTTTGCATTCATATTTTTCATGCATTAAAGATTTCTAAGTTTGGTGTCTTGCATGTTTTCTTTGCATCAAAAATTTTTCAAAATTATGTTCTTGATGTTCATCATGATCTTCAAAGTGTTCTTGGTGTTCATCTTGACATTCATAGCATTCTTGCATGCATTCATTGTTTTGATCTAAAAATTTCATGCATTGAGTATTTTTGTTGTTTTTCTCTCTCATCAATAAAAATTTCAAAAATAAAAAAATATCTTTTCCTTATTTCCCTCCAAATTTTCGAAATTTTGGGTTAACTCAGTCAAAAATTTTCAAAATTAGTTGTTTCTTACAAGTCAAGACAAAATTTCAATTTTAAAAATCTTATCTTTTCAAAATCTTTTTCAAAAATCATATCTTTTTCATTTTTTTTATCATTTTCGAAAATTTCAAAATTATTTTTCAAAATATTTTCAAAAATCTTTTTCTTATCTTTATATCTAATTTTCGAAAATATGCTAACAATTAATGTGATTGGTTCAAAAATTTGAATTTTGTTACTTTCTTGTTAAGAAAGGTTCAATCTTTAAATTCTAGAATCTTATCTTGTAGTTTCTTGTTAGTTGAGTCTTTTTAAAAAATTAAATCTTTTTCAAAATATCTTTTTATTAAAATTTTTATCTTATCTTTTTATCTTTTATCTTATCTTTTTCAAAAAAAATTTTATCTTTTTCAAAATTTGATTTCAAAATATATTATCTAACTTCTTATCCTCTTATCTTTTTCAAAATTTGATTTCAAATCTTTTTCAATCAACTAACTAACTTTTTGTTTGTTTCTTATCTTTTTCAAAACCACCTAACTACTTTTCCCTCTCTAATTTTCGAAAATTCTCCCTCTCTTTTTCAAAAATTCGTTTTGTTTTAAATTTTAATTTTAATTATATTTTGTCTTTGATTTTCGAAAATTACTAACCTCTTTTTTCAAAAATTATTTTTGAAATTTCTCCCTCTCTTTTCTTCTTCTATTTAATTATTTAATTACTAACACTTCTCTTCACCTCTCTTCATCCAAAAATCCGAATCTCCATCTCCATTCTTCTAACCCCTTTCTTCTTCTACTGACATAAAGGAATCTCTATACTGTGACATAGAGGATTCCTCTTTCTTTTCTTGTTTTCTTCTCTTTCATATGAGCAGGAACAGGGAAAAAGGCACTCTTGTTGAAATTGATCCAGAACCTGAAAGGACTCTGAAGAGAAAATTAAGAGAAGCTAAATTACAACAATCCAGAAACAACCTTTCAGAAATTTTCGAACAGGAGAAGGAGATGGCAGCCGAAAATAATAATAATAATAATGCAAGGAGAATGCTTGGTGACTTCACAAAGCCAACGTCCAAGTTTGATGGAAGAAGCATCTCCATTCCTGCCATTGGAGCCAATAACTTTGAGCTTAAGCCTCAACTAGTTGCATTAATGCAACAAAACTGCAAGTTTTATGGACTTCCATCTGAAGATCCTTATCAGTTTTTAACTGAGTTCTTGCAGATCTGTGAGACTGTAAAGACGAATGGAGTTGATCCTGAAGTCTACAGACTCATGCTTTTCCCTTTTGCTGTAAGAGACAGAGCTAGAATATGGTTGGATTCACAACCTAAGGATAGCCTGGACTCCTGGGATAAGCTGGTCACTGCCTTCTTGGATAAATTCTTTCCTCCTCAAAAGCTGAGCAAGCTGAGAGTGGATGTTCAAACCTTCAAACAAAAAGATGGTGAATCCCTCTATGAAGCTTGGGAAAGATACAAGCAGTTGACCAAAAGATGTCCATCTGACATGTTTTCAGAATGGACCCTATTAGATATATTCTATTATGGTCTCTCTGAATTTTCGAAAATGTCACTGGACCATTCTGCAGGTGGATCTATTCACCTGAAGAAAACGCCTGAAGAGGCTCAAGAACTCATTGACATGGTTGCAAACAACCAATTCATGTATACCTCTGAGAGGAATTCTGTGAATAATGGGATACCTCAGAAGAAAGGAGTTCTTGAAATTGAAGCTCTGAATGCCATACTGGCTCAGAACAAAATGTTGACTCAACAGGTTAACATTATCTCTCAAAATTTGAATGGATTGCAACATGCATCCAACAGCACTAGAGAGGCAGCTTCTGAAGAAGCTTATGATCCTGAGAACCCTGCCATGGCAGAGGTTAATTATATGGGTGAACCTTATGGAAACACCTATAATCCATCATGGAAAAATCATCCAAATTTCTCTTGGAAGGATCAACAAAAGCCTCAACAAGGCTTTAACAATGGTGGACGCAATAGGCTAAGCAATAGCAAGCCATATCCATCATCTTCTCAGCAACAGACAGAGAATTCAGAACAAAATACTTCTAATTTAGCCAATATTGTCTCTGATCTGTCAAAGGCCACTTTCAGTTTCATGAATGAAACAAGATCCTCCATTAGAAATTTGGAGGCACAAGTGGGCCAGCTGAGTAAGAAAGTCATTGAAACTCCTCCCAGTATTCTCCCAAGCCATACAGAAGAGAATCCAAAAGGAGAGTGCAAGGCCATTGATTTACTCAAAGTGGCCGAATGCACTAGGGAGGAGGAGGACAAAAATCCTAGTGAGGAAGACCTCCTGGGACGTCCTTCAAGCAAGAAGGAGTTTCCTAATAAGGATCCAGAGGAATCTGAGGCTCATATAGAGACCATAGAGATTCCATTAAATCTCCTTCTGCCATTCATGAGCTCTGAAGACTATTCTTCCTTTGAAGAGGATGAAGATGTGACTGGAGAGCAAGTTGCTCAATATTTAGGAGCTATTATGAAGCTGAATGCCAAGTTGTTTGGTAATGAGACTTGGGAAAGTAAACCTCCCTTGCTCATTAGTGAACTAGATATTTGGATTCAGAAAACTCTACCTCAAAAGAAACAAGATCCTGGCAAGTTCTTAATACCTTGTACCATTGGCACCATGAGCTTTGAAAAAGCTCTATGTGATCTGGGGTCAGGGATAAATCTTATGCCACTCTCTGTAATGGAGAAGTTAGGGATCATTGAGGTACAACCTGCCTTGTTCTCATTGCAATTGGAAGATAAGTCATTGAGACAAGCTTATGGAATAGTAGAGGACGTGCTAGTAAAGGTTGAAGGCCTTTACATCCCTGCTGATTTCATAATCTTAGACACTAGGAAGGAAAAAGATGATTGCATCATCCTTGGAAGACCTTTCCTAGCCACAGCAGGAGCTGTGATAGATGTCAACAGAGATGAATTAGTCCTTCAATTGAATAGGGACTACCTTGTGTTTAAGGCACATGGCCATCCCTCTGTGACAAAAGAGAGTAAGCATGAAGAGCTTCTCTCAGTTCAAGGTCAAGAAGAGCCCACACAATCAAACTCTAAGTTTGGTGTTGTGAAGCCACAACCAAACTCTAAGTTTGGTGTTCAGACCCCATATCCAAACTCTAAGTTTGGTGTTGGGACAACACACTAAAATTGACCTGATCACCTTGTGGCTCCATGAGAGCCACTGTCAAGCTATTGACATTAAAGAAGCGCTTATTGGGAGGCAACCCAATTTTATTTATCTAATTTTTATTTTATTTTGTTCTATTGTTATTTTGTGTTTTATTAGGTACATGATCATGAGGAGTCACGAAAAAAATCAAAAAAATTAAAAACAGAGTCAAAAACAGAAGAAAAAAATTTTTCACCCTGGAGGACGCACGGGCTGGCGTTCAACGCCAGTAAGATGCATCTGGCTGGCGTTCAACGCCAGAACAGAGCACCATTCTGGCGCTGAACACCAGAAACAAGCAACATCCTGGCGCTGAACGCCAGGAAGGTGCCTGGAGGAGACAAGCTGGCGTTAAACGCCAGCAACAAGCATGAAACTGGCGTTCAACGCCAGAAACATGCATTACATGGGCGTTGAACGCCCAGAATGTGCACCAATGGGCGTTTAAACGCCAGAATGATGCACGAAGGCATTTTACATGCCTATATGGTGAAGGAATGGTATTTCTTTTCACCTCAGGATCTGTGGACCCCATAGGATCCCCACCTACCTCGCCCTCTCTCTTTCCATTCATGGTCATCCCTTCTATTTTTCATTCACCACCTACATCTATCCACTCTTCCCCATACACCCCACCTACCTTTACAATTCAACTTCTCTTTCCCACCCAATCCCACCCATATAGCCGAATCCATCTCCCCTCACTCACCTCCATTCTCTTCTTCTTCTTCTTCTTCTCTTCTTTTCTTTCTTGCTCGAGGGCGAGCAAAATTTTAAGTTTGGTGTGGTAAAAGCATAGCTTTTTTGCTTTTCCATTACCATTAATGGCACCTAAGGCCAGAGAAACCTCAAAGGGAAGACAAAAGCTTCCACCTCTGAGTCTTGGGAGATGGAAAGAATATAAGCCGTCATAGCTCAGTGGTAGAACATGTGGCTGCAAATCAAGAGATCCCTGAGATACCTCAGGGAATAAGTTATCCTCCACACAAATATTGGAAGCAACTAAGGATAGAAACACCAAAATTACTAGGAATCATTCAACAGAAGCAAGGAAGAGACATAAAGGAGCTCAAAAAGCACCATTGGACCTTCAAGAAGGCGCCACCCTCACTCAGGTGGATTCATTCCTTGCTCTTTATTTCTTTCTGTTTTCTGTTTTTAATGTTGTGTTTATCTATGTTTTGTGTCTCTACTTCATGATCATTTGTATGTAACCATGCCTTAAAGCTATGAATAAAATCCATTAATCCTTCACCTCTCTTAAATGAAAAATGTTTTAATTCAAAAGAACAAGAAGTACATAGATTTCAAATTTATCATTGAATTTAATTTAATTATATTGATGTGGTGACAATACTTTTTGTTTTCTGAATGAATGCTTGAACAGTGCATATTTTGATCTTGTTGTTTATGAGTGTTAAAATTGTTGGCTCTTGAAAGAATGATGAACAAAGAGAAATGTTATTGATGATCTGAAAAATCATGAAATTGATTCTTGAAGCAAGAAAAAGCAGTGAAAAAGGAAGCTTGCGAAAAAAAAATGGCGAAAAAAAAATAGAAAAAGAAGGAGCAGTAGAAAAAGCCAATAGCCCTTAAAACCAAAAGGCAAGGGTAAAAAGGATCCAAGGCTTTGAGCATCAATGGATAGGAGGGCCTAAGGAAATTAAATCCAGGCCTAAGCGGCTAAATCAAGCTGTCCCTAACCATGTGCTTGTGTCATGAAGGTCCAAGTGAAAAGCTTGAGACTGAGTGGTTAAAGTCATGATCAAAAGCAAAAGAGTGTGCTTAAGAGCTCTGGACACCACTAACTGGGGACTCTAGCAAAGCTGAGTCATAATCTGAAAAGGTTCACCCAGTTATGTGTCTGTGGCATTTGTGTATCCGGTGGTAATACTGGAAAACAAAGTGCTTAGGGCCACGGCCAAGACTCATAAGTAGCTGTGTTCAAGAATCAACATGCTTAACTAGGAAAGTCAATAACACTATCCCAAATTCTAAGTTCCTAAGAGACGCCAATCACTCTGAACTACAAAGGAAAAAGTGAGATGCCAAAACTATTCAGAAGCAAAAAGCTACAAGTCCCGCTCATCTAATTAAATTAATATTCATTGATATTCTGGAATTTATAGTATATTCTCTTCTTTTATCCTATTTGATTTTCAGTTGCTTGGGGACAAGCAACAATTTAAGTTTGGTGTTGTGATGAGCGGATAATTTATACGCTTTTTGGCATTATTTTTAGGTAGTTTTTAGTATGTTTGAGCTACTTTTAGGGATGTTTTCATTAGTTTTTATGTTAAATTCACATTTTTGGACTTTACTATGAGTTTGTGTGTTTTTCTGTGATTTCAGGTAAATTCTGACTGAAATTGAGGGATTTGAGCAAAACTCTGAAAAAGGCTGACAAAAGGACTGCTGATGCTGTTGGAATCTGACCTCCCTGCACTCGAAATCGATTTTCTAGAGCTACAGAACTCCAATTGGCGCGCTCTCAACGGCGTTGGAAAGTAGACATCCAGGGCTTTCCAGCAATATATAATAGTTCATACTTTATTCGAAGAATGACGACGTAACTTGGCGTTGAACGCCAAGTTCATGCTGATGTCTGGAGTTAAACGCCAGAAAAACGTCATGATCCGGAGTTGAACGCCCAAAACACGTCATAACTCAGAGTTCAACTCCAGGTAAAGCCTCAGCTCGTGGATTGATCAAGCTCAGCCCAAGCATACACCAAGTGGGCCCCGGAAGTGAATTTATGCATCATTTACTTACTCATGTAAACCCTAGTAGCTAGTCTAGTATATATAGGACATTTATCTATTGTATTAGACATCTTTGGTCTCAGTTTTGTTTTATTCTTCATCCTAAGAGATCATTGATCACGTTAGGGGGCTGGCCATTCGGCCATGCCTGAACCTCTTTTACTTATGTATTTTCAACGGTGGAGTTTCTGCACACCATAGATTAAGGGTGTGGAGCTCTGCTGTACCTCAAGTATTAATGCAATTCTATTATCTTTTATTCAAATCTCTCTTATTCTTATTCCAAGATATTCATTCGTACCCAAGAACATGATGAATGTAATGATGAAAGTGACGATCATTATCATTCTCACTTATGAACGCACGTGATTGACAACCACTTCCGTTCTACATGCAACAGAGCTTGAATGCGTATCTCTTAGATTCCCCAACAGAATCTTCGTGGTATAAGCTAGATAGATGGTGGCATTTATGAGGATCCGGAAAGTCTCACCTTGTCTGTGGTATTCCGAGTAGGATCCTGGGAATCCGGAAAGTCTAACCTTGTCTGTGGTATTCCGAGTAGGATTCCGGTAATGAATGACTGTGACGTGCTTCAAACTTGCAAGTGCTGGGCGTTAGTGACAGACGCAAAAGAATCAAGGGATTCTATTCCAGTAGGAGCGGGAACCAACCAGTGATTAGCCGTACTGTGACAGAGTGCGTGAGCATTAGTTTTCACTGCGAGGATGGGATGTAGCCATCAACCATGGGTGATGCCTCCAGACGATTAGCCGTGCGAGTGACAGCCGCATAGGATCATTTTCCCGAGAGGATTGAAAGTAGCCACCGCTGATGGTGAACCCCTATACAAAGCTTGCCATGGAAAGGAGTAAGAAGGATTGAGTGGAAGCAGTAGGAGAGCAGACGTCCTTGAGCCATACAGCATCTCCATTCGCTTATCTGAAATTCCCACCAATGAATCTGCATAAGTCTTCTATCCTTTTTATAATCTATTCTCTTATTTCTATTTTCAAAAACCCAGTACACTTGCTGGTTAGTTGAACGGAGTTGTGAATTCAACCAGTGCCATAATAATGATTTATCTCAAAATAGTTAGAACATGGATCACAATTTCGTCCACCACATCTACATTGTTCAGCTCCATTACTCCTCTAGTGTTCCCTCTTTCGGAAGCATAGAAGTAGTCATTCTCAGCTACAATTTCAATGACATCTATGGCTTTGATGAGCGGATAATTTGTATACTTTTTGGCATTATTTTTAGTATGTTTTTAGTATGATCTAGTTAGTTTTTAGCATATTTTTATTAGTTTTTAGTTAAAATTCACCTTTCTGGACTTTACTATGAGTTTGTGTGTTTTTCTGTGATTTCAGGTATTTTCTGGCTGAAATTGAGGGACCTGAGCAAAAATCTGATTCAGAGACTAAAAAGGACTGCAGATGCTGTTAGATTCTGACCTCCCTGCACTTGAAGTGGATTTTATGGAGCTACAGAAGCCCAATTGGCGTGCTCTCAACGGCGTTGGAAAGTAGACATCCTGGGCTTTCCAGCAATATATGATAGTCCATACTTTGCCCAAGATTTGATGGCCCAAACCGGCGTACAAAGTCACCCTCAGAAATCCCAGCGTTAAACGCCGGAACTGGCACCAAAATGGGAGTTAAACGCCCAAACTGGCATAAAAGCTGGCGTTTAACTCCAAGAAGAGTCTCTACACGAAAATGCTTCATTGCTCATCCCAAGCACACACCAAGTGGGCCCGGAAGTGGATTTTTATGTCATTTACTCATTTCTGTAAACCTTAGGCTACTAGTTCTCTATAAGTAGGACCTTTTACTATTGTATTTTCATCTTTTGATCACTTTAGATCTCTAGATCATCTTTTGATCACTTTAGATCTCTAGATCAGACTTTGGTAGCTATCTTCATTTTTATGCTATCTTAGATCACTGGGAGGCTGGCCATTCGGCCATGCCTAGACCTTATACTTATGTATTTTCAACGGTGGAGTTTCTACACACCATAGATTAAGGTGTGGAGCTCTGCTGTACCTCGAGTATTAATGCAATTACTATTGTTCTTCCATTCAATTCCGCTTGTTCTTGTTCTAAGATATCACTTGTTCTTCAACTTGATGAATGTGATGATCCGTGACACTCATCATCATTCTCACCTATGAACGTGTGACTGACAACCACCTCCGTTCTACCTTCGATTGGGTGAATATCTCTTGGATTCTTTAATCGGAGTCTTCGTGGTATAGGCGAGAACTGATGGCGGCATTCAAGAGAATCCGGAAGGTCTAACCTTGTCTGTGGTATTCTGAGTAGGATTCAATGATTGAATGACTGTGACGTGCTTCAAACTCCTAGCAGGCGGGGCGTTAGTGACAGACGCAAAAGAATCGATGGATTCTATTCCGGCCTGACCGAGAACCGACAGCTGAATTCCGCGTGCTGTGACAGAGCATATGCAATCATTTTCACTGAGAGGATGGGAGGTAGCCACTGACAATGGTGAAACCCTACACAAGCTTGCCATGGAAAGGAATAAGAAGGATTGGATGAAGACAGTAGGAAAGCAGAGAGACGGAAGGGAAGGCATCTTCATGCGCTTATCTGAAGTTCCTACCAATGAATTACATAAGTATCTCTATCTTTATCTTATTGTTTATTTTCGTTCATCATCATATCCATTTGAGTTTGCCTGACTAAGATTTACAAGATGACCATAGCTTGCTTCATACTAACAATCTCCGTGGGATCGACCCTTACTCGCGTAAGGTTTATTACTTGGACGACCCAGTGCACTTGCTGGTTAGTTGTGCGAAGTTGTGTAATGCCATGGTACTGAACTACCAAGTTTTTGGGGTTCATGACCGGGGATTATGAGAGTTGTGAAAAGTATTGTTCACAATTTCGCGCACCAGGCTTCCTCAATGGTCTTCTTCTTGTTCAAAGAACCTCCGGATGAATGGTCTACGGCCTTCTTAGATTCATATGACAGTCCTTCATAGAAGATGTGCAGCTGCACCCATTCATTGAACATATCAGATGGACATCTCCTTGTTAGGTCTTTAAACCTCTCCCATGCTTCATATAGAGTCTCACGATCTTGTTGCCTGAAAGTTTGGACCTCAGCTCTCAGCCGATTGACTCATTGAGGGGGGTAAAATTTTGCTAAGAATTTGTTCATAACATCATCCTAAGTTGTCAAGCTCTCCTTTGGAAAAGACTCCAACCACTTGGTTGCCTTGTCTCTGAGAGAGAATGGGAACAACAACAGTCTATAGATGTCTGGTTGAATGCCATTGGACTTCACTGTGTCACATATTCTCAGGAATGTGCTTAAGTGTTGGTTGGGGTCTTCTTGGACACCTCCTCCGAACGAGCAATTGTTCTGAACTAGGGTGATGAGCTGTGGCTTTAGTTCAAAGTTGTTGGCATGGATGGTCGGTTTTTGGATGCTACTTCCGCAATTCCCTGGGTTTGGGTTGATGTAAGAGCCCAAGACTCTTCTATCTTCCCCACCAGGATTTGCTCTACCTCCTCCACCATGGTTGTGCACTTCTTCCTCACGATGGTCTTCCATGGTTGTTTCAAAGTATTCTTCACAATGTTCCTCCTCTTCTTTAGCACCCACTACATGTTTTTCTTTTGCCTCTTTTCTTAATCTTAAGAAGGTTCTCTCAGGTTCAGAATCAAAGGACGTTGAAGCTCCGCTTCTTCTCCCTGTCATACAACCAACAGAGTGCAAGCAAAGAAAAGTAATGCAGAAAGTATCTTGTTAGAATTACTTGTTAGTGTCAGTGATGCAATATATCAAACAGTTAGTGGGTTAGTGAACTAAATTGTAAATAGCAAAGAAAAACTAAGAAACAGGGGAGGGGAAGAATTAAACTAAAACGGAAAGCAAATTAACCGAACAGAAAATTAAATCAAACAAAATACAAATGCTCAATCTAGTGATCCTCTAATGTAATCATTGTCGATGCACAATCAATCCTCGGCAACGGCGCCATAAACTTGATCGGGGTAAAACTTGTCTCTCAACAAATTCCCATTCGGCAAGTGTACCGAATTTGTCGTCAAGTAAAAACTCACAATAGAGTGAGGTCGGATCCTACAGGGATTGATTGATCAAGCAACTTTAATTAGAGGAATGATCTAGTTGAGCGAATCCATGAATAGAATTGATAATTACAGAAATTAAAATGGCGAGAAATTAAATGACTGAAAGTAAAGAGCAGAATTGTAAATGGGAATGGGGGAATTGCTCATAAAAGTAAATTGCAAAAAATAAAGAGAATGGGTAAGATCAGAAATGGGGAGTTCATTGGGCTTAGGAGATGTTGCATTCTCCGGATCAATTTCATTTTCATCTCTTCCTCAATCAATGCACTCATTGATCTCCTTGGCAATCTTAAGTGATTGAATCACAATTTCTTGCAATTCAATCTCTCAAATCTTGATCAATAGCCAATTCCTTGGTCAATTGCTCATGAGAAGAGATGAAGTGTGGTCACTGATTATACCACATGCACTTTCCAAATCAAATGCTTAGAGGGTTATAGCCACATACCTATCCACACTCAATTTGGTCCAGCATGAGAAAGCATTTCTAGCTAATCTCTTCATTCTTCTTTCAAGGATCCGAAGAGATCCATGTTTGAATAGCTTCTTTTCCAAGATAACTATCCAATTGGATGAAGATCGAAAGCTTTCAAGTAAAATCAAAAGGAAAGATAGAAGAAGAATAAGAAAATTAGTATTGATCCATCAAATTACAACAGAGCTCCCTAACCCAATGAAAGGGTTTAGTTGTTCATAGCTCTAGAAATCAAAATCAAAGATGGAGAATACATCATAAAGCTAGAAGTTCCAAGAAAGTAGATACAAAGAGTAGTTCTCTCTCCTAGCTCCTCCCCAAAAGCTCCTCTCTATTTCAAAACTACTCCTATATATACTACTCTTCTCAACTTCTAGTTAGTTCTTCAAGTTTTGGGCCTCTGGATCTTTGAGCTTGAAGCAGTTCCTTTCTTCAATTGGGCTTGGCTTACTTGCAGAGAGAAAGTGTAAAGTGGGCAGAGACTTTAGCTCAAGACGTTAGGGGTGTTTAACATTTAGTGAAAATATAAGTTCGAGAACGTTAGTGACACTTAACATTGTCACTAACGTTGCCATGCACCCCTTTGCCTCACGTTAAAGCCCACGTTAACTAGGTTAACGTGGCTTTTAACTTTGCCTTGCTAGCCCTCGAGAACATTAGTGACACTCAACATTGTCACTAACGTTCAAGTGTGCCCCTTCTTGCTTCACGTTAAAGCTCACGTTAACTAGGTTAACGTGGCTTCTAACGTGGCTTTTGCCAACCTTCGAGAACGTTTGTGACACTCAACATTGTCACTAACGTTCAAGTGTGCCCCTAGGTCTCACGTTAGAGTCCACGTTAACTGGGTTAACGTGGCTTCTAACGTGGCCATTCTTAGCCATCCCAACGTTAGTGACAATGTTGAGTATCACTAACATTGGCTCATTCTTCATTCCTCATCATTAGCTTCCACGTTAACAAAGTTAGCGTGGAGGTTAACGTGGCTCTTGGGGGTTGTGTGGTTGCTCCAACGTTAGTGACAATGTTGAGTGTCACTAACGTTGCCGACAACTCTCCATCTCTTACGTTAGCTCCCACGTTAACCAAGTTAACGTGGGAGTTAACGTGGCTCTTTGCACCTTAGGCCAACGTTAGTGACAATGTTGAGTGTCACTAACGTTGGCTTCTCTTCCCCTTTTAACGTTAGAGGCCACGTTAACTAGGTTAACGTGGCTTCTAACGTGGCCATTTGTGAGCAATTGCCAACGTTAGTGACAATGTTAAGTGTCACTAACGTTGGCTCAACTTCTCTTCTCCACGTTAGAGTTCACGTTAACTTAGTTAACGTGACTCTTTAACGTGGGCATTGATGGCTTTTGAGAGTGTTTTTGGAAATCACTTTTCTCCTTAACTTTGCAAGTTACCTCCCATTCCTTGCTTCCTTTGGTCCTAAAATCAAGCAATAGCGTGCATCAAAGTTGGTGCACGAAATTGCAATCACACTTTTGCAACCCCGCACAACTAACCAGCAAGTGCACTGGGTCGTCCAAGTAATACCTTACGTGAGTAAGGGTCGATCCCACGGAGATTGTCGGCTTGAAGCAAGCTATGGTTATCTTGTAAATCTTAGTCAGGATATCAGAAATTATCAGGATTGATTGTGAAAAGTAAAAGAACATGAAATAGGTACTTATTTTGCAGTAATGGGGAACAGGTTGAGGTTTTGGAGATGCTACATCTTCTGAATCTCTGCTTTCCTACTGTCTTCTTCTTCAAACACGCAAGGCTCCTTCCATGGCAAGCTGTATGTAGGGTTTCACTGTTGTCAATGGCTACCTCCCATCCTCTCAGTGGAAATGTTCAACGCACCCTGTCACGGCACGGCTATCCATCTGTCGGTTCTCAATCAGGCCGGAATAGAATCCAATGATTCTTTTGCGTCTGTCACTAACGCCCCGCCTTCAGGAGTTTGAAGCTCGTCACAGTCATTCAATCATTGAATCCTACTCAGAATACCACAGACAAGGTTTAGACCTTCCGGATTCTCTTGAATGCCGCCATCAGTTCTAGCTTATACCACGAAGATTCCGATTAAAGAATCCAAGAGATATCTACTCAATCTAAGATAGAACGGAGGTGGTTGTCAGGCACACATTCATAGTTGAGAATATGATGAGTGTCACGGATCATCACATTCATCCGGGTTAAGAACAAGTGATATCTTAGAATGGAAGCAAGCATGATTGAATAAGAAACATTAGTAATTGCATTAATCCATCAAGACACAGCAGAGCTCCTCACCCCCAACCATGGGGTTTAGAGACTCATGCTGTAGAAGATACAATGAGAAACGTGTAAAGTGTCATGATGTACAGATACAATGTCAAAAGATCCTATTAATAGTAAACTAGTAACCTAAGGTATACAGAAATGAGTAAATGACGTAAAAATCCACTTCTGGGTCCACTTAGTGTGTGCTTGGGCTGGGCAATGAAGCATTTTCGTGTAGAGACCTTTTTTGGAGTTAAACGCCAGCTTTTATGCCAGTTTGGGCGTTTAACTCCAAGTTTTATGCCAGTTCCGGCGTTAAACGCTGGAAATTCTGAGGCTGATTTGCCACGCCGGTTTGGGCCATCAAATCTCGGGCAAAGTATGAACTATTATACATTGTTGGAAAGCCCAGGATGTCTACTTTCCAATGCCGTTGAGAGCGCACCAATTGGGCTTCTGTAGCTCCAGAAAATCCACTTCGAGTGCAGGGAGGTCAGAATCCAACAGCATCTGCAGTCCTTTTCAGTCTCTGAATCAGATTTTTGCTCAGGACCCTCAATTTCAGTCAGAAAATACCTGAAATCACAGAAAAACACACAAACTCATAGTAAAGTCCAGAAAAGTGAATTTTAACTAAAAACTACTAAAAATATACTAAAAACTAACTAGATTATACTAAAAACATACTAAAAACAATGCTAAAAAGCGTATAAATTATCCGCTCATCACAACACCAAACTTAAATTGTTGCTTGTCCCCAAGCAACTGAAAATCAAAATAGGATAAAAAGAAGAGAATATACTATAGACTCCAAAATATCAAGGAAACTTAGCTCCAATTAGATGAGCGGGACTAGTAGCTTTTTGCCTCCGAACAGTTTTGGCATCTCACTCTATCCTTTGAAGTTCAGAATGATTAGCATCTATAGGAACTCAGAACTCAGATAGTGTTATTGATTCTCCTAGTTAAGTATAATGATTCTTGAACATAGCTAGTGTATGAGTCTTGGCTGTGGCCCAAAGCACTCTGTTTTCCAGTATTACCACCGGATACATACATGCCATAGACACATAATTGGGTGAACCTTTTCAGATTGTGACCCAGCTTTGCTAGAGTCCCCAATTAGAGGTGTCCAGGGTTCTTAAGCACACTCTTTTTGCCTTGGATCACAACTTTATTTCTTTCTTTTTCTTTCTCTTTCTTTCTTTTTTTTTCGATTTTTTTTTGTATCCACTGCTTTTTCTTGCTTCAAGAATCAATTAGATGATTTTTCAGATCCTTAATAACAGTTCTCTTTTTCCTCATTCTTTCAAGAGCCAACAATTTCTAACATTCTCAAAACAACAAATTCAAGAGACATATGCACTGTTCAAGCATTCATTCAGAAAACAAAAATTATTGTCACCACATCAAACTAATTCAACTAGTTTCAAGGATAAATTTCGAAATCCTGTACTTCTTGTTCTTTTGTGATTAAAGCATTTTTCATTTAAGAGAGGTGATGGATTCATAGGACATTCATAGCTTTAAGACATGAATTTTAAATTTTATTAATTATGAATTAAAAACAAGACTCAAAAATAGATATAAGATTAGACTAGAAAATAAAAATAGAAAACAAAAATTTAAATAGGCTCCTAATGATAGAGGTTTTCACAGAGTTAGGACTCAACAACCTTGATTTTGAGAAGTGGATGCTCCCTCAACTTGAGATGAAAGCTTTTGGCATTTCAACTCTTGGAGTTCACGCCCCTGCTTCTCTTGTTCCTTCAGCAATTTTCAGAGCATGCAGTTCTGATTCTGCTGTTCTTCCTTCAGTTGCTCCATAGTTTCTTGCAACTTGGTGATAGATGCTTCTAGGCTGGTCCAGTAGTCAATTTTAGGGAATTCAGGGAGGAACTCCTGTGCCCTCCTTTTGATAGAGTTGTCTTGCATTTGTCCTTCCATTGACTTCTTGGTGATTGGATGTTCAATGGGTATGAATTCATCTACTCCCATCTTTACCCCAGCCTCTTTACAGAGCAAGGAGATCAAGCTTGGGTAAGCCAATTTGGCTTCAGTGGAATTTTTATTTGCAATTGTGTAGATCTCACAAGCAATTACATGATGAACCTCCACTTCTTTTCCAAGCATAATGCAATGAATCATCACTGCTCTCTTGATAGTGACCTCAGAACGGTTGCTAGTGGGCAATATGGAACGCCCAATAAAGTCTAGCCAACCTCTTGCAATTGGTTTGAGGTCTCCCCTCTTGAGTTGGTTTGGGACACCCTTAGAATTGGTTATCCACTTAGTTCCAGGGAGGCATATGTCCTCTAGAACTTGATCCAACCCTTTATCTGCTCTCACCATTCTCCTATTAAAGGATTCAGGATCATCTTGCAGTTGAGGTAATTTGAAGATTTCTCTTATTTTGTCCAGATGGAAGTACATAACTTTCCCTCTGACCATAGTTCTGTAGGTATGGTAAGCAGTTCCAGTCATTCTCTGCTTATCTGTTAACCACAGATTTGAGTAGAATTCCTGAACCATGTTGCTTCCAACCTTTATTTCAGGATTGGTTAGAACTTCCCATCCTCTGTTTCGAATTTGCTCTTGGATCCCCGGATATTCATCTTCTTTCAGATCAAATTTAACTTCCGGGATCACTGACCTAAGACCCATTATTTTGTGATAATGGTCTTCATGTTCTTTGGTTAAGAACTTCTCTTGATTCCAAAGATTCTTTGGATTATTCTCTTTCTTTCCTCTTAAATTGGTTTGTTTTCCCTTAGGAGCCATGATCTTGATGAATCTTGGCTTAGTGATCACGGAAAAGCACACCAAACTTAGAGGTTTGCTTGTCCTCAAGCAAAAGAAAGGAAAGAAGAGAGAGAAGAGAAGAGCAAATTCGAATGGTGTGGGGGAATTAGGGGGCCAAACGTTTATTTATAAGGGGGGAGGGAGATTTCGAAAAAATTGAAGGGAGATTTGAGAAGATATGGAGAGAATTTGAGAGAAGAGTGAGTTTTTGAGTAAGATATGGGATTGATTTGAGAGGGATTTGAAGAATGATTTTGATTTTTGAAGATTTGAAGGTGAATGATGAAAGGTTAAGATGTATTTATGTAGAAAAGTATGGGCAAGAAAAGGAAAATTTAAAAAAATTTGATTGAAAATCAAAATCGTGGTCCCCCACCTTTCTGGCGTTAAACGCCCAGAATGGCACCCATTCTAGCGTTTAACGCCCATTTGTTGCCCCTTTTGGGCGTTTAACGCCCAGCCAGGTACCCTGACTGGCGTTAAACGCCAGAATTCCTTTATCACTGGGCGTTTTTCTAAAACGCCCAGGATGCTGCACACCTGGCGTTAAACGCCCAGAATGGTGCCCATTCTGGCGTTTAATGCCCAAAATGGTACCTTTACTGGCGTTAAACGCCCAGAATGGTGCCCATTCTGGCGTTTAACGCCCAAAATGCCCCTTACTGGCGTTTTTTCGCCAGTAAGCTCTTTTTCTCTGCTTTTTGAGCTGAATCCTTCTGTAACTCTGTGAATTCCTTCATTTTTGATACTTGCCTCTGTAAAAACAAAACATATAACCTGCTAATGACTGGGTTGCCTCCCAGCAAGCGCTTCTTTACTGTCTTTAGCTGGACTTTTATTGAGAATCACTCAAGTCTCAGTTTTGAGCATTCCTGCTCAAAATTTCCTTCAAGATAATGCTTGATTCTCTGTCCATTAACAATGAACCTTTTGTCAGAATCAGTATCCTGAAGCTCAACATATCCATATGGTGACACTCCTGTAATCACATACGGACCCCTCCACCGGGATTTGAGTTTTCCTGGAAATAATTTGAGCCTAGAGTTGAAGAGCAGAACCTTTTGTCCTGGCTCAAAGACTCTGGTTGACAACTTCTTGTCATGCCACTTCTTTGCCTTTTCCTTATAAATTTTTGCATTTTCAAAGGCATTGAGTCTGAACTCTTCTAGCTCATTTAGCTGGAGCAATCTTTTTTCACCAGCTAACTGAGCATCCATGTTTAGGAATCTGGTTGCCCAGTAGGCTTTATGTTCCAGTTCCACGGGCAGATGACAGGCCTTCCCATACACCAGTTGGTATGGAGAGGTTCCTATAGGAGTCTTGAATGCTGTTCTGTATGCCCACAGAGCATCATCCAAGCTCTTTGCCCAATCCTTTCTCCGGGCTATCACAGTCCGTTCCAGGATTCTTTTTAGCTCTCTGTTAGAGACTTCAGCTTGCCCATTTGTCTGTGGATGATATGGAGTTACCACTTTGTGGCTAATTCCATATCTAACCATAGCAGAGTATAGCTGTCTATTGCAGAAATGAGTGCCCCCGTCACTGATTAGTACTCTGGGAACACCAAATCTGCTGAAGATGTGTTTCTGGAGGAATTTCAGCACGGTCTTGGTATCATTAGTGGGTGTAGCAATTGCTTCTACCCACTTAGATACATAGTCCACTGCCACCAGAATGTAAGTGTTTGAGTATGATGGTGGGAATGGACCCATGAAGTCAATTCCCCATACATCAAACAATTCTATCTCTAATATCCCTTGTTGAGGCATGGCATATCCGTGAGGTAAGTTACCAGCTCTTTGGCAACTGTCACAGTTACGCACAAACTCTCGGGAATCTTTATAGAGAGTAGGCCAGTAGAAGCCACATTGGAGGACTTTAGTGGCTGTTCGCTCACTTCCAAAATGTCCTCCATACTGTGATCCATGGCAATGCCATAGGATCCTTTGTGCTTCTTCTCTGGGTATACATCTGCGGATCATTCCACCTGCACATCTCTTAAAGAGATATGGTTCATCCCATAGGTAGTACTTGGCATCTGAAATTAATTTCTTTCTTTGCATTCTGCCGTACTCCTGGGGTATGAACCTCACAGCTTTATAATTTGCAATATCTGCAAACCATGGAGCTTCCTGAATGGCAAAGAGTTGCTCATCTGGGAAAGTCTCAGAGATCTCAGTAGAAGGGAGGGACGCCCCAGCTACTGGTTCTATTCGGGACAGATGATCAGCTACTTGGTTCTCTCTCCCTTTTCTGTCTCTTATTTCTATATCAAACTCTTGCAGAAGCAACACCCATCTTATAAGCCTGGGTTTTGAATCCTGCTTTGTGAGTAAGTATTTAAGAGCAGCATGGTCAGTGTACACAACCACTTTGGATCCCACTAGATAGGATCTAAACTTGTCAATGGCATAGACCACTGCAAGTAACTCTTTTTCTGTGGTTGTGTAATTCTTCTGTGCGTCATTTAGAACACGGCTGGCATAATAAATGACGTGCAGAAGTTTGTTATGCCTCTGTCCCAACACTGCACCAATGGCATGGTCACTGGCATCACACATTAGTTCAAATGGTAATGTCCAATCTGGTGCAGAGATGACTGGTGCTGTGACCAGCTTAGCTTTCAGGGTCTCAAATGCCTGCAGACACTGTGTGTCAAACACAAATGGTGTGTCAGCAGCTAGCAGGTTACCCAAAGGTTTTGCAATTTTCGAAAAATCCTTTATAAACCTTCTGTAGAATCCTGCATGCCCCAGAAAGCTTCTGATTGCCTTAACATTGGCAGGTGGTGGTAATTTTTCAATTACCTCTACCTTTGCCTTATCCACCTCTATTCCCCTGCTTGAAATTTTGTGCCCAGGGACAATTCCTTCAGTCACCATAAAGTGACATTTCTCCCAGTTTAAAACCAGGTTAGTCTCTTGGCACCTTTTCAGGACAAGTGCTAGGTGATTAAGACAGGAGCTGAATGAGTCTCCATATACTGAGAAGTCATCCATGAAGACTTCCAGAAATTTCTCTACCATATCTGAGAAGATAGAGAGCATGCACCTTTGAAAGGTTGCAGGTGCATTGCACAGACCAAAAGGCATCCTTCTGTAGGCAAAAACGCCAGAAGGGCAAGTAAATGCTATTTTCTCTTGGTCCTGAGGGTCTACTGCAATTTGGTTGTAGCCTGAATAGCCATCCAAAAAGCAGTAATAATCATGACCAGCTAGTCATTCTAGCATTTGGTCTATGAATGGTAAAGGAAAATGATCCTTTCTAGTGGCTGTATTGAGCCTTCTGTAGTCAATACACATACGCCATCCTGTGACTGTTCTTGTAGGAACCAGTTCATTTTTTTCATTATGAACCACTGTTATGCCTCCCTTTTTGGGGACAACTTGGACAGGGCTCACCCAGGGGCTATTAGAAATAGGATAAATAATCCCAGCCTCTAGTAATTTAGTGACCTCTTTCTGCACCACCTCCTTCATGGCTGGATTTAGCCTCCTTTATGGTTGAACCACTGGTTTGGCATTATCCTCCAACAGGATCTTGTGCATGCATCTAGCTGGGCTAATGCCCTTGAGATCACTTATGGACCACCCAAGAGCTGTCTTGTGTGTCCTTAGCACTTGAATCAGTGCTTCCTCTTCCTGTGGATTTAAAGCAGAGCTTATAATCACTGGAAAAGTGTCACCCTCTCCCAGAAATGCATACTTCAGGGATGGTGGTAGTGGTTTGAGTTCAGGTTTGGGAGGCTTATCCTCCTCCTGAGGAATTTTCGAAAATTCATTTGTTTCCACTGATTCTTCTTGATCAGGTTGAGCATCTTTGAAGATGTCCTCAAGCTCTGATTCTAGGCTTTCAGTCATATTGATCTCTTCTACCAGAGAGTCAATAATGTCAGCGCCCATGCAGTCATTTGGTGTGTCTGGATGCTGCATAGCTTTTACAGCATTCAACTTGAACTCATCCTCATTGACTCTCAGGGTTACTTCCCCTCTCTGTACATCAATGAGAGTTCGTCCAGTTGCTAGGAAAGGTCTTCCTAGAATGAGAGTTGCACTCTTGTGCTCCTCCATTTCCAGCACCACAAAGTCAGTTGGAAAGGCGAATGGCCCAACCTTGACAATCATATCCTCTATTATGCCTGATGGATATTTAATGGAGCCATCAGCAAGTTGGAGGCATATCAGGGTTGGTTTGACTTCTCCAGTCAACCCAAGCTTTCTGATAGTGGATGCAGGTATTAGATTGATGCTTGCTCCAAGGTCACATAGGGCTGTCTTGGTGCAAGCACCTTCTAATGTGCATGGTATCATAAAGCTTCCTGGATCTTGAAGCTTTTCTGGTAAGCTTTTTAGAATGACTGCACTGCATTCTTCAATGAGAAACACTTTTTCAGTTTCTCTCCAATCCTTCTTATGACTTAAGATTTCTTTCATAAACTTAGCATAAGAAGGTATTTGCTCAAGTGCCTCTGCAAACGGAATCTTTATTTCAAGAGTCCTTAGATAGTCTGCAAAGCGGGCAAAATGCTTATCCTGTTCCGCTTGGCGGAGCTTTTGAGGATAAGGCATCTTGGCTTTATATTCTTCAACCTTAGATGCTGTAGGTTTATTCCTTACAGAAGTGGTTGATGAAGCCTTTTTAGAGGGATTACTGTCAGCACTCTCAGGTGTCTGATCCTCCCTTGGCGTCTGAACGCCAGGATTGGGTGGAAAATGGGCGTTTAACGCCAACTTTTCCCCCTTTTCTGGCGTTTGAACGCCAGAACTGGGCAAGGAATGGGCGTTTAACGCCAGTTTTCCTTCCCTCTCTGGCGTTTGAACGCCAATAACATTCCTCTCTGAGCTCTTACTGTCCTCAGAGGGATTTTGAACAGTGGTTTGGTTATCCCCTGTCAATTGTCCATTGTTTGGCTTTTTGCTACTTTGAGCAGTGTTATTCAGTGTCTTCCCACTCCTCAGTTGAACTGCTTGACATTCCTCTGTTATCTGTTTAGATATTTGCTGTTTTGCTTGATTCAACTGCAGTTCTATGTTCTTGTTAGCAACTTTAGTTTCATGGAGCATCTCTTTAAATTCTGCTAACTGTTCTGTCATCAAGAGCAATTGTTGATTAAGCTCAATCATCTGTTCTTGAGGATTAGGGTCAGTGACTATTGTCATGACTTCCTCTTTTGGAGAGAACTCATTGCTAGAGTACAAATATTGATTTCTAGCAACAGTGTCTATAAGCTCTTGAGCTTCTTCAATTGTCTTCCTCGTGTGGATAGATCCACCAACTGAGTGGTCTAAAGACATCTGAGCTTTTTTTGTGAGCCCATAGTAGAAGATGTCTAACTGTACCCACTCTGAAAACATTTCAGAGGGGCATTTTCTTAGCATACCTCTATACCTCTCCCAGGCATTATAAAGGGATTCACTATCCTCTTGTTTAAAGCCTTGGATGTCCAGCCTTAGCTGTGTCATCCTCTTTGGAGGGTAAAAATGATTCAGAAATTTGTCTGATAACTGTTTCCATGTCTTTATGCTTGCTGTAGGCTGGTTATTCAACCACCTCTTAGCTTGATCTTTTACAGCAAATGGAAACAATAATAGTTTGTAGACATCCTGATCCACCTCTTTATCATGTACTGTGTCAGCAATTTGTAAGAACTGTGCCAGAAACTCAGTAGGCTCTTCCTGTGGAAGACCGGAATACTGGCAATTTTGCTGCACTATGATAATGAGTTGAGGATTTAGCTCAAAGCTGCTTGCTTTGATGGGAGGTGTATAGATGCTACTCCCATATGCAGCTGTAATGGGGTTAGCATATGACCCCAGAGTCCTTTTGGACTGATCAATCCCACTTAGATCCATAATGGATAAAGGGAAATGGTATGGATTGCAAGTAGATAAAAATATATTTAAATTTTTTTTTGAATTAACCGAAAAAAATAAAATAAAACCAAGAGGAAAATAAAATAAGTAAAAAAATTCGAAAATCAAAAGAAAATAAGATCAAAGCAAATTGAAAACTGGATCAATTAGTTAATTAAAAAGATTTTGAGATTAGCAATTAGAAAGATATGATTGAGAAAATTTTTATGAAAAAGATTTGATTTTTGAAAAGAGGAAAGAGAAAAACAACAAAAAGACACCAAACTTAAAATTTTAAGAAAATCAAACACTAATTTTCGAAAATTTTTAAGGGAAAAACACAAAGAGGACACCAAACTTAGAATTTTTAAGGATCAAAAAGAGACTAAGGACATGCAAAATCGAAAATTAAAAGAAAAGCAAAAGCATGCAATTGACACCAAACTTAAAATATGAAACTAGACTCAACTAAAAGACTCTAAACCAACAAAAACAAAACAGTCCTAATCTAAGCAACAAGATAAGCCGTCAGTTGTCCAAACTCAACAATCCCCCGCAACGGCGCCAAAAACTTGGTGCACGAAATTGCAATCACACTTTTGCAACCCCGCACAACTAACCAGCAAGTGCACTGGGTCGTCCAAGTAATACCTTACGTGAGTAAGGGTCGATCCCACGGAGATTGTCGGCTTGAAGCAAGCTATGGTTATCTTGTAAATCTTAGTCAGGATATCAGAAATTATCAGGATTGATTGTGAAAAGTAAAAGAACATGAAATAAGTACTTGTTTTGCAGTAATGGGGAACAGGTTGAGGTTTTGGAGATGCTACATCTTCTGAATCTTTGCTTTCCTACTGTCTTCTTCTTCAAACACGCAAGGCTCCTTCCATGGCAAGCTGTATGTAGGGTTTCACCGTTGTCAATGGCTACCTCCCATCCTCTCAGTGGAAATGTTCAACGCACCCTGTCACGGCACGGCTATCCATCTGTCGGTTCTCAATCAGGCCGGAATAGAATCCAGTGATTCTTTTGCGTCTGTCACTAACGCCCCGCCTTCAGGAGTTTGAAGCTCGTCACAGTCATTCAATCATTGAATCCTACTCAGAATACCACAGACAAGGTTTAGACCTTCCGGATTCTCTTGAATGCCGCCATCAGTTCTAGCTTATACCACGAAGATTCTGATTAAAGAATCCAAGAGATATCTACTCAATCTAAGATAGAACGGAGGTGGTTATCAGGCACACGTTCATAGTTGAGAATATGATGAGTGTCACGGATCATCACATTCATCCGGGTTAAGAACAAGTGATATCTTAGAATGGAAGCAAGCATGATTGAATAAGAAACAGTAGTAATTGCATTAATCCATCAAGACATAGCAGAGCTCCTCACCCCCAACCATGGGGTTTAGAGACTCATGCTGTAGAAGATACAATGAGAAACGTGTAAAGTGTCATGATGTACAGATACAATGTCAAAAGATCCTATTAATAGTAAACTAGTAACCTAAGGTATACAGAAATGAGTAAATGACGTAAAAATCCACTTCTGGGTCCACTTAGTGTGTGCTTGGGCTGGGCAATGAAGCATTTTCGTGTAGAGACCTTTTCTGGAGTTAAACGCCAGCTTTTATGCCAGTTTGGGCGTTTAACTCCAAGTTTTATGCCAGTTCCGGCGTTAAACGCTGGAAATTCTGAGGCTGATTTGCCACGCCGGTTTGGGCCATCAAATCCCGGGCAAAGTATGGACTATTATACATTGCTGGAAAGCCCAGGATGTCTAATTTCCAATGCCGTTGAGAGCGCGCCAATTGGGCTTCTGTAGCTCCAGAAAATCCACTTCGAGTGCAGCGAGGTCAGAATCCAACAGCATCTGCAGTCCTTTTCAGTCTCTGAATCAGATTTTTGCTCAGGACCCTCAATTTCAGTCAGAAAATACCTGAAATCACAGAAAAACACACAAACTCATAGTAAAGTCCAGAAAAGTGAATTTTAACTAAAAACTACTAAAAATATACTAAAAACTAACTAGATTATACTAAAAACATACTAAAAACAATGCCGAAAAGCGTATAAATTATCCGCTCATCAAAAGTTCTAGTCCACGTCATGGGTAATGCAATATATAATTTTGTCATTAAAATCATGCAAAATCCACATGAAATAATGTAAAATGCACAATGTATGCTTGAATCAAGGTCTGAGTGAATATTTGCCCAAAACTAACTTATTTCCTAAGAAAATGCATGAAATTACCTAAAAGCAGTAAAGAAAAGGTCAGTGAAACTGGCGAAAATGCCCTGGCATCAGTTTGTCTTGGAGAACTTATTTATTTTTAAACAAATAGGTAGAAACTTTTTTGCATGTAGTTGCATTCATATAGATAGGTTGCATTTCATACATCCTACCATTCCTATTTATAGTTTCTCTTGAGCTTAGCATGAGGACATGCTATTGTTTAAGTGTGAAGAGGTTGATAAACTACTATTTTATAGTTTATCCTGTGCTTAATTGAGTGGATTTTATCAACTCTTTACCCACTTATTCATACTATTTGCATGGTTTTACATTTGCCTTCCTAATTATGTGCTTTAATTGAAAACATGCTTCTTTGGCCTTAAGTTTCCTATGTTTAATCCTCTCTTATTATCATTAGATGCCTTGATAAGTGTGTTAAGTGTTTTCAGATATTATAGGGCAGGAATGGCTCAGAAGATAGAAAGGAAGAATGCAAAAATGGAAGGAATACAAGAAGTTGGAGAAACTACTAAGCTGTCCAACCTGACCTCTTTGCACTCAAACATCTATAACTTTAGCTACAGAGGTCCAAACAATGCGGTTTCAGTTGCGTTGGAAAGCTAACGTTCGGGGCTTCGATTTGATATATAATATGCCATAGTTGCCCTGAAGCTAGGTGACGCGAACGCGTAATCCACGCGGACGCGTCGCATCTGCAAACTTCAATCCGCGCGGCCGCGTGGGCGACGCCTCCGCGTCGCTTGACCGCGACCTGTACGGACCAGAAAGCGCTGGAAGTGACTTCTGGGCTGTTTCTGACCCAATTTTTGGCCTAGAGAATACATATTAGAGGCTATCAAGTGGGGGAATGCATCCATTCATGATCATGCTCTCATAATTCATAATTTTTAGTTTTAGATGTAGTTTTTAGTGAGAGAGGTTCTCTCCTCTCTCTTAGGATTAGGATTAGGATTTCAACTTCTTCATTACAGGTTCAATATTCCTTTTACTATTTAATTTCTCTTCTATTTCTGTTTACTCTGAAGCTTTTATTGTGTTTGATTGACGTTGCCCAATTAGCTGTTGATATTGTCCATGTTAGAATTGACATTTTTATTTAATATAATTTGAGGTATTTCAGATTTATATGTTATGGATGCTTTGGCTTTATCCAATTTATTTTCATTCAGGTAGATTTTACTTTTCCCCTTTTTGGTCTTGGTTAAGAAATTAGTAACTCAGGAGTTATCTTAGCTCAACATAATTGATAACTGTTATCTTTGCTAATTGAACTGAACTTCAATAATCCCAACCTATTCTTAGGAAATAAATAGGATTCGAAGGTCAAACTAATTAGTCCCTTGACTTTCCTTTGCTTTAGCAAAGGTTAACTAAGTGGAATTAAGATTCAACTTTCATTATTAGTGATAAGAATAACTAAGTCTGGACTTCCAATTTCTCATACCTTGCCAAGGAGTTTATTTTATAGTTATTTATTTATTTTAGTTGTTATTTAAATTACTTGTCATACTTCTTCCTTAATTCCAAAACCCCCAATTTTACCTTTTTCATAGCCAATAATAAGAACATACCTCCCTGCAATTCCTTGAGAAGACGACCTGAGGTTTGAATACTCGGTTATCAATTTCAAAGGGGTTTGTTACTTGTGACAACAAAAACGTTTGTATGAAAGGACTTTTGTTAGTTTAGAAGCTATACTTGTAACGGGAATTTATTCTGAATTCTAGACCACGCAAAAGTTCTCTCATCATGTTCTTCCCATTTTTGATGCTTTTTTCTCCTAAAATTCAGCACAACTCATCTCAAAGTAGTGTACCATAATATTCATCAAAAAATGCACGAATTGTACTGATCAAATGAAATTTGTGCTCTTTTATGGTCTTCTTTATGCAAGAAAGAAGGGTAGATGATGCAAGTCATCAGCCATCAAGAAGGGAAACAAAATACTTCTAAATGGGCGGATGATGAGTTCTTGTGCACAATCTTTTGAGAAAAAAAGCATCAGTTGTAGCAGCCCATCCACTTGCACTTATTTGCATGCACCAAGGATGGTGCAATCTTTAAGTGTGGGGAGGTCGATATATACCAACTTTCATGGGTAACTACTTCTTTTTCCAATACCAATGTTTAATTAGTTAGTGGTTGCATTTGTATGTTTGATTGCTATTTGTTAGATTTCATGCATATTTTACCACTAATTGGTTAAAGTGATAAATTCTTTTCTAAGAAACTATCTTAAAGCATTTCAATAATTTGAATTAAAATTTTTGTTAAAATTGTTTGAAAAAATTTATTTTGGAACATGGGTTAGAGCTCGAACACACAAAACCATTGAGATTTTGAACCTATTCGATTGGTTGTATTTTACCAACCAATATGTTATTTTGGTGTGTGCTGTTCTCTCTAAAATTGTGATCTTTGTCTTGCTTGATTCTATATTTCCATTGTTTGATGTATGCATGCACTTATATGATTGAGGCCTTTGTTTCACTTAGCTTACATACCCATATGGCCTTAACCTTTCATTGTCCTTTGCAAACCAATGTTGAGCCTATTTTACCTATTTGTTCTTTACTTTAGCACATCATTAACTCTAAGCAAAAAACAATAATTTTCTTAATTTGAATCCTTGATTAGCTTGGACTAGTGAGAGTGCTCATGATTTAAGTGTGGGGAAATCAGTTTGGGAGCATTTGGTTTCAAAATTGGGTATATTGTATATTTTTGGTGAAAATGTGAAAAAAAAAGTTGATCATATATTCTTGCATTCAATACCATAATCATATGCGTTGAGAAAAATAAAAAGAAAAAAAAGAGAAAAAGAAAAGAACAAGAGAAAATAATAAAAAGTGGACAAAATATCCCAAAGTATATGGTGACAGCAATGCATATGTACTGTACTCAAATTGGAATGCATGAATATGTGGAAAACATAGTTAATGGGTAGTTAGATTTTGTATTGTGATTACATGGACTGTCTCAAGTTAGGTGGAAAGTTTGGGTTAATCAACGATTCAGATTTTAGTCCACTTAACCAAATACAATCCTACATTTACCATAACCCCATTACAACCCTTAAAAGACCTCTTGATATGTGTATTTGTGCATTAAAGTTTTGTTGATTGTTAGATAAAGGGCAAGTCTTAGAAAGCAAGCTTAGTAGAGAATTAAGAGAATCGAACCTTAATCACCTGAGCGGCTAGAGTGTATACACTTCCAATGAGGGTTCGATGCTCGATTCTTTGTTCCCGGCTTTCATGAGCTATCTTCTTCTTGCAAGTCTATTTGTACTTCATTTTTATGATTTGAATTAGTGAAATCCAGTTCATATTTGTTCTTAAAAGATTTATTTACTTTTAACCAAGTAGGTAGAAGCATTTCACATTTAGTTGCATTCATATAGATAGGTTGTATTTCATACATTCTACCAATCCTTTTCACTCTTTTATACTTTCTCTTGAGCTTAGTATGAGGACATGCTAATGTTTAAGTGTGGGGAGATTGATAAACCGCTATTTTAGGGTTTATCTTATGCTTAATTTAGTGGATTTTATCCATTATTCTCACACTTATTCATTAAATTCGCATGTTTTACATTTTCCTTCCTAAATTTGTGCTATGATTGAAAACATGCTTCTTTGGCCCTAAATTTTCTAATTTTAATCCTCTCTTATTACCATTCAATGCCATGACATGTTTGTTAAGTGGTTTCAGGGTTTATAGGGCAGGAATGGCTTAGAGGATGAAAATGAAGCATGCAAAAGCGGAAGGAATACAAGAAATTGAAGGAATTGCTTAGGTGTCAACCCTGACCTCTTCGTACTAAATCGACCATAACTTGAGCTACAGAGGTTTGAATGAGGCGGTTCCAATTGCGTTCGAAAGATAATATCTGGGGCTTTAAAATAATATGCAATTTACCATAGTTGCCATGCAGTTAGGCGATGCGCACACGTGGATCACGCGTACGCGTGACCTTGCGAAAGTTCAGCGACGCGTACGCGTGGGAGACGCGTACGCGTGACAGAACCACGTGCTGGACGTATCAGAAATCACTGGGGGCGATTTTGGGGCTGTTTTTGGCCTAGTTTCAAGCCCGAAAACACATATTAGAGGCTGCAGAGTGGGGGAATCAATCATTCACTTCTTATTCATATAATTTTAGGTTTAGATGTAGTTTTTTAGAGAGAGAGGCTCTCTCCTCTCTCTAGGTTTTAAGGTTCTCTTTTCAATTTCTTCTCAAATTCAGGTTCAATGTTCCTTTGATTTAGTTTCTCTTCTACTTTTATTTGTTCTAGCATTCTAGTTTATTTATTTTCCTTGTTGATTACTTTATGTTGACAATTTAGTTTATGAATGTTTGATGTTAGATTCAATTTCCATATTAATGCAATTTATTTTTTCTATGATTATTGTTGCTTTCTTTAATTTGTGTTATTGATGCTTGCAATTGGTTGTTTAAAGTTAATAATTCTTGTTATTCTTCTATGTTTTTATGTTATGCCTTCCAAGTATTTGATAAAATGCTTGGTTGGATTTTAAATTAGCTTTTTATATTCTTGACCTGGATTGATTAGTTAATACTATAGAGTTATCAAATTCTCTTGTTGAAGGACAATTGAAAATAGCTGATTGGCTTAGACTTTACTAAATTTAGTCTTTGATTAGGACTTGTGAACCTAAGTGGATTTTGCTCACTTGACTTACCTTCATTGTAGAGGTTAACTAAGTGAAAGCGAAATACAATTATCATCATAGTTGAAGATGATAATGAGGACATGACTTCTAGTTCTCAATCCTAGTTAAGAGTTTTCTTAGTTATTAATTTAATTTCTTGCCATTTTATTTCCTTGTTCCTTATTTCAAAAACACAAAAAGATACTTTTCCATAACCAATAGTAAAAATAATTTCCTGCAATTCCTTAAGAGACGATCCGAGTTTTAATACTTCGGTTAATTCTGTTGGGTTTGTTTAAGTGACAAACATATTACATTTGATTGAGGTTGAATTGTCGGTTTAAAACTATACTTGCAACGCGATTATTTTTGTGAAATTCTTTACTGATGATTTTCCCCCATCAGGCATGCCTTTGTTGCAAGCTGGGAGTGCCACGCCTTCGAACACGCCAATGGCACATCCATAGTGATGGGTCAGGGTTGCCTTTCTGTGGAATGAGCGTGGGGTGCCACGCCCAGACACGCCAGATCACACGCCCGTTCTAGAGTCTTGGCGTGCCATGCCCATGCAAGCACTAGTGGCACACCCATTGTGCTGCAGCCATGCTTCTTCTCTGGATGATTGCCCTAGCGTGCCACGCCCATTCACGCCAGCAGGCACACCAGTAGTGATGTCCTTGGCGTGCCACGCTTTCAAACACGCCAGTGACAAGCCCTCATTGTTGGCCTTATGTCATCTTTCTAGATCACAAGCCTAGCGTGCCATGCCCAGGCATGCCTATGGATACACCTTCATTCTTGCTTAGCATGCCATGCCTGGGCAAGTGCCCAACCTTCCTTGCTAGCTTCTATCTTTTTTATTGTTCTTTTCTCCTAAAATACATGCAAGATACATTTTCAAAGAAGTATTCGAACAACTCATAATTTATCCATTAATATTGCACTAAATTAATGAGAAGTCATTCATTTTATGGACAAAACTCTATGAGCAACAAATAGATGATGCAAGTCATCAGATTCCAGCTTTTTGAATTTTTCTTCTAGTTCTCTTCGTCATCATACTTCCCTTCGTAGGGCTTGTTCTGATTTATGTTGTTGTTCTAACTTGTTCTCGAGCTGCTCTAACTGAACTTGATACTCGTGAACTCATCCCATGAGCTTGGTAGGATCTCTTTCTCCTGATCCCCCCGATTGATGGACTTTTGAGCTTATTTTTCATCCTCCTTGATGTGTAAGATGTACTCCAGTAGCTCATTTTCCTTTGTCAGTTTAGGGAGGTATGACAAGTGCGTGATCTTCGTTGTGTTGCTCCACTTCATAGGCCGCTAAGTTAGAAGTTGTGTGCCTATTTTATGGAATGTCGTCTACCATCGTGCGGTATTGATTACTAGGTCTCCAGCAACGGTGCCAATATTCCAAGGCTTACTTTAAACCAGAGTGATTTGGGCCTAAACGTAGGGTCCAGACTCCTATAAGGGATTAGTCTGACATCTTTTCTGATGCAGTAAAGTTGTCCGAGTTCTTTGTAAGCAAAGGTAGGAGGTGGTACTAGTAGCACGAATCCATGTACCTTTGTACTGTTGTACCAGCAAGTGCACTGGGTCGTCTAGGTAATACTTGAGCAAGTCAGGGTCGATTCCACGAGGATTGTGGTTTGAAGCAATCTATGGTCAACCTGCCGGTCTTATTCAGGCAGATGAGAGAGTCGGAGATGTTGGTATGTTATTTTTTAATTACATAAAAATAAAGGGAATAAATAAACAAGGTAATTAGAACTCAAAAGTCATGTAAACTATGAAAGGAGAATAGTTAAGGGTTGGAGTTGCTTAGTCTTTCTGAATTAATTCTGGTAGTACTATCATCTCTTCTTGTGAGTGATCTCTTCTATGGCAGGCTGTATGTGATCAACGCCATGGGCTGTGGTCATTGATCTCCTATGCTACAAATAGATTGAACGCTATTGGCCGTGGTCATCCAACCTGACGAAGGGTAAAGCGCTAGTAAGTCATTCTCCTGGCAATCCTACTCAAAATACCACAGACAAGGTCGAATCTTCCGGATCAGAGAATACTACTTCTTTGGATTCTAGCCTATACCACAGAGACCCTAATCCCCCATAAATCGGATGAACTGGTGTCTTGAGAAATCCCCAATAAAGTCGTGGATTAACCGTCTGAGAGATGTATAAACATAGCTGTTGGCTCATGTTTTTCAGTCATGTATTCACATGAACCCAAGTAGACGCGGGTATTGTCAGGCACATTCGTCTTAGTGTAATGAACAGAGCTAATTAGTCAGATCATCCTATTCACCACGATGAAGATTAGATATACATCTTAGAAATAGATCAAACACATATCGGAGAAGAAATAATAATACTTTTATTAATTCATAGGACTCATCAGGGCTCCTTCCCTCAACTTCGGAGGTTTAGAAACTCATACTAAGGTAAGATACAATGATGAATTCGAAAATATGGTAAAGGTGATGTAAAAGTCTCGAATAACATGAATTAAATCCCTTAAATGCTAAACTAATGACTAGTAAGGGTAAAACAGTCTTTTTAGTGCTAAAATCTACTTCTGGGTCCCACTTGGTGAGTGTTTGGGCTGAGCTTTAATGAGATACACGTACTATGAGGTCTTTTGGGTGTGGAACACCAGCTAGCGGGTCCTCTCTGGGTGTTTGGACATTGGGCTCTGCTCCTTGGGCGCTGGACGCCAGAAAGGGGGCAGGAAGCTGGCGTTGGACACCAGTTTTGGGCTTCTAATCCGAAAAAATGTATAAACTATTATACATTTCTGGAAAGATATGGAAGTTATCTTTTCATAGTCATTGAGAACGTGCCATTTGAGCTTCTGTAGCTCTAGAAAATCTCCTCCGAGTGTAAGGAGGTCAGATTTGGACAACATCTGCAATGCTTTCTCTGAATCAGACTTTTGCTCCAACTCCTCAAAATCAGCCAAAAAGGTACTTGAAATGGTAAAAAAACACACACACTCAAAGTAGGATCCAAAAATATGAATTTAGCATTAAAACCTGTAAAAACTTAATAAAAACTAGATAAAACATATTTAAAACTATAAGAAAACTATGTCAAAAAGCGTATAAAATATCCGCTTATCACTACACCAAACTTAAACTGTTGCTTGTCCCCAAGAAACTTAAAATAAATAGGACGAAAAGAAGGTTAGAATGCAATAAATCTCTTAGTTTTGAATGAAGCTCAGTTTCAATTAGATGAGCGGGACTTAGTAGCTTTTTGCTTCTGAATAGCCTTGGCATCTCACTATCCATTGAAAATAAGAATGGCTAGCATCTTTAGGAACTTAGAATCTAGATAATATTATTGACTCTCCTAGTTAAGCTCTTTTTTATTCTTGAACACAGCTTTCAGAATCTTGGCCGTAATCTTAAGCACCTTGTTTTCCAGTATTACCACCGGATACAATAATGCCACAGACACTTTAACTGGGTGAACCTTTTCAGATTGTGACTCAGCTTTGCTACAGTCCCCAAATAGAGGTGTCCAGAGTTCTTAAGCGCACTCTTTTTGCTTTGGATCATGACTTTATCTGCTCAGTCTCAAGCTTTTCACTTGATACCTTCACACCACAAGCACATGGCTAGGGATAGCCTGGTTGAGCCACTTAGGCCAGGATTTTATTCCTTTAGGCCCTCCTATCCACTGATCCTCAAGAACGTGAGACACTTTTTCCCTTGCCTTTTGGTTTAAAGGGTTATTGGCTTTTTCAATCTGCCCTCCTTTTCCTGTATTTTTGGGCAGTAATGGATTCTTCTGCTTTTTTTTTCTTTTTCTTTCAACTTTTTTTTTCTGTCACTTTTTTTATGCAAGATTTTTCTTGCTTCAAGAATCAAATTTTGAATTTTCAGATTATCAATAATATTTTTCTTTTTTCTTCATTCTTTCAAGAGCCAACATCATAAAATTCAACTTCAAATATGCACTATTTATTCATGCATTCAGAAATTAAAGTAATGCCACCACATCAAAATAATTTAACTGTTCTTTCTTGGAAAACTCAAAAATTTATGCATCTTTATCTCTTCTAAAAAAACTATTATTTTATTCATGTTTAATGACGATAAGAGAAATAATTTATAGCTAATTGGAAAATTTTAAAATTAATTAATTACTATTAATGCTTATGTAATTCTAAAAAATTAAAAGAAATAAAAACTAAAAATAAAGATAAAGACTTAATTACTACTAGTGTTCATGCAACCTAATTATGAATTAGAATAACAGAAATATGAAAAACAAGAATTAGAATAGCCACAGAGTTGAAACTCAACAACCTTCAGCTTGGGGGATGCTGGTTTCTTCAGGCTGTGGGATGCAGGGCTCTTTAACTTGAGGGGCGCATGGTTCTTCAGCTTGAGGGGCCCTGGGCTCTTTAGGAGAGAGCTTCTGGTGCTTTAACTCCTCAATTTCATGCCCCTGCTTCTCTTGCTCCTTGATCAGTTTACAAATCATGCTAGTCTGATCTTTCTGCTCCTCTCTAAGCTGATCTAAAGTGCTCTATAAGTGTATTACAGACGCCTTCAGCTATTCTCAGTAATCCATTGGAGGGATCTCTTGGGAAGGCTCAGGTGCCTTCCTCTTAGGGTGATCGTCTTCTATCTTGGAGCTCTCCATCACCTGCTTGGTGATTGGTTTTTTCACTGGAATAAAGTTGTCCATTTGGATCAGAACCTTAGCCTCTTGGCATAAGCGAAAGATGAGATTTGGATAAGCCAGCATGGCCCTAGTGGAATCTCTATTTGATAGCTTGTAAATCTCACGGGGGATAATTTGGTGGACTTCCACATCATTCCCCATCATGATGCAGTGAATCCTCACAGCTCTTGCAATATTAACTTTAGAGTGGTTACTTGTGGGGAGTATAGAACGCCCAATGAAGTCTAACCATACTCTAGCAACAGGCTTGAGGCTGGCTCTTTTTAGTTGGCATGGCTCCGCTTTTGTATTCTCAATCCATTGAGTTCCCGGCAGGCATATGTCCTCTAGGACCTGATCCAGCTTTTGGTTGGCTACAACCCTTCTGTTGTATGACTCACGGTCATCTTGTTGTAGAGGTAGTTTGAAGATCTCTCTCACTCTATCCAGGTGAAAATACATGATCTTCCCTCTGACCATGGTGCAAAAAGTATGGAAGGTTGTTCCATCTTTCTTTTGCTTATCTATCATCCACAAATTTGCATAGAATTCTCGGATCATATTGTATCCAACATTTAATTCGGGATACTTAGAATATCCCAGCCTCTTCTTCGAATCTGCTCTTGGATCTCCGGGTATTCTTCTTCTCCAAGGTTGAATCCTACTTTAGGTATTACTGGCCTTTTTCTCATTATCTTATGATAATGTTCTTCATGTTGCTTGGTAAAGAATCGAACAGTTTTGAAAACAATTGTTGAGTTGTCTTCTTTGTTGTTCTTTGGGGAGGTCTTGCCACTTTTGGAGCCATGGGATTGAATTCTTGATGAGAGAACAGGGTTCCTGCCACATCAAACTTAAAAATTTGCTCGTCCTTGAATAAAAAGAGAATAGAAGAAAAAGAAGAATAAAAAGAAGAGAGAATTCAAATAAGAGATGGTGAGTGAGGGAGAGGGGCACGGACATGTATATATATAGGGAGGGGGGAGGGATTTTCGAAAATAATTATGAAAGCAAGATAAAGATTTTTTTTAAAAAGTTAAAAACAAGATAAGTTGTTAAATTGAAAGATAAGAAAAGATTTAAAGAGGATAGAAAAGGTATTAAAGACAAGATATGAAGTATGAAAACGATTTAAAAGTTTAATAAAAGATATGAACAAGATAAGAAAAGGTTTTGAAAGATTTTGAAAATAAGTTACAGAAGATATGAAATTTTGAAAAGGACTTGAAAAATTTTTAAAAAATGTTTTAATTTTGAAATCAAATTGAAATTGAGGTATTTGAACAAAATTTGATATAAAAATTAAAGAATTTTTGAAATTAAATTGGATGAAGATGAGTTGAATCAAGATAAGATTGAAAAATTGAAGTTACCTCTATGCTGCCATGTTGGCGTTTAATGCTAGAATAGTGCTCCCTCTTGGGCGTCAAACGCCCAGCCAGGGCCTCTTGGCTGGCATTTAACGCCAGGCATACACCCCTTCTTGCGCGTTAAATGCCCAGCCAGGGCTTCTTGAGTGGCATTTAACGCCAGGTGTGTGCTCCTTTATGGGTGTTAAACGCCCAGCCAGGGCCTCCTGGCTGGTGTTTAACGCCAGACTTGCTGTCTCCATGGGCGTTTAAACGCCCAATTGCCATCCTATTTTGTTTGTTGTTTTGCATCTTCCTTTCTCTGGTTAAGCACTGTTCATGATCACTAAAATTAAAATTAACTTAAAAAACAATGAAAAGCTAATTAAAAAAAACTAATTAAAATGGAACTAACTATAAAATCAATAAAGTATGAGTGATTATTGGGTTGCCTCCCAATAAGCGCTTCTTTAATGTCTTTAGCTGGACTTTACTATACTTAACTTAGTAACACTGTTGAGCCTCCTGGCTCTATTTCTCCTTCAAGGTAATGATTAATTCTCTGTCCATTAATAGTGAACATTCTTTCTTTACCTTGGAGTTCTATATGCCCGTAAGGTGATACACTAGTAATCACAAATGGTCCTGTCCAACAGGATTTGAGTTTCCCAGGGAATAGTTTGAGGCTTGAGTTGAAGAGTAGGACTTTTTGTCCTGGTTCAAAGACTCTGGAAGCTAACTTCCTGTCATGCCACCTCTTTGCTTTTTCCTTATAGATTTTTACATTTTCAAATGCTTCTAAGCTGAATTCATCCAACTTATTTAGTTGGAGCAGCCGTTTCTCCCCTGCTGCTTTAGCATCAAAGTTGAGGAATCTAGTAGCCCAATAGGCTTTGTGTTCTAGTTCCACTGGCAAATGACAGGACTTCCCATATACCAACTGATACAGGGAAGTTCCAATCGAGGTTTTTAAAGCTGTTCTGTATGCCCACAGAGCATCATCAAGCTTTCTAGCCCAATCATTTCTAGAGGCACTTATTGTCATTTCTAGGATTTGCTTTAGTTCTCTATTTGAGACTTCAGCTTGCCCATTCATTTGGGGATGATACGGTGTTACTACTTTATGGCGAATTCTGTATCGGCTTAAGACAGAATCCAGCTGTCTGTTGTAGAAATGAGTTCCTCCATCACTAATTAGTGTCCTAGGGACACCAAATCTGCTGAAGATATTCTTTTAGAGGAACTTCATTACTACTCTGGTGTCATTTGTGGTTATTGCTATTGCTTCAACCCATTTAGACACATAATCTACTATGACAAGGATGTAGATGTTTGAGTATGAAGGCGGGAATGGTCCCATAAAATCTATGCCCCAAACGTCAAACAACTCAATCTCTAGGATCCCTCATGCTGTGACCATGGGGGAGATTGGCAGCCCTCTGGCAACAATCACAGTTACGGACGAACTCTCTAGAATCCTTAAAGAGAGTAGGCTAGTAAAAGCCACTTTGGAATACCTTAGTGGCTGTCAACTCACCTCTTAAGTGTCCTCCATAATTAGAGCTACGACAATGCCATAGAATTCTCTGTGCCTCTTCTTTAGACACACAGTGTCGGATTATTCCATCCGAGCATCTCTTAAAGAGATATGGCTCATCCCAGAGGTATTATTTTGCATTATGCATGAGTTTTCGGGCTTGCTACCTGGTGAACTCCTTGGGAATGAACCGGATAGCCTTGTAGTTTGTAATTTCTGCAAACAAGGTACTGTCTGGATGGCATAGAGTTGCTCATCTGGAAAGGATTAGGATATGTCAGTGAAGGGAGAAGAAGTTCCTGCTACTGGATCAATCTGGGACAAGTGATTAGCCACCTGATTTTCTGTCCCTTTTCTGTCTCTAATTTCTATATCAAACTCTTACAGGAGTAATACCTATCTTATAAGTCTGGGTTTAGAATCTTGCTTAGTGAGTAGATACTTTAGAGCAGCATGGTCAGAAAAAATAATGACCTTAGATCCTACTAGGTAGGATCTGAACTTGTTAATGGCATAAACCACTGCAAGTAGCTCTTTTTCTGTAGTAGTGTAGTTTTTCTGCACATCATTTAATACGCGACTAGCATAATAAATGACATGTAGAAGCTTGTCATGTCTCTAACCTAGGATTGCGCCAATTTCATGATCACTTGCATCACACATTAGCTCAATTGGCAAGTCCCAGTTGGGTGCAGAGATGATAGGAGCAGTGACAAGCTTGGCTATCAGAGTTTCAAAGGCATGCAGGCATTCTTGGTCAAAGATGAATGGAACATCAGTGGCCAAGAGATTACACAGGGGTTTGGCAATTTTAGAAAAATCTTTTATGAACCGCCTATAAAATCCTGCATGTCCTAGGAAGCTTCTGATTGCCTTAACACTAGTAGGTGGAGGCAAACGTTTGATCACTTCCACCTTAGCTTGATCCACTTCTATCCTCTTATTTGAGATTCGATGCCCAAGAACAATGCCTTCAATTACCATAAAGTGGAATTTCTCCCAGTTTAGAACTAAGTTTGTTTCTTGGCGTCTTTTTAGGACCAGGGTCAGATGATCAAGACAGGAGTCAAATGTGTCTCCATAAACAGAGAAGTCATCCATGAATACTTCAAGGAACTTCTCTACCATGTCAGAGAAGATGGATAATATGCATCTCTGAAAGGTGGTGGGTGTATTGCACAGGCCAAATGGCATTCGTCTATAGGCGAACACGCTAGATGGACATGTGAATGTTGTCTTCTCTTGATCCTGTGGATCTACTGCTATTTGATGGTACCCAAAATATCCATCCAGGAAATAATAAAAAGCTTGATCTACTAGTCACTCTAGCATTTGGTCAAAAAAGGGTAAAGGAAAGTGATCTTTCCTGGTAGCGTTATTGAGTCTTCTGTAATCAATGCACATACGCCACCTTGTAACTGTCCTTTTTGGGATCAGCCCATTCTTTTCATTGTGAACCACTGTCATGCCTCCCTTCTTAGGGACAACTTGGCCAAGGCTCACCCAGTGGCTATCAAAGATGGGATAAATAATCCCAGCCTCATAGAGCTTAGTGACTTCCTTTTGCACTACTTCCTTCAAAGCTGGATTCAAACGCCTTTGTGGTTGTACCACTGGTTTGAAATTATCCTCCAGCGGGATTTTATGCATGCATCGGGCTGGGCTAATGCCCTTGAAGTCACTTATAGTCCACCCAAGGGTGGTCCTATATGTTTTAAGCACTTGAATTAGTGCTTCCTCTTCCCATGGCTCTAGTGCAGAGCTTATGATCACAGGATAGGTATCTCCCTCCCCCAGAAATACATATTTCAGGGAGGAAGATAATGGCTTAAGCTCAAGCTTAAGAGGCTTCTCCTTTTCCTTAGAGGTTTCCAGAGGTTCCTCTGAATTAGGTTACGTATCATCAAGGATATCATCTAGCCCTTCCTTGAGGCTTTTGGCCATGTTGACCTCTTCCACCAGGGAATCCATGAGGTCAATGCTCATGCATTCCTCAAGAATGTCTGGATGCTGCATAGCCTTGACAGCATTTAGTACAAACTTTTTCTTATTGACTCTTAGGGTTACTTTCCCTTTTTCAACCTCAATGAGGGTCCGTTCTGTAACTAGGAAAGGTCTCCCTAGAATAAGGGATGCACTCTTGTGCCCTTCCGTGTCAGAAAAGCAAAGGGTCCTACCTTGACAATCATGTTTTCGATTACTCCTGATGGCATCTTAATAGACCCATCAGCAAGTTGAAGGCATATGCAGGTTGGTTTGACTTCATCAATCAAACAGAGCTTCTTTATTAAAGAAGCAGGTATTAGGTTGATGCTTGCCCCAAGGTCACATAGAGCTATCTATGTACAAGATCACCTAAAGTGCATGGTATCATAAAGCTTCTAGGATCTTTACGATTCTCTGGTAACCTGTTCTGAATGATTGCACTATATTTCTCAGTGAGGAGGACTATTTGTGTCTCTTTCCATTCCTTTTTATGACTTAGAATATCCTTCATGAACTTTGCATAAGAAGGTATCTGTTCAAAAGCTTTTGCAAAAGGGATATTTATCTCTAATGTTCTGTGATACTCCGCAAAGTGGGCAAACTATTTATCCCTTTCCTCTTGACAAAATTTCTGAGGATATGGCATCTTAGCCTGATAATCATTAATCTTGGTTGATGGAGGCCAAATGCCTTGTATGATGGAATGAGGGTTACTAGCTTGCTTAGGAGGGTTGTTATCAGTGAGTGGCTGACCTCCCTTGCTTGGGTGTTCAATGCCCATGCTGCTGCCCCCCTAGGCATTTGAATGCCCAGTCTCTACCCTTTCCTGGTATTCAACGCCAAGAGGTATACTTCTCTAGGCATTTAAACGCATAGTCTTTGCCCTTTTCTGGCGTTCAACACCAAGAGGGATATCTTTCTGGGCGTTTAAACGCCCAAAGTTATCTTGTGCAGAGACCTCGCTATCCTCTATGGGCTTTTCATTTTTATTGTGTTGAGGTTGGAGACTTAAGATTTTCCCACTCCTTAGTTGAATAGCCTAGCATTCCTCTGTTATTTGCTTAGATAACTGCTGCCTAGTTTGACTCAACTGGGCCTCTACATTTCTGCTAGAAGCCTAAGTGTCTTGCAAAGCCTCTTGTAAGTCCAGTAGTTGCTGGGCAAGTACATGCAGTTGCTGAGTTAATGGGTCATCCTGCTCTGGAGGGTTAGATTCAGCAGCTACTGCCTTAACATCTCCTTTTATAGGAGCTTCAGCAGATGAGTACAGATACTGATTAATGGCAACTATCTCAATAAGCTCTTGGGCTTCTTGAATGGTCTTTCTCATGCGTATGGAACCACCAGCAGAGTGGTCCAAAGACATTCTAGCCATGTCTAAGATCCCATAGTAGAAGATGTCTAATTGTACCCATCCTGAAAATATTTCAGTGAGACATTTTCTTAGCATCCTCCTATACCTCTCCCAAGCATCATAAAAAGATTCATTATCTCCTTGTTTGAAGCCTTGGATGTCCAGTCTCATCTGGTCATCTTTCTTGGGAGAAATTGGTTTAAAAACTTATCCACTAACTATTTATAAGTTTTTAAACTAGCTTTAGGCTAGTTATCCAACCATCTTTGGTCCTTTACTGCAAAAGCAAAAAGCAATAATCTGTAGACATCTTGGTCTACTCCCCTACCATGTACTGTGTCAGCAATTTTTAAGAAATCTGCCAGAAATTCTATCATCTTTTGATCTTTTGATCACTTTAGGCGATATTTCATATTTGGGGAGGCTGGCCATTTGGCCATGCCTAGACGTTTTTCTCTTATGTATTTTCCAATGGTGGAGTTTCTACACCTCATAGATTAAGGTGCGGAGCTTTACTGTTCTTCATGAATTAATGCAAGTACTATTGTTTCTCTTTTAATTCACGCTTACTTCTTCTCCAAGATATACTCTCGTACTTAATTCAGTTAAGTCAGAATGAAGGGGTTATCCGTGACAATCACCCACTATCTTCGTTACTCGCTTAGCCAAGATCCACGTGCCGGACAACCACAAGCGGTCTATATGATGTTCAATGTAGTCATTGGACGACAGCCGGAGTAAAGTCTCTTGGGTCTTTGATCCACGGATCTGACTTGTCTCTCCTGACAATAGAGCATTTGAATCCGTGAGGTTAGAACCTTCATGGTATAGGCTAGAACCAATTGGCAGCATTCCTAAGATCCAGAAAGTATAAACCGTGTCTGTGGTATTCCGAGTAGAATCTGGGATGGGATGACTGGGACGAGCTTCAAACTCACGAATGTTGGGCACAGTGACAGTGTGCTGACGTTTGGATTTCCTGTCGGTAAAGAATTTTCACAAATATAATCACGTTGTAAGTATAGCTTCTAAACCAACAGAAAATTCTTTCGTACAAACGTTTGGTTGTCACAAGTAACAAACCCAATAAAATTTATAAACCAAAGTATTCAAACCTCGGGTAGTCTTCTTAAGGAATTGCAGGGAAGTATGATTTATTATTGGTTATGAAAAATAGTATTTTTTGGGTTTCTGAAAGGTTGAATGAGAAAAAATAAATTGCGGGAATTAATAAATTAATAACTAATAAATCTCTTGGCAAGGTATGAAAACTGGAAGTCTTATCCTAGTTATCCTTATCAATGGTGATGAGAATTATATTTTTGCTTCCACTAAGTCAACCTCTAACTATGAAGGTAAGTCAAGTAGATAAATCAATTTAACACCTAATGTCCTAGTCAACTCCTGAGGAAAGACTAGAGTTATAGGAATCTAAATCAATCAGCAAAGATAACAATTATCAATCACGATGAGTTTGATAACTCAAGAGTTACCAATTAATCAACCAGAACTAAGAATATAAAAAGCTAAATAAAAATCATATGTCTGAAATACCTCAAATATTAATAAAAGAAATCAAATCCAACATGGAAAAGTTCGTAAATCAAATTGGAAAAATAAAAGGAACATTGAACCTGTAATGAAGAGAAGTAGTCTGAACATAATAGAAATCCTAAATCCTAATCCTAATTCTTAAGAGAGAGGAGAGAGCTTCTCTCTCTAAAAACTACATCTAAACCTAAAACTATGTATGAATGTATGTTGTATCGTCCCCCTTGATGAATGGATGGATTCCTCAATTTATAGCCTTTAATCTGTGTTCTTTGGGCTTGGATCTGGACCAAAAAGGGTCTAGAAGTCGATGGGGCCGACTTCTGCAAATTTTGCAGATCGCGCACGTCACGCGTCCACGTCATTTGTATTTCGCATGATCTATGCGTTTGCATCATGCACGCGTTCGTGCAGATGCCAATTTGCGCAAAGCACGCATTCGCGTCGTCCACGCAGACGCGTCGCTGCCAGTTTCTTCAAAAACTCCATTTTGTGCTTTCCTTCCATTTTTGTAAGTTTCCTTTCCATCCTTTAAGTCATTCCTGCCCTAAAAAACCTGAAAGTACTTAACACACAAATCACGACATCGAATGGTGTTCCGAGGGTTGCCTGTAGTTGTAGGTCGATCTCGGATGAGACCTACTGTGCTGGTCGGAACCGATGTGTCCGGCTGGTGAATAGCGGCCGGAGCTGGTGTGTCCAACTTGTTGGACTGAATGTGATGCTGATCCTTTGCCACCGAAGGGTGGGGGTACCTGCAAGGGACTCCGATGCTTAAGTTAGCAAGGGTATTAAGCAGGTATTTAGTAGAATCAGAGTATGAGTTATACGTGGGTGCTCGAGTGTATTTATAATGGTGAGATGTGACCTTTTGGATAAGATAAGTTAGTTATCTTATCTTATCTTTATCTTTGACCTGAGGTCAGCGTATCTTCAATGGAACCGCCTTTATCTCTATAGGCTTGGGTTGCCCTTGGATTTGGGTCGTATTCCTCTGTTTGGGCCCTTTACTGGGCTCTCCTGTCGATTTGGTCGAGCTCTTTGAGAAGAGGTCGGCAAGTCGGACCCAAAGAGGTTGATCGCTTTATCTCTAATCATCCCGGGTCGGATAGCTCGACCCAGGGTATGAACAGTGCCCCTGCTTGAGCTCGGTTCTTCCTTTGGAGGTCGAGTCCTTGACTTCGGTCCTTCTTCAGTGAAGTCGAACTCAAGCATTTTGTCGATTCCTTTCTTTGTAGAGTCTTTTTTTGAATGTAGAACGTTTTCCTCTAAAAGCGTGCGCTTTTGTATTAGCGCTTTTTTGGGAACGCAAGCGGTTTTAACATCCGCATTTAATTGGCATTAATTGCCCCATTCTCTATTGGATTTTATTTTGAATCTCTTAATCAAAAAAATGGTTTCTCTTCTTCACTTCTTCTCCGTAACTCCTCCCTTTACTCTCTCATTTTCTGTTTCTTGCCCAGAGTTTGTAGTTTCTTCTTTGTGATGTTTGTTCTGCTACTGCATTTTCGGAAGAGGGCTGATTCCACATTTTTTCCTTCTGTGTTCGCATTCTTCCTCTTCGAGGGGTTGGCTTTGTTGCTTCTGCTTTTCATCTTTCTTCGAGGTTTTTTTCTATTCTCCAGGTTAGTCCCATTTCGCGTTTCCTCGTTTATTTCTGATTTTGCGATGGAGTTTTCCTTTTGATCTTCCTTTTGGAGAAAGTTTGGATCTTTTTGTTTTTATCGTGCTTGACTTGTTGCATGCTCTAGTTTATTCTCTTTTTCGGTGCGAATCTTTTGTTTGCTTGAATCTTTTTCTTTTGCATATTGCCGCCGTTTCTACCTGTGCTTTTGCTGATGGTTTTTGATTTCAAAAAAGTTTGCGCCTTTGCTGTTTTTCTTCTTGGTCCTTTCTGATAAACTGTAGCAGTAGTGTTTTTCACTGATAAACTGTAAGAGCGATGCTTTTTGCGTTTTTTGCTTCTTTTGTTTCTTTCGGGATTTTTTGATGAGTGCCGGGATGTAGGCTGTAGAAACAACTTGAAAACCTTGCCTGTTTACTGCCTCCAAGGGATGCCCCCAGACTTTCTTGAGTCTTGGGGTTTTCCCTTTCTGTTTGTCGAGATGTTTTGCTCCTCGCCCGGGATGTTTTTAAGTAATCCATTCTTCTCTTCTTTTTGTAGGATTTAGTTGACCTCATGTCTTCCCGAAATAACGTTGTAGAGATGCCTTCCCAGGTTCCTGCGGGTATGGCCGATTGGGTGGACTCCATGGTTCTCCTATGTGTCTCGCTGGTTGATTCTGAGTTTTGTGCTCAACTTAGGCAGTTTTATAGTGTCTGTAGTAAGTCTGGTGATGAGAAGAATTATGAACTTGTCCCTCCCTCTTCTGACGAGAGAGTATGCTTTTCAACTCGGGTTGCTGATGGTCGCCCTTTCTTTTATGCTTATGATTTTTTCTTTGGTCAGCTGGGTATTACCCTTCCTTTTACTCCATTTGAAACCGACCTGTTATGGTCTTGTAATGTTGCCCCCTCTCAACTTCATCCCAATTCCTGGGGTTTCATAAAAATTTTCCAATTGTTGTGCAACGGTTTTGGTATTCCTGCTTCCCAATCTCTCTTTATCTACTTGTTTGTCTTGACTAAGCCCGAAGTGGTGAAAAAGAAGGCAGCTTGGGTCTCTTTTCATTCCACCCAGGGAAAGAAGGTCTTTTCCATGTTTGACGAGTTATTCCGTGATTTTAAAAACTACTTTTTCAAGGTCCGAGCTGTTGAAGGAGCTCGGCCCTTTTTTCAGGATGAAAATGATGAGCCTGCCTTTCCCTTGGAATGGCAAAAAGACGTGAGGGTCTCCAGGTATTCTTGGGAAATGTTGGATGAGGCTGAGCGAGCCTTTGTTACTGTTTTGGAAGAATGCTGGGGTCAACCTCCCCATCTTGATACAAAGAAATTTCTAACCAATCCTTCTCTTCTTCAAACTGAAATGGGTATTTTGTGTTTCCTTTATTATCTGTTTATGTTGCTTGTAGCTGTCTTTCCGATTTGTCCGACTTGTAGTTTAACTTTCTGTTTCATTTGCAAAAGCAATGAAAAATAACGAATCTATGAAAGCTTTTAAGAGGGCGCAGAAGGCGACTGCTGCCAGAAATATTGCTGCCAAGGTGGCTGGGGAGGGGTCCTCCCAAGTGCGCGAGAAGCCATCAGTGCCAAGTTCCCCCGGGGTGAGGAAGGTGATCCCAACACCTCGGGTCTGCTTGGTGGATCCTCACCCTACTTCTGCCGCTCCATCTACTGCCCCTCCAAGTAAGAAGCAAAAGACGGCTGAGCCCTTTCGACCTCAATGCCCCTGATTTCAATGCCATTGAGTTTGTAGATCAACAAATCGGGCCCTATGGTACCATCTCCATGGACGATGTGTCCATTCTCCATCATCTGGAGTTTATGGCCCGAAATAATGTAAGGATGGCATATATGTCGGCTGCTATATACCGGACTGCTCAAAATCTTCCTCTCCATGCTACCAAGGTATTTATGGAGGAGGCAAAGCAGGAGTTTGACCGGATAAAGGGGCTGAAGGAGGAGCTTGAATTAAAGGTGACCAAGTTGGAGAAGGATCTAAAGAATGAGAAGGCAAGTTCCCTTTCACTGGCGGCGTCTTTGAGGTTGGCCGAGGACACAGCCTTGATGAATAAGGAGAGTTATGTTACGACTTATCGAGAGGTGATGCGCCTGAGGGAGGAATTGAACAATGCCCGGGAAGATTATTCTGAGCTCCAAGATCATCTCATTGGCAGCGTGACTGCTGCTTTCGAGAACTTGAAGGAGCAAGTTCGGGTTATTGCTCCCGAGGTCGATCTCACCCCTTTCAGCCTGGACAATGTTGTCAGGGATGGCAAGATTGTCCCTGATGATGATGGTGATGATGATGCTGATCCTCCTCCTGTGTCCTATGCCAAAGTGTCGACTTCTTCTGCTCCTCCGGTTGTACCTGATTCGGATTGCCAGGTTCTGAACCGGGAGGATGGAACTATAGATGCCATGCCTATTCAGACTCATCCTCCTTCTCCTTGTCCTGATGATGCCACGAAGGCTCCTGATGCTTGTTGATCTTTTGCTGGTTGTAGTTGGCCCGGCTTATGGGATTTCGAAACGTTTTATTTAATTGCTGACATTTCTTAGTTGCTTTATCTAGCAACTTTTATTTTGAAAGACAAACAATAGCCTGCTATCTTTTGATAGTAGGTTTTGGTGGCCTTTTAAGGCATTTATAACTCTGTAGAAAAAGAAGTAGTTTTTCGGCATTTTCTTTTTCTACTGATGTTGAAATCTTGCAGCTCGACCTCTTTGGATTATTTCGTTTTATTACTTGTATCTCGGATCCTTTGAGGCTGTGATTGTATAGGTCCAACTTGTTTCTCGGTTTTCTGTATTTGTGACCGATTCCTTTGCGTTGGTCCTCTTCTAAGTTATCTTTATAATCCTCTTTTTTGGACCTTTGTCACGTCTTTTTTAGGGATTACTTATAACTTGTTAGTGGTAGGAGTCCGACTTGGTTATGTCGGTCTTCTTTAAGTTATTTTTTGTAGTCCTCTTTCTTGGATCTTTGTCAGATCTCTTTCAGGGACTACTTGTATAACTTTTAGTGGTAGGAGTCCGACTTGGTTATGTCGGTCTCCTTTAAGTTATTTTTTGTAGTGCTCTTTCTTGGATCTTTGTCAGATCTCTTTCAGGGACTACTTGTATAACTTTTAGTGGTAGGAGTCCGACTTGGTTATGTCGGTCTCCTTTAAGTTATTTTTTGTAGTCCTCTTTCTTGGATCTTTGTCAGATCCCTTTCAGGGACTACTTGTATAACTTTTAGTGGTAGGAGTCCGACTTGGTTATGTCGGTCTCCTTTAAGTTATTTTTTGTAGTCCTCTTTCTTGGATCTTTGTTAGATCTCTTTCAGGGACTACTTGTATAACTTTTGTTTTGGGCTGGCTTTGTTATGTCAGGCCCTTCTAAGTTAAAGTAATCCTCTTTAATAGGGATGGCCAGACCTCTTTCTAGGGTTTACTTATAACTTGGGTTGACTTGGTCCGACTTGTGAGCGTCGACCAACCTTTAAGTTATTATTTTAGCTATCCGTAAAACCTCGTCAGGTTCTTTTTTGGATTGCTTTCGATAACTTCTTACATTATTCTGTGTTCACCTTCGCTGATTTGTAGAAAGTGGTTGGCATCTTTAGATCGTCCTTTGGGTGAATCGCGTTTTCACCTTTGTCGGACGATTTAATTTTATCGTGGTCGTGCAGTGAAATTGTTTTCATTTTCTGCCGACCTGTCGCTTTATAATCGGACGATGAATACTTCAGATTAATGTGTCTTGGATTCTTTGTAGAATATCTAAATAAACTTTATTCAAAGAAAAAACACAAATATATACATGTGGTGATTTTCTTATCCTTTAAGTCGGGCATGACCTAGATCTCAACATGGTGCCTCATTAAAAAACCTTTTCAGGAAAAAGAGCACATCCACTAGTGAGATTGGTGCACGAAATTGTGATCAATACTTTTCACAAATCAAATAATCCCCGATAATGAATCCAAAAACTTGGTGTTCAATACCATGGCATAAACACAACTTAGCACAACTAACCAGTAAGTGTACTGGGTCGTCCAAGTAATAAACCTTACGCGAGTAAGGGTCGATCCCACAGAGATTATTGGTATGAAGCAAGCTATGGTCACCTTGTAAATCTTAGTCAGGCAGACTCAAATGGATATGGGTGATATACGAATAAAACATAAAGATAAAGATAGAGATACTTATGTAATTCCTTGGTAGGAATTTCAGATAAGCGTATGAAGATGCTTATCCCTTCCGTCTCTCTGCTTTCCTACTGTCTTCATCCAATCCTTCCTACTCCTTTCCATGGCAAGCTTATGCAAGGGTTTCACCGTTGTCAGTGGCTACCTCCCATCCTCTCAGTGGAAATGTTCAACGCACCCTATCACGGCACGGCTATCCATCTGTCGGTTCTCAATCAAGCCGGAATAGAATCCAGTGATTCTTTTGCGTTTGTCACTAACGCCCCGCCTTTAGGAGTTTGAAGCTCGTCACAGTCATTCAATCATTGAATCCTACTCAGAATACCACAGACAAGGTTAGACCTTCCAGATTCTCTTGAATGCCGCCATCAGTTCTAGCCTATACCACGAAGACTCTGATCTCACGAAATGGCTGGCTCGGTTGTCAGGCGAGCACTCGGTTGTCAGGCGATCAACCATGCATCGTGTATCAGGAATCCAAGAGATATTCACCCAATCTAAGGTAGAACGGAGGTGGTTGTCAGGCACACGTTCATAGGTGAGAATGATGATGAGTGTCACGGATCATCACATTCATCAAGTTGAAGAACAAGTGATATCTTGGAACAAGAACAAGCGGAATTGAATAGAAGAACAATAGTAATTGCATTAATACTCGAGGTACAGCAGAGCTCAATACCTTAATCTATGGTGTGTAGAAACTCCACCATTGAAAATACGTAAGAACAAGGTCTAGGCATGGCCGAATGGCCAGCCTCCCAAAGAGGGTTCAATCATAAAAACATGATCAAAAGCTCTAAATACAATAGTAAAAGGTCCTATATATAGAGAGCTAGTAGCCTAGGGTGTACAAAGATGAGTAAATGACATAAAAATCCACTTCCGGGCCCATTTGGTGTGTGCTTGGGCTGAGCATTGAAGTATTTTCGTGTAGAGACTCTTCTTGGAGTTAAACGCCAGCTTTTATGCCAGTTTGGGCGTTTAACTCCCATTCTTGTGCCAGTTCCGGCGTTTAACGCTGGGAATTCTGAGGGTGACTTTGAACGCCGGTTTGGGCCATGAAATATTAGGCAAAGTATGGACAATCATATATTGCTGGAAAGCCCAGGATGTCTACTTTCCAACGCCGTTGAGAGCCCGCCAATTGGGCTTCTGTAGCTCTAGAAAATCCGCTTTGAGTGCAGGGAGGTCAGAATCCAATAGCATCTGCAGTCCTTTTTAGTCTCTGAATCAGATTTTTGCTCAGGTCCCTCAATTTCAGCCAGAAAATACCTGAAATCACAGAAAAACACACAAACTCATAGTAAAGTCCAGAAAAGTGAATTTTAACTAAAAACTAATAAAAATATACTAAAAACTAACTAGATCATACTAAAAACATACTAAAAACAATGCCAAAAAGCGTACAAATTATCCGCTCATCACAACACCAAACTTAAATTGTTGCTTGTCCTCAAGCAACTGAAAATCAAATAAGATAAAAAGAAGAGAATATGCAATGAATTCCAAAAACATCTATGAAGATCAGTATTAATTAGATGAGCGGAGCTTTTAGCCTTTTGCCTCTGAACAGTTTTGGCATCTCACTCTATCCTTTGAAATTCAGAATGATTGGCTTCTTTAGGAACTCAGAATCCAGATAGTGTCATTGATTCTCCTAGTTAAGTATGATGATTCTTGAACACAGCTACTTATTGAGTCTTGGCCGTGGCCCAAAGCACTCTGTCTTCCAGTATTACCACCGGGTACATACATGCCACAGACACATAATTGGGTGAACCCTTTCAGATTGTGACTCAGCTTTGCTAGAGTCCCCAATTAGAGGTGTCCAGGGTTCTTAAGCACACTCTTTTTGCCTTGGATCACAACTTTATTTCTTTCTTTTTCTTTCTTTTTCTTTTTCTTTTTCTTTCTTTTTTCGAATTTTTTTTCTTTTTCTTCTTTTTTTTTTGTATTCACTGCTTTTTCTTGCTTCAAGAATCATTTTTATGATTTTTCAGATCCTCAGTAACATGTCTCCTTTTTCATCATTCTTTCAAGAGCCAACATTCATGAACCACAAATTCAAGATACATATGCACTGCTTAAGCATACATTCAGAAACAAAAGTATTGCCACCACATCAAAATAATTAATCTGTTATAAAATTCAAAATTCATGCAATTCTTTTCTTTTTCAATTAAGAACTTTTTTCATTTAAGAGAGGTGATGGATTCATAGGACATTCATAACTTTAAGGCATAGACACTAAGACACTAATGATCACAAGACACATACATAGATAAACATAAGCATGATTTTTCGAAAAACAGGAAAATAAAGAACAAGGAAATTAAAGAACGGGTCCACCTTAGTGATGGCGGCTTGTTCTTCCTCTTGAAGATCCTATGGAGTGCTTGAGGTCCTCAATGTCTCTTCCTTGTCTTTGTTGCTCCTCTCTCATGATTCTTTGATCTTCTCTAATTTCATGGAGGAGAACAGAGTGTTCTTGGTGCTCCACCCTTAGTTATCCCATGTTCGAACTCAATTCTCCTAGGGAGGTGTTTAGTTGCTCCCAATAGTTTTGTGGAGGAAAGTGCATCCCTTGAGGCATCTCAGGGATTTGATGATGAGAGGGGTCTCTTGTTTGCTCCATCCTCTTCTTAGTGATGGGCTTGTCCTCATCAATGGGGATGTCTCCCTCTATGTCAACTCCAACTGAATAACAGAGGTGACAAATGAGATGAGGAAAGGCTAACCTTGCCAAGGTAGAGGACTTGTCTGCCACCTTATAAAGTTCTTGGGATATCACCTCATGAACTTCTATTTCTTCTCCAATCATGATGTTATGAATCATGATAGCCCGGTCTATAGTAACTTCGGACCGGTTGCTAGTGGGAATGATTGAGCGTTGGATAAACTCCAACCATCCTCTAGCCACGGGTTTGAGGTCATGCCTTCTTAGTTGAACCGGCTTCCCTCTTGAGTCTCTCTTCCATTGGGCGCCCTCTTCACATATGACTGTGAGGACTTGGTCCAACCTTTGATCAAAGTTGACCCTTCTAGTGTAAGGATGTTCATCTCCTTGCATCATGGGCAAGTTGAATGCCACCCTTACATTTTCCGGACTAAAATCCAAGTATTTCCCCCGAACCATAGTAAGCCAATTCTTTGGATCCAGGTTCACACTTTGGTCATGGTTCTTGGTGATCCATGCATTGGCATAGAACTCTTGAACCATTAAGATTCCGACTTGTTGAATGGGGTTGGTAAGAACTTCCCAACCTCTTCTTCGGATCTCATGTCGGATCTCCAGATATTCACTCTTTTTGAGTGAAAAAGGGACCTCGGGGATCACCTTCTTCAAGGCCACAACTTCATAGAAGTGGTCTTGATGCACCCTTGAGATGAATCTTTCCATCTCCCATGACTCGGAGGTGGAAGCTTTTGCCTTCCCTTTCCTCTTTCTAGAGGTTTCTCCGGCCTTGGATGCCATAAATGGTTATGGAAAAACAAAAAGCAATGCTTTTACCACACCAAACTTAAAAGGTTTGCTCGTCCTCGAGCAAAAGAAGAAAGAAGAGAGGAGAAGAAGAAGAAATGAAGAAGAAGGGAATGGCTTTGTGTTCGGCCAAAAAGGGGGAGAAGTGGTGGTTTGGTTGTGTGAAAATGAAGGAGTGAAGATGGGTTTATATAGGAGTGGGGGGGCTCATGGTTTGGTCATGTATGGGTGGGTTCGGGAGGGAAAGTGGTTTGAATTTGAAGGGTGAGGTAGGTGGGGTTTTATGAAGGATGGATGTGAGTGCTGAAGAGAAAGATGGGATTTGATAGGTGAAGGGTTTTTGGGGAAGAGGTGTTGAGGTGATTGGTGAATGGGTGAAGAAGAGAGAGAGTGGTGGGGTAGGTGGGGATCCTGTGGGGTCCACAGATCCTGAGGTGTCAAGGAAAAGTCATCCCTGCACCAAGTGGCAAGCAATAATGCGTTTTGAGCCAATTCTGGCGTTAAACGCCGGGCTGGTGCCCATTTCTGGCATTTAACGCCGAATGCTTGCCCTTTTCTGGCGTTTAACGCCAGTCTGGTGCCCCTTTCTGGCGTTAAACGCCCAGAATGGTGCCAGACTGGGCGTTAAACGCCCAGAATGGTGCCAGACTGGCGTTTAAACGCCAGCACGCTCTCCTCCAGGGTGTGCTGTTTTTCTTTCTGTCTTTCATTCTATTTTTGCTTTTTCAATTGATTTTGTGACTTCTCATGATCATCAACCTACAAAAGAACATAAAATAACAAAGGAAAATAGATAAAATATAACATTGGGTTGCCTCCCAACAAGTGCTTCTTTAATGTCAGTAGCTTGACAGAGGGCTCTCATGGAGCCTCAGAAATACTCAGAGCAATGTTGGAACCTCCCAACACCAAACTTAGAGTTTGAGTGTGGGGGTTCAACACCAAACTTAGAAGTTCGTTGTGGCCTCCCAACACCAAACTTAGAGTTTGACTGTGGGGGCTCCGTGTGGCTCTGTTTTGAGAGAAGCTCTTCATGCTTCCTCTCCATGATGACAGAGGGATATCCTTGAGCCTTAAACACAAAGGGTTCTTCATTCACTTGAATGATCAATTCTCCTCTATCAACATCAATCACAGCCCTTGCTGTGGCTAGGAAGGGTCTGCCAAGGATGATGGATTCATCCATGCACTTCCCAGTCTCTAGGACTATGAAATCAGCAGGGATGTAATGGTCTTCAACTTTTACCAGAACATCCTCTACAAGTCCATAGGCTTGTTTTCTTGAATTGTCTGCCATCTCTAGTGAGATTTTTGCAGCTTGCACCTCAAAGATCCCTAACTTCTCCATTACAGAGAGAGGCATGAGGTTTACACTTGACCCTAAGTCACACAAGGCCTTCTCGAAGGTCATGGTGCCTATGGTACAAGGTATTGAAAACTTCCCAGGATCCTGTCTCTTTTGAGGCAGTTTCTGCCTAGACAAGTCATCCAGTTCCTTGGTGAGCAAAGGGGGTTCATCTTCCCAAGTCTCATTTCCAAATAACTTGTCATTTAGCTTCATGATTGCTCTAAGGTATTTAGCAACTTGCTCTTCAGTGACATACTCATCCTCTTCAGAGGAAGAATACTCATCAGAGCTCATGAATGGCAGAAGTAAGTCCAATGGAACCTCTATGGTCTCATTTTGAGCCTCAGATTCCCATGGTTCCTCATTGGGGAACTCATTGGAGGCCAGTGGACGTCCATTGAGGTCTTCCTCAGTGGCGTTCACTGCCTCTTCCTCCTCTCCAAATTCGGCCATGTTGATGGCTTTGCACTCTCCTTTTGGATTTTCTTCTGTATTGCTTGGAAGAGTACTAGGAGGGAGTTCAGTAATTTTCTTGCTCAGCTGACCCACTTGTGCCTCCAAATTTCTAATGGAGGACCTTTTTTCAGTCATGAAACTTTGAGTGGTTTTGATTAGATCAGAGACCATGGTTGCTAAGTCAGAGGTATTCTGCTTAGAACTCTCTGTCTGTTGCTGAGAAGATGATGGAAAAGGCTTGCTATTGCTAAACCTATTTCTTCCACCATTATTGTTGTTGAAACCTTGTTGAGGTCTCTGTTGATCCTTCCATGAGAGATTTGGATGATTTCTCCATGAAGGATTATAGGTGTTTCCATAGGGTTCTCCCATGTAATTCACCTCTTCTATTGAAGGGTTCTCAGGATCATAAGCTTCTTCTTCAGATGAAGCTTCCTTAGTACTGCTTGGTGCATTTTGCATTCCAGACAGACTTTGAGAAATCATATTAATAAGAAAATATCTCAAAATAATATTAATTCAAAGAAAATCATAACATGAAAGAGTTCATAAATTTAATTGGAAAAATAAATAAAAATAAAGAACCTGGGATTGAGAGTCACTCATAAAACTAAGAGAAATCCTAAATCCTAAGAGAGAGAGGAGAGAACCCCTCTCAAAACTAATCTAAATCATGAGAAGTGAATTATGAGAGCCTCCATGAATGGATGCATTTCTCCACTTTATAGCCTCTAATTTGTGCCTTCTGGACTTGGATTTGGGTCAAAAAGGGCCTCAGAACTCGTTATGAGCATTTTCTGCAATTTCTGGTGCGTGGCCTCTGTCACGCGTCCGCGTGGGTCACGCGGTCGCGTCATTCGGAGCTTTTCCTTGACACGCGGTCGTGTCAGTCATGCGACCACGTCATGTGCGTTCTGCTTAAGGCGCGTAGTCGCATCAGTCATGCGGCCGCGTTGCTGCTGATTCGTGCTTGGCACGCGATCGCATCGTCCATGCGATCGCGTGGATACCAGTTTCCTTAAAGCTCCGTTTTGCTTTCTCCTTTCCTTTTAGTATGTTTCCTTTTTCATCCCTTAAGTTATTCTGCCTTAGAAAATCTGAAACTACTCAACACACTAATCACGGCATCGAATGGAAATAAGAGAGGATTAATAATAAGCAAATATAAGTCCAAAGAAACATGTTTTCAATCAAAGCACATAATTATGAAGGCAAATGTAAAACATGCAAATAGTATGAATAAGTGGGTAAAGAGTTGATAAAATCCACTCAATTGAGCACAAGATAAACCATAAAATAGTGGTTTATCATGACCACTTGCGAATCACTGTAAATGTTAAGTTTTCGAGCTCCCACCTCTTCAGCCAGTTTCAAACCAGCTAGCAATGCTTCGTATTCCGCCTGGTTATTTGAAGCCGGAAATCTGAACTTGAGGGAGAGCTCAACTTGGGTTCCCTGGTTGCTTTCTATTATCACTCTTGCGCTGCTTCCCATTTTATTTGAAGAACCGTCCACATAGAGATTCCACTCTATGGGGTTTCCAGGGCATCTGTGAATTCTGCGATAAAGTCGGCCATGTATTGTGATTTGATGGCTGTCCGAGCTTCATACTGGAGGTCGAACTCGGACAGCTCGACTGCCCATTGTAGGATTCTGCTTGCTAAATCTGTTTTCTACAATATTCCTTTTAGGGGCTGGTTAGTTTGAAATTTAATGGTGTGGGCCTGGAAGTAAGGGCGGAGTCATCGAGATGTTAGAACGAGAGTTTAGGCAAATTTTTCTATTTTCTAATAGTTCAGCTCGGATCCCTGTAGTGCTTTGCTAATGAAGTAGACGGGTTGTTGTCCGTTTTTGTCTTCTCTGACCAGTGCTGACGCTACTGCCCTGCTTCCTACTGCGAGATATAATATGAGTGGTTCTCCTTCTCGTGGTCAGGATAGGATAAGTGGCTGTCCTAAGAACTTCTTAAAGTCTTGGAAGGCTTGTTCGCATTCTGTCATCCATTCGAACTGTTTTCCCTTTCTTAAAGTAGCATAGAAGGGGAGGGATCTTATCGCGGCTCCTACTAAGAATCGGGATAGGGCAGCTAATCTCCCGTTGAGTTGCTGTACTTTTATCTGGATTTGCTTCAATTCCTCTTTGTGTGAGCATAAAACCTAAGAATTTGCCTGCTTCTACCGCAAAGGTACATTTTGCTGGATTGAGTCGCATATCATGCTTCCTGATGGTGTCGAACACTTGGGCTAGGTCGGACAATAATGTCTCTTCACTTTGTGTTTTAATTAGCATGTCGTCCACGTAGACTTCCATGATCTTTTCGATGTGATCTGAGAAGACTTTATTCATTAGCCTTTGGTAAGTAGCTCCTGCGTTCTTAAGACCGAAAGGCATTGCGATGTAGCAGTAGTTTGCTTTTGGTGTTAGGAACGAGGTCTTTTCTTGATCTGGTGGATACATGGGGATTTGATTGTACCCTGAGTATGCGTCCATAAATGAGAGATATTTGTATCCGGAGGAAGCATCTACTAGAGCGTCAATATTTGGGAGTGGGTATGGATCTTTTGGACAAGCCTTGTTGAGATCGGTATAATCGGTGCACATTCGCCACTTCCCATTTGATTTTTTTCACCAAGACAACGTTGGCTAGCCAAAATGGGTATTTGACTTCTCTTATGAATCCGACTTCTAGTAGTGCCTGTACTTGTTCGTCCACAGCTTGGGATCGCTCTGGCCCAAGTTTTCTTCGTCTCTGCTGCACCGGTTGAGATCCTGGATACACTACCAACTTATGACTCATTAGCTTAGGGTCTATGCCTGGCATGTCTGCGGCTTTCCACGCGAAGAGATTGATGGGTGTTTTTTACGGAAAAAGAAATTTACAAACACACAAATCCAACCGGCAAGTATACCGAGTCGCATCAAGTAGTAATAACTCACTTAGAGTGAGGTCGATCCCACAGGGATTGATGGATCAAGCAACTTTAGTGGGTGATTAGTTTAGTCAAGCTAACATTGAATGAATTGTGTGAAGTTGAGCAACAGAATGTAAATTTTTAGGGAATTTAAATTGCGGAAAGTAAAGTGGCAGGAAACTTAAAGAGCAAGAAAAGTAGATTGACAAAATCTTAAATGACAAGAAATGTAAATTGCATCAAATGTAAAGGGGGCTGGGGTGCTGGAAATTAAATGAAAGCAGTAGATCCAAGCTTAGAACAATTGCAAGGAAATTAAATTGCAGGAAAAGTAAATTCAAGGTCACAGTAGCTTAAATGTAAATTGCAGAAGAACACAAGTGCAGGAAATTAAATTGGGAGCAATGAGATGCAACAAAGAGACGTAGATCATTTCTCAAGTCTCAAAGTGAAACTAACAATTTCAATGAAACAGTAAAAACAGAAGGAAAGCCAAGAGCTCAATTGCTCACTTGATCAAGACAGAAACAAAAATCAACTCAATTGTGAAATTCAGAAAAGAAATTCAAGATCTCAGGGAATCAATGAGACTAGAGAACAAGTCTAGACCTCAAGCCCTTCCTTGATCAATTTAGAGAACAATTTGTAGAAGAAAAAGAAGATGAAAGAAATAAATGAAAACTCAGATTCAATTCTCAATTTTTTTGAAATTATGCAGAAGAAGAACAAGAGATTTCAGATCAAGTGAAACAGAATTCCTTCAATTCTTGATCCAAAATTCAAACAGAAATGAAAACTAAGAGAGAGAACTCTCAAATCCTAATGCTCCCTAATGGAGCTAGCCTCTTTCTAGTCGAGCTCTTTTTTTTTGAAATGAGAGTGATGCCTTTAGATAGGCTTTTTACAAAATGAAAATAAGATGAAATTGAAATTAAAAACAAATTCATAAAATGAAATTTCTAATCTAGCTTCTCTGTGTGCCTTTGAGTCATGTTGAGTGGGCTTTGCTTGCTTTGGATTTGAGGAGAAATGGGTTTGGTTGGCCTTGATTCAATTTGGAGAGGAATTGAATTTAAATGGAATTTTGGTTGAATTTTGGCCCATGAGTTTTTGTCCCAGGAGGCTGCCCTGCTCTTGTGGAGGGCAGAGCAGGGAAGTTGTGTGAGGAAGCATGTTACGTGCCAAGTGTGGGAGAGACATTCAGGATGCTGCCCTGCCCTCCATGTTGTCATGGTGCGGCCTTGCCTCCCTGCCCGTGCGTCAATGTGCGCGCGCCGAAGCTCCTGGTCGTGCCAAAATGCTGCGCCATGCACCAAGAAATGTTGCTCTGCTCTCCTTATGGGCAGCGCAAAGCTTTCGAAGGGGAGTGCCAAGTTCGAATTCCATGGAGTGCATTACTTGGCTTTTTCTTCTTGGCACCTAATTCACGCATAAGGCTTGGCTTCCTAGAGATCCTTGGTTCGAAACTTGGTGCAGGAAGTTGCTACAATTTTTTCTTGAATTTTCATGAAGAGAAGCACGACAATGCCTTGCTCTCCAAGAGGGCAGAGCAGAATAATGAGCGCTACTTTGCTTTGGAGTGAGGCTCCAGCTTCGAACCTTGGTGGAAGCACTTTGGTTTATTTTTGCTTATTTTTGGCTCTTAAAGATGCCTTTCACTCATGCCTCAATTGTACGTGAAATATAGATTGCTATATATCGTTGGAAAGCTCTGAATGTCAGCTTTCCAACGCAACTAGAAGCACATCAATCAGACGTTTGTAGCTCAAGTTATAGCCCTTTGAAGTAGGCATGGTCATGCTGTGAGCGCCCAGATTTTAACTTAGCGAAAATTTGCTTCCAACATCGCTTTGTTTCATCAAGATATTGCCCTGCTCTTGGCAAGGGCAGAGCAATGTGCGTGCTGGTTGCTTCCTTCTTTGATTTGGTCATGGGCCACGCTTTTAAAAGCGTGGCCTAAGCCTCCAAAGTGTGCTCCAACTTCAAGGTGTGCCCCAAAGCTCTTTTTTTCTCCTTTTTAGCTTATTTTGTGCTTCTTTGCTTCTTTTTCTTCTTATTTCCTAGAAGATTTATTAAATATAAAGATCAAGAAAATATATCATTTAAGCACAAAGCCTGCAATATTTAAGCACAAATCATCAATTTCTTGTATGAAAAAGCATAGAAAAATAGGTATATGATGACATGTCATCAGAGATCGACGTTATCTCGCAAGAATTGTATTAGTAATTCTTTTAAATCTCCTTTTAGGATTGTGCCGATATTGATTGTTTTTTCCGAGGTGTCCCCGATCTGAATCCTTTTTATCTCGCCTTCTGGCTAGGGACGAAGTTCTTCTCGTCGGTGAACTCTGCCCAGATCGATTGTGTGGAACTCTTCTCCTCTACCTCTGAGGTTTAGGCTTTCGTTATAACAGCGATGTGCCATCTTCTGGTCTGCTTTTATCGTGGCTATCCCTTTTGGCGTCGGGAACTTCATACATAGGTGTGGGGTCGAGACTATTGCACCGAGTTGGTTAAGTGTTGTCCGTCCTATGAGAGCGTTGTAAGCTGAACTTACATCGACTATGATGTAGTCTATTTTGAGGGTCCTGGATTGGTCCCCTTTTCCGAAGGTTGTATGTAGTGGTATGTATCCGAGTGGTCGAACCGGGGTATCTCCTAGCCCAAACAGGCTGTTTGGATATGCTTTAAGTTCTTTTTCTTCCAAGCCGAGTTTATCAAAGGCTGTTTTGAATAATATGTCGGCAGAACACCCTTGGTCTATTAAGGTGCGGTGTAGGTTGGCGTTTGCCAATATGATGGTGATAACTATGGGATCATCGTGTCCTTTGATGATGCCGGATGCGTCCTCTTTAGTGAATGTAATTGCCGGCATGTTCAGTGCTTTCTTCTCTCTTTCGACATGATATACTTCTTTGAGATATCTTTTGCGAGAGGATTTGGAGATCCCACCTGCTGTGAATCCGCCGTGTATCATGTGGACATGTCTTTCTAGTGTCCGAGGTGATCGTTTTGTTCGTTCGGTATCTTCATCCCTTCATCTCTTTCTTTGATCATCTTCTTGGGTGGCCAGGAATCGATCTAATTTTTCTTCTCTCACCAATTTTTCTATGATGTTTTTTAGGTCGAAGCATTCGTTTGTGGAGTGTCCTCGGACTCGATGGTATTCACAATATTCCTTTCAGTTTCCTCCTCCCCTTTTGCCTTTGAGTGGCCGTGCTGGGGGGATTTTTTCTGTATGGTAGACTTCTTTGTATATCTCGACTAGGGATGCCCTGAGAGGGGTGTAGTTGTGGTATTTTTTGATTTTCTCCCCTTGTCGATCTTCTTTTCTTTTGGATTCCTTGTCTTTGTCTCGGTAGGAGGCCCCCGATTTTGAGGTTTCCCCTAACCGAGCGTTTTCCTCCACGTTGATATACTTTTCTGCCCGCTCCTGCACTTCGTCTAAGGAGGTCGGGTACTTTTTTGATATAGATTGGGTGAAAGGTCCCTCTTGTAGGCCATTGATGAGTCCTATGATCGCGGCCTCCGTTGCTAAACTTTGTATGTCCATGCATGTTTTGTTGAATCTCTCCGTGTAGTTGCGGAGGCTCTCCCGATCTCCTTGTTTGATCCCTAGTAAACTGGGGGCGTGCTTGGCTTTATCTTTCTGAATGGAGAATTTGGCTAGGAATTTTTTAGCTAACTCGTCAAAGCTTGAGATGGATTTCGGGGGTAGGTTGTCAAACCATCGGATCGCTGTCTTTGTGAGAGTTGTGGGAAAAGCCTTGCAGCGAACGGCATCTGGGGCGTCAGTGAGGTACATTCTACTTCTGAAGTTGCTGAGGTGGTGGTTGGGATCCGTGGTGCCATCATACAGGGTCATATCCGGGAGTTTGAAGTCTTTTGGAATTTTGGTTTTCATGATTTCCCTGGTGAACGGGGTCTTGCTCTTTGCGTGAATTTTCCTCGAGATTAGCCCGGGGGCTTTTGATTTAAGATCGGCTTCCAATTGTTGTAGTTTTTCTTCCAACTCCCGACGTCGCCGCACCTCTCTTTGGAGATCTCTTCCAATTTCCCGTTGTTGTTGGGTTTCTTTTTCCAGTTGTTTTAGGCGATTCAGGAGCACTTCTATTTCCCCTGAATTTGGTGAGTCTTTGTCTTTGTTGGTTTCCAGAGTGTTTTGTAGCGTGACATCCACGTTTTTGTGCGGTGTCCGATCCTCCAAACCTGAATCGTGGTCGTTGTCATGGTCGTCCGCCATGGTGATGAGATGACTTCCAGGTCCCCGGCAACGGCACCAATGTTCCGAGGGTTGCCTGTAGCTGTAGGTCGATCTCGGATGAGACCTTCTGTGCTGGTCGGAACCGATGTGTCCGGCTGGTGAATAGCGGCCGGAGCTGGTGTGTCCGACTTGTTGGACTGAATGTGCTGCTGATCCTTTGCCACCGAAGGATGGGGGGTATCTGCAAGGGACTCCGATGCTTAAGTTAGCAAGGGTATTAAGCAGGTATTTAGTAGAATCAGAGTATGAGTTATACCTGGGTGCTCCAGTGTATTTATAATGGTGAGATGTGACCTTTTGGATAAGATAAGTTAGTTATCTTATCTTATCTTTATCTTTGAGCTGAGGTCAGCGTATCTTCAATGGAACTGCCTTTATCTCTATAGGCTTGGATTGCCCTTGGATTTGAGTCGTATTCCTCTGTTTGGGCCCTTTACTGGGCTCTCCCGTCGATTTAGCCGAGCTCTTTGAGAAGAGGTCGGCTAGTCGGACCCGAAGAGGTTGATTGCTTTATCTCTAATCATCCCGGGTCGGATAGCTCGACCCAGGGTATGAACAAATGGTAATAAAGGATAATTAAATTTAATATTTTTAAAGCATAGGAAACATATTTTCTCATAAATCATAAAACAATGAAGGAATAGTAAAATCATGCAATTTACATGAATAAGTGGGTGAAGATTTCATAAAAACACTCAATTTAAGCACAAGATGAATCATAAAATAGGGGTTTATCAATCTCCCCACACTTAAACAATAGCATGTCCTCATGCTAAATCCAAGAGTTAAATGGTGGAATCTTATGCAATGCAATCTATTCTAAATGTAACTTCCTAAATGAATCATGCAATTCTAGTTATTATTCCCTTGTAAATAAGGCTTAAATGTAGTTAAATTAATCCATATCTTCAAGGAGTCATATATGTACAATTAGGGCCAAATCATATTAAAGCACAGTTACAATTGAGTTGAGTTAAGATAGTTCACAACTTGCAAGACAATTAATTTAATTAAATATGGATATATGAGAATGAGCTATTGAACCCTCACTAGATTTTGTGTTTACTCTCTAATCACTTAGTGTTTGGGGTTAATCACTCTCTTCTTTTCTAGTCATGCTTTTTAAAACTTTCTTTTTCATCTAACCAATCAACAAATATTGAATATAGACATACAAAAATCATGAGGTCTTTTCCCAGGTTGTAATGGGGCTAGGGTAAGGGTAATGGTGTGCATATAAGGCTAAGTGAGCTTAACAAAGTGAACCCTTGATTAGTCTAAGATCTTCACCTAACATATACACTTTACATAATTTCAAAGTTTTCTTACCTTCTTACCCAAATTTTCCCACTTTTGTATTACATGCTCATACACCAAATTTAATTTTTGAATTCTGTCTCATGTGCATTGATTCTTTTTATTTTGCATTGGCAAAATTTTTGTATCCCCTTATTTAATTAAATATTTTTTTCAATGCATATGGTAATTTAATTATTTTGATTTCACATGAGCAGGCTTCCCAAATTTTTAAATAACTTATTTAATTTAATTCTTTACCTTTTTTCTGTCATCCCATGTTCTTATAAAATTCCCCACACTTAAATTATTCATAATATCTATCTTAAGCTAACCAAGGATTTAACTTGGGATTTTTATTTTGTTTTTCTACTTAAGGCTAGTAATGTGGTTATAAAATAGAAGAGGGTTAAAAGGCTCAAAGGGGATAACAAGGATGGCATAAAATGTAGGTTTATTTGGGACAAGTGAGCACAAATACAAATAATGGCCTCAATCATTTTTTTGGTATGTATCTATATTCTATAATTTGGACATACAGATTAAAACAAAATAAAGATCGCAAGCATAGAAAAGAAGTGCAAAACACACAGAAATGAAATTTATGGTTTGATGTAACCATACAATTAAGCTCAAAACTCACGGGCTGTGTGTTCTCAAGCTCATAAATCATATATCAGTTATGTATGTCATGCAAGTAGAAATCAAGAGTTTCCATTCAACTCAATGTAAATCTTAAGGTGCCCCATAAAATCTTAGTGTTCCTTCTTGAAGAAATATTGTTAACTATCTAACATGTAATGCTATATATACAAAGTGTGTGGATTGTTTTAATTTACTAAAGTTTCTAGTTTACTCCTTTTATTTTCAATTAAACCAAACTATCATATGCTAAAAAGGGTAAACTATACTAATTAATCCACTTAATATATAACTAGTGAATTAAAAGTGCAAATTAAGATAAAATATCTGAGATATATACAACCCAAAGTGCAGAATGCAAAATACAGCAAAAGCAAAAAGAAGAAAAATGTGCAAATAAAATACAGAAAATGAACAAAATAAGATAAGAGTTTGTAGTGGTTCACCAAAAAATATATGCCAAAGATGGCGACCTCCCCACACTTAAATAATAGCATCGTCCTTGATGCTTACTCAAACTGGGTGTGAAGAAGTGTCATCTCCAGAAGGATGGGCTGTTGGTGTTTCTGTGGGTGGAAGGGGGTCAGTCTGCTGAAGGGGAGGCTCATTCTGTAGAGGGATCACTGGGTCAGTTGGCCGGATCGGATGGGGCTCTTCATGGCGTGGTGCAGCCTGCTCAGGTGCTGCCTGCACAGCCTGAGTATGTGCCTCCTCCTCATGATCGCTTGCCTCCTCCTCAGATGTGTCTGATGGTGCGTCGGGCTCGGAGGAGATGTTGCCACCGGATCAGATCATCAACTTGAGGTGCTCATAGTGTCGCTTGTGGAAATGCTCAGAACTCTCATAATGTCGCCTGTTGCGACGTTCAGACCTCTCGAATTGCTGCTGGTGGCGGTGCTCCATCTGGTCTAAGAGGTCAAAGAGTCGGTGCACCAGAAGATAAATGGGCTCAGGAGCAGGTAGGGGTGCAGTGGCTGGAGCTGGGGCAGTGGATGCAGAAGGAGCAACTGAAGATGTAGCTACCTCAGCAGAGTCAGTGAGAAACGGATGTTGGTATCCAAGAGCCTGAAACTTCCTACTGTGAGGGATGATCTTCCTGCAGTCTACGGCGGATGGATTTCCATCAGCAATTTCCCAAGGTACCTCAGCTCGGTGACCCAACTGAGCAATCAGGAATAGAAACGGGAGGGTGCCTCTGACAGGGACCCTGGTCATGTAATGCCAGATGAAGCGGGGCAGATATAGGTCCTTACCCTCCATCACACACCAGATGAGGGTAATCATAGCAGCTGGCACCTCTGTCTCAAGAGTGCTCGACATTACGTAGTTACCCAGAATCTACTGCCATAGTTGAGCCTCATCATTCAGATATATTAGCCGGATTCCCTTAGGTACCACTGTGCTCTTTGCCATGACCCATGGAACAGAAGGATCAAGAGCTATAGAGCGTTTCACTGCATCCTAGTCAAATCTAATGAATCTCATATCCTCTTCAGCTCTTTGGTAATCGTCTGGCTGATCTGATTTAGGTGGGAGCTAGAGGATGTCTTCTATGGCTTCCTCAGTAACCATAATTTGTTTGCCTCTGAGCTGTAATGCATCTAGGGATGTCTTAAAGTAGTTATAGTAGAATTCTCTGACCCAGGATGAGTTGATCTCAGTCAAGTCTCTCTCCAGGAAGAACCAGCCTCGCTGTTTAATTTGGTCTGAAGTGTACTGCCTGAGTTCTTCTGGAATTTTGAGTGTCCTTTCCAGGTATAGGTTCCTGGATGTGGCAAAAACTGGGTATTTTAGCTCACAGTATTTGTTTGCAAATTTTACTGGGTCAGTTGCAAGTACCAACTGATCAGCTTTTTCCTGCGGGGTAAAGTTCTTCTCCCGCCAAGAATCATCATGCAAGATGCCAAGGATGGACATAGAGAATTTTCCTCTTTTCCTTTTGCCAGTGGTTGCTTTACCTTTTCCTTTGCTTTGAGGGTCAGACATCCTGAAAAGCAGAAATTCTAGGATATAATTGAAGAATAAAAGCAGGAAAACAAGTAGGCAAATAGGGTAATAGCAATATAAGCACAGAGTGGCAAAAGAGCAAGAGAATCATGAATGGAGTCAAATATATGTGCATTTTGGATTGTGTTCAAGTGAAAAAGTCCAAAAATAGAATCACAATCCAAAATATATGATAAGTGGAATTCAAGTTAATTAGGAAAAATAATGATCATGCTCGGAGTTAGAAAGTTAAAGTAGTTAGGTATAAAGAGAAATCAGAAAGTTAAAATGGTTAGTAGGTAAAAAGGGAGTTAGGAAGTGAAAATAGTGAGTTAAAAAGAAGGTGAAAATAAGTGGCAGGATAATGGGTTTCCTAGCTAACGATAAATTCGCAAATTGAAAGAATAATCAACTCATATTCAAGCAAAAGTTTCAGTTTAGTGATGACAATTCAGATAGATAGAAGAGTTGCAAAACTAAAATGAAATCATTAATAATGCAATTATAAACCAAGGAATCAAAAGGAATAAGAGTGCTAGCCTGTGCGGTTATGTATCGGTTTGGTTGAAATCAAGTAATGCAAAATATTAAGTGTCCAAACTCAATACGTGAAAAAAGTTGTAGAAAATTGGGCAGCACTCCGGCTAAAATTGGATGTTCCCAGGTAATAAATAGCAAGAAAAAACAGGAAAGATTAGTGTAGCAGCATGAAACATGAAGAATAGTATATGAACAGAATTATTATCACAGCCTGATCAAAATTGCGAAATAGATAAAACAGGTAATCAAGAATGGCGCAATTATCAGGCCTAAATCCACTAACCACATCCTAGCTACCTAACCACCTAAAATCCACTACAATCATGCATCTCTAACTATCCTAATTTGAATAGAATATGAAAAATATGCAACTAACTAACTAATGAACTGGAAAAGGGAACGGTGTTTGGTAGAACCTGGTGTGGGTAGGACCAGAATTTGAGACAGAGAGGGGAGTAGTGGCACTGGTGGCTGCACGGCGGTGGCACGGTGGTGGCACGGCAGTGGTCCGACTGGGGGTAGTGGCGTATGGTTGTGTGGTGGTGTTGGGATGGGTTAAGGGGGGTTGAGGAGGAAAATTGGGTCGAAGGTTGTGGTGGTGGAAAGCAGTTGTCTAAGGGTATCCGCGATGGAGGGGCTGTGGCGGCGAGATTGGAAGAGAATGACGGGAGGTGAGGGAAGAGAAGAATGGGAGAAAGAAGAGGGGGTGTCGCGGGGTGGTCTGGGTGGTTGGGGGTGGCGGATGCGGCGGTGGTGGTGGCTGGTCGGTGGAGGTTGGCAGTGGAAGGGGTTTTGCAGAGAAGGAAGGAAAAGGGGGGACTGGGGGGATTAAGACAAAAGGGGTATAACGCGGCTGCGTGATTGACGCGATCGCGTAAGTTGGGTAAAAGATGAGTGACACGGACGCGTGAGGCACGCGAACGCGTCACTATGAATTGTGCTAGACGCACAGTTCCAGCGTCATTTTGGCGTAACTTTCTATTTCCATTTAGGGGGCCATAATATCCACGCAACGCGGACGCGTCGCTCACACTTTCGCGTGGTATGAGTGTTATGCAAGTGATGCGTTCGCGTCAGGGACGCGAACGCTTGGGCCGTTTTGTGCTAAACGCACACCAGCCGCACGATTACAACCCAACTTTCTGGGCGTTGGATCTTTACGCCGATTTCCATTCTACGCCCACGCGTGGCCTGTGCGCTCGCGTGGTGTGATTTTTTATGCAGTATGCAGAATGCAGAATGCAATGAATGTTATGTACAATTCCAGGTTCAATCAAAATTCAAAAATAGACTAAAACTGAAAAAAGAACGATCATACCATGGTGGGTTGTCTTCCACCTAGTACTTTTAGTTAAAGTCCTTAAGTTGGACATTTGATGAGCTTCTTGTTATGGTGGCTTGTGCTTGAATTCATCCAGGAATCTCCACCAATGTTTAGAATGCCAGCATCCTCCGGGGTCCCAAACAAGGCACGTAAAGCCTTTGAGCAGTTTCAAACAGGTTTCCAGCATCCCGGGGTGTTAAATGTCAGAATAGATTCCAGGATCCCAAAATTTACTTTTACACCCGTTTTTGTCTTGATCTGTATTTTTCCATCCGGGTGATAAGTAATCTAAATTCTCACTGTAGTAACTAAACAGCTTCCGAGATCCTTTCAATTGAGCTTGACACCAATCCTTGCACCTTAAATTGAAGTGTGAAACCTCATTGAATCTTGCATACCAGCTCTGAGTGTGAGTCAATTCCCTTTTGCTCTTAAAGCCGCAGAAAGCTCTAAGCTAGCCATCTGTTTCAAGTAAACCATATTCAAGTGGAAAAGTAAAGATAAAGGTCAAGGATTTTACCCACTTGAAGTTGGAGTTGGGTGGTAGTGGCCTTGGGAGAAGTGTTTCCAATGCCTCTGCAAGCTCTACTCCCTTGTGGTCTTCAGTGAATTCCTCCACTTCTTTGCAAATTTCTTCAATTTCAAGCATGTCTTGATCAAAGTATTCGATATGTTCCTCATCACTTGAGTCATAATTGGGAGGTTGAGAAAGTCTACCTCTGCATCATCCTCGTATTCACTTGGGGCAGATTCTACTATCTCACAGAATTCACTTGCGGATGCAAGTTCATTACTAAGAGAACTTGATTTGTGATTATCATCATCAAAGAAACTTGCGTCTTCGGTTATTCCGTCCAGTTCTTCATAGGATACCTACTTCGGAGGTTGTGCACTATCCTCCTTAGCATCAATTGTAATGTCTTTGACAGAATTCTCTACAACTCTGGATTCCCATGGGGGTTCAGCATTTCCCAAGTCTTCAATCAACTATTCTTCTATAATAACAGCTTCCTCTATTTGTTCCAGTACAAAGTCATGCTCCTTATTGTCCGCTAGAGTTTCTAATGGCTCCTTCATGCTACGTTCTTTATTAGATTTTCCACATGAAGTCATGGGGGTTCCTTGAGTGTCCAAATGTATGGAAGATAATTGATTTATTGCTTTCTCCATTTGATGAAGGGTTGCATGAAATTGATCTACTGATTCTTCAAAGCGAACCTGTGATTCTTGGCTTGATGGATATGGACATGGTGCATAAGGAAGTGGTGGTTCTTGGGAGTGAGTGGATTGGAATTAGGGTGGATAAGGATCATACAGTAGTGAATGGTGAGAGGGAGCTTGTGAGTGTGATGGTTCAAAGCTATGTTGAGAGGATGGTCTATAAGCACAGGGTGGGGCTTGTTGGTAACTACAAGGGGTTCCACCATATCTATCATCTTGATATGCATTGTAGAATGGTCTTCGTCCATGATACCTTGGAGGGTGTTGTTACCTAAAGGGTTGATCATATCTTCTTGGCTCCATCCATCTTTCATTGCTTAGACCTTGATGCATAGTCCTGTTATAGCTTTCATTCCTTTCAACAAAAGTAGAACCAAACTCAAAGCGAGAGGGGTGAGAACTCATAGTAGCTAATAGAAATAAAAAGGGAAAATAAAAACAAATAAACAAGTAAAAGAAAAATATTTACAATAATCAATAATAAGGCACACGTTTGCAATTTCACGGCAACGGCGCCATTTTGACGTTGGGATTTCCTGTCGGTAAAGAATTTTCACAATATAATCGCGTTATAAGTATAGCTTCTAAACCAACAGAAAATCCTTTCGTACAAACGTTTGGTTGTCACAAGTAACAAACCCAATAAAATTTATAAACCGAAGTATTCAAACCTCGGGTCGTCTTCTCAAGGAATTGTAGAGAAGTATGATTTATTATTGGTTATGGAAAACAGTATTTTGGGGTTTTTGAAAGGTTGAATGAGAAAAATAATTTGCAGGAATTAATAAATTATTAACTAATAAATCTCTTGGCAAGGTATGAAAACTGGAAGTCCTATCCTAGTTATCCTTATCAATGGTGATGAGAATTATATTTTTGCTCCCACTAAGTCAACCTCTAACTATGAAGCTAAGTCAAGTGGATAAATCAATTTAACACCTAAAGTCCTAGTCAACTCCTGAGGAAAGACTAGAGTTATAGGAATCTAAATCAATCAGCAAAGATAACAATTATCAATCACGATGAGTTTGATAACTCAAGAGTTACCAATTAATCAACAAGGACCAAGAATATAAAAAGCTAAATAAAAATCATATGTCTGAAATACCTCAAATATTAATAAAAGAAATCAACTCCAACATGGAAAAGTTCATAAGTCAAATTGGGAAAATAAAAGGAACATTGAACTTGTAATGAAGAGAAGTAGTCTGAACATAATAGAAATCTTAAATCCTAATCCTAATTCCTAAGAGAGAGGAGAGAGTCTCTCTCTCTACAAACTACATCTAAACCTAAAACTATGTATGAATGTATGTTGTATCATCCCCTTTGATGAATGGATGGATTCCTCAATTTATAGCCTTTAATCTGTGTTCTCTGAGCTTGGATTTGGACCAAAAAGGGTGCAGAAGTCGCTGGGGCCGACTTCTGCAAATTCTGCAGATCGCGCATATCACGCGTCTGCATGGGTCACGCGGTCTCGTCATCTGGTGTGTTGCTCTTCCACACGGTCGCGTCAGTCACGCGTCCGCGTCATCTGTATTTCGCATGATGTACGCGTTTACGTCATGCATGCGTTCGCGCAGATGCCAATTTGCGCAATGCACGCGTTCGCGTCGTCCACGCGGACGCGTTGCTGCCAGTTTCTTCAAAAACTCCATTTTGTGCTTTCCTTCCATTTTTGTATATTTCTTTTCCATCCCTTAAGTCATTCCTGCCCTATAAAACCTAAAAGTACTTAACACATAAATCACGGCATCGAATGGTAATAAAGGATAATTAAATTTAATAATTTTAAAGCATAGGAAACATGTTTTCTCATAAATCATAAAATAAGGAAGGAATAGTAAGATCATGCAATTTACATGAATAAGTGGGTGAAGATTTGATAAAAACACTCAATTTAAGCACAAGATAAATCATAAAATAGGGGTTTATCATGTGCAAAAGGATAGAGAGATCCTATTCTGACACAAGTGAGAACCGACAGCTGATTAGCCGTGTAGTAGCTGTGCCTGGTATATTTCATCCGAGACGAGAGATTTGACAGTTGATTAGCCATACAGAAACCGTAGCCTAGACCATTTTCACTGAGAGGACGGATGGTAGCCATTGACAACGGTGATCCACCAACATACAGCTAGGAAAGCAGAGGTTCAGAAGCAACAAAGCATCTCCAAACGCTTATCTAAAATTCCCACCAATGAATTACATAAGTATCTTTATTTTAATTTACGTTTTATTTATCTTTTAATTATCAAAACTTCATAACCATTTGAATCTGCCTGACTAAGATTTACAGGATGACCATAGCTTGCTTCAAGCCGGCAATCTCGGTGGGATCGACCCTTACTCACGTAAGGATTTATTACTTGGACGACCCAGTACACTTGCTCGTTAGTTGTACCGGAGTTGTGGAAAGTGTGATCACAATTCCGTGCACCAGTGGCTATAAGATGTAGCCACACAATTAGGCTCAAAACCTGCTTGCTTGTGTTCTCAACTCAAAATCCATGTTCCAAATTACATTCTTCAAGTAAGTTTTAGCATCAAAATTTCCCAAAATTGGTTGGTTGCCTAAGAATTCTAGTTCCTAGGAAAATAGATCATTTCGCTAACCAAGTAGACCTAACAAGAAGTAACTATCATGCAAATGATGTCAAAAAAAAAAACCTAATCATACAATCTATCCTAATTAGCAAAAGAGTGTCAAAGTTTATTCGGGTGTTACCTATGGAGATCAGTTGGCCTACCTCCCCACACTTAAAACTTGGCACGGTCTTCCGTGCCATTAGTTATATGTAGCGGGCGATTGGCTTTGGAATGGCCATCATCTTCTTCATCATTGGTGTCTTCACTTGAGGTCGCGGTAGATGTGGAGACATCTAGTTCCTCCATAGGTGGAGTGACAACACTTAAAAGCTTCTTCACATAAGCATACCGGTGTTGGTTTCGCCGTCCATAATGATCTAACTTCTTGTGGAGATCCTCAATGCATTGGTGGGTTGATTTTGGTGGTGTGGATGAAGCCATGGAGATGCCCGCGGGGATGGTTAGGTCAAGGTTACCGGTGTCCGCGGGGGGCTTGAGATATTTCCATGTTGGAACAATATTTCCATCAACCGGGACCATGGCCCTCGGTCCTTGGTCTCGCGTGAGACACCGGCCGCCATAACGAACTCGATCACCAAAGCGGGAAAGGGTAAGTTGCCCTTGGCATGGATGCGCCCCATGCCTTGACGGATGAGAGATGAGATGTTAACTGGCTTCTCGGTGAGAATGCACCAAATCAATAAGGCTAGCTCGGTAGTGATAGATGACCCATGTGTGCTAGGGAGCACATAATGGGCTAAGATTTGAGCCCATGCCTGAGCTTCCATAGTGAGATATCACGCATCAATACTGTTCATACCCTGGGTCGAGCTGTCCGACCCGGGATGTTCTACTGATAAGTTGACCGACCTCTTCAGGTCAGGACAATCCGACCTCTTCTCAAAGAGCTCGGTCAAATCACCAGGAAAGCCCAAAAAGGGCCCAAATGGAGGACTGCACCCCAAAACTTAAGGCAGCCCAAGCCTACAGAGAGAAGGGTGGTTCCCTTGAAGATCAGATGACCTCACTCGAAAAATAAAGATAAGATAAGATAACTAACTTATCTTGTCTAAGAAAGTCGCCCTACACCATTATAAATACACTGGAGCACCCAGGTATAACTCATACTCTGATTCTACCAAAAACATGCTTAATACCCTTGCTAACTTAAGCATTGGAGTCCCTTGCAGGTACCACCACCCTCCGGTGACGAGGGATCAGTAGCATTGCCAGTTCAACAGGTCGGACACGACAGCTCTGGCTGCTACACACAAGTTGGACACGTCATCTCTGATCAGTGCAGAAGATCTCATCCGAGATCGACCTACAATTTCAGGTAACCCTCGGAACATTAGCACTGTTGCCAGGGAACCTGGAAGTCATTCCATCACCATGGCGGACAACCATGACAACGACCACGATTCGGGTCTAGAAGACAGAACGCCGCACAAAAACGTGGACACTACACCAAAAGATACCCCGCAACCTAACAAAGACAAAAATTCACCAAACTTGGGAGCCCTATAGGCACTTCAAGATCGTTAAAACAACTCGAGAAAGAAGCCCAACATCAGCGAGAAGCTGGGAATGACCTACAAAGAAAGATAAGGTGACGCCGGGAATTGGAGGACAAACTCCTAAAACTCGAAGCTGATCTCAAAGCCAAGGCGACTCAATCCACCCACGAGGAGCAAGGACCAAGATCCATTTACCAAGGAGATCATGAAGACTAAAATCCCAAAAGACATTAAACTCTCGGATATAGCCTTATATGATGGCACGGCAGATCCCAGCCATCACCTCAGTAATTTCAGAAGTCGAATGTACCTCACTGACGCTTCAGACGCAGTCCGCTACAAAGCCTTCCCGACTACCTTAACAAAAATGGCGATCAAATGGTTCGACAATTTACTCCCCAAGTCCATCTCAAGCTTCGACGACCTAGCCAAGAAGTTTCTAGCCATATTCTCTATCCAGAAAGACAAAACCAAGCATGCCCCAAGTCTACTAGGAATCAAACAAGGAGATCGGAAAAGTCTCCGCAGCTACGTGGAAAGATTCAACAAGGCATGCCTAGACATACAAAGTCTGCCCACAGAAGCGGCCATCATGGGCCTCATCAATGGCCTATGACAATGGCCTTTTAGCCAATCCATATCGAAAAAACATCCCACATATCTAAATGAGGTACAAGAACGAGCAGAGAAGTATATAAACATGGAGGAAAATGCTCGACTAGGAGAGACCTTAAAATCCGGATTCTCCTACTCCTCCCGCGATAAGGACAAAGAATCCAAGAAAAAAAAGATTGACATGGGGAAAAGATAAAAAAATACCAGAATTATACCCCTCTTCGAGTATCCCTTGTGGATGTCTATAGAGAAGTATGCCATGCTGAAAAGATACCTCCGGCTCGACCACTCAAAAGCAGGATATTGCGAATATCATCGAATCTATGGACATTCCATCAACGAATGTTTTGACTTAAAAATAACATAGAAAAACTGGTAAGAGAAGGAAAATTAGATCGGTATTTGGCGAGCCGAGCAGACGATCCCAGGAAAAGAAGAAGGGATGAAGATGTCGGTCAGGCAGAACGACCACTCCGTACGCCCGAGAGACACGTCCACATGATAACACAGAGGATTTGCGGAGGCAGGATCTCCAAATCATCTTACAAAAGACATCTTAAAGAAGTATATCATGTTGAGGAAAGAGAGGAAACACCCGACATCCCCACAATTACTTTTACCAAAGAGGACGCATCCGGCATCATCCCAGGACACGACGATCCTATGGTCATCACTATCGTATTGGCAAACACAAATCTCCACCGCACACTGATAGACCAAAGAAGCTTCGCCGACATATTATTCAAAACTGCCTTCAACAAACTCGGCCTAGAAGAAAAACAACTCAGAGCATATCCGAACAGCCTATTCGGACTGGGAGACACCCCAGTTCAACCACTTGGATACGTCTCACTACACACGACCTTTGAAAAAGGAAACCAGTCAAGAACACTCAAAATAGACTACATTGTGGTCGACATAAGCTCAGCCTACAATGCGTTAATAGGTCGGACAACATTGAATCAGCTCGGTGCAGTAGTCTCGACTCCACATCTATGCATGAAGTTCCCAACTGCAGAGGGAATAGCTATAATAAAAGCAGACCAGAAGACGACGCGCCACTGCTACAACGAAAGTTTAAACCTCAGAGGCAGAGGAGACGAATTCCACACAATCGAACTCAGTGGAGCTCAGAGGCGGGAAGAACTTCGCCCACAACCCGAAGGTGAAGTAGAAAAAGTTTAGATCGGAGATATCCCAGACCAAACAACCAATATCGGTACAATCCTAAAAGGATACATAAAAGAATCACTCGTACAGTTCTTGCGAGATAACGTCGACCTCTTTGCATGGAAGGCCGCAGACATGCCACGTATAGACCCCAAGTTAATATGCCACAAGCTAGCAGTCTACCCAGGATCTCGGCCAGTACAACAGAAATGTAAAAAGCTCAGGCCAGAACAATCCCAAGCTGTGGAAGAGTAGGTACAAGCTCTACTAGAGGCAGGATTCATAAGAGAAGTCACGTACCCACTATGGCTAGCTAACGTTGTCTTGGTGAAAAAATCAAATGGGAAGTGGCGGATGTGCACCGACTACACTGATCTCAACAAAGCCTGCCCAAAAGATCCTTATCCACTCCCAAGTATCGACACTCTGGTAGATGCCTCTTCCGGGTATAAATACCTCTCGTTTATAGACGCATATTTAGGATAAAACCAAATCCCGATATATCCACCCGACCAAGAAAAAACCTCGTTCTTAACCCCAAAAGCAAACTACTGCTACATTATCATGCCTTTTGGACTAAAAAACGCAGGGGCTACTTATCAGAGGTTAATGAATAAGGTCTTTATGGATCACATCGAAAAAATCATGGAAGTATACGTGGACGACATGTTAATAAAGACACAAAGTGAAGAGACATTGCTATCTGACCTTACCCAAGTATTCGACACTATAAGAAGGCACGGCATGCGACTTAATCCTGCAAAATGCACCTTCGCAGTAGAAGCTGGCAAATTCTTGTGTTTTATGCTCACACAAAGAGGAATCGAGGTAAATCCGGATAAATGCCGGGCCATACTCGACATGAAGAGCCCGACTTGTGTCAAGGAAGTACAACAACTCAATGGAAGGTTGGCAGCCTTGTCCAGATTTTTAGCTGGATCAGCAATAAGGTCTCTCCCTTTCTATGCCACCCTAAGGAAGGGAGAGAGTTTTGAATGGACAACGGAGTGCGAGCAGGCCTTCCAAGATTTAAAAGATTCCTGGGACAGCCACCTATCCTAACTCGGCCTCGGGAAGGAGAACCACTTATATTATATCTCACAGTAGGAGGTCGGGCAGTAGCCTCTGCACTAGTCTGAGAAGATGACAGTGGGCAACAACCTGTGTACTTCATCAGCAAAGCATTACAAGGATCCGAGCTGAATTACCAAAAAATAGAAAAATTCGCCTATGCTCTCATATTAACATCTCGACGTCTTCGTCCATATTTCCAAGCTCACGCCATTAGGGTTCGGACCAACCAACCCATAAAAGGAATTGTACAGAAAACAGACTTAGCAGGCCGAATCTTGTAATGGGCAGTCGAGTTGTCCGAATTTGACCTTTAATATGAAGCTCGGACAGCCATCAAATCGCAATATCTAGCCGACTTCATTGCAGAATTTACAGACACCCCAAAAATCCCTACAGAATGGAATCTCTACGTAGACAGTTCCTCAAATAAAATGGGAAGCAGCGCGGGTGTGATAACCAAGGAATCCAAATCAAACTTTTCCTCAAATTCGGGATTCCTGCCTCAAACAACCAAGCAGAATATGAGGCGCTACTAGCTAGTTTGAAGTTGGCCAGGGATGTTGGAGCTCAAAAGCTTATCATCTTTAGTGACTCACAAGTTGTCACTTCACAAATAACAGGGAGCTACCAAGGCAAAGATCCCACCATGAAAAAGTACTTAGACAAAACCAGGGAACAACTCAGACAGCTTGGGGAATATGAGGTCTGCCACATATCCCGAGAACAGAATGCCCGAGCTGATGCACTCTCAAAACTACCCATCACCAAACCAGGGGGCAACAATAGAAGCCTCATCCAAGAAATGCTACAGAACCCGTCAATCTCAGAGGAAGAAAAATTCCTAGCCATAACAGGTCAGGATCAAGGATAGATGACTCCCATAATTAACTACCTCAAAACAAAAACACTCCCCACAGATGAAAAGGAAGCAAAGAGGTTAAAACGGGAGGCACAATACTACACTATGATAAACAATACTCTATACAGAAGAGGGATCTCAATACCATTGTTAAAACGTGTCCCGACTTCTAACACAAAGGAAGTTTTAGAAGAAGTGCATTATGGCATCTGTGGCAATCATCTCGGGGTACAGGCACTCACCAAAAAAGTACTCTGGGCAGGATTTTATTGGCCAACTCTACAAAAAGAAGCAACAGAATTCGTAAAGACATGTCCAATCAGAAACGTGCCAACTTCCACATCGCCCCGCCCAAGGAACTCATCAGTGTAATTTCACCTTGGCCATTCGCAAAATAGGGACTCGACCTTCTCGGACCTTTCCCTCAGGGAACGGGATAAGTCAAATTCCTTATAGTATGGATAGACTATTTCACAAAGTGGATCGAGGCAGAACCCCTAGCTCATGCCACCTCTCAAAGAAGTCGAAAATTCCTATATAGAAACATTGTCACAAGGTTTGGGGTTCCATACTCCATTACCACAGACAACGGTACTCAATTTACAGATACGGGCTTCAGAAAATTAATTGCCGATTTGAACATAAAAGACCAATTTACGTCCGTAGAACACCCTCAGGCCAATGGACAAGAAGAAGCTGCCAACAAAGTCATATTGGCCGGGCTACAATAAAGATTACAGGATGCAAAGGGAGCCTGGGCTGAAGAGCTCCCACAAGTCCTATGGGTATCAAACAACGCCATATTCCACCACAAAGGAATCCCCTTTCAGATTAGCTTACGGGATGGAGGTAATGATCCCAGTAGAGGTCGAAGAAGGGTCGCCCAGAGTGATCCATTATAGTGAAGAAGCCAATTCCCAACTTCAAAGGGAAGAACTCGACCTACTTCAAGAAATTCGAGAAAGAGCTCGGATCAGGGAAGAGGCATTAAAATGTTGAATGGCTTCAAGATACAATCAAAAGGTAGTACCGCGAGGTTTTGCCAAGAACGACCTTATCCTAATCCGAAATGATATCGGAACAACTCGACCTGGAGAAGGAAAGCTGGCAGCAAACTGGAAAGGATCCTACCGAGTCATAGAAGTACTTAGGAAGGGCTACTACAGACTGTCCGAACTCGAAGGGTGAGAGCTTCCCAGGTCATGGCACGCCTGCAACCTAAGAAGATACTACAGTTAGAGGTAACAAAGATCTTAGGATAAGGTACACTCTTTTTCCTGAAAAGGTTTTTAAATGAGGTGCCAAGCCAAGATCTACAAAATTGCTCGACCTAGAGGGATAAAACTCCCACATGTATATATATGCATTTTTTTCTGAATAAAGTTTTAGATTTTCTACAAATTCTCAAGACGCATTAATCTGAAACGCTAAAAAATCATCGCCCGATTATAAAGCTACAAGGTTGGTAGAAAGTGAACATCAAATCCACTGTCCGACCACAATAAAGATAAAAAAAAAAAGATGAAAACCAAATTCATCAAAAGGTCAACCAAACAAGGATCAAACCTGACTTCGACAAAATCGGCAAAGATGAAAAATGACAAAACAGAATAATGCAAGAAGTTATCAAAAGTGATTCATAGAAAGGACCTGATGAGGTCTTAATAAAATGGGTTGCTAAAAATAACTTAAAAGACAGGCCGACATAGAGAAGTCAGACCAGTTGATCACAATAACCAAAGTTATAAAAAGTCAATCTCTGGAAAGAGGTCTGGCCAGCCCTAAAAAAAAGGATTACTAAAAATAACTTAGAAGGGACCGACGCAAAGAAGTCGGCCCCAAAATCAAAAAGTTACAAAAAGTAGTCCCTGAAAGAGACCTGACAAAGGTCCAAGAAAGAGGATTACTAAAAGTAACTTAGAAGGGACCGACGCAAAGAAGTCGACCCCAAAATAAAAAAGTTACAAAAAGGAATCCCTAAAAGAGACCTGATAAAGGTCCAAGAAAGAGGATTACTAAAAGTAACTTAGAAGGGACCGACGCAAAGAAGTCGGTCTCAAAATCAAAAAGTTATAAAAAAATAATCCCTGAAAGAGACCTGACAAAGGTCCAAGAAAGAGGATTACTAAAAATAACTTAGAAGGGACCGACGCAAAGAAGTCGGCCCCAAAATCAAAAAGTTATAAAAAGTAATCCCTGAAAGAGACCTGACAAAGGTCCAAGAAAGAGGATTACTAGAAATAACTTATAAGGGACCGACATGATGAAATCGGCCTCCCACAAACAAGTTATAAAAAGTAATTCCTAACAGAAACCAAACAAAGGTCCACACAAAATGGATTACTAGAAATAACTTCAGACCGAAGTGAGGAAGTCGACATACAAGTTGGACCCAAACATCCACAACCTCAATCAAGCCACAAGTATGAAAATACAAAGGCAATCCAAAGAGGTCGGATAATAAGGCAACAACACTCCCAAAAAAAACCTAAAAAGGTACCAGACAGATGCAGACAAACATGTCATAAAAACCACAAGTTATAATAATAACAAACTCAAGAGGCCACCAAAATCATCCCCAAGAGCTTGAAAACTACTTTGTTTTTCAAAATAAAGTTGCTAAACAAGCAACTAAGAAAGTAGCAGAAAGTCAGAACCACCATTTACAAAATATAAAAAGTTCAAAAGCCCACAAGCCGGGCTATCTACACAAACATCCAGAATAATCATTGAGGATCCAAATACTTGTCAGCAGCATCAATAAGGGGTGAAGGAGGACGAGTCTGAAGAGGCACCGCATCTACTGTCCCATCATCCCGGTTCAAGATTTGGCAAACAGGTTCTGACTCAGGATGACCAACCTCAGCTAAAGGAGTTAAAGAGGTCGGTGCAACAGAGGTTTTGGTGGCAGGCACTGAAGCAGGGTCGACATCATCATCATCAGCGTCATCAGGAACAATTTTACCGTCTTTTATGATGTTGTCCAAGATAAAGAGAGTAAGGTCGAGCTCGAGTGCAAGAACCCAAACCTGCTCCTTCAGGTTCTCATAAGCAGCATTTACGCTGCCTACAAGGTGACCTTAGAGCTCGGCGTAATCAGCTCGAGCAGACTCTAAATCATCCCTGAGACGCATCATCTCCCTATAGGTCATGATGTAGCTCTCCTTGTGCTTCAATGCCGTGTCTTCAGCCAACCTCACAGAAGCCGCCAAGGCAATAGAATTATCCTTTTTGCCCTCCAACTCCTTCTTCAGCTTGGTCACTTTCACTTCGCGCTCCTCCTTTAAACCCTTCATCCAGTCAAACTCCAACTTAGCCTCCTCCATAAAGGCTTTTGTAGCATGAATGGGAAGATCTTGGGAAGTCCGATATAAAGTCGTACCCATGTGTGCCATCTTGACGCTGCTCCGAGTAATAAAGTCCAAATGGCGAAGAAGAGAAACATCGTCAGTAGGGATGGTACCATAAGGACCAATTTGCTGGTCAACAAACTCGACAGCATCAAAGTTAGGGGCATCAAGGTTAAAGGGCTCAACTTTTTTTGCTTTTTCGGAGGAGGAGCACCGGTAGGAGAAGAGGTAGCAGCAGAAGCCTGTGAAGGATCAACCAAACAAACCCGAGGAGTAGGGATCATCCTCCTCGGTCCAGGAGATCTCGGAACAGATGGCTTCGAAAAAACCTGAGAGGACCCCTCCCCAGCCACCTTGGCCGAGACATTTTGAGCCGCCGTAGCCTTCCTCGCCTTCTTGAAGGCTTTCATGGATTCATTATTCTTAGCCATCCCTGAAAAATAAAAGAAACCATAGAAGCAGATTACAAACCAGAAAACAAAGAAAGCAAAGTAAAGTGGAGCAAAATATAATACCCAGCATAGTTCGGATTAAGGACGGATCCCCCAAAAATTTCTTGGTATCAATATGGGGAGTGGTGCGCGAAATTGTGAACTATACTTTTTCACAACCCTCATAATCCCCGGTAATGGCTCCAAGAACTTGGTGGCTCAATACCATGGCATTACACAACTTCGCACAACTAACCAGCAAGTGCACTGGGTCGTCCAAGTAATAAACCTTACGCGAGTAAGGGTCGATCCCACGGAGATTGTTAGTATTGAAGCAAGCTATGGTCATCTTGTAAATCTTAGTCAGGCAAACTCAAATGTATATGGTGATGAACGAAAATAACATAAAAGATAAAGATAGTGATACTTATGTAATTCATTGGTAGGAACTTCAGATAAGCGTATGAAGATGCCTTCCCTTCCGTCTCTCTGCTTTCCTACAGTCTTCATCCAATTCTTCTTACTCCTTTCCATGGCAAGCTCGTGTAGGGTCTCACTGTTGTCAGCAGCTACCTCCCATCCTCGCAGTGAAAGCTAATGCACACACTCTGTCACAGTGCTGCCAATCACCGGTGTGGTTCCCTCCCCTACTGGAATAGAATCCAGTGATTCTTTTGCGTCTGTCACTAACGCCCAGTAAGTTACAGGTTTGAAGCACGTCACAGTCATTCAGTCATTGAATCCTACTCAGAATACCACAGACAAGGTTAGACCTTCCGGATTCTCTTGAATGCTGCCATCAATTCTTGCCTATACCACGAAGATTCTGACTTCACGGAATGGCTGGCTCGTTTGTCAGGCGATCAACCATGCATCGTGCAATCAGGAATCCAAGAGATATTCACTAGAGCCTCGAATGCTAGTAGAACAAGAGTGGTTGTCAGTCACTTTGTTCATGGGTGAGAATGGTGATGGGCGTCAATCATCACCTCCATCAAGTTGAAGAACAAGTGATATCTTAGATAAAGAACAAGCGGAATTGAATGGAAGAACAATAGTAATTGCATTAATACTCGAGGTACAGCAGAGCTCCACACCTTAATCTATGGTGTGTAGAAACTCCACCATTGAAAATACATAAGCATAAGGTCTAGGCATGGCCGAATGGCCAGCCTCCCAATGATCTAAGATCTAAAGTGATCAAAAGATATAAAGATCCAAAGACTTCTAATACAATAGTCAAAGGTCCTACTTATAGAAAACTAGTAACCTAAGGTGTACAGAAATGAGTAAATGACATAAAAATCCACTTCCGGGCCCACTTGGTGTGTGCTTGTGCTGAGCAATGAAGCAAATTTCGTGCAGAGACTCCTCTTGGAGTTAAACGCCAGCTTTAGTGCCAGTTTGGGCGTTTAACTCCCATTTGGGTGCCAGTTCCAGCGTTTAACGCTGGGATTTCCTGAGGTGACTTTGAACGCCGGTTTGGGCCATCAAATCTTGGGCAAAGTATGGACTATCATATATTGCTGGAAAGCCCAGGATGTCTACTTTCCAAAGCCGTTGAGAGCGCGCCAATTGGGCTTCTGTAGCTCCAGAAAATCCACTTCGAGTGCAGGGAGGTCAGAATCCAACAGCATCTGCAGTCCTTTTTGGTCTCAGAATCAGATTTTTGCTCAGGTCCCTCAATTTCAGCCAGAAAATACCTGAAATCACAGAAAAACACACAAACTCATAGTAAAGTCCAGAAAAGTGAATTTTAACTAAAAACTAATAAAAATATACCAAAAACTAACTATATCATATCAAAAACATACTAAAAACAATGCCAAAAAGTATACAAATTATCCGCTCATCACAACACCAAACTTAAATTGTTGCTTGTCCCCAAGCAACTGAAAATCAAATAAGATAAAAAGAAGAGAATATGCAATGAATTCCAAAAACATCTATGAAGATCAGTATTAATTAGATGAGCGGGGCTTTTAACTTTTTGCCTCTGAACAGTTTTGGCATCTCACTCTCTCCTTTGAAATTCAGAATGATTGGCTTCTTTAGGAACTCAGAATCCAGACAGTGTTAATGATTCTCCTAGTAAAGTATGATGATTCTTGAACATATCTACTTATTGAGTCTTGGCTGTGGCCCAAAGCACTCTGTCTTCCAGTATTACCACCGGATACATACATGCCACAGACACATAATTGGGTGAACCTTTTCAGATTGTGACTCAGCTTTGCTAAAGTCCCCAATTAGAGGTGTCCAGGGTTCTTAAGCACACTCTTATTTGCCTTGGATCACAACTCTTATTTCTCTATTTCTTTTCGTTTTCTTTCTCTTTTTTTTTTCTTTTTTTTTCGATTTTTCTCTTCTTCTTTTTTTTTTTGAATAGCTTTTTCTTGCTTCAAGAATCATTTTTATGATTTTTCAGATCCTCAGTAACATGTCTCCTTCATCATTCTTTCAAGAGCCAACATTCATGAACCACAAATTCAAGATACACATGCACTGTTTAAGCATACATTCAGAGAACAAAATTATTGCCACCACATCAAAAAAAATAATTAAACTGTTATAAAATTCAAAATTCATGCACTTCTTTTTCTTTTTCAATTAAGCACATTTTTATTCAAGAAAGGTGATGGATTCATAGGACATTCATAACTTTAAGGCATAGACACTAAGACACTAATGATCACAAGACACAAACATGGATAAACATAAGCATAAAATTCGAAAAACAGAAGAATAAATAACAAGGAAATCAAGGGACGGGTCCACCTTAGTGATGGCGGCTCTTCCTTGCTCTTGAAGATCCTATGGAGTGCTTGAGCTCCTCAATGTCTCTTCCTTGTCTTTGTTGCTCCTCCCTCATGATTCTTTGATCCTCTCTAATCTCATGAAGGATGATGGAGTGTTCTTGGTGCTCCACCCTTAGTTGTCCCATGTTGGAACTCAACTCTCCTAGGGAGGTGTTTAGTTGCTCCCAATAGTTTTGTGGAGGAAAATTCATCCCTTGAGGAATCTCAGGGATCTCATGATGAGTGGGATCTCTTGTGTACTCCATCCTTTTCTTGGTGATGGGTTTGTCCTCATCAATGGGGATGTCTCCCTCTATGTCAACTCCAACTGAATAACAGAGGTGACAAATGAGATGAGGAAAGGCTAACCTTGCCACAGTGGAGGTCTTGTCCGCCACTTTATAGAGTTCTTGGGCTATAACCTCATGAACCTCTATTTCTTCTCCAATCATGATGCTATGGATCATGATAGCCCGGTCTATGGTAACTTCGGACCGGTTGCTAGTGGGAATGATTGAGCGTTGTATGAACTCTAACCATCCTCTAGCCACGGGCTTGAGGTCATGCCTTCTCAATTGGACCGGCTTTCCCCTTGAATCTTGCTTCCATTGTGCGCCCTCTTCACATATGACTGTGAGGACTTGGTCCAACCTTTGATCAAAGTTGACCCTTCTAGTGTAAGGATGTTCATCTCCTTGCATCATAGGCAAGTTGAACGCTACCCTCACACTCTCCGGACTAAAATCCAAGTATTTCCCCCAAACCATAGTGAGATAATTCTTTGGATTCGGGTTCACACTTTGGTCATAGTTCTTGGTGATCCATGCATTGGCATAGAACTCTTGAACCATCAAGATTCCGACTTGTTGAATGGGGTTGGTAAGAACTTCCCAACCTCTTCTTCGGATCTCATGTCGGATCTCCGGATATTCACCCTTTTTGAGTGAAAAAGGGACCTCGGGGATCACCTTCTTCAAGGCCACAACTTCATAGAAGTGGACTTGATGCACCCTTGAGAGGAATCTATCCATCTCCCATGACTCGGAGGTAGAAGCCTTTGCCTTCCCTTTCCTCTTTCTAGAGGTTTCTCCGGCCTTGGATGCCATAATGGTTATGGAAAAACGAAAAAGCAACGCTTTTACCACACCAAACTTAAAATGTTTGCTCGTCCTCGAGCAAAAGAAGAAAGAAAAGAGTAGAAGAAGAAGAAATGAGGAAGAGGGAGATGGTTGTGTATTCGGCCAAAGAGGGGGAGAAGTGGTGTTTAGGTTGTGTGAAAATGAAGGGTTGAAGAGGGGTATATATAGGAGAGAGGGGGGTGAATGGTTCGGCCATTATGGGTGGGTTTGGGAGGGAAAGTGGTTTGAATTTGAAGGGTGAGGTTGGTGGGGATTTATGAAGGATGGATGTGAGTGGTGAAGAGATAGATGGGATTTGATAGGTGAAGGGTTTTTTTGGGGAAGAGGTGTTGAGGTGATTGGTGAATGGGGGAAGAAGAGAGAGAGTGATGGTAGGGTCCTGTGGGGTCCACAGATCCTGTAGTGTCAAGGAAAAGGCATCCCTGCACCAAATGGCATCAAAATCCACGTTTTGAGCCATTTCTGGCGTTAAACGCCGGGCTGGTGCCCATTCCTGGCGTTTAACGCCAGGTTCTTGCCCTTTACTGGCGTTTAACGCCAGTCTGGTGCCCCTTTCTGGCGTTAAACGCCCAGATGGGTGCCAGACTGGGCGTTAAACGCCCAACTGCTAGGCTGACTGGCGTTTGAACGCCAGCAGCATCTTCCTCCAGGGTGTGCTGTTTTTCTTCCTGTTTTTCATTCTGTTTTTGCTTTTTTCATTGTTTTTGTGACTTCTTATGATCATCAACCTACAAAAAAGATAAAATAACAAAAGAAAATAATTAATTATAAAACATTGGGTTGCCTCCCAACAAGCGCTTCTTTAGTGTCACTAGCTTGACAGAGGACTCTCATGGAGCCTCAGAAATGCTCAGAACCGTGTTGGAACCTCCCAACACCAAACTTAGAGTTTGAATGTGGGGGTTCAACACCAAACTTAGAGTTTGGTTGTGGCCTCCCAACACCAAACTTAGAGTTTGACTGTGGGGGCTCAGTTTGGCTCTGTTTTGAGAGAAGCTCTTCATGCTTCCTCTCCATGATGACAGAGGGATATCCTTGGGCCTTAAACACCAAGGATTCTTCATTCACTTGAATGATCAACTCTTCTCTATCATCATCAATCACAGCCTTTGCTGTGGCTAGGAAGGGTCTGCCAAGGATGATGGATTCATCCATGCACTTCCCAGTCTCTAGGACTATGAAATCAGCAGGGATGTAATGGTCTTCAATCTTCACCAAAACATCCGCTACAAGTCCATAAGCTTGTTTTCTTGAGTTGTCTGCCATCTCTAGTGAGATTTTTGCAGCTTGCACCTCAAAGATCCCTAATTTCTCTATTACAGAGAGGGGCATGAGGTTCACACTTGACCCTAAGTCACACAAGGCCTTCTTGAAGGTCATGGTGCCTATGGTACAAGGTATAGAAAACTTCCCAGGGTCCTGCCTCTTTTGAGGCAATTGCTGCCTAGACAAGTTATCCAGTTCTTTGGTGAGCAAAGGGGGTTCATCCTCCCAAGTCTCATTTCCAAATAACTTGTCATTTAGCTTCATGATTGCTCCAAGGTATTTAGCAACTTGCTCTTCAGTGACATACTCATCCTCTTCAGAAGAAGAATACTCGTCAGAGCTCATGAATGGCAGAAGTAAGTCCAATGGAATCTCTATGGGCTCATCTTGAGCCTCAGATTCCCAAGGTTCCTCATTGGGGAACTCATTGGGGGTCAGTGGACATCCAGTGAGGTCTTCCTCAGTGGCGTTCACTGCCTCTTCTTCCTCCCAGAATTCGGCCATGTTGATGGCCTTGCACTCTCCTTTTGGATTTTCTTCTGTATTGCTTGGAAGAGTACTTGGAGGGAGTTCAGTAATTTTCTTGCTCAGCTGACCCACTTGTCCTTCCAGATTTCTGATGGAGGACCTAGTTTCAGTCATGAAACTTTGAGTGGTTTTGATCAGATCAGAGACCATAGTTGCTAAGTCAGAGGTATTCTGCTTAGAACTCTCTATCTGTTGCTGAGAAGATGATGGAAAAGGCTTGCTATTGCTAAACCTGTTTCTTCCACCATTATTATTGTTGAAACCTTGTTGAGGTCTCTGTTGATCCTTCCATGAAAGATTTGGATGATTTCTCCATGAAGGATTGTAGGTGTTTCCATAGGGTTCTCCCATGTAATTCACCTCTTCTATTGAAGGGTTCTCAGGATCATAAGCTTCTTCCTCAGATGAAGCTTCCTTAGTACTGCTTGGTGCATTTTGCATCCCAGACAGACTTTGAGAAATCATATTGACTTGTTGAGTCAATATTTTATTCTGAGCCAATATGGCATTCAGAGTGTCAATCTCAAGAACTCCTTTCTTCTGACTAGTCCCATTGTTCACAGGATTCCTTTCAGAAGTGTACATGAATTGGTTATTTGCAACCATTTCAATCAGTTCTTGAGCTTCAGTAGGCGTCTTCTTCAAATGAAGAGATCCTCCAGAAGAGCTATCCAAAGACATCTTGGACAGTTCAGAGAGACCATCATAGAAAATACCTATGATGCTCCATTCAGAAAGCATATCAGTGGGACACTTTCTGATCAATTGTTTGTATCTTTCCCAAGCTTCATAGAGGGATTCTCCTTCCTTCTGTCTGAAGGTTTGGACTTCCACTCTAAGCTTACTCAATTTTTGAGGTGGAAAGAACTTTGCCAAGAAGGCATTGACTAGCTTTTCCCAAGAGTCCAGGCTTTCTTTAGGTTGAGAGTCCAACCATGTCCTAGCTCTGTCTCTTACAGCAAAAGGGAATAGCATCAGTCTGTAGACCTCAGGGTCAACCCCATTAGTCTTGACTGTGTCACAGATTTGCAAGAACTCAGCTAAAAACTGATGAGGATCTTCCATTGGAAGTCCATGGAACTTGCAATTCTGTTGCATTAGAGAAACTAATTGAGGCTTAAGCTCAAAGTTGTTTGCTCCAATGGCAGGGATAGAGATGCTTCTCCCATAGAAGTCGGGAGTAGGTGCAGTAAAGTCACCCAGCACCTTCCTTGCATTGTTGGTATTGTTGTTGTTTTCGGCTGCCATGTGTTCTTCTTCCTTGAAGAATTCGGTCAGGTGCTCTAAAGAGAGTTGTGCTTTGGCTTCTCTTAGCTTTCTCTTCAAGGTCCTTTCAGGTTCAGGATCAACCTCAACAAGAATGCCTTTGTCCTTGCTCCTGCTCATAAGATAGAGAAGGAAACAAGAAAATATGGAATCCTCTATGTCACAGTATAGAGATTCCTTTAGGTGTCAGAGGAAAAGAAGAGTAGAAGACAGAAGTGGAAAATTCGAACTTAACAAAGAAGATAGAGTTCGAATTTTGCCTTAAGGGATAGTGTTAGTCCATAAATTGAAGGATGTGAGAAGGAGGGAAGTGATTTTCGAAAATTAAGTGGGAAATTTGAAAACATTTTTGAAAAACATCACTTAATTTTCGAAAATGGAAATGGAAATGGAAAAGAAATCAAGTGATTTTTGAAAAAGATTTTGAAATTAGAAATCAAAAAGATTTGATTGAAAACTATTTTGAAAAAGATGTGGTTAAGAAGATATGATTGGTTTTAAAAAGATGTGATTGAGAAGATATGATTTGAAAACAATTTTAAAAGATATGATTTGAAAACAATTTGAAAAGATATGATTTTAAAAATTAATGACTTGCCTAACAAGAAAAGATATGAATCAAACATAAAACCTTCCTCAACAGAAAAGGCAAAAAATGTTCAATCAAATCATTAATTGTTAATAAGTATTTTTGAAAAAGGAAAGAAATTGATTTTGAAAAAGATTTGATTGAAAATTGATTTGTAAAAGATTTGATTTTGAAAAGATTTTGAAAACTTAGAAAAAATCTGATTTGAAAACAAAATCTTCCTCCCCTAGCCATCCTGGCGTTAAACGCCCAGAATGGTATCCATTCTGGCGTTTAACGCCCAAAATGCTACCCTTTTGGGCGTTAAACGCCCAACCAGGTACCCTGGCTGGCGTTTAAACGCCAGTCTGTCCTTCTTCACTGGGCGTTTTGAACGCCCAGCTTTTTCTGTGCAATTCCTCTGCTGTATGTTCTGAATCTTCAATTCTCTGTATTATTGACTTGAAAAGACACAAATTAAAAATATTTTTGGATTTTTAATAATAAGGACAAACCAAAATGCAACAAGAATCAAATGACAATGCATGCAAGACACCAAACTTAGCAGTTTGTATACTACTGACACTAACAAAACGAAAATGCATATGAGACACACAAAACACTCAAGTCAATAGAATTCAAAGATCAGAATAAGGAAATCATCAAGAACAACTTGAAGATCAATGAGGACACATGCATGAATGCAATAAGAACAGAAACATGCAATTGACACTAAACTTAGGATGAGACTCTAGACTCAAAAAAGAAATATTTTTGGATTTTTCGAAAATTATGTAGAAAAAGAAAATAAAGGTATCAAAATTCTTAATGAGAATTCCAGGAATCATGCAATGTTAGTCTAAAGCTTTAGTCTAAAGAAATTAGACATGGCCGGCCAAGCTTCAGCAGGACATTGCATTCAAGAGCTAAATTGATGAAGATCAATCAGCTTTGGTGATGATAAGAACATCACCTTGAAACACTAGAATTCATTCTTAAGAGCTCTGAAAAAAAAAATACCTAATCTAAGCAACAAGATGAACCGTCAGTTGTCCAGCCTAAACAATCCCGGGCAATAACACCAAAAACTTGATGTTGTTGCCGGATCTTGGCACTGATGTTACCAAAAGCTTGCTCAAAACTTGAACAATCCCCGGCAACGGCGCCAAAAACTTGGTGCGCGAAATTGTGAACTATACTTTTTCACAACCCTCATAATCCCCGGTAATGGCTCCAAGAACTTGGTGGCTCAATACCATGGCATTACACAACTTCGCACAACTAACCAGCAAGTGCACTGGGTCGTCCAAGTAATAAACCTTACGCGAGTAAGGGTCGATCCCACGGAGATTGTTAGTATTGAAGCAAGCTATGGTCATCTTGTAAATCTTAGTCAGGCAAACTCAAATGTATATGGTGATGAACGAAAATAACATAAAAGATAAAGATAGTGATACTTATGTAATTCATTGGTAGGAACTTCAGATAAGCGTATGAAGATGCCTTCCCTTCCGTCTCTCTGCTTTCCTACAGTCTTCATCCAATTCTTCTTACTCCTTTCCATGGCAAGCTCGTGTAGGGTCTCACTGTTGTCAGCAGCTACCTCCCATCCTCGCAGTGAAAGCTAATGCACACACTCTGTCACAGTGCTGCCAATCACCGGTGTGGTTCCCTCCCCTACTGGAATAGAATCCAGTGATTCTTTTGCGTCTGTCACTAACGCCCAGTAAGTTACAGGTTTGAAGCACGTCACAGTCATTCAGTCATTGAATCCTACTCAGAATACCACAGACAAGGTTAGACCTTCCGGATTCTCTTGAATGCTGCCATCAATTCTTGCCTATACCACGAAGATTCTGACTTCACGGAATGGCTGGCTCGTTTGTCAGGCGATCAACCATGCATCGTGCAATCAGGAATCCAAGAGATATTCACTAGAGCCTCGAATGCTAGTAGAACAAGAGTGGTTGTCAGTCACTTTGTTCATGGGTGAGAATGGTGATGGGCGTCAATCATCACCTCCATCAAGTTGAAGAACAAGTGATATCTTAGATAAAGAACAAGCGGAATTGAATGGAAGAACAATAGTAATTGCATTAATACTCGAGGTACAGCAGAGCTCCACACCTTAATCTATGGTGTGTAGAAACTCCACCGTTGAAAATACATAAGCATAAGGTCTAGGCATGGCCGAATGGCCAGCCTCCCAATGATCTAAGATCTAAAGTGATCAAAAGATATAAAGATCCAAAGACTTCTAATACAATAGTCAAAGGTCCTACTTATAGAAAACTAGTAACCTAAGGTGTACAGAAATGAGTAAATGACATAAAAATCCACTTCCGGGCCCATTTGGTGTGTGCTTGGGCTGAGCAATGAAGCAAATTTCGTGCAGAGACTCCTCTTGGAGTTAAACGCCAGCTTTAGTGCCAGTTTGGGCGTTTAACTCCCATTTGGGTGCCAGTTCCAGCGTTTAACGCTGGGATTTTCTGAGGTGACTTTGAACGCCGGTTTGGGCTATCAAATCTTGGGCAAAGTATGGACTATCATATATTGCTGGAAAGCCCAGGATGTCTACTTTCCAAAGCCGTTGAGAGCGCGCCAATTGGGCTTCTGTAGCTCCAGAAAATCCACTTCGAGTGCAGGGAGGTCAGAATCCAACAGCATCTGCAGTCCTTTTTGGTCTCAGAATCAGATTTTTGCTCAGGTCCCTCAATTTCAGCCAGAAAATACCTGAAATCACAGAAAAACACACAAACTCATAGTAAAGTCCAGAAAAGTGAATTTTAACTAAAAACTAATAAAAATATACCAAAAACTAACTATATCATATCAAAAACATACTAAAAACAATGCCAAAAAGTATACAAATTATCCGCTCATCAGGGAGGCTCCCCCCCAAATATCCTCCAAGACAGTCACAAAAGTCTACTCAACCTCGTCCAACATTTCTCAAGTATACCTAGATACCACTACGTTCTTCTGCCATTCTAGAGGAAAGTGGGGCTCGCCATTCTCATCTAAAAAGAAAGGACGAGCTCCTTCAACAGCTCGGATCTTAAAAAAGTAATTCTTAAAATCCCGGAAGGACTCATCATACATGGAAAAAACTTTATTTCCCTGGGCCGACCTAAAAGAAATCCAAGAAGCTTTCTTTTTTGTAGTTCCAGGCTTGGTCAACACGAAGAGATACAAAAAAAGAGTTTGAGAAGGTGAAACACCAAATTCCTGACAAATCAACTGAAAAATCTTAATGAAACCCCAAGAATTCAGATGAAGCTGAGATGGGGCTACATTACAAGACCATAACAGGTCGGTCTCAAAAGAAGTAAAGGGAAGGGCGTTGTTCATCTGGCTAAAGAAGAAATTGTATGCATAAAAAAAGGGACGCTCCCCCTGGGTCAGAACAGGGAAGCAAACCCTTTCATCAGAATCAGGTGCTAAAAATTCATAGTTGTTTTCTTGATCCCCACTACTACATATTCGATGATGTTTCCTAAGCTCCACACAGAATTCTGAATTAGCTAGAGATACACACAGCAACACAAGGGAGTCCAACCAGTCGGACATCCCCTCAGGAACCTTGGAAGACGTCTCAACAATATTTTTGCGAGAAGACATGGCCAACTATTCCTACAAGGAAGAAAAGAAAATGGATTACTAACCAAAACAGTGCGGGCGAATTCAAAACAACCCAGACAAACATGACTCAGGGCAATACAAGTAGTAAAAAGGAAAATCCCAAGACACACAACAAAGTCTAGGGGCATCCGTTGGAGGCAAAGACAAGACCCAGTAAAATTCCTGGCAAAGAAAAATCCCCTTCCAGACAAACGACAGTACGAAGAAGATAAATTAAAGTTATCCTCACAAGGAAAAACCTTCAATCTACAAAGCAGAGGAACTACCAAGCAACATGCCAAAGCAGAAATCATCAAGATCATAACCCTTTTACAAGAAACATGCAAAGCCCTAAAAAGCCTCAATAAAGAGAAATACCAGGAGTACGCATAAAGACGAAAAGGAAGCCATAAAAAATACATCACAGTGGCGAACAAGCACAAGAGTACAAAAAGATTCGAGCTTTCAAACATATAGGCAAAATCAAAGCTTTACCAAAAAATAATAAGAACAACAAAAGGAAGAACCAACCTGAGCAAAGAAGAAAACCTCGAAGAGATTGAAGACGGGGAGACGGAATCACCTATCGAGCAACAAAAAGCACCAAGAATCACCAAATGACGTCGCGAAAAGAAGCACAAAAATGCAAGTCTCAAGCAAAAACTGAAAGCGAGAAAGGAAAAGGGGGAAGTTACAGAAAAGAAACAGAGAAGAGAAACCATTTTTGTGAGAAGTTCAAAATGAAACGAAGAAACGGAGCATTAAAAGTATTAATAAGGTTATTAAACCCTCGCGCATTCCCAAAGCAAGAAGACGCGTGTTTTCAAAAGAATAAAAATTCAAAAGAAAACATTCCGCATTCAAAGGAGAACCCTAAAAGGAACAACAATCAATTATGGCAGAAGCCTTCACTAAGGGTGAGCATTGGAAGTTCCATCACTATAGCTTTCATCAATTGTATCAACAATTAATCATTGCTTCACTTAGTCAACTCCTAAGCATGGAGGAAGATTTAGTGAAGGTAATTAACTTGGATCAAAAGTCCTAGCCTAACCTCAAGGGAGTCTAGATTGAGTGACACACAAGTCAATTAGCAATTCTCAATTGAGGATTAGCAATTGATGTTGACTATTCAAGTATCTCCAACAACTCAACCCCTAAGCCAAGTAAGAGGAATCTACTCCATAACTAGGGTTGGCATTTCCTCAAACAATTGGTGAGCAATAGTAAAAAACATTAGGAAATTGAGAAGAAGGATTTGAATTCAAACTATTCAACTCAAGGCAAGCATCAACAACCAAACAATAGATTGAAATTCATCAAATCATAGATCAAAATACAAATAGCAAAGTCACAAATTTATATCTAGAACGAATGAATCAAAAGAGCATTAATTGAGAAGAAAAGAGTAGATCTACAACTTTGAATCAAAAGAACAATGAATTAGCCATGGATCTCACCAAGAATTCTAAGAGAAATTGGGATGGAGATTGTAGAGTTCAAGAGAGAGGTTAGAGCTTCTCTCCCCTCCAAAGTGTAACTAACTAGGAGAAAAAATCTAGAAAATGTAAAAAAATGAGTAAATCCCTTCCAATCCTCTATTCTTTGGGTCTTCTTATGGTCTTCTCACCAGGAATTTACACCAGACAGGGCTTGTAACTGCTCCCAAATCGTTGGTCACGTTTTCTTTTAAAAATCACGTGCGGCATCAGCGCGTACGCATCCCTGGAGCATCACAATCCATGCGCAGATGTCAAGCGTGTGTGCGCATCCCTGAGGATTTGGCTTAGCCATGTAAACACGTCGGCTCGGGCATTTGGCTTCTCCATACCGATCTTGTAGCGTGCGTACGCGCCGCTGCTCAAACTCCAAAGCTCCATTTTTCATGCTCCTTCCCTTTATGCATGCTTCCTTCCCTCCTTCTAGGCCATCCTTACCCTGTAAGTTCTGAAATCACTTAACAAATGGATCACGGCATCGAGTGGTAATAGAGGGGGTTAAAATGTGTCTAAATTAGTGTAAAAGAAGCATGTTTCCATCTCTAAAGCAAAGTTGGGAAAGGAACACAAAATCATACATTTTTATGTGAATAAGTATGGAAGATCATTGATAAATCCCCAAAAATCCATGCAAGATAAACCCTAAAAAGGGGGTTTATCAGTAGCCCATACCAATCTTAGAAAAATTTCAAATGCTGCAGAATTAAGTTTTTTGCACTAAATTTGAACAGTCATAACTTTATCTACACAAATTCATTTCCTACAATCTTTACATCAATTTGAAGCTCTCAAAGCCACCTTTAATTTAAAACAAAGTTCATTCAATTTCAAGCTTTGAGGCTCAAGTTATGCTCTGTCAAAGTTCACCAAAACCCACAAGGTTCTCAACTTTCGAAAATTCATAACCAAAACCAATTAAAAACTAAACCAACTCAAATTCACATCAAATCCTACCCTTTTTGTCACAATTCACCACTCTTACCAAATTTGGACTCACATTATACACTCCTCAACTTCAATGATCAATTGTCTTACACTAAAACAATTTCTCACCCAACACAATCATCAATCATCATTATATTATTAATAGTCATTTCAAACAATCTTATTTGTTCTCAACAATGATAGTCAACAATATTTATCCACATCAACATCATTATTCATCAAAATCATTTAAAGTCATCAATTCATCATACAGCATCAATCATCCAATTCATCAAGCCATTTCAATCCATCCTATTCTATGGGCACTAACCTAAGTGTTCAGAAATATTATATTTTATATAGAGAAAACCAAAACCATACCTTAGCCAATTCCCAATATGCACTAATTCACCAAATTGACCTCAACCAAGCTTCCACAAATTCTCAAATCACCAATTCCACTTCCAAGCTATTCAAGTCACCAACATTCTCCATACAACACCAATTCAAGCTATATACACATAAGTCATAACTAAATCAACCTGTGGTTCATCAAAATCACAATTTAACAAGGGTTGAGAATAACTCACCTTATCCAAGATTGATTGGGTCAAACCCAATATGAACCAAAAGCTAGAGTGTACCTAAACACCCAAAATCACAAAATCTCACTCAATACAAAATCCAAAATTTCGAATTTATGAAAGGAAAGGCTTACAGAAATTCATGATTTCCTTACTAGTTTCTTGGCTGGGTTTTGTAGAGCTCCTCGTGGTGATCGCGTGAACGGAAACAATGTGGCGATCGGAGCTCCGTAACTCAAGTTATGAGCTTAGGAAGGTTGAGGTGAATAGTTAATAGAACCATCTTCTCTCTTCTCTTCTCAGTTGTGTTGTGTTGTGTTTGAGGATGGTAAATAGGCAGATGGCTCATTAAAGAAGGTCTTATATGTTGGGCTTTGGGCCCAACTTGGGCCCGGTCCAACCCATTAGCATTTTTGGGCCAACCTATAAAATTAACGCCCGGTTTTCAACTCTAAATATTTTCTAAGGATTTCTACTATTTTTAATTATTCTTGCACAACACTGGACTGATTTAAGCCGGTACTACTGATTCATTTACCAGTTCGCATTTTTATACGGTTTTTTGTAGAAAATTACATTTTCCAACTCATAAAATCTACTGAGTCCGAAAATCATATTTAAAATTTCTAATTCACATTCTAAATTTTTGGATCCTATTTTGAGCAATTTAATTATTTAATTAAACGGTTAATTAATTGCGGTTCTTACACTCTTTTTCGCAATCCCCGTCGAGGTTGGTTTCTTGTCTTCTTTAGTCTTTTTCTTGAACTCTTACATCCACTTGCTTGAGATTGTTTGTTTTAATTGAGCTTTACCTCCACTATCGTTACCCTTTTTCCTTTTTGTTGAAAAAAAGTTTTTTTTTACTTTGATGTGGAACGCTTGAAACGTTTAAAGACATTTCAAAATGAAAGATTTTGTTTTTGCACTTTCACTACTGTAGTCATTACCCTGTTGATTTGTGTGTTGTGTTGCTGCTAATGGTGTCGCTTTGATGTGATGATGTTGCATTGAAAAGATGACATTTGGTCCTTCTGTAGAAAACTTTTGAAAAGAGTGACTTTTTCTTTTATTGTGTTGATTTTACCCAACCTGTTTTGGATGAGGTCCGACTTCTTTTGGTAACGATCTTCTTTACTTTTGCATTTGTAGGTGTAGCCTTTATGTCGCACACTGTTCTTACGAGTATGTCAACCAAAGTCCCTCTTAGCCTTCGAGTTTGGGTAGACACTACTGTCCTTTCTTGTGTCCTATAACTAATAAGGAGTATTGTAAGGAGTTCCGTAGGCACCATAGTGTATATGAGAATAGGGAAGACAAGAGGAACTATGAATTAGTGGCACCCTACCCAGAAGAGAGGGTGTGTTTTCCTCCTTTAAAAGACTCTGAGTGACATTTCTTTTATGCTTATGACTAGTTCTTCACTCGCCTAGGTATCCGATTTCCTTTTACTGCTTTTGAAATTAATGTGCTATGATCTTCAAAGAATGTGGCAGCTCAGAATCTTCAATGACAAAGAAAATTTGGGTACTCTTCTATCCAATCTTCTCAAAAGAAGTCAGAGTCTGACCCTTCAGATTTGAAGGTAATCATCCCGACTCCTGCTACCCAGCTTATACCCTTGGATCCTTCTCCTCAGTCTCACTCTTCAGCAGAACCCCCCTCTAAGAGACAGAAGGAGGATGAGGGGGATAGCATCTACTCAAGAAATTTTGATGCTTTGGCTTGAGGGGAAAAGAACCTTCTCCCACATCATCATGTGAGTATAGATGACGTGACCCTTCAGAATCACCTTCAAGTCTTAGCTCACAGAGGGCTTCGCACGGTTGGAGTATGTGCCACTTTGGCTAAGGAGCTGAGGAGTACTCCTATACAAACCACGGCTAGTGCTCTGGTGGCCGTTCATGCTGATATGGAGAGACTTAACAAGATTAAAAAGGAGCTGGAGCAAGAGAGAGAGAGAGACTTTGAGAACTGACCTAGAGAGAGCTCGGGAGAGGTCGGTAAAGTTGGAGGCCACTGCTACGTTGGCCGAGGAGAAGATAAAGTTGGAGGAGAGTTATACTCAAGTCTTTAGGGAAAAGCTGGAACTCCAAGAGGAGCTGGAAAAGATGAAGGAGAGATGCACGAAACTTGAGGAGTCAGCCACACTAAGGATGGATGAAATGTTTGAGAACCTAGAAGCCCAGATCAAAGTTCTGGCACCTGACTTTGATCTTTCTCTTTTTAGCACGGATGCGTGAGCATCTTGTACCCTTTTTCCCTTCCTTTTCAAGTTATTTTTAGTTAAAATTTATTAAGTTTTATTATATTTTAGTAACAAAATCCTCTTTGGATGCTACTTTGAGTTGTTTTGGTGTTTTTATTATTTTAGGAGAAATTCAGGCGAATTTGGCAGAGTTTTGTGAAAAAACAAAGAAAGTAGATGTTGTCAACCATGACCTCCTTACTTTCCAATGAGCATAACATGACCTACAGAGGTCCAATTGATGCAGTTTTAATGGCGTTAGAAAGCCAACTTTTAGAGCTTTCCAACGATATATAATAGTTTATACTTTTTTTTGGAATCACTACCAAATCTGGCACTAAACGTCGAGACTAGTGTTTAGCATGCAAAGAGGACAGAACCAGCGCCAGAACTTCCTCCTACCGGCATTAAATGCTAGAAAAATGCCAGATACAGGTCAACTCACCCAAGGGAGCATCTTTAGTGGGATTTAACTTTTAATTGTTATCTTTTATCTTATTTTAGTTACTTTTATTTACAAACAAAATATTTTAGATTTAGAATTGAATATTTCATTTTAGTTTCAAATCAAATTAGGTTAGTATAAAGGGGAAAAGATTCACCCTTTAGGGATTGGAACATTATCTACTCTCTTCTGCACTTTTCAGAACCCTGTTTTTCTCTATAAGTCATGAGCCACAAAACCCTTTCAGTTAATGTTAGGAGTTCTGTTTATTTCTATGAATTAGAACTATTGATTTTCTATTTTAATTAATATTTTAATTCAATTCTAAGGATTATTTTTGTTCTTAATCTTATGAATCTGGGTGGAACGAGAGTATGACCTTATTCTACTTGAGTTCTTGTGATTATCGAGAGAGTTATCTTGTTTGAACAATAGCTTGAAAACAAACTCCTCTTAAATTGCTAATTACAAGAACTAATTGGGATATGTGACATGTAATCCTGTTAGCTTTGGATAATTAGGGATTTTGTAGCCATAAACTAGCTTTTGAACTTAACTCTCTAATCGGAATTAAGTGAACACGAGAGTGGCGGTTAATGAAGGTTAGAGGAGGCTAAGTCACTAAGAGATTAGGATTTATACATTTACAATTTGCCATTTGAATAAATCATACATTGTTAAAATAGTTGGTAAGAACTTTTAATCCGGAAAAATAAACATCTCCGAAGTATTAACTATTTTCTCACACTATTTTACACCAAACCTTTTTATCTTTATTATTTACTCCTTCATGCGAATTACAACTTTCAAAACCCTTTTTTGTTTGCCTAACTAAGTTCAATTGGATAGCCATTGATGCTCGGTCCGACAATCCTCGTGGGATAGACCCTCACTCACCTGAGGTATTACTTGGATGACCCGATACACTTGCTGATTAAGATGTGCAAAGTCCTAATTCGCATACCAAGTCTTTGGCGCCGTTGCCGGGGATTGTTTGTGATTGACAATTACTAGTTGTCAGGTTGCTTAGATTAGGTATTTTTCTTAGTTTTGTTTCTTTATTTTTCCTTTAATTTTCAAATTAAGTTTTGTTTATCTTTCCTTTATTTCTGATTTTAAGTTTGGTGTCCCTTTAGTGTCTTTTATTTTTATTTTCAAAATTTTCAGTGTCTTGATCTCTTAGTTTTCAAAATTATACTCTTGTTTTTGAATTATGTTTTGTTTATCTTTCCTTTATTTTCGAAATTTTAGTGTCTTAATTTTACTTAGTTTTCTCTTATTTCTTTTTTTTACATAGGATACCTCACTGGAAATTCTCTATACTCTGACATAGAGATTTCCACTTTTCTTTATTTTCTGTTTATGTGTGAGCAGAAACAGGATGGATTCATAAAGATGTATGCTGCAGTTGCAATTCTTGCTCAGAACAAACTCCTAACTTAATAGATGAGTCTTATCACTCAACAAGTGAGTAGCATATAGAGCTTAGTTTCAAAGATTCAGAGCACCTCTCCAGATATTCCGTATGATGTAAGTGGTGGCTTTCCTCAAGGTGAGCCTTACAACTATAGCCAGTGTCTACCTAAGCGGGTCAATTACATGGGGAATTCCTCCAGAAACCCCCCATAATACTCCTTATTCTCAGAATTTTAATTAATGGTGGAGGAATCACTCATGCTTTAGGTGGAGAGAGCAACCTCAGAGACAGCAACTGAATTATGCCAATAACTCTTAGGGTGGTTTTAATCAGAATCCAGTCAACAACTTTCCCTCTCAACCTTCACAACCTCAAGGTACCCTTGACCTGGCATCCATTCTTGCATAATTGTAAAGAACCAACAAAGCTTTATGCAGGAAACCTGAGCCTCCCTGAGGAACCAGAAGATGCAATTGAACTAGAAAGACCAGTGAACACCTGAACGAACCCCACCTAGTAATATGGTCCCCAAGTACAGAGAGGAATGCCAGGCAATTCGATTAAAGAGTGACAAGACAGTAGTCACTCAACCTAAGAGCAATGAAGAACTGGGTGAAAAAGAAACACCGGAGTAAGAAATTGCAGAAACAGAGAGTACCAGGGAGGGCGCTGAACGCCTATTAAGGGAGCCAAGGAGGGTGCTGAATGCCCAAAAAGACTCAAGGAACGCCCCCCTCAAGGCACCCCGACAACCCCTTTCCGGTCACTTTTGATACACATCCTGCATTACCCAAGCTTCAGAGTACAAAGCCAAATTGTCATACCCTCAGAAACTTTATAGACCCTTCACTCTTCCCAGTGACACAGTGCCTATCCTAGGAGAATAGTACAAGGCCATCACAGTGGATGTTGAATCTGTGCCAGAGGAAGTACAAGTTGCTAAGGAGCTGGAGGAAGAAAGGGTTCAAGAAAAGACTAGAAGCACATTGTTATATGCCCCATTGGTGGCACAGAAGCCTGAAGTACCACACCATCAAAAGCTTCAAGAGGAGATCGAGGATGAATAGTTCACTCAGTTCTTGAAAATCTTTAAAAAGTTGCATATCAATATTTCTTTCACTGAGGTGTTAGAAAAGATACCTCCCTATATAGCCTGTATGAAAAACCTTACTCTCTAAAAAGAAGGCCTTAAAGGGAGATGAAACTATAGTCTTGACCAAGGAATGCAGTGCACTAATTCAGAGGAAGCTACCCAAGAAGATGCATGATCCTGGAAACGTTCTGATCCCATGTACCATTGGGACTATTATTTTTGAGAAATCACTATGTGACCTTGGCTCAAGCATAAATCTGATGCCTCTGTCTGTACTAAAGAATTTGGGAATCCAAGAAGCACAAGCAATAAGGATAACCCTACAAATGGCTGACAAGTCCTTGAGGCAGGCATATGGGCTAGTGGAGAACGTACTAGTCACGGTTGGAGAACTATTCCTCCTTGCAGACTTTGTGATACTTGACATGGGAGAGGATACAGATGATTCCATCATCCTAGGAAGGCTATTTTTAGCTACTGGAAGAGCCCTAATTGATGTTGAGAGAAGCGAATTGGTGCTGAGGTTACATGAGGACTACATGGTTTTCAAGGTTTTTAAACATCCACCACTCTCTAATAAAAGAGGTACTTGCATGCAGATCTTAATGTTTAAGCCTTCTCACTTGGTGGAAAGCCATACAGTTTCCCCTGACATCAAACCTAAGTTTAGTGTTGGACATTCACCACCCACTAAGGAGGGTGGAGGTCCCAAGAAGAAGGTATCAAAGGGCTCGAGGAATAAAAAGATTCCCACTGAAAACTTTTCATGTGGAATGAAATTGATCATTACTAGAAGTCCATTCATACCTCACACAGTGAATAAGATCCTATCCCTTGAGCATATTAAGCTGATCCATGAGAGCACAGGAAAGAAGCACACAGTGAGGGGTGAGGATTTAAGCCTCTATGACTATCTTTTTCCTTAAAGGAGCTGACCATCAATCTAATGACTGTAAAGAAGCGCTTGTTGGGAGGCAACCCCACTATAAGTATCCTTTAGTTGTTTCAGTTTTATTTCATTTTTATTTCATTTAATTTTATTTTTAATTGATTTTCATAGTTCTCTTGGGTTTTCTAATGTTGATGGTCATGTACAGCACTTCGAATAGGGCAGAAAGAGTCAGACAGAAGAACAGAACACCCTGGAAAAGACATGCTAGGGGCACTAAATGCCAGGGAGGGCGTTTAGCGCCAGTAAGGGAATTTTGGATGGCTCGTTTGACTCCCTAAATGGGCGTTCCAACCCAAAGACTTACTCCCCTGGGGCGTTTCACGTCCAAAATGGGCGTTTAACGCTACCAAGGATAAAAAAAGTTTTAAATTTAATTTCTTCTTCCCTTTTCTATCACTTTTATTTTCTTTTGTCTTATTTTTTACTCATTCGTGTGCTCTTCATATCCCTCCCATTTTCAATTCTATTTGCTTGGGGACAAGCAAACTTTCAAGTTTGGTGTTGCAGAGCGAGCTTTCGGTTTATATTATCATCCATGCCACAAAAGGGAGGTGAATCATCTTTATGGAAGAGCACATCCTGAGGAGGGAGCAGCAGCCACCATGACTGAGGTGGTTGAGTTTCATTATCCCTTGCCTTATCTTATCTTCTATTTTTCCAGTATTTTTAGCTTATTTCCTGTTTCTATTCTAGCTTTTGCATGATCACCAGTAGAATTTGATTGATTTCTAGTTTAGTTCCTTATTCTGTTATTTTATGTTTATTTTGAAATATGTCCCATGTTTTGCTCACTAAGCTTAAACAATAATAAAAGAAAAAGAAGTAGTAAAATGCATGAGATTTGAGTTATATATTATGAGTTGTTCTGATTACTTTGATATGATGGCATTATCTCTAGCTCAAAATGTGTGAGTTAAACAGTGCATATTAGATATTGGAGTTGAGTATATTGGTTCTTGAGGAATAGTAACTTAGAGAAGTATTATAGATTCTCTGAAATAAGAAAGACATTGACTCTTGAAGCAAAACAAATAGCAAAAAGAAAAAAATCAAAAGAAAAAGATCCAAGGCTTTGAGCATCAATGGTTAGGAGGGTTAAAACTGATCTAAAGCTCAAAAGAGTGGTTTTTCCTAACCATATGCTTGCCGTGTGAAAGTGACAAGTAACCCCTTGAGACTAAACACCTAAAGTCGTGACCAATTGCTGTTACAGAGTATGCCTAAGGCTTTGAGCACCACTGCCTGGGAGAAATAGAAAGAAAAATCAGAACTTAAGGAGTTCCCCAGTTAAGTGCTTGTGGTGTTCTTGTTTCAAGTTAAGCTTGAAGACAAAACACTTAGAGTCACGGCTAGCCTCAAGGTGCAAAGCACCAGTGAAAAGAAGAAAAAGTTGTGTTCAAGAATCAATTAGAGCCTAAAGAAGAAAATCTATAATATCATCTGTGTCCTAGTTCTGAAGGATACTAATGCTTCTGAGCTTCAAAAGATAGTGAGATGCCAAACCTATTCAGAATTAGAGTGTCATTAGCCCCACTCAGTAACTAGATCTGAGGTTAAATAAACACTTGAGTCTTAGAAATTTTCTCTTCTTGGTCCTATATTGTTTTAGTTGCTTGAGGACAAGCAACAGTTTAAGTTTGGTATTGTGATGCGTGAGCATCTTATACCATTTTTTCCTTCATTTTCTAGTTGTTTTTACTTAGAATTTATTAAGTTTTATTATATTTTAGTGCAAAAATCCTCTTTGGATGTTACTTTAAGTTGTTTTGGTGTTTTATTCTTATAGGAGAAATTCGGGTGAATTTGGCAAAGTTTTGTGCAAAAACAAAGGAAGAAAGTAGATATTGTCAACCCTGACCTCCTTATATTCCAACGAGCATAACTTGAGCTATAGAATTCTAATCGATGCGATTTTAACGGCGTTAGAAAGCCAACTTCTAGAGCTTTTCAATGAGATATAATAGTTAATACTTTTTTTCTGGAATCACTGCCAAATCTAGCACTAAATGTTGAGGCTGGCGTTTAGTGCCCAAAGAGGACAGAACCGGCACCAGAACTTCCCCCTACCAGTGTTAAACGCCAGAAAAATGCCAGATATGGGTCAAACTCACCCAAGGGAGCATCTTTGATGGGATTTAGCTTTTAATTGTTATCTTTTATCTTATTTTAGTTATTTTTATTTACAAACAAAATCTTTTAGATTTAGAATTGAATATTTCATTTTAGTTTCAAATCAAATTAGGTTAGTATAAAAGGAAAAAGATTCACCCTTTAGGGATTGGAACATTATCTACTCTCCCCGCACTTTTTAGAACCCTATTTTTCTCTGAAAGTCATGAGCCACTAAACCCCTTCGGTTAAGGTTAGGAGCTCTGCTTATTTCTATAGATTAGAACTATTATTTTTCTATTTTAATTAATGTTTTGATTCAATTCTAAGGATTATTTTTGTTCTTAATCTTATGAATCTGGGTGGAACGAGAGTATAACCCTTATTCTACTTGAGTTTTTGTAATTCTCGAGAGAGTTATCTCGCTTGAACAACAGCTTGAAAAACAAATTCCTCATAAATTGCTAATTACATGAACTAATTAGGATATGTGATATATAATCCTATTAGCTTTGGGTAATTAGGGATTTTGTGGCCATAAACTAGTTTTTGAACTTAACTCTCTAATTGGATTTAAGTGACCATGAAAGTAGTAGATAATGAAGGTTTGAGGAGGCTAAATCACTAAGAGATTAGGGTTTAAACATTTACAGTTTGCCATTGAATGAATCATACATTGTTAAAATAGTTCGTAAGAACTTTTAATTTGGAAAGATAAACATCTCCGAAGTCTTAACTGTTTTCTCGCACTGTTTTACACCAAACCTTTTTATTTTCTTTATTTACTTTCTTATTTATTACTTCAAGCAAATTGAAACTTTCAAAACCTTTTTCTATTCGGCTAATTAAGTTCAATTGGATAGCCATTGTTGCTCAATCCGACAATCCTCGTGGGATCGACCCTTACTCACCTAAGGTATTACTTGGATGACCCGGTGCACCTTCCATTTAAGCTGTGAAAAATCCTAATTCGTACACCAATAAGATTGTCCCTGCTCTTGAGGAAGATGAGGACGAGCCTCCCCTTAGCCAAAATTCTTTGGGTCCTCAAGTCAGCCAGACCTCAACGTCGGGAGCACATCCTGAAGTCATTGTTATGGAGACATTTTCTTCGGCTCTTGCTGGCATTCCTGCTGACATTTTCTTTGGCTCCTGCTGGCATTCCTGTTGGACCTTACTCCTCTTTGAGCCTTTTCTTTTCTTGCTTTAGATTTTGCTACGGCCTAACCTGTGGGCCTTATAACGCTTTTTTGTAATAGCTTGTAGTTTTTCTGAATACTTTTATCTTCTATTTAGTTGTTTTCACAACTTCCTTTTTTATGAAGTAATGTTAAAAACTTTTTACTTTATTTTGCAAAGTCGCTTTTTGTTTCTCAAAATGAAGTCATGCTCTCGTAGAAGGGTACTATTTGCTTTGACTTCTTAAGTCTTAGAAAATTTTGAGAGTTATCAGTTTTCTTCCGTAGATCCGACTTCGAGTAGTCAGTCTTTGTCAAGTTACTTTTGAAGATCATTTTTTATCCAATCTCTTTGAGGTTGTTTTGTACGAGATGTTTATATAACTTCTTACATTAATTTTTTCCTCGTCGCTTGATGCGTGAGCATCTTTCTTATCTTTTCTTTGTGAATTTGCATGTGAAATTATTAAATTAAATCAAGATTTAGGTGTTTTTAGCCACCATAAATGCTACTTTGAATTTTTTTTGCAATTTGATTTATTACAGGTGGCATTCAGGCATGTTTGACAGAGTTCATGTAGAAGAAAAGGAAGAAAGTAGATGATGTTGTCAATCCTGACATCTTCGCACTCTAATAAGCATAACTTGAGCTGCAGAAGTCTAATTGATGCGAATTTAATGGCATTGGAAAGCCAACTTTTAGAGCTTTTCAACAATATATAATAGTTTATACATTTCTTCTGGAATCACAGCACCAAACACCACCAAGGTGGCGCCTAACTTCATCTAACCCAAGTTTGTCGCCAGGACTCATAATACACCACATTTGATGCAGCCTTAGTGGCTCCAAACTTGATCCAGCTTAAGTTTGGTGCCAGGAACTCATAAAGCTTCTATTGAATGCGGTCATAGTGGCGCCAAACTTGGAATTATCGAGTTTGGCTCCAAAAGACCTCCGTGTGATCTTTTTTATTCTGTTTGATTTAATTAGGTTTAGAATTTAATTTTTAAATTAAGAAAAGATATTTTAAGTTTTAGAAAAATATATTTTACATTAATTAGGATTAGATATAAAAGGAAAAGATATCTTGACCTAGGTTTTCTTCCTCTCCTCTTCTTCTTCTCCTCTTCCACACATTACACGTTTTCTCTGCTAGGGTTTATTTTCTCCATGAGCAACTAAACCTCCATTGTTAAGGTTAGGAGCTCTATTTATTTAGATTGATTAATAATATTATTTTCTACTTCTGATTAATGCATTGATTTATATTCAAGAATTAGTTTCATTCTTCATCCTATGGATTAGAGTATATTGGAAAATAACTCTTTTCTAACTTGAATTCTTGTTGATTCTTGGAAAAGCTTCATCACTTGAATTATAAGCTTGAAACTAAATTCTCATGAACCTCTGATTATCTGAATTTAATGTGATACGTGACATATAATCATATCATCTTTAGGTCTTTAGTGTTTTGTGTGGCTTTAAACTAGGGTTTGAACTTAAACACTGTAATGAGATTAAGTGACCAAGGAATTAGCAGTTAATTGAGTTAGAGGATGATTAAATTACCAAGAAATTGGAGTCTAATCACTTAAAGTTGCTGTGAATTAAAACTTTGCATGATCAAAGTAGTTAATAAGAATTGTCAATCCGGAATTCTAAACATTTCTAAAACCTTAACTGTTTTCTCATTTTAATTATCACAACTAATTTACTTTTTGTTTTCTTAATCATTCTGAATTACTGGTTAATGCAAGTTGAAACTCAAAACACCCATTTTTGCTTGTCTAACTAAGTGAATCATTCGACTATTGTTGCTTGGTCCATCAACCCTCATGGAATCGACCCTTACTCACCTAAGGTATTACTTGGTATGACCCAATGCACTTGCGGGTTAGTTTGTGGATTATAAATTCTTCACCATCGCTTCATCTTGCTGACCATTTTTAGTTTGAGCAATGATTTGTGCGGTTTATCGAGCTTAAATTAAGGCATTCAAGATAGGAAACCTTTAAAAAAATGAAAAAGGAATTTTTTTAATATCTTAAAAAATTCCTTTACAAAAGCATACCAGGGGTTTGAACATCCCTAGGCTTCGTGTTGGTGCCTCATTAAAAAGCCCTTGAAGTTGAGAAAAAGTGTGCACCAATCAAACGAGGTTTACTACCTAGCTGTAGTATTTCCTCAAGTTATAAGCGTGCCAAGACCTTGGGAGCTCCTGCCCTTGAAGGTCAGACACTTTGTAATAACCTTTACCTAGGACCTCTAGTATCTTGTAAGGTTCCTTCCAATTGGCTGCCAACTTTCCTTCTCCTGATTTCTATATTTCGATATCATTTCAGATCATAATGAGGTCGTTGGTGATGGATTTTATTTTGACCACCTTTTGGTTGTACCTTAAAGCCATCTTTTGCTTCAGAGCTTCCACTCTAATCCGAGCTCTTTCTTAGACTTTGTGAAGGAAGTTGAGCTCTTCTTTTTGCGCCTGAGTGTTAACTCTTTCATTGTAAAATATGACTCGAGATTATTCTTCAGCTACTTCAATATGAATCATTGCTTCTATTCCATAAGTGAGTCGGAAGTGTGATTCTCCAGTTGTGGATGGTTCGATATGCCCACAAGACTTGAGGGAGCTCGTCGGCCCAAGCTCCTTTCGTATCTTGTAGTCGACTGATGATTAGATTTTTGACGGTTTAGAATTCACAAATGAATTATCGTTGCAAGTATAGTTTCTAAACCAATCACTAATCCTTTCATACAAAAAGTTGTTTGTCACTAAAACAAACCCCTAAATTTATAAACCGAAGTATTCGAACCTCGGGTCATTCTCCCTAGGAATTACAATAAAGTGTCTTGTTATTGGTTATGAGTTGTTTTAGGGTTTTGGATAAGAAGCATGAAAAGTAAATGGCAATGAAAATAAACTAACAACTATAAAAGGCTCTTGGCAAGGTATGAAAATTAGAAGTCCTATCCTAGTTATCCTTCTCAATTGTGATGAGAATTGTTCATTGCTACCACTTAGTTAACCCTTACTAAATAAAGGAAAGTCAAGTGGATGAATTGACTTGAGCCACAAGTTCTAGCCAACTCCCAAGGAAAGACTAGCTTTAGTGCACTCCAAACCAATTAGCAGTCTCTCCAATTATCAATCAACAAAGGAATTAGATAACTCAAGTGTCACTAATTACTCCACCTAGGCTAAGAGGAACAAAATCTATACTATATCTAGAAGAGGCATTTCAACAAACACATAAAAGGCAATAAAAGTAAACAACATAAATTGCAAGAATTAAAGAGAGATCTAACTACAAAGGCAAGAGATCAATAATAGAAAAGCAAAGAAGAACAATTATTATGAATTACCTCTTATTGAATTGAAAGGAAATGGAAGGAACAATACTAGATCTACAACAAAACACAAGAACAACATAAAGGAAATTACACCAAAAGAATAGAAGAAGATGAATGTAGCAACAAGGAATTGAAAGGTAGAAGTAGAAGAAAGCAAAGATTAAAACCTAGATCTAAGAACTAAACCTAATCCCAATCCTAATTCTAGAGAGAAGAGAGAGCTTCTCTCTCTAGAAACTACTTCTAAAACTAAACTATGACTAATGAGTGTGAATGATTGGAATCCCCCTTTGCTCTTCAATCCTTGGCTTTAAATAGCATTTCTGGCGCAAAAGTTAGTTGAGATTGGGCCCCACAACACTTGAGAATTTGTTGGTCACGTTTTCATTAAAAAATCATAAACCAGCATCGACGTGTACGTGCACAGCACGCGTACGCGTCCATGGGGTGATTCGCAGGTGCGCGCAAGCGCCAGGTGCGCGCGCGCATCCATGGGCGAGTTCAACTTCTTTGACTTTTCATGATTTTTCCACTTTGCATGCTTTCCTCTTCACTCCTTTGATTCATTCCTAGCCTTTTCAATCTGAAATCACCAACAAACATATCAAGACATCTAGTGGAATCAAAGGGAGATTAAAACCATCAAATTAAGGGTCTAAAAGCATGTTTTCACATCTAAGCACAAATAAGGAGACAATCACAAAACCATGCTATTTCATTGAATAAATGTGAGTAAAAGGTGATAAATTCTCTTAAAATTAATACAAGATAAACCGTCAAAACGGGGTTTATCATCGGCGCATTAACTCAGCCAATATAACTTAGTTAGCTGCTTCAGCCTGTCCATTGACTTGGGGGTGTTCCACCGACGTAAATTGTTGTTTTATTTTAAGGTCGGGCACTAAGTTCCTAAAGGTTGAGTCGGTAAATTGTGTCCTATTGTCCATGGCGATGGAGTGGGGAACTCCAAACCTTGTGACAATGTTCTTATACAAGAATTTCTAACTTCTTTGAGCAATGATGTTTGCTAAGAGTTGTGCCTCAATCCATTTGGTGAAGTAATCAATCCCTACTATGAGGTATTTGACTTGGCCCGGTGCTTGTGGAAATGGTCTGAGTAGATCAAGACCTCATTTCGCAAATGGTCATGGTGAGGTAACACTAATGAGCTCTTCAGGAGGTGCCACGTGGAAATTAGCATATTTCTGGCAAGGTGGATATGCCTTAACGAACTCGGCTGCCTCCTTTTGTAAGGTCGGTCAGAAAAAGATAGCTCGGATCACTTTCTTGGCCAGTGACCGAGCTTCCAAGTGGTTTTCACATATGCCACCAGGTACGTCCTCTAAAACTTCCTTTTGCGTTGGAGGTTGGGATGCATTTTAAGAAGGGTGTTCAGATCCCTCTTTTATATAAGACATTGTGGACTAGTGTGTAATTTTGTGCCTCTTTTTACAAGCCTTTTGGCTTCCTTTTTATCCTTGGGAAGTACATCGAATTTGAGGTAGTTGACTATAGGAGTCATCTACCCTAAATGTTAATTGGATATGGTCAGTATTTCCTCTTCCTTTGATATGGATGGTGATTGCAGAGTCTCTTGAATGAGACTTCTATTGTTGGCCCCTGACTTTATGCTGGCTAATTTTAAGAGGGTGATGCATCACTATTTCGTGGTATATTTTGTGCTTAATTTAGGTGAATTTTATCCAATTTTCCCACATTTATTCAAGGAAATAGCATGGTTTCATATTTTTTTCCTAAATTGTGCTCAAGTGTAAATACATGCTTTTTAGGCCCTTAATTAGTTAATTTTGATTCACCTTTGATTCCACTAGATGCCTTGATGCGTTTGTTAGTGATTTCAGGAGAAAAAGGCTAGGAATGGATCAAAGGAGTGAAGAAAAAAGCATGTAAAGTGGAGAAATCATGGAAAACTAAGGATTTGGGATGTACTCATCGACACTCACGCGCAGCTAGTGCGCACGCGTAAAAAGTGGACTCGCATGGCGACACGTACGCGTACATGACGCGTACGCGTGGATAGCAAATTGTCAAGAGACGCATATGCGTGACCCAAGCGTACGCGTCGGTGCTCGCACGTGACCTACTGGTGCACGAAATTGTGATCAATACATTTCACAACTCAATTAATCCCCGGTGATGAACCCAAAAACTTGGTGTTCAATACCATGGCATAAACACAACTTCGCACAACTAACTAGCAAGTGTACTGGGTCGTCCAAGTAATAAACCTTACGCGAGTAAGGGTCGATCCCACAGAGATTGTTGGTATGAAGCAAGCTATGGTCACCTTGTAAATCTTAGTCAGGCAAACTCAAATGGTTATGAATGATGAATAAAACATAAAGATAAAGATAGAGATACTTATGTAATTCATTGGTGGGAATTTCAGATAAGCGTATGAAGATGCTTTGTCCCTTCCGTCTCCCTGCTTTCCTACTGTCTTCATCCAATCCTTCTTACTCCTTTCCATGGCAAGCTGTATGCAAGGGTTTCACCGTTGTCAGTGGCTACCTCCCATCCTCTCAGTGAAAATGTTCAACGCACCCTGTCACGGTACGGCTATTCATCTGTCGGTTCTCAATCAGGTCGGAATAGAATCCAGTGATTCTTTTGTGTCTGTCACTAACGCACAGCCCTCAGGAGTTTGAAGCTCGTCACAGTCATTCAATCCTTGAATCCTACTCAGAATACCACAGGCAAGGTTTAGACCTTCCGGATTCTCTTGAATGCCGCCATCAGTTCTAGCTTATACCACGAAGATTCCGATTAAAGAATCTAAGAGATATCCACCCAATATAAGGTAGAACGGAGGTGGTTCTCAGGCACGCATTCATAGGTGAGAATGATGATGAGTGTCACGGATCATCACATTCATCAAGTTGAAGAACAAGTGATATCTTGGAACAAGAACAAGCGGAATTGAATAAAAGAACAATAGTAATTGCATTAATACTCGAGGTACAGCAGAGCTCCACACCTTAATCTATGGTGTGTAGAAACTCCACCGTTGAAAATACATAAGAACAAGGTCTAGGCATGGCCGTGAGGCCAGCCTCCCAATGATCTAAGAACTAGATGTCCAAAGATGATCCTAAGATCAAAAGTGATCAAAAGATTCCAAAAGATCAAAAGATGAAAATACAATAGTAAAAGGTCCTACTTATAGAGAACTAGTAGCCTAGGGTTTACAGAGATGAGTAAATGACATAAAAATCCACTTCCGGGCCCACTTGGTGTGTGCTTGGGCTGAGCATTGAAGCATTTTCGTGTAGAGACTCTTCTTGGAGTTAAACGCCAGCTTTGGTGCCAGTTTGGGCGTTTAACTCCCATCCTTGTGCCAGTTCCGGCGTTTAACGCTGGAAATTCTGATGGTGATTTTGAACGCCGGTTTGGGCCATCAAATCTTGGGCAAAGTATGAACTATCATATATTGCTGGAAAGCCCAGGAAGTCTACTTTCCAACTCCATTGAGAGCGCGCCAATTGGGCATCTGTAGCTCCAGAAAATCCACTTAGAGTGCAGGGAGGTCAGAATCCAACAGCATCTGCAGTCCGTTTTAGTCTCTGAATCAGATTTTTGCTCAAGTCCCTCAATTTCAGCCAAAAAATACCTGAAATCACAGAAAAACACACAAACTCATAGTAAAGTCCAGAAAAGTGAATTTTAACTAAAAACTAATAAAAATATACTAAAAACTAACTAGATCATACTAAAAACATACTAAAAACAATGCCAAAAAGCGTATAAATTATCCGCTCATCACCTACTTAAAGTGAATCCGCTGGGGGTGATTTTGGGCTTCCCAGGCCCAAATCCAACTCACTTCTAATGCTATTAAAGCCAAAGATTGAACCAGGATCAACACACAAGTTACCAATTAGTCATAGTTTAGTTTTTATGATGCTTTAGTTAGTTTCTAGAGAGAGAAGTTCTCTCTTCTCTCTAAAATTAGGATTAGGATTACGTTTAATCACTTTTCTAGATCTAGGTTTCATTCATGCTTTGTATTACTCCTTGTATTACTCCTTGTATTACGCCTTCCTACTATGAACCCTTTCTCCAAAATGAGGAACCTTCCTATCCACCCCAAACCCCAATGAATGATTCTCTCACCTTATTCCTTCAAAGGCAAGAAGAGATGAAAAGGGATATACTAGAATTTACAGCTACCTTGACCAAGGTAGGGGACGCTTCAATCTCCTGATACTCTTGCACTCAAAGCACCTCCATGGCTACATACGAAGGATCAAAAGAAGAGCAAAGCATGAAGGAGAGATTGGAAAACCCGGTAGAAAAGGAGGAGTTAGATTTTGTATTGGAACAATTGGTGGAACCTATGATTGTTGAAGAAAAGGAAGAAGTGGTTGATGACTTAGGAGATGCGGAACCACTATGGGAATCTCAAGAACCTCTCTCCAAGAAGCTTAATATTGATGTCAAAGAGGGTGTACAACCACCAAGGCATATCGTAGTTGGAGACTTTAAGGAGGTCGATCAAAAGGAAGATTAAATCATTGATGAATTCTTATCCAAAATGGAATCCTGTCCCATGGAATATGAAGTTGAAGATATTGAAGACAACTCTACACCAAGTGACATTAAAGACCTTGTTAAAGACTCTTCCAATGAATGTGAAGTTGATGTTGAAATAGATTTCACACAACCTCTAAAGTTTGACTTGATTGATGATGAGGAGGATTTGGATGAAGTCAACAAGCAAGGAGAAATTGAAGGAAGTTGTCAAGAGGTGGAAATAATTAAGGAAGAGCATAAGGGAGTAAACCTCGCATTGTCTAAGTGTGGGTAAGCTCCCCTTCCTAAGTCACCATCCAACACAACATTCAAGTGGGTAAAATTCTTAACCCTAAGCTTCATTATTCCCCTTGAATATAGTTTGATTGAAGCGGATGGGTAACTTAGAGCTCTTTGTGGAGTTAAGAGTAAGGGGAAATTGTGTAGTGGTTGGAAGTTTGGAATTAGGCTCATTAAGGTCGAACTTTCAAGACATAGGCACCATGGTTGGATGAACGCAAGTTTATGTGGGTCTAGAAGGAGAATTTGGTGTTATAAGGAGAATTCTATGTGTCCACCACCCGGATGGAAGAACCATGATGATCAACTAGAAGACGGGTGTGAAAAAAAGATATGGGATCCTGGTCACAACATGAAGACCAATTTTGGGTGCTCATATCTTGGGTGGAACTTTACCCAAGCTTGGTGAAGATGGTTGGAAATTCTGACAACCATTTGAGGAGCATGCATCCTTGGAAATTCAAGGATGAGTACAAGCATAAGCCACCATGATGAAAAATCTCCCAAATGTCCAACTTAAGGACTTAAACCAAAAGTGCTAGGTGGGAGACACCCCACCATGGTAAACCCTTTCCATTCTCCTATAGATTTGATTAATAAGTGATTTGAGTTGCAATTGTAGGTAGTTTTTCTCTTCATATAGTCTTGTTTTAATGCTTTGGTTGTTAGTTGCTTAAGGTGCAAGTTATGTTTTCTTTGTGTTCGAAAATTCTCCAAAACCCAAAAGATTTCTGTTAATTTTGCATTTTTGTTAGTTTTGAGTTGTAGGTAGTGTTAGGAGAATTTTAAGCCTTGTTCTGGTGTTCTGAAAAAAAAAGGGGGAGGCACGCGTACGCATGTGATGAGCGGATAATTTATACGCTTTTTGGCATTGTTTTTAGTATGTTTTTAGTATATTTTAGTTAGTTTTTATTATATTTTTATTAGTTTTTAGTTAAAATTCACTTTTCTAGACTTTACTATGAGTTTGTGTGTTTTTCTGAGATTTCAGGTATTTTCTGGCTGAAATTGAGGGTCCTGAGCAAAAATCTGATTCAGAGGCTGAAAAGAACTGCAGATGTGTTGGATTCTGACCTCCCTGCACTCGAAGTGGATTTTCTGGATCTACAGAAGCCCAATTGGCGCGCTCTTAACAGCGTTGGAAAGTAGACATCCTGGGCTTTCCAGCAATGTATAATAGTTCATACTTTGCCCGAGATTGTTGGCCCAAACCGGCGTTGCAAATCAGCTTCAGAATTTCCAGCATTTAACGCCGGAACTGGCATAAAAATTGGAGTTAAACGCCCAAACTGGCATAAAAGCTGGCGTTTAACTCCAGAAAAAGTCTCTACACATGAAAGCTTCGATGCTCAGCCCATGCACACACTAAGTGGACCCCGGAAGTGGATTTTTACGTCATTTACTCATTTCTGTATACCCTAGGTTACTAGTTCACTATTAATAGGACCTTTTGATATTGTATCTGTACCTCATGACACTTTACACGTTTCTCATTGTATCCTCTATAGCATGAGTCTCTAAACCCCATGGTTGGGGGTGAGGAGCTCTGCTGTGTCTTGATGGATTAATGCAATTACTACTGTTTTTTATTCAATCACGCTTGCTTCTATTCTAAGATATCACTTGTTCCTAAACCTGATGAATGTGATGATCCGTGACACTCATCATCATTCTCACCTATGAACGTGTGCCTGACAACCACCTCCGTTCTACCTTAGATTGAGTAGATATCTCTTGGATTCCTTAATCAGAATCTTCGTGGTATAAGCTAGAATTGATGGCGGCATTCAAGAGAATCCGGAAGGTCTAAACCTTGTCTGTGGTATTCTGAGTAGGATTCAAGGATTGAATGACCGTGACGAGCTTCAAACTCCTGAAGGCTGGGCGTTAGTGACAGACGCAAAAGAATCACTGGATTCTATTCTAACCTGATTGAGAACCGATAGATGATTAGCCGTGCTGTGACAGAGCGCGTTGAACATTTTCACTGAGAGGATGGGAGGCAGCCATTGACAACGGTGAAACCCTACATACAGCTTGCCATGGAAGGAGTCTTGCGTGCTTGAAGAAGAAGACAGTAGGAAAGCAGAGATTCAGAAGATAGAGCATCTCCAAAACCTCAACCTGTTCTCCATTACTGCAAAACAAGTACTTATTTCATGTTCTTTTACTTTTTACAACCAACCCTGATAATTATTGATATCCTGACTAAGAGTTACAAGATAACCATAGCTTGCTTCAAGCTGACAATCTCCGTGGGATCGACCCTTACTCACGTAAGGTATTACTTGGACGACCCAGTGCACTTGCTGGTTAGTTATGCGGAATTGCAAAAGTGTGATTGCAATTTCGTGCACCAAGTTTTTGGCGCCGTTGCCGGGGATTGTTCGAGTTTGGACAACTGACGATTTATCTTGTTGCTTAGATTAGGACTGTTTTGTTTTTTTGTTGGTTTAGAGTCTTTTATTTGAGTTTAGTTTCATATTTTAAGTTTGGTGTCAATTGCATGCTTTTGTTTTCTTTTACTTTTCGAATTTGCATATCCTTAGTCCTTTCTTGATCCTTAAAAATTCTAAGTTTGGTGTCTTCTTTGTGTTTTCCTTTAAGTTTTTGAAAATTTGTGTCTGATTTTCTAAAAATTTTAAGTTTGGTGTCATTTTGTTGTTTTTCTCTTTCCTCATTTCAAAAAAAATCAAATCTTTTTCAAAATAATTTTCAATCATATCTTTTCAATTGCTAATTCCAAAATCTTTTTAATTAACTAATTGATTTAGTTTTCAATTTGATTTGATCTTATTTTCTTTTATTTTTCGAAAATTTATTTTATTTTTCTTTTGTTTTATTTTATTCAGTCAAAAAAAAATACTTTACTTGTGAATTCATATCATATTCCCTTTCTCCATCATGGACCTAAGTGGAATTGAATAGTCCAGAAGGAATCTGGGGTCATATGCTAACCCCATTACAGCTGCATATGGGAGTAGCATCTGTATACCTCCCATTAAAGCAAGCAGCTTTGAGCTAAATCCTCAACTCATTATCATAGTGCAGCAAAATTACCAGTATTCCGGTCTTCCACAGGAAGAACCTACTGAGTTTCTGGCACAATTCTTATAAATTGCTGACATAATACGTGATAAAGAGGTGGATCAGGATGTCTACAGACTATTACTGTTTCCATTTGCTGTAAAAGATCAAGCTAAGAGGTGGTTGAATAACCAACCTACAGCAAGCATAAAGACATGGAAACAGTTATCAGACAAATTCCTGAATCAATTTTACCCTCCAAAAAGGATGACACAGCTAAGGTTGGACATCCAAGGCTTTAAACAAGAGGATAATGAATCCCTTTATAATGCCTGGGAGAGGTATAGAGATATACTAAGAAAATGCCCCTCTAAAATGTTTTCAGAGTGGGTACAGTTAGACATCTTCTACTATTGGACTTACAGAAAAAGCTCAGATGTCTCTAGACCACTCATCTGGTGGATCTATACATATGAGGAAGACGATTGAAGAAGCTCAAGAGCTTATAGACACTGTTGCTAGAAAATCAATATTTGTACTCTAGCAATGAGTTCTCTACAAAAGAAGAAGTTATGGCAGTAGCCACTGATCCTAATCCTCAAGAACAGATGGTTGAGCTTAATCAGCAATTACACCTGATGACAAAACAGTTAGCAGAATTTAAAGAGATGCTCCAAGAAACTAAAATTGCTAACAAGAACATAGAATCACAGTTGAATCAGGCAAAACAGCAGTTATCTAAACAGATAACAGAAGAATGCCAAGCAGTTCAATTGAGGAGTGGGAAGACATTGAATAACACTGCTCAAAGTAGCAAGAAGCCAATAAAGGAACAATTGACAGAGGATAACCAAACCACTGTCCAAAATTCCTCTGAGGACAGTAAGAGCCCAGAGAGGAATACTCTTGGCGTCCAAACGCCAGAAAGCTGGCGTTAAAACTGGCATTCCCTGCCCAGTTCAAAGGGGGGAAAAGCTGGCGTTAAACGCCCATTCCCTGCCCAGTTCTGGCGTTCAAACGCCAGAAAAAGGGGAAAAGTTGGCGTTAAACGCCCAATCTTCACCCAATCCTGGCGTTCAAACGCCAATGGGGAATCAGACACCTGAGAGTGCTGATAGTAACCCCTCTAAAAAGGCTTCTCCAACCACCTCTGTAAGGAATAAACCTGCAGCAACTAAGGTTGAAGAATATAAAGCCAAGATGCCTTATCCTCAGAAACTCCGCCAAGCGGAACATGATAAGCAATTTGCCCGCTTTGCAGACTATCTAAGGACTCTTGAAATAAAGATTCCGTTTACAGAGGCACTTGAGCAAATACCTTCTTATGCTAAGTTCATGAAAGAGATCTTAAGTCATAAGAAGGATTGGAGAGAAACGGAAAAAGTGTTTCTCACTGAAGAATGCAGTGCAGTCATTCTGAAAAGCTTACCAGAAAAGCTTCAAGATCCAGGAAGCTTTATGATACCATGCACATTAGAAGGTGCTTGCACCAAGACAGCCCTGTGTGACCTTAGAGCAAGTATCAATCTAATACCTGCATCCACTATCAGAAAGCTTGGGTTGACTGAAGAAGTCAAACCAACCCGGATCTGCCTCTAACTTGCTGATGGCTCCATTAAATATCCATCAGGCATAATTGAGGACATAATTGTTAAAGTTGGGCCATTCGCCTTTCCAACTGACTTTATAGTGCTGGAAATGGAGGAGCACAAGAGTGCAACTCTGGTGCACGAAATTGTGATCATCAATGGCGCCATCAACATGGTACGCTCAATTGTAATCTCACTTCTTTATCACAACTTCGCACAACTAACCAGCAAGTATACTGGGTCGTCCAAGTAATAAACCTTACGCGAGTAAGGGTCGATCCCACAGAGATTGTTGGTATGAAGCAAGCTATGGTCACCTTGTAAATCTTAGTCAGGCAAACTCAAAGGGTTATGAATGATGAGTAAAACATAAAGATAAAGATAGAGATACTTATGTAATTCATTGGTGGGAATTTCAGATAAGCGTATGAAGATGCTTGGTCCCTTCCGTCTCTCTGCTTTCCTACTGTCTTCATCCAATCCTTCTTACTCCTTTCCATGGCAAGCTGTATGCAAGGGTTTCACCGTTGTCAGTGGCACGGCTATCCATCTCTCAGTGGAAATGTTCAACGCACCTTGTCACGGCACGGCTATCCATCTGTCGGTTCTCAATCAGGCCGGAATAGAATCGAGTGATTCTTTTGCGTCTGTCACTAACGCCCCGCCTTCAGGAATTTGAAGCTCGTCACAGTCATTCAATCATCGAATCCTACTCAGAATACCACAGACAAGGTTTAGAACTTCCGGATTCTCTTGAATGCCGCCATTAGTTCTAGCTTATACCACGAAGATTCCGGTTAAAGAATCCAAGAGATATCCACCCAATCTAAGGTAGAACGGAGGTGGTTGTCAGGCACGCGTTCATAGGTGAGAATGATGATGAGTGTCACGGATCATCACATTCATCAAGTTGAAGAACAAGTGATATCTTAGAACACGAACAAGCGGAATTGAATAGAAGAACAATAGTAATTGCATTAATACTCGAGGTACAGCAGAGCTCCACACCTTAATCTATGGTGTGTAGAAACTCCACCGTTGAAAATACATAAGAACAAAAGTGATCATTGGCTTCGGCCCCAGAGAGGGAACCAGAAGAACCAAGATGAAAATACAAGAGTAAAAGGTCCTATATATAGAGAACTAGTAGTCTAGGGTTCACAAGGATGAGTAAATGACATAAAAATCCACTTCCGGGCCCACTTGGTGTGTGCTTGGGCTGAGCATTGAAGCATTTTCGTGTAGAGACTCTTCTTGGAGTTAAACGCCAGCTTTGGTGCCAGTTTGGGCGTTTAACTCCCATCCTTGTGCCAGTTCCGGCGTTTAACGCTGGAAATTCTGATGGTGACTTTGAACGCCGGTTTGGGCCATCAAATCTTGGGCAAAGTATGGACTATCATATATTGCTGGAAAGCCCAGGATGTCTACTTTCCAACGCCGTTGAGAGCGCGCCAATTGGGCTTCTGTAGCTCCAGAAAATCCACCTCGAGTGCAGGGAGGTCAGAATCCAACAGCATTTGCAGTCCTTTTTAGTCTCTGAATCAGATTTTTGCTCAGGTCCCTCAATTTCAGCCAGAAAATACCTGAAATCACAGAAAAACACACAAAATCATAGTAAAGCCCAGAAAAGTGAATTTTAACTAAAAACTAATAAAAATATACTAAAAACTAACTCAAACATACTAAAAACATACTAAAAACAATGCCAAAAGGCGTACAAATTATCCGCTCATCACAACACCAAACTTAAATTGTTGCTTGTCCTCAAGCAACTGAAAATCAAATAAGATAAAAAGAAGAGAATATACAATGAATTCCAAAAACATCTATGAAGATCAGTATTAATTAGATGAGCGGGGCTTTTAGCTTTTTGCCTCTGAACAGTTTTGGCATCTCACTCTATCCTTTGAAATTCAGAATGATTGACTTCTTTAGGAACTCAGAATCCAGATAGTGTTATTGATTCTCCTAGTTAAGTATGATGATTCTTGAACACAGCTACTTATTGAGTCTTGGCCGTGGCCCAAAGCACTCTGTCTTCCAGTATTACCACCGGATACATACATGCCACAGACACATAATTGGGTGAACCTTTTTCAGATTGTGACTCAGCTTTGCTAGAGTCCCCAATTAGAGGTGTCCAGGGTTCTTAAGCACACCCTTTTTGCCTTGGATCACAACTTTATTTCTTTCTTTTTCTTTCTTTTTCTTTCTTTCTTTTTCTTTCTCTCTCTTTTTTTTCGAAATTTTTTTTTGTATTCACTGCTTTTTCTTGCTTCAAGAATCATTTTTATGATTTTTCAGATCTTCAGTAACATGTCTCCTTTTTCATCATTCTTTCAAGAGCCAACATTCATGAACCACAAATTCAAAAGACATATGCACTGTTTAAGCATACATTCAGAAAACAAAAGTATTGTCACCACATCAAAATAATTAAACTGTTATAAAATTCAAAATTCATGCAATTCTTCTCTTTTTCAATTAAGAACATTTTTTCATTTAAGAGAGGTGATGGATTCATAGGACATTCATAACTTTAAGGCATAGACACTAAGACACTAATGATCACAAGACACAAACATAGATAAACATAAGCATAATTTTTGAAAAACAGAAAATAAAGAACAAGGAAATTAAAGAACGGGTCCACCTTAGTGATGGCGGCTTGTTCTTCCTCTTGAAGATCCTCTGGAGCGCTTGAGGTCCTTAATGTCTCTTCCTTGTCTTTGTTGCTCCTCTCTCATGATTCTTTGATCTTCTCTAATTTCATGGAGGAGGATGGAATGTTCTTGGTGCTCCACCCTTAGTTGTCCCATGTTGGAACTCAATTTTCCTAGGGAGGTGTTTAGTTGCTCCCAATAGTTTTGTGGAGGAAAGTGCATCCCTTGAGGCATCTCAGGGATTTGATGATGAGAGGGGTCTCTTGTTTGCTCCATCCTCTTCTTAGTAATGGGCTTGTCCTCATCAATGGGAATGTCTCCCTCTATGTCAACTCCAACTGAATAACAGAGGTGACAAATGAGATGATGAAAGGCTAACCTTGCCAAGGTAGAGGACGTGTCCGCCACCTTATAAAGTTATTGGGATATCACCTCATGAACTTCTATTTCTTCTCCAATCATGATGCTATGAATCATGATAGCCCAGTCTATAGTAACTTCGGACCGGTTGCTAGTGGGAATGATTGAGCGTTGGATAAACTCCAACCATCCTCTAGCCACGGGCTTGAGGTCATGCCTTCTCAATTGAACTGGCTTTCCTCTTGAATCTCTCTTCCATTGGGCGCCCTCTTCACAGATGTCTATGAGGACTTGGTCCAACCTTTGATCAAAGTTGACCCTTCTAGTGTAAGGATGTTCATCTCCTTGCATCATGGGTAAGTTGAATGCCAACCTTACATTTTCCGGACTAAACTCCAAGTATTTCCCCCGAACCATAGTAAGCCAATTCATTGGATCCGGGTTCACACTTTGGTCATGGTTCTTGGTGATCCATGCATTGGCATAGAACTCTTGAACCATTAAGATTCCGACTTGTTGAATGGGGTTGGTAAGAACTTCCCAACCTCTTCTTCGGATCTCATGTCGGATCTCCAGATATTCACTCTTTTTGAGTTTGAAAGGGACCTCGGGGATCACCTTCTTCAAGGCCACAACTTCATAGAAGTGGTCTTGATGCACCCTTGAGATGAATCTCTCCATCTCCCATGACTCGGAGGTGAAAGCTTTTGCCTTCCCTTTCCTCTTTCTAGAGGTTTCTCTGGCCTTGGATGCCATAAATGGTTATGGAAAAACAAAAAGCAATGCTTTTACCACACCAAACTTAAAAGGTTTGCTCGTCCTCGAGCAAAAGAAGAAAGAAGAGAGTAGAAGAAGAAGAAATAGAGGAGATGGAGATGGCCTAGTGGTACGGCCAAAGGGGGAGAAGTAGTGTTTAGGTTGTGTGAAAATGAATAAGTGAAGATGGGTTTATATAGTAGTGGAGAGAGGGGTAGGGTTCGGCTATGGGAGGGTGGGTATGGGAGGGAAAGTGGTTTAAATTTGAATGGTGGGGTAGGTGGGGTTTTATGAGGGATGGATGTGAGTGGTGAAGATAAAGATGGGATTTGATAGGTGAATGGGTGAAGAAGAGAGAGAGTGGTGGGGTAGGTGGGGATCCTGTGGGGTCCACAGATCCTGAGGTGTCAAGGAAAAGTCATCCCTGCACCAAGTTGCGAGCAAAATTGCTCTTTGTGCCAATTCTGGCGTTAAACGCCGGGCTGGTGCCCCTTTCTGGCGTTTAACGCCAACTTCTTGCCCTTTTCTGGCGTTTAACGCCAGTCTGGTGCCCCTTTCTGGCGTTAAACGCCCAGAATGGTGCCAGACTGGGCGTTAAACGCCCATCTGCTAGCCTTACTAGCGTTTAAACGCCAGCAGGTTCTTCCTCCAGGGTGTGCTATTTTTCTTTCTGTTTTTCATTCTGTTTTTGCTTTTTCAATTGATTTTGTGACTTCTCATGATCATCAACCTACAGAAAACATAAAATAACAAAAGAAAAATAGATAAAATATAGCATTGGATTGCCTCCCAACAAGCGCTTCTTTAATGTCACTAGCTTGACAGAGGGCTCTCATGGAGCCTCACAGATGCTCAGAGCAATGTTGGAACCTCCCAACACCAAACTTAGAGTTTGAATGTGGGGGTTCAACACCAAAATTAGAGGTTGGTTGTGGCCTCCCAACACCAAACTTAGAGTTTGACTGTGGGGGCTCTATTTGGCTCTGTTTTAAGAGAATCTCTTCATGCTTTCTCTCCATGATGACAGAGGGATATCCTTGAGCCTCAAACACAAAGGATTCTTCATTCACTTGAATGATCAATTCTCCTCTATCAACATCAATCACAGCCTTTGTTGTGGCTAGGAAGGGTCTGCCAAGGATGATGGATTCATCCATGCACTTCCCAGTCTCTAGGACTATGAAATCAGCAGGGATGTAATGGTCTTCAATTTTTACCAGAACATCCTCTATAAGTCCATAAGCTTGTTTTCTTGAGTTGTCTACCATCTCTAGTGAGATTTTTGCAGCTTGCACCTCAAAGATTCCTAACTTCTCCATTACAGAGAGAGGCATGAGGTTTACACTTGACCCTAAGTCACACAAGGCCTTCTTGAAGGTCATGGTGCCTATGGTACAAGGTATTGAAAACTTCCCAGGATCCTGTCTCTTTTGAGGTAATTTCTGCCTAGACAAGTCATCCAGTTCTTTGGTGAGCAAAGGGGGTTCATCCTCCCAAGTCTCATTTCCAAATAACTTGTCATTTAGCTTCATGATTGCTCCAAGGTATTTAGCAACTTGCTCTTTAGTGACATACTCATCCTCTTCAGAAGAAGAATACTCATCAGAGCTCATGAATGGCAGAAGTAAATCCATTGGAATCTCTATGGTCTCATTTTGAGCCTCAGATTCCCATGGTTCCTCATTGGGGAACTCATTGGAGGCCAGTGGACGTCCATTGAGGTCTTCCTCAGTGGCGTTCACTGCCTCTTCCTCTTCTCCAAATTCGGTCATGTTGATGGCTTTGCACTCTCCTTTTGGATTTTCTTCTGTATTGCTTGGAAGAGTACTAGGAGGGAGTTCAGTAATTCTCTTGCTCAGCTGGCCCACTTGTCCCTCCAAGTTTCTAATGGAGGACCTTGTTTCAGTCATGAAACTTTGAGTGGTTTTGATTAGATCAGAGACCATGGTTGCTAAGTCAGAGTGATTCTGCTTAGAACTCTCTGTCTGTTGCTGAGAAGATGATGGAAAAGGCTTGCCATTGCTAAACCTGTTTCTTCCACCATTATTATTGTTGAAACCTTGTTGAGGTCTCTGTTGATCCTTCCCTGAGAAATTTGGATGATTTCTCCATGAACGATTATAGGTGTTTCCATAGGGTTCTCCCATGTAATTCACCTCTTCCATTGAAGGGTTCTCAGGATCATAAGCTTCTTCTTCAGATGAAGCTTCCTTAGTACTGCTTGGTGCATTTTGCATTCCAGACAGACTTTGAGAAATCATATTGACTTGCTGAGTCAATATTTTGTTCTGAGCCAATATGGCATTCAGAGTGTCAATCTCAAGAACTCCTTTCTTCTGATTTGTCCCATTGTTCACAGGATTCCTTTCAGATGAAGTGATCCTCCAGCAGAGCTATCCAAAGACATCTTGGACAGTTCAGACAGACCATCATAGAAAATACAGAAAGCATGTCAGAGGGACACTTTCTGATTAATTGTTTGTATCTTTCCCAAGCTTCATAGAGGGATTCTCCTTCCTTCTGTCTGAAGGTTTGGACTTCCACTCTAAGCTTACTCAATTTTTGAGGTGGAAAGAACTTTGCCAAGAAGGCATTGACTAGCTTTTCCCAAGAGTTCAGGCTTTCTTTAGGTTGTGAGTCCAACCATGTCCTAGCTCTATCTCTTACAGCAAAAGGGAATAGCATAAGTCTGTAGACCTCAGGGTCAACCCCATTGGTCTTGACAGTGTCACAGATTTGCAAGAATTCGGCTAAAAACTAATGAGGATCTTCCAATGGAAGTCCATGGAACTTGCAATTCTGTTGCATTAGAGAAACTAATTGAGGCTTAAGCTCAAAGTTGTTTGCTCCAATGGCAGGGATAGAGATGCTTCTCCCATAGAAGTCGGGAGTAGGTGCAGTAAAGTCACCTAGCACCTTCCTTGCATTGTTGGTATTGTTGTTGTTTTCGACTGCCATGGGTTCTTCTTCTTTGAAGATTTTTGTTAGGTCCTCTACAGAGAATTGTGCCTTAGCTTCTCTTAGCATTCGCTTCAAGGTCCTTTCAGGTTCAGGATCAGCCTCAACAAGAATGCTTTTGTCTTTGCTCCTGCTCATATGAAAGAGAAGAGAACAAGAAAATATGGAATCCTCTATGTCATAGTATAGAGATTCCTTGAGATGTCAGAGGAAAAGAAAAATAGAAGGCAGAAGTAGAAAATTCGAACTTATCAAAGAAGATGGAGTTCGAATTGTGCATTAAGGATGTGTTAGTCCATAAATAGAAGGATGTGAGATGAGGGGAAGTAATTTTTGAAAATTAAGTAAAAGATTTTGAAAACATTTTGAAAAACACTAATTGATTTTCGAAAACCAAGAGTGGAAAAGAAATCAAGTGATTTTTGAAAAAGATTTTGAAATTAGAAATTAAAAAGATATGATTGAAAACTATTTTGAAAAAGATGTGATTAGGAAGATATGATTGGTTTTAAAAAAAATGTGATTGAGAAGATATGATTTGAAAAACATTTTAAAAAGATTTGATTTTAAAAATTAATGACTTGGCTATCAAGAAAAGATATGATTCAAACATTAAACCTTTCTCAACAGAAAAGGCAACATATTTGAAATGTTGAATCAAATCATTAATTGATAGCAAGTATCCTTGAAAATAGAAAGAAATTGATTTTAAAAAAGATTTGATTGAAAAAATTTGATTTGAAAAAGATTTGATTTTGAAAAGATTTTGAAAACTAAAAAAAATTTGATTTGAAAACAAAATCTTCCCTCTTGTGCCATTCTGGCGTTAAACGCCCAGCCAGGCACCCTAGCTGGCGTTTAAACGCCAGTTTGCCCTTCTTCACTGGGCGTCTTGAACGCCCAGCGTTTTCTGTGTAACTCCTCTGCTGTATGTTCTGAATCTTCAATTCTTTGTATTATTGACTTGAAAAGACACAAATTAAAAATATTTTTGGATTTTTAATAATAAGGAATAATCAAAATGCAACTAAAATCAAATAACAATGCATGCAAGACACCAAACTTAGGAGTTTGTATACTACTAACAAAATGAGAATGCATATGAGAAACAACAAAACACTCAAGTCAAGAGAATTTAAAGATCAGAGCAATGAAATCATCAAGAACATCTTGAAGATCACTGAAGACACATGGATGAATGCAAGAAGAACAGAAACATGCAATTGACACCAAACTCAACATGAAACACTAGACTCAAACAAAAAAAATTTTTTGGATTTTTATGATTTTGTAATTTTTTTGTGCTTTTTCGAAAATTAAATGGAAAAGAAAATAAAGGTATCAAAATTCTTAATGAGAATTCCAAGAATCATTGCAATGCTAGTCTAAGACTCCGGTCCAGGAATTAGACATGGCTTCATAGCCAGCCAAGCTTTCAAAGAAAGCTCCGGTCCAAAACACTAGACATGGCTAATGGCCAGCCAAGCCTTAGCAGATCACTGCTCCAACAGCAAGATTGATAGAAATCAACAAGCTCTTGTGATGATAAGTTGAAACCTCGGTCCAATGAAATTAGACATGGCTTCACAGCCAGCCAGACTTCAACAAATCATCATGAAACTCTAGAATTCATCTTTAAGAACTCTGAAAAAAATACCTAATCTAAGAAACAAGATGAACCGTCAGTTGTCCATACTCGAACAATCCCCGGCAACGGCGCCAAAAACTTGGTGCACGAAATTATGATCATCAATGGCGCCATCAACATGGTACGCTCAATTGTAATCTCACTTCTTTATCACAACTTCGCACAAATAACCAGCAAGTATACTGGGTCGTCCAAGTAATAAACCTTACGCGAGTAAGGGTCGATCCCACAGAGATTGTTGGTATGAAGCAAGCTATGGTCACCTTGTAAATCTTAGTCAGGCAAACTCAAAGGGTTATGAATGATGAGTAAAACATAAAGAAAAAGATAGAGATACTTATGTAATTCATTGGTGGGAATTTCAGATAAGCGTATGAAGATGCTTGGTCCCTTCCGTCTCTCTGCTTTCCTACTGTCTTCATCCAATCCTTTTTACTCCTTTCCATGGCAAGCTGTATGCAAGGGTTTCACCGTTGTCAGTGGCACGGCTATCCATCTCTCAGTGGAAATGTTCAACGCACCCTGTCACGGCACGACTATCCATCTGTCGGTTCTCAATCAGGCCGGAATAGAATCCAGTGATTCTTTTGTGTCTGTCACTAACGCCCCGCCTTCAGGAGTTTGAAACTCGTCAAAGTCATTCAATCATCGAATCCTACTCAGAATACCACAGACAAGGTTTAGACCTTCCAGATTCTCTTGAATGCCGCCATCAGTTCTAGCTTATACCACGAAGATTCCGGTTAAAGAATCCAAGAGATATCCACCCAATCTAAGGTAGAACGGAGGTGGTTGTCAGGCACGCGTTCATAGGTGAGAATGATGATGAGTGTCACGGATCATCACATTCATCAAGTTGAAGAACAAGTGATATCTTAGAACAAGAACAAGCGGAATTGAATAGAAGAACAATAGTAATTGCATTAATACTCGAGGTACAGCAGAGCTCCACACCTTAATCTATGGTGTGTAGAAACTCCACCGTTGAAAATACATAAGAACAAAAGTGATCATTGGCTTCGGCCCCAGAGAGGGAACCAGAAGAACCAAGATGAAAATACAAGAGTAAAAGGTCCTATATATAGAGAACTAGTAGTCTAGGGTTCACAAGGATGAGTAAATGACATAAAAATCCACTTCCGGGCCCACTTGGTGTGTGCTTGGGCTGAGCATTGAAGCATTTTCGTGTAGAGACTCTTCTTGGAGTTAAACGCCAGCTTTGGTGCCAGTTTGGGCGTTTAACTCCCATCCTTGTGCCAGTTCCGGCGTTTAACGCTGGGAATTCTGAAGGTGACTTTGAACGCCGGTTTGGGCCATCAAATCTTGGGCAAAGTATGGACTATCATATATTGCTGGAAAGCCCAGGATGTCTACTTTCCAACGCCGTTGAGAACGCGCCAATTGGGCTTCTGTAGCTCCAGAAAATCCACTTCGAGTGTAGGGAGGTCAGAATCCAACAGCATCTGCAGTGCTTTTTAGTCTCTGAATCAGATTTTTGCTCAGGTCCCTCAATTTCAGCCAGAAAATACCTGAAATCACAGAAAAACACGCAAACTCATAGTAAAGCCCAGAAAAGTGAATTTTAACTAAAAACTAATAAAAATATACTAAAAACTAACTCAAACATACTAAAAACAATGCCAAAAAGCGTACAAATTATCCGCTCATCAAACTCTCATTCTAGGAAGACCTTTCCTAGCAACTGGACGAACTCTCATTGATGTACAAAAAGGGGAAGTAACCCTGAGAGTCAATGAGGATGAGTTGAAGTTGAATGCTGTAAAAGCTATGCAGCATCCAGACACATCGAATGACTGCGTGGGCGCTGACATTATTGACTCTTTGGTGGAAGAGATCAATATGATTGAGAGTCTCAAATCAAAGCTCAGTTTATTTTTTTCATTATGAACCACTGTCATGCCACCCTTCATAGTGATGACTTGGACAGGGCTTACCTATGGGCTATCAAAAATAGGAAAAATAATCCCAGCCTCTAGTAATTTAGTGACCTCCTTCTGCACCACTTCCTTCATGGCTAGATTTAGCCGCCTCTGTGGTTGAACCACTGGCTTAGCATCATCCTCCAATAAGATCTTGTGCATGCATCTGGCTGGGCTAATGCCCTTAAGGTCACTGATGCACCATCCAAGAGCTGTCTTGTGTGTCCTTAGCACTTGAATTAGTGCTTCCTCTTCCTGTGGCTCTAAGGTAGAGCTTATGATTACAGGAAAAATGTCACCTTCTCCCAGAAATGCATATTTCAGGGATGGTGGTAATGGTTTGAGCTCGGGTTTAGGAGGTTTTTCCTCTTTCTGAGGGATTTTCAAAAGTTTTATTATTCTCTCTGGTTCTTCCAGATCAGGCTGAGCATCTTTAAAAATATCCTCTAGCTCTGATTAGAAACTCTCAGTCATATTGACCTCTTTCACTAGAGAGTCAATAATATCAATGCTCATGCAATCGTTTGGGATGTCTGGATGCTGCATAGCTTGGACAACATTTAACTTAAACTCGTCCTCATTGACTCTCAGGGTTACTTCCCCTTTTTGGACGTCAATGAGGGTTCCTCCAATTGCTAGGAAAGGTCTTCCTAGAATGAGAGTTGCACTCTTGTGCTCCTCCATTTCCAGCACCACAAAGTCAGTGGAAAAGGCAAATGGCCCAACCTTGACAATCATGTCTTCAATCATGCCTGATGGGTATTTGATGGAGCCATCAGCAAGTTAGAGATATATCCGGGTTGGTTTGACTTCTTCAGTCAAACCAAGCTTTCTGATAGTAGATGCAGGTATTAGGTTGATACTTGTCCCAAGATCACATAGAGCTTGCTTGGTACAAGTACCCTCTAATGTGCATGGTATCATAAAGCTTCCGGGATCTTTAAGCTTTTATGGTAAGCTTTTCAGAATGACTGCACTGCATTCTTCAGTGAGGTAAACATTTTTAGTTTCTCTCCAATCCTTCTTATGACTTAAGATCTCTTTCATGAACTTAGCATAAGAGGGTATTTGCTCAAGTGCATCTGCAAACGGAATCTTTATCTCAAGAATCCTGAGATAGTCTACAAAGCGAGCAAATTGCTTATCCTGTTCCGCTTGGCGGAGTTTCTAAGGATAAGGCATTTTGGCTTTGTATTCCTCAACCTTAGTTGCTGCGGGTTTATTGCCTACAGATGTGGTTTGAGAAGCCTTTTTAGAGGGGTTGCTATCAGCACTTGTATGTGTCTGATCCCTCACTAGCATTTGAATGCCAGGGTGGAAAGCTGGATTGGCATTGGACGCCAAATCCTTACCTGTTTCTGGCATTTGAACACCAGAGCTGAGCTTCTTTTGGGCGTTTAGCGCCAGCTCTTCACCCCTTTCTGGCGTTTAAACGGCAGAATTATTCCTCTCTGGGCTCTTACTGTCCTCAGAGGGATTTTGGGTAGCAGTTTTTTCATTTCTTGGCTTCCTGCTGCCTTGAAGTGAGGCATTTAATATTTTACCACTACTTAATTGAACTGCTTGGCACTCCTCTGTTATTTGTTTTGATAACTGCTATTTTGTTTGCTTCAACTGTACTTCCATATTCATATTAGCCCTTCTTGTGTCTTGTAGTATCTCCTTGAATTCAGCTAGCTGTTTTGTTAGAAAATCTAACTGCTGATTGAATTAAGTAACTTGCTCTGCAGGACTGAGTTCAGCAGTTACTGTTTTAGCCTCTTCTTTCATGGAAGGTTCACTGCTTAGGTACAGATGCTGATTTCTGGCAACTGTATCAATGAGCTCTTGAGCTTCTTCAATTGTCTTTCTTATATGTATAGATCCACCAGCTGAGTGGTCTAGAGAAATCTGAGCTTTCTCTGTAAGCCCATAATAGAAGATGTCTAATTGCACCCACTCTGAAAATATTTCAGAGGGGCATTTTCTTAGCATCTCTCTGTATCTCTCCCAAGCATCATAAAGGGATTCATTATCTCCTTGTTTAAAGCCTTGGATGCTCAGCCTTAGCTGTGTCATCCGTTTTGGAGGGAAATATTGATTCAAGAATTTTTCTGACAGCTATTTCCATGTCCTTATGCTAGCCTTAGGTTGGTTATTTAACCACCTCTTAGCTTGGTCTTTTACAGCAAATGAAAACAGCAACAATCTATAGACATCCTGATCTACTTCCTTATCATATACTGTGTCAGCAATTTGTAAGAACTGTACCAGAAACTTTGTAGGTTTTTCCTGTGGAAGGCCGGAATACTGGCAACTTTGCTGCACCATGATAATGAGCTGAGGATTCAACTCAAAACTACTGACTCCGATGGAGGGTATATAGATACTACTCCCATATAAAGCAGCAGCGGGTTAGCATATGACCCCAGAGTCTTTCTGGACTGTTCATTTCAACTTATATCCATAAAGGAGAAAGGGAGATGACGTGGATTTATTTTATTTATTTTATTATAAAAATTTTGAAATAATAAAATAAAATAAAATAAAAACTAAAATAAAATTAAAAAATTAAAAAATATTTTATGAAGATTTTCGAAAAAGCGAGGAGAGAGAAAGTGGTTAGAATATTTTTGAAAAAGATATGATTTAAAGGAAGATATATATGAGAAATTAAAGGAAGATATATATATATATATATATATATATATATATATATATATATATATTTGATTTTTGAATTTTATTATGAAAGAGGAAAACACACAAAAGACACACAACTTAAAATTTTTTGATCTAATGCTCCTTGTTTTTGAAAATTTTGGAGGGAAAACACTAAGGAACACCAAACTTAAAGATTTTAAGATCAAAACACAAGGAAGACTCAAGAACACCTTGAAGACTCCCAAGAACAACAAAAACATGAAGATAGAACACCAAATTTAAAATTTTTAGAAAACCAAAATAAAATTTTTGAAAACTAAAGAAAAATTAACAAGAAAACACCAAACTTAAAGTTTGGCACAAGATTTAATCAAAGAAAAATTATTTTTAAAAAAGTTTTAAAAAGAAGATAGCCAATTACCAAGAACATAAGCACAACGCTCTAGCCAATTGAACTATAAATTTAACGTGTTTTAATAAGGTATTTAATAAATAAAATTGACAAGAAAAGGCACAGAACAAAAAAACTAAAGATCATAAGAAAAATTGACAAGAACACTTGAAGACCATGGAAGAACAAGAACATGCAATTCGAAAATTGAAAGACAAAAAAAAAGCATGCAATTGACACCAAACTTAAAATATGACACTAAACGCACAGAAAACTAAAAACCAATAAAGAAAAATATTTTTTTGAAAAATTTTTGAAAAGAAATTAAAAGACTCTAACCTAAAAGACAAAAATTTCCTAATCTAAGCAACAAGATTCACCGTCAGTTGTTCAAACTCAAACAATCCCCGGCAACGGTGCCAAAAACTTGGTGCACGAAAATTACACTCACACTATGTAATTCCGCACAACTAACCAGCAAGTGCACTGGGTCGTCCAAGTAATACCTTACGTGAGTAAGGGTCGATCCCACGGAGATTGTTGGTATGAAGCAAGCTACGGTTATCTTATCAATCTTAGTCAGGATATCAATAGGGTTCTTTAGTTCAAATTGTAAAAAGTGAAAGAGTGTAAAATGAGTAATTGTTACGCAGTAATGGAGAAAATGTTGGAGTTTTGAAGATGCTTTGTCTTCTGAATCTCTGCTTTCCCCCTGTCTTCTTCTTCACGCACGCAGTTCCTCCTATGGCAAGCTGTGTGTTGGTGGATCACCATTGTCAATGGCTACCATCCGTCCTCTCAATGAAAATGGTCCAAATGCGCTGTCACCGCATGGCTAATCATCTGTCGGTTCTCGATCATATCGGAATCGGATCCATTGATACTTTTGTGTCTGTCACTACGCCCAACACTCGCGAGTTTAAAGCTCGTCATAGTCATCCAATCCCTGAATCCTACTCGGAATACCACAGACAAGGTTTAGACTTTTCGGATTCTCAAGGATGCTGCCAATGGATTCTAGCTTATACCACGAAGACTCTGATTAAGGAATCTAAGAGATACTTATTCAGTCTAATGTAGAACGGAGGTGGTTGTCAGGCACACGTTCATAGATTGAGAATGGTGATGAGTGTCACGGATTATCACCATTCATCAAGGTTAAGTTTGAATAAATATCTTAGATAGAACAAGCGTGTTTGAATGGAAAACAGAAGTAATTGCATTAATTCATCGAGACACAGCAGAGCTCCTCACCCCCAACAATAGAGTTTAGAGACTCATGTCATCAAAGAGTACAAAGTTCAGATCTAAAAATGTCATGAGGTGCAAAATAAATCTCTAAACGTTGTTTAAATACTAAACTAGTAACCTAGGTTTACAGAAAATGAGTAAACTAAGATAGATAGTGCAGAAATCCACTCCTGGGGCCCACTTGGTGTGTGCTGGGGATGAGACTTGAGCTTTTCACGTGCCTGGGCTGTTTCTGGAGTTAAACGTCAGGTTGTAACCTGTTTCTGGCATTTAACTCCAACTTGCAACCTATTTCTGGCGTTTAACGCCAGAATGCAACATGGAACTGGGGTTAAACGCCAGTTTACATCATTTATCTTCGAACAAAGTATGGACTATTATATATTTCTGGAAAGCCCTGAATGTTTACTTTCCAACCCAATTGAGAACGCGCCAATTGGATTTCTGTAGCTCCAAAAAATTCATTCCGAGTGCAGGGAGGTCAGAATCCAACAGCATCAACAGTCCTTTTTCAGCCTGAATCAGATTTTTGCTCAGCTCCCTCTATTTCAGCCAGAAAATACCTAAAATCACAGAAAAATACACAAACTCATAGTAAAGTCCAGAAATATGAATTTTGCCTAAAAACTAATAAAAATATACTAAAAACTAACTAAAACATACTAAAAACTATATGAAATTACCCCCAAAAAGCGTATAAAATATCCGCTCATCATGTTTATGCACACTAGCCTATATGCCCTCTGTTGAGAGCGCTCACACGCTATGTGCGCGCATCTCCCTCTGTTTTGTTTTCTGTGCATGCGCACTCCTTTGTGTGTACGAACACGTCCTTACACCCACTCTGGTGGGAGCGCTCGCATGCCTTGTGCGCATGCACCCCTACACCTTTTTTCCCTTGTGCGTGTGCACGGACCTGTGTGTGCACGCACACATGATCCTTCACAAAAAAAAGTCTTATGTGTGTGTGCACACACTTGTGCGCGCGCACACCTCTTGCACACCCCTCTATCCGGAGCGTTCGCACGATTCGTGCGGACGCACCCCTTCCCTTTTTACCTAGTGTGCGTACACACACATACTTGTGCGTACACACAAGTGCTGTTTTGGGCAAAATTTTTATTGCACTTTTCTTTGAGCCCTAACGCACTTCCGCCCCCTCCACTCCTCTCTTTTCGTGCTTTTTCCATGTTTTTCTACTTGTTTTACTTAGTCTTTATTGCATTTCATTTTCATTTTAGTAGTTATATTAGTTTTGGTTTACTTGTTGCTACTTAAATAAATTGCAAGTGTTTGTTTGATGTTTGATTGGGTTGCTTGTTGATTAAATTTCATCAATACACTTATACTTTGCCTTAATTTACCAATATCTAGTGTGTTTGATAACTCATGTTTTAATTGTACCACTAGGACAATTATGTAAGTGCATTGAATCAAGTGATTTGAGTTGGAAATTACTTGTTCATCATGATTTTCACATTACATTCATCACATGTCCGATACTTGTTCCTTGTTAATGCCTTGCATTTGTTTGAGTGACTCAACTTGATTCTTATCATGCTTGTCATTTTTAGTAACAAGTATCTTACCATGTCACCTTTTCTTTATGTTTCATGATGAATAAGGAGTTTTTGGTTCATTATTAAATTGGTTATTAATTGTGCTATCATCTATCAATTTTGCGCTTTCACTTGCACAATTTCAATATCCAATATCAAATACTCAATTCACTTTTGTGGTTACCTAGGTTTATTTGTGCCTTATCTCTTGCATATTCTTTAATTGCAACCTAGGCCATCTAATTGAGGAACACATGCTATTACTTTTGATTGTGTGGATGCTATTTTAACCGGCCATTGTGTGTGTTCCAACCGCGCGCATAATTGGAATACACACATGGCTAATTTTTATCATACCACACTTCTATGGAAAATTCCTCAATTAGATGCTTATTTACTTACCCCTTTACCCTTTTGTGCTACTTACCCTATGATTCCTAATTATACTTTATCCATTCTTTTTGAGGATGGGAAATAAAGGCAAGGAGCTGGGAGAAAAGGAGGACGCCGAAGAGGGAGATGCCAAGAATGCATTAAAGTTGTCAATTTCCATGCAACCCGAGCCCCCGCATCTGCCAACTGAAGGTGGAGCTCTTGAGAGACACCCCCCAGGATTGTGTTCATGCACGGAGGATCGTGCAATGCTTAAGTGTGGGGGAGGATTCACAATTTTTGGGGCGTAAATTTTTTTTCCGAACACTTTGCACTTTATTTTTTTGTTTTCTTTTATTATGTTTCTTGTAGATATTTGGACTGTTTTTAATTGTTGCATTGCATTTTCTTCATAGTATGTATCTATTGCATTTTGCATCTTTTGCATGGTATATATTTTATAGATAGAAGTTTGATTGGTTGTTGTAAATAGTATAGCACCTAGTTCAATTTTATCCTAATTGTTCATATTAGTTTTTACGGTGTTGAAAATTAGGAATAAAACTAGGAAAGATTTTGAAATTGCATCCATCACAACATACTTACATACATATATAGGAAATAACTTTGGTGAAAAATAACAAAAGAATTTACAAGAATTTTGTTTCAAGGGCATTCTATTGAATTGATTTGGAAAATTGTTTTTAAAACTTGCTTGAATGATTTTTTATGGAACATAGAAGAGAGATAGAACAAAGCAACCTTGTGAGTTGTTGAGCCTTAATGAGTGGTTACACATTTTAACCACTATTTTTGTTCATTGTGTGCTATGCTCCTTCTATGATTGTAATCTTGGTTTTGCTTGATTCTTTATTTCCAATGTTTGATATTTTGAATGCATTTAGCATGATTGAGGCCATTTTGGTATTAAACTCACTCACCCATATGGACCTACCATTGCATCTATCTTTGTTAACCCTTTTTGAGCCTCTTAATCCCCTTTGTTCTAATTGTTAGCACATCACAATCCTAAGCGGAAAATCATGAATTACCTTGAATTGCATATTTGATTAGCTTAGGTTGAAGAGTGTGTTTCATTTAAGTGTGGGAAAACTTTTGGAAAACATTGGTAGTGAATGAAAAAGTTTGTATTGGGTATGCATTGAAAAAGAAAAATTTTGGAAAATGGGTGCACATTCATGTATCAATTTGTTTTAACCATATGCATTTGTCATAGAAAAAGAAAAAGAAATAGAAAAAAAAGAATATATGGAAAAAATAATAAGAAGGGACAAAGGTTGCCCCAAAGAAAAGAAAAAAAAATGAATAAGAAGTACATATGTGGACTTGGATGAAAAAGATGTATGAATGAGTATAAAGGGTGTGATTATGGGAAGTTAGGTTGCATATTTTGTTATAGGTTGAGTGGAGTACTTGAGCTAATCAAATATCCAATTCCTTAGCCCACTTAGTCATATTTATCCTACCTTAACCCTAACCCCATTACAACCCTCTAAAGACCTCATGATACTTGCACTCATGCATCACATATTTGTTGATTGTTAGATGAAAAGCAAAACCTTGAAAGCATGATTAGGAAGAGACTTGAGTGATTAGACCCTAAAACACCGAGCATTGAGAGTGTATACACACCTAGTGAGGGTTCGATCACTCAACTCTATGTTTCCATACTTCTTGTCATGTATTCTTGCAAGTTGCTTCATTTTGATGAGTAAATCAATTCTTTAGAATTTGAGTGCATTGGATTATTTCCTTACTTAGCCCTATATGTCTATATACTTACCTGAAAATTTGATTGTTTCTTTTCACCAATTCAATAGGATACTATAGTATATATAGTTATATATAATATATACATACTTGCATGCATATAAATAGTTGCATTCAATAACTTGTTTCCCTTTGATCATTCTCCTTGTTTGGTTTAGCATGAGGACATGCTATTATTTAAGTGTGGGGGAATTGATGAATTCATATTTAACGATATATTTTAGCTTAAATTGGATGGATTTCATCACATAAACTCACACTTATTCACCAAAATATCATACTTTTGTGTTTGATCCCTAAATTGAACATAAATCTGAAAACATGAATTTTTATGCTTAAATTGAGTAAATTAATTCCACTTTTATTCCATTTGATGCCATGACATGCTTGTGGAATGATTTCAAGTCAAAGAGGCAAGAATAGATACGCAAAAGCGGAAGGAAGCATGTAAAAAAGGAGAAAACATGAAGAAAATAAGGAGAAAGCACTCAGCCATGCGTGCGTGCGCACAAGGATGCATGCGTACGCACAAAAAGGAAATCAACATGTGTGCGTACGCACAACCCTCTGTGCGTACGCACAGGTACCAGCACATGCCTCCATCAAAAAGTCACGTGGACTCGCGTTTTGGGGCTCTTTTGGCCTATTTTGGAAGGCTTGGATGCTGAAATCAAGTGCTATATTAAAGGCATGGCAACACATATGAGAGAGAGCTCACTTGTAGGGTACAATACATTTTAGGAGTAGTTTTAGGGTAGTTTAGTTTTAGGTTATCTCTCTTAGGGTTTCAATGTAGCATTTTATAGTTCAATTTTGTTCTTGGAGTTTGCTATCTCATTGTAAGTATTCCTTAATTTCCTCTTTTATGACATTACTTGTTCTACACTTTCTTCTACTTTTCATTTATCTTACCAATTTATATAGTTTTGCAATTTTAGATTTCTAGTTGGTTAATTTGATGTTTGATGCTTACTTTATGTTTGTTTGAGTTGCCTGATAGGCAAAATTGTGACTCATACTTTTCACAACTCGGAAAATTCCTAGCAATGGCTCCAAAAACTTAGTGCACAATACTATGGTTCACATACATTCTTCACAACTTCGCACAACTAACCAGCAAGTGCACTGGGTCGTCCAAGTAATAAACCTTACATGAGTAAGGGTCGATCCCACAGAGATTGTTGGCATGAAGCAAGCTATGGTCATCTTGTAAATCTCAGTCAGGCGGATTCTAATGGTTATAATGGTTTTTGAATATAAAGATAAATAAAGCATAAAATAAAGATAGAGATACTTATGTAATTCATTGGTGGGAATTTCAGATAAGCGCATGAAGATACTGTGTTCCTTTTGAATCTCTGCTTTCCTACTGCTTTCATCCAATCATTCTTACTTCTTTCCATGGCAAGCTGTATGTTGGGGGATCACCGTTGTCAATGGCTACCATCCGTCCTCTCAGTGAAAATGGTCCAGGTGCACTGTCACCGCACGGCTAATCATCTGTCGGTTCTCGATCATGTAAGAATAGGATTTACTATCCTTTTGCATTGTCACCACGCCTTATAGTTGCGAGTTTGAAGCTCGTCACAGTCATTCAATCCCTGAATCCTACTCGGAATACCACAGACAAGGTTTAGACTTTTCGGATTCTCAAGAATGCTGCCAATGAATTCTAGCTTATACCACGAAGATTCTGATTAAGGAATCCAAGAGATATTCATTCAAGCTTATTTGCATGTAGAACGAAAGTGGTTATCAGGCACACATTCATAAGTGAGAATGGTGATGAGCGTCACATAATCATCACATTCATCAGGTTCTTGGGTGCAAATAGATATCTTAGAATAAGAATAAGCATGAATTGAATAGAAGAACAATAGTACTTTGCATTAATACTCGAGGTACAGCAGAGCTCTACACCTTAATCTATGGTGTGTAGAAACTCCACCGTTGAAAATATATAAGTGATAAAGGTGTTCATTGGTTCGGCCCCAGAGAGGGAACCAGGATAACCAAGACTTTGGTCTAAGGACTAAACGTCCCAAGAAAGATACCAAGATCAAAAAGTCCTATTTATACTAGACTAGTTACTAGGGTTTACAGAAATAAGTCTAAGTGCAAAAATCCACTTCTGGGGCCCACTTTGGTGTGTGCTTGGGCTGAGCTTGAGTTTTACACATGCAGAGGCTTCTCTTGGGGTTAAATGTCATGTTGTAACGTGTTTTTGGCGTTTAACTCTGGTTTGTGACGTGTTTCAGGCGTTTTACTCTAGAATGCAGCATGGAACTGGCGTTGAACACCAGTTTGCGTCATCTAAACTCGAATAAAGTATGGACCATTATATACTGCTGGAAAGCCCTGGATGTCTACTTTTAAATGCTTTTGAGAGCGCGTTATTTGGAGTTCTGTAGCTCTAGAAAATTCATTTTGAGTGCTGGGAGGACAGAATCCAACAACATCTGTAGTCCTTTTTTAGCCCACTATCAGATTTTTGCTCAGGTCCCTCAATTTCAGCCAGAAAATACTTGAAATCACAGAAAAACAAACAAACTCAAGTAAAGTCTAGAAATGTGAATTTTGCATAAAAACTAATAAAAACATCCTAAAAGTAGCTAGATCCTACTAAAAACTACCTAAAAATAATGCCAAAAAGTGTATAAATTATCCGCTCATCTTGAGTAAGTAAAACCTTACGTGAGTAAGGGTCGATCCAACAGAGATTGTTGGTATGAAGAAAGCTATGGTCATCTTGTAAATCCCAGTTAGGCTAATTTAACTAAATTAAGAGGTTATTGGTTTTTTTGAATAATAATAAAATAAACAGAAAGTAAAGATAGAGTTACTCATGTAATTCAATGGTGGGAATTTCATATAAGTGTATGGAGGTGCTGTGTTCCCTCTGAATCTCCGCTTTCCTACTTCTTCCTTCTAGGTTTTCATCACTCCTTTATATGGCAAGCTCTATGTAGGGCATCACCGTTGTCAATGGCTACATCCCATCCTCTCAGTGAAAATGGTCCAAATGCTCTGTCACAGCACGGCTAATCATCTGTCGGTTCTCAATTAGGTTGGAATAGAATCCAGTGATTCTTTTGCGTCTGTCACTAACGCCTAGCCTTCAGGAGTTTGAAGCTCGTCACAGTCATTCAATCCCGGAATCCTACTCGGAATACCACAGACAAGGTTAGACTTTCTGGATTCCCATGAATGCCGCCATCAATTCTAGCTTATACCACGAATATTCTGATTAAGGAATCCCAGAGATATGCGCCCAGTCTAAGGTAGAACGGAAGTGGTTGTTAGTCACGCGCGTTCATAGGTGAGAATGATGATGAGTGTCATGGATCATCACATTCATCAAGTTGAAGTGCAACGAATATCTTAGAATAGGAATAAATCGAATTGGATAGAAAATAGCAGTAATTGCATTAAGACTTGAGGTACAGCAGAGCTCCACACCCTTAATCTATGGTGTGTAGAAACTCCACCGTTGAAAATACATAAGTGATGAAGGTTCAGGCATGGCCGAATGGCCAGCCCCCAAGATCTCAGAACTAAACGTCCAAAGATGTCTAATACAATAGTAAACTATCCTATTTATACTAGACTAGCTACTAGGGTTTATAGAAGTAAGTAATTGATGCATAAATCCACTTCCGGGGCCCACTTGGTGTGTGCTTGGGCTGAGCTTGATCTATCCACAAGCTGAGGCTTCTCTTGGAGTTGAACACCAAGTTGTAATGTGTTTTGGGCGTTCAACTCTGGTTCGTGACATGTTTCTGGCGTTTGACTCCAGAATGCAGCATGGAACTGGTGTTGAGCGCCAGTTTACGTCGTCAATTCCCGAATAAAGTATAGACTATTATATATTTCTGAAAATCTCTGGATGTCTACTTTCCAACACCATTAAGAACGGGCCATTTGGAGTTCTGTAGCTCCAGAAAATCCATTTTGAGTGCAGGGAGGTCAGATTCCAACAGCATCAGCAGTCCTTTGTCAGCCTCCTATCAGAGTTTTGCTCAGGTCCCTCAATTTCAGCCAGAAAATACCTGAAATCACCGAAAAACACACAAACTCATAGTAAAATCCAGAAATGTGAATTTAGCATAAAAACTAATGAAAACATCCCTAAAAGTAATTAGATCATACTAAAAACTACCTAAAAACAATGCCAAAAAGCGTATAAATTATCCGCTCATCACAACACCAAACTTAAATTGTTGCTTGTCCCCAAGCAACTAAAAATCAATTAGGATAAAAAGAAGAGAATATACTATAAATTCCAAAATATCAATGAATATTAATTCTAATTAGATGAGCAGGGCTTGTAGCTTTTTGCTTCTGAACAGTTTTGGCATCTCACTTTTTCCTTTGAAGTTTAGAATGATTGGCTTCTCTAGGAACCTAGAATTTCGGATAGTGTTATTGATTCTCCTAGTTAAGTATGTTGATTCTTGAACACAACTACTTTTATGAGTCTTGCCGTGGCCCTAAGCACTTTATTTTCCAGTATTACCACCGGATACATAAATGCCACAGACACTTGACTGGGTGAACCTTTTCAGATTGTGACTCAGCTTTGCTAGAGTCCCCAGTTAGAGGTGTCCAAAGCTCTTAAGCACACTCTTTTTGCTTTAGATCACGACTTTAACCACTCAATCTCAAGCTTTTCACTTGGACCTGCATGCCACAAGCACATGGTTAAGGACAGCTTGATTTAGCCGCTTAGGCCTGAATTTTATTTCCTTAGGCCCTCTTATCCATTGATGCTCAAAGCTTTGGATCCCTTTTTTTACCCTTGCCTTTTGGTTTTAAGGGCTATTGGCTTTTTCTACTTACTTTTTCTTTTTCTTTCTATTTTTTTGCCATTTTTTATATTTTCGCAAGCTTTTGCTTTTTCACTGCTTTTTCTTGCTTCAAGAATCAATTTCTTGATTTTTCAGATTATCAATAACATTTCTCTTTGTTCATCATTCTTTCAAGAGCCAACAATTTTAACATTCATAAACAACAAGATCAAAATTATGCACTGTTCAAGCATTCATTCAGAAAACAAAAAGTATTGTCATCACATCAATATAATTAAACTAAATTTAAGGACAATTTTCAAAATTTATGTACTTCTTGTTCTTTTGAATTAAAAACATTTTTCATTTAAGAGAGGTGAAGGATTTATGGAATTATTCATAGCCTTAAGACATAGTTACTAACTACTAATGATCATGAAGTAGAAACACAAACATAAATAAACATATAGCATAAAATCGAAAAACAGAGAATTAAGAACAAGGAAGTTAAGGAATGAGTCCACCTTAGTGAGGGTGGCACCTTCTTGAAGAACCAATGGTGCTCTTTGAGCTCCTCTATGTCTCTTCATTGCTTTTGTTACATGATCTCTAGTAATTTTGGTGCTCCTATCCTTAGTTGCTCCCAATAATTGTGTGGCGGACAATTTATCCCCTGAGGTATCTCAGGGATCTCTTGATTTACAGTCAAATATTCTACCACTGAGCTATAAACCCTTTAGATGAATCTTTCCATCTCCCATGACTCAGAGGTGGAAGCTTTTGTCTTCCCTTTTCTCTCTCTTTTTTTTTTGAGATTTCTCTGGCCTTAGGTGCCATCAATGTTTATGGAAAAACAAAAAAGCTATGCTTTTACCACACCAAACTTAGAATGTTACTCGCCCTCGAGCAAAAGAAGAAAGAATAGAAGAAGAAGAAGAAGATATGGAGGAGATGGAGGGATGTGTGTATTTGGCTATATGGGTGGGATTGGGTGGGAAAGATATGGATCGATGTGAGTGGTGAATGGAAAACAGAAGGGATAACCATGAATGAAGAGAGAGAGGGTGAGGTAGGTGGGGATCCTGTGAGGTCCACAGATCCTGAGGTGTCAAGGATTTACATCCCAGCATCAATGAGGCACGTAAAATGCCTTTGCATACAATTCTAGCATTTGAACGCCAGATAGATGCTTGTTTTGGGCGTTCAACGCCAGCTTTATGCTTGTTCTGGGCGTTCAACGCCAATCTGCAGCATGTTTCTGGCGTTGAACACCAGCTTTCCTCAGTGTGCAATCCTGGCGTTTAAACGCCAGATTGCTGCATGTTTCTGGCGTTCAACGCCAGATCCATGCTCTGTTCTGGCATTGAAAGCCAGCCAGATGCTCCTTACTGGCGTTTAAACGCTAGTAAGTCCTTCCTCTAGGGTGTGATTTTTTGTTGTTTTTGATTCTGTTTTTAATTTGATATTTTTTTCGTGACTCCACATGATCATGAACCTAATAAAACATAAAAGAACAATAAAATAAAAATAAAATTAGATAAATAAAAATTGGGTTGCCTCCCAATAAGCGCTCCTTTAATGTCACTAGCTTGACAGTGGGCTCTCATTGAGCCTCACAGGTGATCAGGTCAATGTTATAGACTCCCAACACCAAACTTAGAGTTCGAATGTGGGGTTCAATACCAAACTTAGAGTTTGGTTGTGGCCTCCCAACACCAAACTTAGAGTTTGACTGTGGGGGATCTGTTTGACTCTGCATTGAGAAAAGTTGTTCATGCTTCCTCTCATTACCAAATAACTTGGCATTTAGCTTCATGATGGCTCCTAGATATTGAGAAACTTTCTCTTCAGTTACATCTTCATCCTCTTCAAAGAAAGAATAGTTCTCAGAGCTCATGAACGGTAAAAGGAGGTTTAATAGAATCTCTATGGTCTCTATATGAGCCTCAGATTCCTTTAGGTCCTCAATAGGGAACTCCTTCTTGGTTGGGAGACGTCCCATGAGGTCTTCCTCATTGGGATTCACGTCTTCCCCTTCCTCCTTGCATTCGGCCATATTGACTATATCAATGGCCTTGCACTCTCTCTTTGGATTCTCTTTAGTATTGCTTGGAGAGTATTAGGAGGAGTTTCAGTTACTTTCTTACTCAGCTGGCCCACTTGTGCCTCCTAACTTCTAATGGAGGACCTTGTTTCACTCATAAAACTTAAAGTGGCCGTAGACAGATCAGAGACTATGTTTGATAAGTTAGAGGAGCTGTGTTCAGAATTCTCTATCTGTTGCTGAGAAGATGATGGAAAAGGTTTGCTATTGCTGAACCTGTTTCTTCCACCATTATTAAAGCCTTGTTGAGGCTTTTGTTGATCCTTCCATGAGAAATTTGGATGATTTCTCCATGATGAATTATAGGTGTTTCCATAAGGTTCACCCATGTAATTTTCCTCTGCCATTGCAGGGTTCTCAGGATCATAAGCTTCTTCTTCAGAAGATGGCTCTTTCGTACTGTTGGATGTATTTTGCCATCCATTCAGACTTTGAGAAATCCTGTTGACTTACTGAGTCAACACTTTGTTCTGAGCCAATATGGCATTCAGAGCATCAATTTCAAGAACTCCCTTCCTCTGAGGCGTCCCATTATTCACGGAATTCCTCTCAAAAGTGTACATGAATTGGTTATTTGCAACCATGTCAATAAGTTCCTGAGCTTCTGCAGGCATTTTCTTTAGGTGAATGGATCCACCTGTAGAATGGTCCAATGACATCTTGGAAAACTCAGATAGACCATAATAGAATATATCTATTATGGTCCATTCTGAAAACATGTCAGAAGGACACTTTTTGGTCATCTGCTTGTATCTTTCCCAAGCTTCATAGAGGGATTCACCATCTTTTTGCTTGAAGATCTGAACATCCACTCTAAGCTTGCTCAACTTTTGAGGAGGAAAGAACTTAGCCAAGAAGGCCGTGACCAGCTTATCCCAGGAGTCCAGGCTATCTTTAGGTTGAGAGTCCCACCATGCTCTAGCTCTGTCTCTTACAGCAAAAGGGAAAAGTATGCGCCTGTAGACTTCAGGATCTACTCCGTTAGTCTTAACAGTCTCACAGATCTGCAAGAACTCAGTTAAGAACTGGTAATGATCTTCTGATGAAAGTCCATGAAACTTGCAGTTTTGTTGCATTAGAGCAACTAATTGAGGTTTCAGCTCAAAATTGTTTGTTCCTATGGTAGGAATTGAGATGCTTCTTCCATCAAACTTGGATGTAGGTTTAGTAAAATCACCAAGCATCCTCCTTGCATTATTGTTGTTGGGTTCGGCTGCCATCTCTTTCTCTTGTTCGAAAATTTCAGAAAGGTTGCCTCTGGATTGTTGTAATTTAACTTCTCTTAGTTTCCTTTTTAGAGTCCTTTCAGGTTCTGGATCAGCTTCAACAAAGATGCCTTTTTCCTTATTCCTGTTCATATGAAAGAGAAGAGAACAAGAGAAAGGAAGAGAATCCTCTATGTCACAGTAAAGAGGATCCTTATTATTAGTAGAAGAAGAAAGGGAAGAAGAGCGAAGAAGAATGGGTAAGGATAGAAGTAGTGATTTGAGATGAAGAGAGGTAAAGAGAAGTGTTAGTAAATAAATAAATAAATAGAAGAAGAGGAGAGATAGAGAATTTCGAAAATAATTTTGAAAAAGTGGTTAGTGATTTTCGAAAATTAAAGATAAGATAGAATTAAATTTAAAACAATTAGTTACTTAAAAAGAATTTTTTTGAAAAAGGGATGAGATATTTTCGAAAATTAAAGAGAGAAAAGTAGTTAGGTGGTTTTGAAAAAGATAAGAAATAAACAAAAAGTCAAATAGTTAGTTGAAAAAGATATTAAAATCAAATTTGAAAAGATAAGAAGATGAGAATTTAGATAAGATATTTTGAAATCAAATTTTGAAAAAAGATAAAATTTTAAAAAAGATATGATAAAAAGATAAGATAAGAAGATATGTTAAAAAGATAGGATTGAAAAAGATTTAATTTTTAAAATTAAAATTAATTACTTAACTAACAAGAAACTAAAAGATAAGATTCTAGAATTTAAAGATTGAACCTTTCTTAACAAGAAAGTAACAAACTTCAAATTTTTGAATCAATCATATTAATTGTTAGCATAATTTTCGAAAATTTGAAATAATATTAAGAAATAGATTTTTGAAAAATGTTTTAAAATTTTCGAAATTAATAAGAAAAAATGAAAAAGATTTGATTTTTTCAAAAAGTTTTGAAAAGATAAGATTTTTAAAATTGAAAATTTGACTTGACTTTGTAAGAAACAACTAATTTTAAAAATTTTTGACCAAGTCAACTCAAATTTTCGAAAATTTGGAGAGAAAAAAGGAAAATATTTTTTTTATTTTTGAATTTTTAATGAGAAGAGAGAAAAACACAAATATGACCCAAAACATGAAAATTTTGGATCAGAACACATGATGCATGCAAGAACACTATGAATGTCAAGATGAACACCAAGAACACTTTGAAGATCATGATGAACGTCAAGAACATAATTTTGAAAAGATTTTGATGCAAAGAAAACATGCAAGACACCAAACTTAGAAATCTTTAATGCTTAGACAATATGAATGCAAAAATGCACATGAAAAACAACAAAAAATGCAAAACAAGAAAACATCAAGATCAAACAAGAAGACTTACTAAGAGCAACTTGAAGATCATGAAGAACACCATGAGTGCATGAATTTTCGAAAAATTCAAGAAAGAATTTTTAAAGCATGCAATTGACACCAAACTTATAAATTGACTCAAGACGCAAACAAGAAACACAAAATATTTTTGGTTTTTATGATTTTCTAATTTTTTTTGTATTTTCTTTTATTTTTTTGAAAAACATAAAGGAAAAAGAAAATAAGAAATTCAAAATCTTTAAGAAGAATTCCAGGAATCTTTCAATATTAACCCAAAGCTACAATCAAAAGGGTTTGACATGGCTTAATAGCCAGTCAGCTTCAGGATGGAATTACATGCATTGTGGTGATTAGTTGAAGACCAATCCCAAAGGAGTTTGGATATGGCTTTACAGCCAGCTAGGATTTAACATATTACCATGAAACTCTAGAATTCATTCTTGAAAGTTTTGGAGCCATAGAATAATTTAAAAAAATTTTCGAAAATAATAAATATATATTTTTTTTTGGAAAAACGAAAATTTTGAAAAATTTTGAAAAAATTTTTGAAAACTTTCTGAAAAGAAAATTACCTAATCTTAGCAACAAGATGAAGCGTCAGTTGTCCAAACTCAAACAATCCCCGACAACGGTGCCAAAAACTTGGTGGACGAAATTGTGATCATCAATAATGGCTCCAAAGGCTTGGTGCTCTCAAACGTGAATCACACTATATCACAACTCCACACAACTAACCAGCAAGTGTACTGGGTCGTCCAAGTAATAAAACCTTACGTGAGTAAGGGTCGATCCCACAGAGATTGTTGGTATAAAGCAAGCTATGGTCATCTTGTAAATCCCAGTCAGGCTGATTTAACTAAATTAAGAGGTTATTTGGTTTTTTGGAATAATAATAAAATAAACAGAAAGTAAAGATAGAGTTACTCATGTAATTCAATGGTGGGAATTTCAGATAAGCGTATGGAGGTGCTGTGTTCCTTCTGAATCTCCGCTTTCCTACTTCTTCCTTCTAGTTTTTTATCACTCCTTTCTATGGCAAGCTGTATGTAGGGCATCACTGTTGTCAATGGCTACATCCCATCCTCTCAGTGAAAATGGTCCAAATGCTCTGTCACAGCACGGCTAATCATCTGTCGGTTCTCAATCAGGTTGGAATAGAATCCAGTGATTCTTTTGCGTCTGTCACTAACGCCCAGCCTTCAGAAGTTTGAAGCTCGTCACAGTCATTCAATCCTGGAATCCTACTCGGAATACCACAGACAAGGTTAGACGTTTCGGATTCCCATGAATGCTGCCATCAATTATAGCTTATACCACGAAGATTCTGATTAAGGAATCCAAGAGATATGCGCCCGGTCTAAGGTAGAACGGAAGTGGTTGTCAGTCACGCGCGTTCATAGGTAAAAATGATGATGAGTGTCACGGATCATCACATTCATCAAGTTGAAATTCAATGAATATCTTAGAACAGGAATAAATCGAATTGGATAGAAAATAGTAGTAATTACATTAAGACTTGAGGTACAGCAGAGCTCCACACTCTTAATTTATGGTGTGTAGAAACTCCACCGTTGAAAATACATAAGTGATGAAGGTTTAGGCATGGCCGAATGGCCAAACCCCAAGATTTCAGAACTAAACGTCCAAAGATGTCTAATACAATAGTAAACTATCCTATTTATACTAGACTAGCTCCTAGGGTTTACAGAAGTAAGTAATTGATGCATAAATCTACTTCCGGGGCCCACTTGGTGTGTGCTTGGGCTGAGATTGATCTATCCACGAGCTGAGGCTTCTTTTGGAGTTGAACGCCAAGTTGTAACGTGTTTTGGGCGTTCAACTCTGGTTCGTGACGTGTTTCTGGCGTTTGACTCCAGAATGCAGCATGAAACTGACGTTAAGCGCCAGTTTACATTGTCAATTCCCAAATAAAGTATAGACTATTATATATTGCTGGAAAGCTCTGGATGTCTACTTTCCAACACCTTTGAGAGCGCGCCATTTGGAGTTCTGTAGCTCCAGAAAATCTATTTTGAGTGCAGAGAGGTCAGATTCCATCAGCATCAGCAGTCCTTTGTCAGCCTCCTATCAGAGTTTTGCTCAAGTCCCTCAATTTCAGCCAGAAAATACCTGAAATCACAGAAAAACACACAAACTCATAGTAAAGTCTAGAAATGTGAATTTAGCATAAAAACTAATGAAAATATCCCTAAAAGTACCTAGATCATACTAAAAACTACCTAAAAACAATGCCAAAAAGCGTATAAATTATCAGCTCATCAGATACTAACTCAACAGTCCATTCCTTGGTGCACTTGAGAGCTCGAATAGCTTTCCTTACATCCTCTAAATATTGTTGTGGATCTTCATCCAATGAATCTCCATTGAAAGTGGACGAATTTAACTTCAAATACTTTTCAATTGGCGACTTTTGATCCCCAAACAATTGATGAACTCTATGAGGCTGAGGATTTGGCATATTAGGAATTCCTACTCCGCCCCTATTTTGATTTGTTAGAACCTGTAATACCGCATTAAGAGTTTGATTTATTCCCCATAATTCAGCTACTAAATCCAGTTGAGTCTCTCTTACTGCGGGGTTCTCTTGAACTCTCGCGTGGGGTATCTCTCCTTCGCGCCTATCATCTATTCTTTGGCTCCTTGGCCTTTGTCGAAGTGCTCCAAGTGGTGAAGAAACTGCCCTATTGGATTCAGTAGTATCAGGAGCACCAATAGCTCCACCACGTCTTTTCTTAGGTGGCATCTTCCACCTATCGAGTAATTAAAGCGATTGAATCCCCAACGAGATATGTATATGGAGTTCAAAGAGAATAGGACAGACAGAAAGAATCATAAGAACAAAGGATTGATGACAACTTCCTTTAGGCCTCTAGTAACATAACACTTTGTGAAAATGGGCCGGCTTCCATTTGCACAATTGTGATCTTAATAAAGAACACTTGCTCTATATTACACAGGAAAACCTAAGGCTCTGATACCACTTTGTCATGGCCCGAACCCAGCCATGACTAGTGCTCAAGGGACAAGTCCCTCAATAAACCAAACGACCAAATTTTTAGAAAAACGAACAGAATCTCCTCTGTTTCTAGGATCTTACCCACATAAATATTAACTCCCTGTATCAACAATAAACATCCATTTCCAAAGACAATAACAACAACATACTTCAATCATATCCACAACCAAATATATCCAAAATATACATCATATATATATATATATATATATATATATATATATATATATATATATATATATATATATATATATATATATATATATATATATATATATATATATATATATAAAGTTGATAACTAGAGTATATAGTTAAAATCATAAGTCGTACATCACCAAATCATAATTACTACCTAAACAGTTCAAGATTCAAAATAATATAACCCACACGAGGATCCTGCCTGTGACATATGAAGCATTGACATAATCTAAATTTTGAGCAAATGTTCCATTACATAATTACTTAGCCCTTGGAAAGAAGAAGGGCTCACCAAAATGACTAAGATCTACTGAGGGGGCAGGTGGAATTGAACCTGGAATGACTCCTGTATCTGAAAAACATGGGAATATAATAGGGTGAGTTTTGCAACTCAGTGAGCAAACATTACATCTATAACCCACACGAGACAATACAGAGTTTATCTTGAAAATTATATTTCCTTTTAGAGATGAGAAATTTATATTAATTAATTATGCAAACAAATAGATAAGTAGTTAAGCGGATGAACTGAAATAGGAGTTCTCATTCAAGAAGTCAAATCAAATCAAATATTACACACCTAGGGCGGCTCCACCTCTAAGGGTAGCCCTTTCCTCTAGGGTACTTGTACGGTATAACAGATCAAACGTGTGGCCTACACGTTGGGCTAGCAACGCCCCTGCTAGCTGAGGTCTGAGTTAGATGCATATAAGTTAACGTCATAACCGCCGTTAACTACGATTTTCTAGTCAGAGTCTCCCAAACCAATCCAAACCAAATCATTTATAACAAATCTCTAATAATTATAACATATTACTAAATTTTCATATTAAATAATATATATATATATATAAATGCATACTAAAATTTAATTAAAATTTAATAAAGTCAAATAAGAAAATATGAATACTTTACAAAATATATAAATATCATCTCGTGTATATTTTTATAAAATTTTAAGTTTCACAAATCAATATTTATTTAAAAAATCACAATAATAAAATATTTTTAAACTCCAAAATTAATGATTCAACAAAAATATTGATAATAATATATTTAAAAACAATTATAGATATAATATCCACACACAACTTGATTCTAAGGAACCGGAAGCAACTCTGAGCGCGCCACTGAGCTACCACATGATGTCCAATCACTCTACAACTCTAAAAATATGACAATACTGATATTTGTGAGCTACTAATGTAGTCAATTAACATATTCTTACTCACTTTGACAAAAGTCCCAAATTTTCTAATCCTAATAACCCTAATTTCAGATTTTGCTATACCTACAAGTATGGAGATGCTAAAAATTTGAGATATAGCTAATTATTGAATTAAAGAGTTACCTTGAAACCTCAATAATAATAGAAATTCAGAAGTTGAATGCTTCCTTTACTCATTGGTATGAACTTCTTGATTTGTGGTTGTGAAAAATAAAAATTTACTTTGGATATAGATGATATGTTAATATAAAGATAAAATAAAAGGATAAAATAAAATCTGGTGTATTATGATTGGATGAAGATTTTGAAATGAAGAAGATGGAATGGAAGAGGAGATGAAGGAGAAGAGAGGGTTTGGTTTTGATTTGTACGAAGAAAATGAAAATAAAAGAGAGAGGGAGGGATCACGGAAGGCTCGAGAGAATAAGAAGGAGGAAGGGGTTTAAGTGGGGGCATGTGACCCAGGTAACTATGCACTTCTATTTCTTTTTTTTTTCCTTTGAGGGTATAACAGTTTTAAAGGAGTAATTTATTTTTAAAAGCTACTTATTTTAAATAAAATTTGTTAAAATTTATTTATTCAACACATATATTTAAAATTAAATTAAAAATAATAAAAAATCAATTTATTTAACTTAATTAATTTTTAAAAACTTTTTAAAATATATAATTTAAAATTTTAAAAATTAATTTAAATATTTATTTTTAATTCCATATATTGAAAGATTAAAATGAATCTCTTATTTTTGGCATAATCTCAGCTAACTATAGGGTACCATAATAATAATTTATTGCATTTAAATATTTTGTTAATTAGATTATTATAAAAGAATCAACTTAATTTTGTCATTGTAAAATCAAAATATTATTCGTCAAGATAAAAAATTAATTATCAAATTAATTATTATATTTTTAGTGACTAAAAAAGGAGCAATGCTAATATTTTTTTGAAAATTTGTATGTAAATATATATTATTTAATTTATTTTTAATATATATTTTATATTTTAATATATATTTTTTATAAATAATTAATTTAATAATTGATATTTATTTTTTTTAGTATACACTTACTCTTTTTTTAAAAAAAAAATTAAGAATAAAATTCAAATTCGTATTTTTTATATAAATATAAAAAAATTATGTGATTTAAATTATATCTAATTGAACTAATTGACCAAATGCATTTATTAATTACTATTGCTGTTATGGTTGTTATAAAATTCATAAATCAATTAGACCATATTTAAGATTTATATTTAATGAATTACCTGAATATGACTATGAAATTATATAAAGAAGGACTTGTTCATATTTTCCTTCGTCGTGTTGTGTTGCTCATTGGTTTCAGTGAGTTCAAGCTTCAACACACCACACCACCCCACCGTTTACTTTGAAAAATCTTTACCTCTTCCACTGACAAAAAAAAAAAAAAAATACAAGTCTTCATTTTTGTCCTTCTTCCCTCACTTCTTTCAAATCGTAGAAAGTGGGTTAGAAATCGTAGCTATAACGGCACCAAGTTCTTCCCTTTCCATCCCCAATCGGATTTTCCGGCCAATTTAAAATTGGAAATTGAAGGAATCGAGAAATTGGAGCTAGAATCCGTTGATTGATGGGTCTCGTGCAGAACCTGCGAGGCTCGAGAACCGAGTCAACTCACGAAGGTTTACCGGTTTCATCGGTTCAATCGGGTTTGCTTCCGAAGCGGAAATGTTCGAATCTAATGCCTCTTGTGGTGGCACTTGTGGTCATTGCGGAGATCGCGTTTTTAGGGAGGCTCGACATGGCGGAGAACGCAGCTATGGTCACTGACTTTTTCTACCGGTCACGTGCTGCGTCCGTGGTGGATGGTGCTGATGATTTAGATTTTGGTTTGCTTGTTGGTAGAACTAATAAAAAGAATTCGGAATCGGAGAGCTGCGAAGAGTGGTTGGAGAGAGAAGATTCTGTAACGTATGAAAGGGATTTTAACAAGGAACCTGTTTATGTCACTGGAGCTGACCAGGTTTCAATTTCTTTCTTCTTTTTTTAGTTCTTTTTCTTCCATCTTTCTTTTGTAACTTTGATTTGATAGAAGTTTTTAATAGCTAGTTGTTGTTCAGAGATTATTGTATGTATGTTATAGCATGTTTCTTTTTTTTGGTTTCCGAAATTTGCAAATTTAGACACACATTTGGTTGAAAGGGTAGTTAACTATTCGTTTATTCACGAGTTAGTAAATTAGTGTATGCAGTTCCAAGCACATTCTGCTCTAATTAGTATAGTTTTTATATTATTTGGATATCGGCTTGTTAGAAGCATGGATCTACTTTGCAGGTTTTGAATTTGTATATTGTATATGAGCTGCTTATACTTAGATATTGTATGTGAAAAGGATGATTTCTGAGGCAGACAAAGATTAGATATTCTGATTTTGTGAGGCATGATCTGTCACGGATTTTATGAGGAAGTGTAACCAAGCTGATTATAAATTATAAACGAGAAAGCAACAAAATCCAAATTTGAAATATATGTAGCCAATATTATGAATTGCAATTGTTGGTACTTGATCACAATTGTTGTGGATGTATATGTTTTCTAGCACTGATTGTAGACTTCACTACTTCCTTGTTGTGGGTGATGTTGAAGAATTTCTTTGCGGCTACAATGCTATTTTGTTGGCATGTTTGATTGTTGATTGCAAAAAGTTCGTGTATGTAACCACCTGCTAAATGTTTAAAGTCCGTGTGATTGTTCCTGTCTGTCTGAAGTTTTTAGTTCATGCAATTCAGGAGTGGAAATCATGTGCGGTGGGATGCAAATTTGGTTATGATGGGGATAGGACACCTGATGCTGCATTTGGGCTACCTCAACCATCTGGAACAGCTAGTGTGTTACGATCGATGGAATCCGCACAATACTACTCAGAGAACAATCTTGCAATGGCACGACGGTGGGTAAGCACGAATATAAAGTGCTGAGTCATTAGGTTTGATAATTTACGTTGTATATGGCTGCTTTATTTTTTCTCCATTAAAGTTTAAGTGGGTAAACAAAAACCTCCCCCCCCCCCCCCCAACACACACAACCGCGAGGTTACAAGGGTACATATTTCTTTAATTTGATACAATTGTTTTGCTTCATTTTTAAAGTTAAATCTAAAAAAGTGTGGGTAATGTAAAGTAGAGAACAAAGTTTCTACTATGTCTTAAAGGAGGGCAAACATAAAGCTCGGGAGTTTGATCCTATGAAATTGAACATAACCTATATGCTATGTGGTACAGGGTTTCAATCAATTCGGTGACTGTCTACTTTTCATTGCATGTTATAATTAACGCATAATACTTATTACTGTGCGTATACGATTTTATTTTTCTCAATTGAGTTTCTTCTTTCTTTGGTGTTCTCTATTTGGTGTAGAGGCTGGAGCATGTTCCCTTTCAAAAGCTTAAAAATAGTGTAATAAATGAACTAATATTTCAACATCGCTATGTTCTAGGAGGGGATATAAAATTGTAATGACAACCAGTCTATCATCTGATGTTCCTGTTGGATATTTCTCATGGGCTGAGTATGACATCATGGCACCCGTGAAGCCAAAAAGTGAAAGTGCTCTAGCAGCTGCATTCATTTCTAATTGTGGTGCTCGAAATTTTCGGTTGCAAGCTCTTGAAGCCCTTGAAAAAGAAAACATCAAGATTGATTCTTATGGCGGTTGTCATAGGAACCATGATGGAAGAGGTACATTCTAATAATTGCAATAAATTAAAACATTGATGTCTTTTGTCCCCATTATTGTTCGCCCTTCTACCTCTTAGATGGTGACTTTTTTAAATATACACAGTTATGCTTATGCTATAGTACTTTCTTTATTAATGTTGGTGTGGCTAGTTTGTCTGACAAATGAGGGAAGAAAGTGGTTGGATTGCTGTACTTAAACCTCAAAAGACTGTGACCTGGTTCTTATGTGGCCACAAACGCTTTCTACATAAATTCTCAATGTGAAAAAATGCTCTCTAATCGGAACCATTAGAATTCAAACCACAATTGAGCACCAACTGGTCTATTACGTTGAGCTGAATTGACATTCAAAAAACATTTGAAATTTGATTAATAGATCTTGCATGTATGTCACTAAAGTCAGAGGTTCTCTACTTTTTCTTAAACCGAAAAAACTTGTTAATGCTTAAGCTGTACCTTAGTTGTTCACATTATAGACTAGGTTCTGAAATTTGTCTCTGCACATTTCTAATTAAATTCTCTGTTATTTGGATCTTATCTTTACAATTGTGTTTTGGATTTTGTTGTTGTTAATGTTGATGGTGTTTTACTACACATACTCATTATAAGGAAATCAAACTTAAATCTAGACGTAGTCAACAATCTGATGAGTCTTAACTTATCATTAATATTGATAAATTTAAATCTAGTAGGTGATTGACTGATTTATCATTAATTAGAAGTATTTTGAAATTGGTCCAACTTTCCCCTCTTTACGGTGATAACTTCCAAATTTCAATGAATATACAATGATGTATTAATGATTATTATTAATTTCTTGCAGTGGACAAAGTGGAAACCCTGAAGCGCTACAAATTTAGTTTAGCCTTTGAAAATTCTAATGAGGAGGATTATGTAACTGAAAAATTCTTCCAATCCCTTGTTGCTGGTATGAAAATATATTTATCATTCCTTCACATTATTTGATATTGTATCTACTAGGTATGCATTATGCAACATCATTATGTAGCACTAGTTGTCCATGGGGTTCTGAAACCTTTGATTCTTGCATCCCATTTTCTGGTTTTCTTTGCAATCTAGTAACATTGTTTTCCAAGAAATGCAATTTGAAAATTTGTTTGCAATTGAGTGCACCATTTTTTATAACTTGAGGGATATTAATGATGACAAGTTGTTCACACTTAAATTAATAGATCATGTGGTCCTTAAGCGGTGGATAATGTAGATATTGCCGACATTAAATGAGTCATCTTATGTGATGCTTCTTGGACTAATAGTTTGTTGAGCCCAATCTACTGTCTCGAGTTTGTTCCTTCAAATTATTTGCCAATCTGTGCTTGAATATAATTTAGAGATATTTGAAGTGGTTAACGAAACTTTAAACAGTGTGTGGGGTGACATTTGTAGTTGATTGATGCCGGTAATAGAATAAGATAATGAAGGAGAAAACTCTTGTATATTGATAAAAACAGAGCTGAATCCAATGAGGATTAGTTTGTATGATCCAAGGAGAAAAAGAAAGAAAAAAGTTTTGCCTCCCGGACTTTCCCCTCCACAGTACTTGCACCTCACTCCTATTTAGCATGGTCCTGAAAGGATCTCAGGATCTTCTCCCCACACACTGTTCATTGTTGTTAACTCCGCAAATTGGTTAAGCATCTCACGACTCCTTTAGAATTGTCCCTCCATCTCTTATGGTATTTCTTTCCTGGATCCACAAGCCATCCTTTGAATCCTGTCTGGAGTCTATAGTTAAAATAATTTCCTGAGGCCAAACTTCATCTGATTTGTGATAATATGCTGCCAGGTCATATTGTGGCATTTGGATGCTCCAACATGAGTATTACATGTAGAAGAGTTGTGCATTTCCATATATGGAATATTTTTTACATTTAGGTTTGGTTTCTTGAAATGTTTCGCACAATTCAGTGATGGTGCTGCTTCTGGAAATTGATTTCTTTTATGTCAGGAACTGTTCCTGTGGTTGTTGGTGCTCCAAATATTCAGGATTTTGCTCCTGCTCCTGGGTCAATTTTACATATTAAAGAGATACAAGATGTTGAGTCTGTAGCCAAAACCATGAAATATCTAGCAGAAAATCCTGAAGCATTTAATCAATCACTGAGGTAAATTGGAAGACCATCATTTTATAGCATGTCATTTTCATTTCCTTTAATTACTTAGCATCATTTCAATTGGTGATTAATGTAAAATCAGCGAGTTTCATGATGTGATTCTGAATAATAAATCTTAGGGTTTATGTATTTCCAAATGTGAATGGATGTTGTGTTCTTCTCTGTAGGTGGAAGTATGAGGGCCCCTCTGATTCTTTCAAGGCCCTTGTGGATATGGCAGCCGTGCATTCATCTTGTCGTCTTTGCATTCACTTGGCCACCACTATCAGAGAGAAGGAAGAGAAGAGCCCGGACTTCAAGAAGCGTCCTTGCAAATGCACTCGGGGGTCAGAAACTGTATATCATATCTATGTGAGGGAAAGGGGAAGATTTGAAATGGAGTCCATTTACTTAAGGTATAATATTTTGTTTAGTAGTAACACTCATTATGCTATATTTTCGTATAAAGTACAATCAGAATTTGTTGTCGCTAGACTTCCATCAGATTTGATGGCATCCCTTGATTTATTGACAATCATGAGAAGTATAAAATATAATGTCATTTGATTGTGAGTTAATTGCATTTTACCCTTGTAGTCGTGCGCACTTTAGCCCCTTAGTTTTTAAGAGGGTAAAATATATTTTTTGTTTTTGAAGTTTAGCAAAAATTTCAAAAATACCCCAAAATTTTATTTTGTTTCAATTTTGTCCCAAAAGTTTCGATTTGCATCGAATATACCTCCGATAGCTAAATTTTTTAAAAATTTAACACCAATCCAACAAAAATGCATGAAAGTTATGCTTGATTTGCTTGTGTTGAAGGTTGTTTTTATAAAATTGTTGTTGAATTGGTCTTAAATTTTTTGAAAAATTAGCGGCCAGGGGGTATAGATGATACAAATCGAAAACTTCTAGGACAAAATTGAAACAAAATAAAATTTAGGGGTATTTTTGAAACTTTTGTCAAACTTCAAAGACAAAAAATATATTTTACCCTTTTTAAAATGTGCAAATCAACTTCTGAACTTTCTCAAATTGAGTAGATTGACCTTGTTGACAAATTCTCCATCAATTGTTAATAAGGATTTAACAGTTGTATATTTAAAAATGTTCAAGGAGGTGAGTTGTTCATGGCCCCAAAGTTCCAAAGGGTAAATTACACTTACTTTGGGTGAAATGCACATTTTGAAAACTTCAGGGGTTGATTTACACATTTTTAAAGTTTAGGAGCTAAAAGGACATGATTCGATTCACTCTGAATATGTTGTTGATCAGACCAATTGCTTACGTCTGTTCTAGAAGAATGTCATCTCATATGAGAACTCATTATTTTGATGCCATTTGGCAGGTCAAACAATTTAACTCTGGAAGCATTGAAGAATGCTATTCTTTTGAAGTTCAGATCCCTGAATCATGAACCTGTATGGAAGCCAGAAAGACCTAAAGTTCTAAGCGGAGGAAACGAACTAAAAGTTTACAAAGTATACCCGGTCGGCCTGACGCAGAGGCAAGCACTTTATTCCTTCAGCTTCAACGGGGATGCGGATTTCACGTCTCACTTGGAAAGCAGTCCATGTGCCAAGTTCGAAGTCATTTTTGTGTAGCGTGTGCCCTCTCTCACTCTCGCTTACTTACTCACTCACTCACCGCCTTACAGAAATACACATTAGGCCTGCTAATTCACCGGGGATTAGAGGTTTATGAATGAGATTGGAATGGCTTGGTTTTTGCCTAGTCTCTTGGCCAACTCGTAGAGGGATTTACCATTCAGAAAATACCTTACTTCAGATTAGAACTCATTTGTGCACTACAAAGTCATGAAATGAAGCTCCATATTTGATGTTAGATGATTGTGCTTTTGCCTTTGATCAACTAGATTCTAGACTCGCTCATAATATGGACTGTGTGATAGTTGTATATTTTTTAGGTTCAAATTTGATAGAAATCTTAAACATTTCACTCAATGGTACATATTGCTTCATGTTGATCTTGATCACTTATCTTTTAACAATGTGATTGGATTTGCATTTGTAGGATGATTTTAGAAATAATTAATTTTGGGGGCAAATGACATGAATAAAATAATTGAATGAGAAATTTATGCAAATGTAACATTTTAAAACACATTACATCCCGATCCTAACTCTTTTATATAAATCGCTATACGTAAACTACTAGACAGACTTTTGTCGCAGATTATGAGCAGCACAAAAAACCCATAAACCTACTGCCAATAGCGGACTAGAAGCAATGTTATTGGAAATATAATGGGCTGATTGATTTGGCCATTTTCATTTTTAACGAAAATGAAAATAAAATATAAAAATATGTTTGGTTGAGTAATTTTACATTGTTTTCAGTGAAAATATTTTTAAAAAAGAGTGCAAAATTGAAAATGATATTTTCTAATTTTTAGCTTTTTTAATTAAAAATGATAAAAATATTTTTAATCCAAAACACAGTTTCAGTTGAAAAATCCTTGATTTACCGTGTTCGATCCTTCATCATTCCTTTTATAACCCATCAAGACTAAATCCTAAATCACATAACGTTAAAAACACAAAGCCAGCGCCTCCAAGTCTCATTTCACTCTCTTCCACGGGCTATTCCAACTCCGGTAATTCTCTTTCATTCTCTTTCATCGGCTTTTTTATTCTCTATAGTCCATTCAAAGGTAAAAAAGACTTTTATTGTTTAATGAAAATATCTGTTATATTTTTTAAATTGGAATATGATGTCAAATTTGAATTTGTATTTTCATTTCCTCTTTCAGTCTCTATGACTTGCTAATTAAAAGCTCTTTAAAACTTTATTTTGCGGCTTGAAAATTCTTACTATTTTATTTTTATAAATTAAATTAGAATATTAAATGGGGTGAAATTTAAATTTTAACTTTTTTTGTAATATTAATTTTTTTTTAATTTTAAGCTCCTTAACGTCTCTATCTAAGGTTTTTCAAATTTGTTTGGTGCTTGTCTGAAATTTTTGTGTTGATGTATTTCTCAATTTCATAGCAATATGATAATTTTTTTTGTTAGTATACTTTTTTATTTTTTCTGTTGGTACATTATTTTTTGTTGGGATGATAACAGAAAAGAATATCCAAAAAACAGAGTGAAATTCAGATGCATAAAGATTTTAATCTAAAAACTCATTTGTATTCTTATCCAATTATCCACTTTTTCAACGGTATTTTCATTTTCAAAGTCAAATTTAACCGTATTCCCATTTTATATGCTTTATTTATTTTGTATTTGTACCTCGTATTTATTTTTTAATATCACCTAGACTTATTATTGTTATTTTTGTTAAGCAATGTCTCTTTATTTTTTACGGTATAAAAATTAATGTTAACTTAATAAAAAATTAAATAACTAAAATTATAATTGAAAAAAAATATAATTTTAAATTCTACAATATTAAAAGCACATTTTAAAAATATACTAACTAAACATATTTTTATTATTTTCAATGTTTGGAAATAAACTCTTTTTTTTCATAAACCAATCATATTTTCTAAAATATAAAAAGTTGAAAATAAAAATTATTTTTAAAAAAATAAAAATAAAAAACATTTTCGCGAACCAATTAGCTCGTAATTAATCCGTTGCTATATAATACTTTATGTATACCTTTTTTTTCTATTATTCATTCAAAGATTTTTTTTATATTTTTGTCCACTATTTTTTATTACTGAATATATATATATATATATATATATATATATATATATATATATATATATATATATATATATATATATATATATATATATATATATATATCACTTGCATTTATTATATTATTAAAAATTGAAAAATGTCATATAGCTAATGATTCATCCGTCTTAAATTATATTTTAAATTAAAAATAAATTATATTAATTTTGTATAGATTTACTTTCTATTTTTTTTTTTTGAGAATTAACTTGTAACTCAAATTGAATTTGATCATTATTCTAAAAAATTCTTTCACTCACCAAACTTCTTAAAATTAATGACATGAATTTATATATTAAGATTTAGGATTTAGTATTTGAATTTTTTTTAAGTTTTATAGTTTAAGTTTTCCTATTTTTATTTAGATTGTTTTTGTCTTAAATCAAATATATTGATTTTTAAGGAGGTTTATTTTAAATATGAGAGAGAGGAAGTAAATGAGATTAAATTTAATTATGCGTGTTTTGTATTTATTTAAATTGGTCTTAATAATAATTAGCTAAATATAGGTTGAATTTTATTTGTTATTTAATTGTATTGAAAAAAGTTAAAGTTAATAATAATTAGAAATTGTCATTAAAAAATTATTTTTTAAAAAACTTCTTATAAGAGATAAATTAAAGAAAAATAATGAAAAAAAATAAGATAGACACAATTGAATATGTATATATACATGTATTTCATTTTCAGGAATAAAAATAGTGGATACAAATATAGAAAATAAAAAATCTTTGAATGAATAATAGGGGAATAAAAGATGTACATAAAGTATTATATATTGACAAAAGTAGTCATAAAAAAAATATTGATAAAAATATTCCATCATTCACAATTTTGATGGTACTCCATAATTCACCATATCTATACATATCTTTCAATATAAACGGGAGTAATCTCCATGATTAACTCTTCCAATGTCATAAATTTCACATCTATCATTTAAACACGTAAACTGTTATAATTAGCAACAGATTAATTATATTTTTTTCCTTAATAATCTGCTATGCCAATAGTGATTTTTGTTTTGCTTTCTTTCATAAATTGTGCCAATATACAGCTGTTTATGGCCACCTTTTATTGCTCCTAATCCACGATTGGTAGCAGTGGTTTATGATTTTTTTTTACTACTCATAATCTGTAACAGGAATTTTTTCGTAGATTACGTATAAATTCAAAAACTGTGATAGATTATATCGATTTATATAGAATAGAGTTAAGACTAAAATGTAACTTGTTTTAGAATATTGTATTTACATCAATTTTTCATCTAATTATTTTATTTAAGTAATTTGTCCTAATTTTAGTGGAGCGATTTGCATTCGATAGTAATTTTACAAAATTGATTTTAAAGACTTGAAATAACATAGTTAAAATTAGTTAATGCTCATTTTGGTAAGTGTAGGTATTCGCATAAGATATTTTGGTATTTTAATAACAGTAATAGTAATGGTATGTGCACAAGATATTTTAATAACTAAGTATAATTAAGTTAGCCATTAACAATAAAAATACTCTCAAAATAATACGTACTAGTGTTTAATTTTGTATTTTTTATAGCATATAAATTTTTGTTGGAAAGCACATAAATTTTAAAGCATAAAGCATAGCATACAAATTTTTGAAGCATAGCACACTAAATTTTGTACATAACAAAAATTTAATGATATAGCCTACAAATTTTTATACATAGCACACAAATTTTTCAAACATAACACACAAATTTTTGCAGAAATTTATCAAAGTGTTCATGGTTCAGTTTTTTAAAATTGATTTTAAACCAATTTATAATGTAGTGCACCAGTTTAAACCAGTTAATAAAAATAAAATTAATTTTAATTTAATAAATCAGTTTACACTAATTTATATGCTAAAACTAGTTTTTAACATGTAAAAAATTCGATTTAACCTTTCTCCCTCTTTTTCTCTCCACCTCTCTCGTCCCTCTCTCTTAACCTCTCTTCTTTCTCTCGTTATCATATTTATCTTTTTTTTTGCTTATTTCTTTCCTTTTTTATCTTTATTTTTTTCACTTTGATACAAAGATTTCTTGTTTATTATCCTCTTTTTTATAAAATCTTTCATTTAAATGTGGTCATGGATTGATCAAACTAAAATTGTATATTTATGAGTATACTGTGACACAAAAATTTTAATTATTTATACTAAGAAAATTAGTTAAATTAATTTTTTTGACAATCCCTAAATATAGTATACAAATTTTTGCATATAACATCCAAACTTTTACACATAGCACACAAATTTTTACATATAGCATACAATTTTGTTGCTATATTTTTTTAGGGTCATAGATTCCTTACTCCCACTTTTATGTGGAAGTATGATTAACCATCACTAAAATATTTACAAAATAAATTCTGTTTTTTTTATATTTTAAAAAAATCAATAATTAAATATTTATCCCTCTAATTTCTTTATTTTACATATTCCTCTTATCTCTTTTAATATGAGTTTAAATAAGGATAAGAGCTCTGTTAGGATTTTTCTCTCACTCAACTTCCTATCAACGTCGCTCGTTTCTTGTGCCTTAGCTTCCTCTCCGCAGTAGCTCGCTTTCTGATCCTCTCCCTACGCCGTGTTCGTTCTTTGATCCTCTCCATCCGCGCAGTTGCTCGTTCTCTTTTGCATCATACTATCTTCGCCACCGCAACACGCTATTGCTACCGCTGCCGCTGCCGCTGCCGCCGCTACACTCAGGTCCATCACTTCATTGTTTTCTGTCACCTCTCTATTCCTCTTCTTCACCAGTGACTCTGATATCTGTCCTTCTCCTTCCACCTCTACCTCTGCGACCTACTCCTTTAAAGTTCTATTTTATTTTTTTATTTTACTTTTTTTTCTATAAAAATTTTATGTGAATTTGAATGTTCTTCATGTGACAGAGTATGCCTTCTGAGAAGTGTACAAATGTGCAATTTTCATTGGCAATGGATTTATTTATAAGTTTAATAGTTTTACTTGAATGTTGTTTTGATTTCAAAAGAATTTTATAATAAACCAGTGAAAAGTTTTAAAATAGATTAGGAGTCCTTGATTATGCTTGAATGATTGAATTTGATTATTGTAATTTTGTTGGTAGAAACTATTTTAATTTCTAATTGAATACGGTTCCTACTTTTTTCTTGTTTGAAATTTAACCCCTGTTGTAAAAGTAGGCAATGATTCTAAAGAGCTAAAATTCAATATATGGTGTCTTGTATAGGGAATTCACATTGGATTAGGAGTAGAAACAATAAACAACATAAGCGATAGTAGCTTATAACAAATTGCGCTAAAATATATGAGAATGGCTTAACTGTGTTATTACTCTATACATCTATTCTCAAACATAATCTTAGATATATCCTTTGCTAATTAAAATTGATTTTTGCTTTGGCTTTGAAACTCCGATCTCAAAAGTTGGTGCTAAGAGTGGTTTAGTTAAGATATCAACCACTTAAAGGAGTGAAGTTGAGTAAAACTAATTTTTTTCTTTTTCTATATCACAGAATCAAGATCAAGCACAAAGTGCTTGGTTTATTGTAGAGAAATGGAATTGCAACTAAAAACACTAAGTTTAAAGTGGTTAACCTTACTATAGAAGAATTAATGAACCAGTTGATTTGCAATTGCTACCCCATTATCTTTTTTTGCCAACACAATTGTGTCGGAATTTTAACTTCGTATACTTTAGAAGTTTTTAAATCCCCAATGCTTAATTAAGCTATTACCTTTTTAAATTTATTGTGTTTTTCTGTCTCTTTATCCACTTGATTTTGGTCTTATCCAATTTAGGGTGTACATACTATTTTTTGACAATATCAAACGCAACATCGACATTCTGTGACAACGGACGTGTTTGAGGGCTCCATGAATATTTTGAAGAATCATCAAAGTTATGGTAAAGTATCTTTTTTTTTTCACTTGTAGGTTTTACTATTCTGGGTCTTGGGACGTCAAAGCTTACTCAGCTTTATATTGTATAATTAAGATTCAATGTCACCAACAAGGCATGCTGTGTGGATTTGGAAATTACAAGGTTTGGATCGGGTACTTATAACCAGAAATTGCATGCAGTCAATACAATTTTAGCAAACAACATATGGAATGGTTGGCACATTAAAATGTGGCATCCTAAGAACATGGAGGACATGGAAAAATGATTGATTTGTAAAAAACTGTGTAGATATACATTAATGCTAGTTTAGGATATTATGATTTTTCGCATATGTTGTTGTAAAGTACTGTGTAGATGTACATATAAGGTTGTACAATGAGAATCTCTTTTATTAATTACCTATCCGATAATTTAGTTAAAAACTTGAAAATGAACCTATATTTTGTTTTGATTTGTTTGTCTTTTGTGTCCCAAGAAATTTTTTAAAACATTATATTCTTTTGTGACTAAATATTGGATCTTCTTTTAATATCTGTAAGTATAGTTTACTTAGTGGATCAAGTTGAAAGTAATTTTTACCTACAAAAATAACTTTGATTTGTTTGGTCTTTTAGATCATAATGCTCAAGCTTTGACATTTTTTTTCCAAAGTAGCAATCATCTTGGATTTCTAATATGGCGAATTTAGTTTAAGATGCGGTTAACATAAAAACATGAAAAAAAAGAAAGTGTATTTGTTTAAATTAATGGATGAGACAAGAGCTCTGTTTGGATTATTCAAGTCATGAAGTGCCATAAAAGCATTTGAAAATCTTTAAACAAAGGAACCAACATGAATAACACTCCATTTATCTATTTCCCCTCAAATAACCTCAATTCTTGACTTCAATTCCTTTAACAATCATCAAAACTCATTTTGTGAGTTATTTCATTCTTGTTCTAATTGAATACAAATTTAAAAAAATTACAAACACAGCTATGGTTCTAATGCACCATGCATCAGCTTAACAACATATATAACAATCTTTACCATTTACATTAACATTTAATAGGCTACATTCTGGCAATTCCCTTCCCGCCAAGTTGTAGCATGTGGTCTTTCTTTATTTCCTCTAGAATTGCATCGTTAGTGTTGTACAAAAAGTAGAACAAATAGAAAAAGAAGTCCATTACTACATTTTCAAAACTAGAATCCTGATTGAGTGTGTATATAGAAGTAAGCCAATCATAATACCCTAAGATCAAATGATAGCAGATACATTTGGAAAGGTTACATGATCAAATGAGTTTGATGGCAGATATTTATAGAAAACCAGCATCAATCATTAAAATAGATTCAATTGCCATTGCACTATTTGCATCTAATATAAAAAAGTCAAAAAACTAAGATTATAATAAGGTTACCTAATGTAAAAGGTTAGTTATTTATCATAAGTCCATAACTATAGTGCAAAAACTCAAATTTTCAATCATATGACTAATGCTAAAAAATCACTCATTAATCATTATAATCTTCATTTCAACATTATAAAAGCAGTGCCATATTATCAAAAACTCAACAAAATTGCATTAGCTTGAAAAAAAAGTGAATCTCAAAATATAACCAAAGATATGATCATGCACAACAGTGCCAATCACAACTACATTTAGGCTAAGCTTTTCACATGAGATCTGACAACTCAACGTGAGGTAGGTTGGTGTCCCCAAGTCACACATAGGCCTTGTATCCTTCACAAGAGGGAGTATCCTTGGCAGTTAAGTCTTTTACCTTACGGTTCTAACTCTACACGAGGAAATCAAAGAGTTACACTTACAATAGAGCAATCAGTTACATACAATGAAAATCACAAGCATGCATAGTAGACTAAATTCACTTACTAAACCACAAATAACCTGTTTAACTATAAAAACTAATTTTTCTTTAATCAATAATCAGCTCACAAAAGGTCATTCAATACTACTTAAATTATATCTAGTAATTGTGATTATTTAAGACGCTATTGTACCAAAGATGATTTATTAGTTTATAGAATAGAGGAACTACTTTAAAAAAAGAAAAAAGAATAACAGTGAATATAAAAGGCACAATCATAATTTTATTACCGTAATTGGTCACAACAACAAAGCAATAAGCAATATAAATCACACTAGCTTGCAAAGAAACACATCTCGGTCTAAAGAAAATGACTAAAACTAACCAGAGTAAAAAAAGCATCAAAGAATTGCTCTTGTATGTATGTATGTAAATTGTAAATGTAATAAGGTAACATCCCCGACAAAGACCTAATAATGCTTTATTTTTTTAAAAAAATTGATTATACTTTGTAGCATACTCAATAAGTAGAGCCTTGAAGCCAAGATTCCAAAAATTACATGAGTAAAAGGTACTTGATCATGCATAGCAAAAACGTGAATTCATAATAAAAGAAATTACGTGAAGTTGAAAAGATACATCTTAACCATTATTATATCGATTTTATCTAACTTACCAATCATTGGCTTGCTACATATCAATCTTCGGCTTCATTGCTATCATGCGAAGCATCCTCACCATATGTTAAAAATATTAGTAAAACAGTATCATTACCAGCTATTAAGCAATTAGAATCTTATCATAACTCATTGACATATATATTTACAATCTCATCATGATCAATGTTCACATGATCAAGAACGTCATCTTCAAAAATGTCAAATCCAAGGCCTTCTAACTAACATTGATCAATGTTCCGACAAATATGACAAATTATTCAATTGTTCCATGCCACATTCACCACGAGATGACTAATGCCACATCCAAAAGCTGGCCAGCATTAACACCTGCTAGCATTACTTGGAAAAAGAATCACCATCATAAAAGTACTATTTTCCATTCACTAATACAAGATTTTATCAAATGCAAGTTAAAAAGTGAAGAATGGAAAGTTGAGACCTCACATAAAGAAATTGGCAGATACTTGTTGGTTCTCATAATGCGTTGGCCTTTATAACTCGATGTTCAAACTCAATGTATAATAATACATCACACAAATAAATTTTCGCACATACATCCATGTCTTCTTATCTTATGCAATACAATAATAAAAATAATAATTACCATATATCCCATTCCTAACGAGGGTTTGCTACATGGATGAAATAGTGACATTACATCCTAACATAAACTATGTCTGAATTTTGGGAAAAATTGTTTAATATTTCTTTTAACTTTGAAAATACTTTAATCACCAACAACCAGATTAGAAAGGAAGAGACTCATCTTAGAAACTATGAAACACAAATCAAACTTCAACCAAAAATATTATGAATTGTGATAGATTTCTAGCAAGTGAAAAAAAGATTCATCAAGTTCAATATTTAATGCATTTTCTGATCTCATTATCCATAATTAAAAAATGAGCAAAAATTAGAATCAATTTACAAATATAACTATGCTAGTAAATATGACTTTGCTGATTTTACAAATATGAGCAAGATAGATATATGACACACATATAATCACATCAAAATAAGCAATAGTTACAATACAAAAGTTAAAGTTCTTACTTGTAGCCAGCGAGGACCTCAGAGAGAAGTGAGAAGAGAAAGAAGGTCTTCTCAACACCCTTAGTAGGCTTGGAGAGCAATGAGTATGAAACTGGGCCAATGAGGACATGGAAAATTTCAACACCAAGCTGAGCAAAAGAAAATAGATACTCAATCACAAAGTTAATAATTTGATGCACACAAACATATGAAAAGGCTCAGAATTGTGTTTTGAAAATAATGATCCACCCAAGTGGCAATACAAGGTCTGACACAAGAATCAATAATAATTTCCAATTCAAATATTGAATAGAATAAAAAAATTACTAGTTGTTCCCTCTGATGCAAACCATGTTAGAGCGAGGGATAGGCACTCCAATTGCAACACGACAGTGAAACAAGGCGAGACCACCCAGCAACGACGGCGAGGAGCAGAGTATCAGCGACAGCTCACGGTGAAGAGCAAAGAATGAGTGAGGAAGTAGGGCAAGGAATGAGAACCAATGGCAACGTAGAGAGATCTAAAAGTGTGGAGTGTGGTGCAACGGCGGTAGAAGGAGGCAGGAACCTAAAGCCAAATGTCTCTCTTCTTTAAAAGAATGTTTAAAAGGGAAGGAGAACATGTTGAAAAACGAAAAATATAAAGAGCCAATGTCTAATTATAAATTTTTTCAAAAATAAAAAATGGGGTTCCATTCATAAATATTTTAGGATGGTTAATGTTACTCCCACACAAAAGTAGGAGTAACGAATCTGTGGCCTTTTTTTAGTTGGGTGAGTCAATATTCTAGGTATGTAGTTTTCCAAAAATTTATGTACTGCACATCAAAATTGATGTATTATGCACCAAGTTTTCTATGTTATACACCAAAATTTATGTACTTTGCGTATTTCATTATTTGGGTGTCAATGTTTGGAGCATATGGTCTTTCAAAATTTTGTGTTGTATACTAAATTTGTGTGCTGTATACCAAAATTTATGTGTTATATATCAAAATTTCTGTGCTCTAGTTTTCTGAACATTTATAAGAGAAAAAAAGATGAAGATGATGAGTACGATGATAATGATAATAAAAAGAATAAGGAGAAAAAAAAGAAGAAAAAATTAAATAACAATAACATCAACAATAACATCATCAAGAAGAAAAACTAGAAGAAAAATGATCATTAAAGGAGAGAAAAAGAGTGGTGCATGAATATTTTTTAAATTTTAACAACTTAATTACTCAAAAAATTTGAATACCTAACATTTTTGTTTTAATAAACCAAAATAGTTTTTATAGACAATAAATAAGTCATGTTAGTTTTACCGATTAATTTTACACATTTAAAAAATAAGTTAATTTACGTTTGTTATTTATTAAGGCTATTTTATTTCATGTAACCTGCAAAAATCAAAATTGATGTTTATACCTAGTAAACATTTACTAGGGTAAGCATTCAAACACACAAAAAATAGGTCTTCAACCAGGCACATCCTCCCACAAATCAAAAATAATAAAAGAAAAGAAAAGAAAACCATTATAATATTGGTTTTGATTTCTATTTTAAGTGTGTAAAATTTAAATGTTCTAACTTCTAACATACGATATTAACTAACCAGTATCTTGTACTTGCTAATAGGGGTAGGAATGGAATACTATCTAAATCTACAAATACTCATCCTATCCCTATCTATTCAGGCAGATAATTATACCTCAGTGTGAGACTGGTTTTAGATAATACCCATCTTTATTCGCTTCAATGTATATAATATATATAAATATATATAAAGTAATTAATAAAATGATTAATAATATTATATCATAGTTAATTTTTTTATTTTAATTTATATTATGTATGTGATGATGGTTATTATAAATTTTAAAATTTAATTTTATATGTTGCATTTTAATAATTATAGGAGCAGGTAAGGACGTAGTGGGTATCTGCAGAAGTATGTTAGGGTTCAACTTTTTACTATTCGCGAATAGGAGCGAACAGATTCTATACGAGTTATTATAGGCAGATCGAGTAAGACAAAAATATGTCTCTATCCACTCCATTGTCACCCTTAAGCAGGAGTAACAATAGATATGATAGAATACAAAAAGGTAGAATAAGATTTAATCTCTATTTTAATTCTATTTGCGAGTTTAAAAGTTTCAACTTGAACTCTACCTAAATTCCTCATCCCGACCCGACTTGCAAGAAATAAATTTATTTTCACTTATATTATTTTGTTCGTGCTCAGAACGAGGTCAGATCTGAAAAGGTGGAAACTGGAGATCCCAACTTTGTCAAGCGTAGAACTTGGCCGAGAGGGCAGCCTACAAGATATCCGATGCCAAAGTCAGTAGAGTGTGAGGTTGTAAGTGAGTTTCGTGTGTTTACCTGGGAATTTCCATTCCCTTTTAGTTTTTGCCCTTTTGGGTTGCCATTTTTCTGACATTGAATACTTATTATGGCGTATTGTTTTTTAGGATTCGGTGGTTATGGAGTATGGCGACATATCCGTTGTAACACCTGGCCGTTATCCCCTGAAGTCGGCTATGGCCTTAATCATTGGGTTAGTTACGTTCTCCTTTTGTCTGGGACAGTGCCCCAACTCGGATTCCTAGACCTGGTCTTTTCCGGTTGAGGGTATCAGAGTTTATGGGTTAGGCCCTCCTTTAAACAGGAGTTTAAAGAGTTTATTAAATGAAACTGAACAGTTTCCTTTAATTTTTAAATCAGTTATGCTTCCCTCATTCCTCAAACCATTAGTTTATTCTCTCTTTTCAATAAATGCAACATTAGTTTAGATTTAAATAACCTTTACTCTTTACTTTATCTTTCATTTTTACCAATTCCACTTTGTGCGAGTCTTCTTTAGCCTTCTTCTTCTTCGAGTAGTTTCCTTCTCTGCCTTCATCAAGTTCATCACTGTCGATATCCCTTCTATTAACATTTTAAGGTTAGTGATTCTGATACTTCTTGTTCATGCATGTGATTTTCCCTTTTTGAAGCTTTTATTTTTTAATCTTTGTTCATTCTTCCTATTTTGTGGATTTTGTTTGATGCCCCTTGCCATTTTCCATGTGTTTCCTTTTGTTTATTTTCTTTTGATTAGGCCAAATATAGGTGGGACACCATTGTTTTTGTTTTCAAGTAGCTTGATGATTTTGCTTGCCCTCATTCTTGTGCTTCCAAGATTTTATTTTTTCTTTTTTTAGCTAAAATTTTGTAGTGTTAGAACTTATCCTTCTTGGTAATAGTAGTGATGTAGTGGTGCCTCTGTAGGTGATGGCTAGGAAAAAGGTCATTGGGGCTCGTTATCGTGGCAGTGCAAATTTTTTGAGACCCCGACCTGCCCCGATGAATGGCAAGCTCCTGGTGCTCGTTCTTGGATATCGTACCTTCACTTAGGGTCTTCTTCTATTTTTTCACTTTGACAGTCCCATTTAGGTCACAAGGTCGTGGGTTTATATCTTTCTGTGGTGAGCCGAATAGAAGAATTTTTACTTTATTTGAAGAATCCTATCATCGATTCAAAGAATGTTTTTTAAGGTTGAGGGGGTTGAGGGTACCACTCCTTTCTTTCTGACTTTAGAGGGTGCCAAGAGATTTAACCTCTATTGGAACTTCCATGTTTCCTCACCGAAAATCCAACTTTCTCATGTGAATACTGACGAACTCCTCAGTATCAATTTATTAATGATGCTGTGGAATGAGTGTCTGTTGACTCTGAGAGATATTCTCATAAACGAGCAGGCTGCTCGGAATGCCATCAGTAAGATTCCAAATCTTTTCGTCTCCATTTATTTCTGACTTCTTTATTTAATGAGTTATCTTTTGCTTTATCTTATAGTTGACATGGTTGGAGGTCTTGCCGCCATTGAAGAGATGAAGAGGAGGTTGGTATCCCAACCTCCTATCACAGCTGGTGGTGACGGGGGTTCGTCGTCTGCGACCATAAGTCGATGAACTCAATAGCTTGGTTATTACTCTTTAGACTAAGCAGACTTCCCTCGAGGATAAGGTGAAAACTCTGGTAATGCCGCTTCGGATTTAAGGAAGGCGACCCTGAAGAAGTAGGTTTGCGAGTTAATAAAGAAGACTGAGGAGCTTGACCTTGCTGTTCGGAGAGCCGAGTAAGTGACTATCGATAATGTCTTTGATGCCGAGACTAATATCAAGGAGCAGATTAAGCTGAAGGCTCCCGACTTGGATGTCTCCAAAGTCAAAGCCTTCAAAAAGATTGTGGATGGGAAAGTTGTTCCCTTTTTATGATTTACATACAATTTTCTTTACTTGTTTTCTAAGTATTTTGGGGTTGGTACCTCGTTATTTCTGACACTTTTTGCAGTATCATTACCGTTTCTTTTCAGGATTAAGTTATGTGTTTTCGTTATGTCAGGGTAGATGAATGTTTAAAAACCATTTTATACTACTTGTCTTAACCCTTTCTCTTTGTTAAACCGTTTGCTTCGAACTTTACTTTTTTAGCTCGATTTCGATTTTACACGAGTAAGGTGACGTTCGCTAAGCGCAACATTGAATTCATAGTAAGACTTAAGGATTTTCAAGAAATTTAAACATACAAAGAAATTGAAAAAGGGAATAGGAAAAGAGTGCCCTTTATTTCATGAAGTGAAATAGGATTATTTGAAACTGTTACCACCATTTAAGAGAAGCATTTCCTCAAATGGATTGCATTCCAAGTCCGTGGTATCTCGGTGACGTCCAAGGTTTCCAGCTTGTATGCCCCTTTCCCTAGTACCTCCTTTACTCTGAAAGGTCATTTCCATGTTGGAGCTAGCTTTTCTCGCGTTCCTAGCACCTTGGCATTGGCTTGTCTTAGGACAAAATATCACTTTTGAAAAGTTCTGGGTCAGACTTACATGTTGTATCTCTTGGCTACCTTTTGCTTTAGAGCTTGTTCTGCTAGGTTGGCCATACTTCTGACTTCGTCAATTAAATCCAAGTTTTCATGGGTTGCCGATGACCCTAGAAGCATTCTTGGGCTCGGCTCTCCGAGCTCCACTGGAATCATAGCATCTTCACCATAGGTCAACTTGAACAGAGTCTCATTGCTGGTGGAGTGTACTGTAGTTCGGTATGACCATAGCACTGACCACACCTCGTCAGCCCAAGAACCAAGATGATCATCTAGTCTTTTGTTCAATCCATTCAAGATTACCTTGTTTGCAACCTCGGCTTACCCATTGGCCTGGGGATATTCTACCGAGGAAAAAATTTGCTGAATTCCTAAGACAGACAGTAGTTTTTGAAATCTTGTGCCTGTGAACTGGGTTCCGTTGTCTGTGACAATGGATTCGGGAACCCAAATCTCGCTATGATGTCTTTCCATATGAACTTCCGACATTGAGCAGAGCTAATGCTATCCAAGGGTGTAACTTTGATCTATTTGGTGAAATAGTCTATAGCAACTATAAGGTATCTCACCTGCCTGGAACCTTATGGGAATGGTCCCAACAAGTCTATCCCCCATTTAGCAAATGGTTGCATTGGCATAACAGAAACGAGTTCATGGGGTGCTGCCTGATGGAGGTTACTGTGTTGTTATCACATTTCTTTACATACTCCGTAGCGTCTTGGATGAGCGTCAGCCACTAGTATCTAGCTCTGATGACTTTCTGTGCCAACGATTTTTCGCCTAAGTGTTGTCCACAACACCTGATGCGTGAGCATCTTTTATATATTTTTTACTATTTTAGATATGAATTTATTGAGTTTTATTTAGATTTTAATGTTTGAAACCTATTTGGATGCTACTTTGTGGCGCATTGTGGTTTTATTAATTTCACAAAAGATTCAAGCGAGTCTGATAGAGTTCGTACAAAAGAAAAAGGAAGAAAGAGGATGCTATCAACCCTGACTTATAGAGATCCAATTGACAAATTTTTAATGGCGTTAGAAAGCTAACTTCAAGAGCTTTCCAATGATATATAATAGTTTATACTTTTTCTCTGACATCACTGCCTTGTGGGATGCTAAACGTCAAGCCTGGCATTTAGCGCTAGGAAGACAGCAACAACTAGAATCTCACTGCCTTGCCTGGCGCTAAACACCAATTCTGGCACTGAACACCTAAAGTGCGGATCAACCTCACCCAAAGGAGCATCTTTAACTAGATTTGGCTTTTTATTATTTTGTTTTATCTTATTTTTGTTATTTTTAATTACAAACAAAATCTTTTAGGTTTAGAATTTATTATTTTATTTTAGTTTGAAATCAAATTAGGTTAGATATAAAAGGGAAAAGATTCACCCTTTACGCGTGCGCGCGGGGGATGTGGGGGGGGGGGGAGGGGTCTCTTTTAATCTTTTCACTTTCGCACTTTCACATTCTCTAAACCCTAGTCTCCACCTCCGCGGTTAAGGTTAGGAGCTCTGTTTATTTCTATAGATTAAGACTATTGTTTTTCTATTTTAAGTAATGTATTGATTCAGTTTCAGGGATTACTTTTGTTCTTCATCTTATGAGTCTGGGTAGATCGGAAGAATAACCCTTATTCTATATGCATTCTTATGATTCTTGGAAGAGTTATCTTACTTGAATAACAGCTTGAAAGTAAATTCCTCCTAAATTGCTAATTACTTGGACTTAACGGGATATGTGACATATAATCCTTTTATAACTAGGGAATTAGGATTTTTGTGGCTATAAACTAGGATTGAACTGAACCCTCTAATTGAACTTAAGTGACCAAGACATTGGCAATTAACTAGGTTGGAGGAGACTAAATCACTAAGACATTAGGGTTTAGTCACTGACAGTTTGCCATGAAATAAATCTTACATGATTAAATTAGTTGGTAAGAAAACTTAATTCGGAAGAATAAACATCTCCAAAACCTTATTCGTTTTATCACATATATTTCACACAATTCTCATTGTTTGCATTCTCTTCTTTCTGAAATATCATTTAATACATTTGAACACCAAAACATCACTTTTTGCCTACCTGACCAAGAAATCATTCGACTATTGTTGCTCAGTCCATGAATCCTTGTGGGATCAACCCTCACTCACCTGAGGTATTACTTGGTACGACCTGATGCACCTGCTGGTTTAGTGTGGTACGACCCAAATTTTTGGCGTTGTTGCCGGGGATTGACTGTGATTGACAACTAACGGTTGTTTGATTGCTTAGATTAGGCTCTTTTAGCTTTTAGTTTTATTTATTTATTTCAGTGTTTATTTTCTTAGTAATTTTCAAATTTTTGGTGTTACTTGTTCAGTTATTTTATTTTATTTCTTTCACATAGGATACCTCACTTGGAATTCTCTGCACTCTGACATAGAGAATCCCACTTTTCTTTGTTTTATGTTTGTTTATGAGAAGGAATAGGGACAAAGAACCCCTTCTAGATTTTGACCCTGAGATTGAGAGAATTGCAAGAAGACGTCTGCAGCAAGCTAGGGCTTGTAGAGCTGCTAAAAATCTCAGGGATAGCTCTTAGAAAGAAGTTGAAGAGTCCACTACGGAGCTCAACAACAACAACATCAATGTAGTTAATGCAAATGTTGTTAATCTGAATGCAAATGGGCAACCTAGGAGGACCCTTTGCTCTTATACTATACCTAGCCCAGACTTTTATGGGAATAGTTTTATTTGCCCCTGGTTAATGCAAATAAATTTGAGCTAAAGCCTCAGTTGATCTCTCTAGTGCAGCAAAACTACCAGTTTCACAGACTCCTAGAGGAAGATCCCAACTTATTTATTTCTAGTTTCCTGCAGATCGGTGATATTGTGAAGACTAATGAAGTCCATCCTAATAATGTCTACAAGCTATTTCTCTTCCCATTTGCTGTGAGAGATAGAGCAAAATAGTAGCTTGATACTCAGCCCAAGGAGAGCTTCGACACTTGAGATAAGGTGATCAACACGTTTCTGACCAAGTTCTTTCCTCCTTAAAAGTTGATTATGGTGAGGACAGATGTTCAGACCTTCGGGCAGAGAGAGGGCGAGTCTCTCTATGAAGCCTGGGAGAGGTACAAATTGATGTTCAAGAAGTGTCCCCCAGATGTTTTCTTAGACTGGATTTAATTGCATATTTTTATGATATTCTAAGACCGCTAGGATATCTTTGGATAATTCTACAGGAGGGTCACTTCACATGAAGACCCCTGATGAAGTTATAGAGCTGATTGAGATGGTTACTAACAACTAGTATTTATACTCTTCTGAGAGGACCTCAATAAAGAATAGAGTCATGGAGTCGGATACCTTGGATGCTATTCTCGCCCAGAACAAAGGTATCAGCAAATCAATGCTCTTACACAACACTTGAGTGGAATGCAAGTTTCAGCTGTAAGTACTCAAGATACTTCCTATGATATAAGTGGTGGCTTCCCTCAAGGTGAGACTTACGAATATGGCTAGTTTGTTCCTAAATAGGTTAATTATATGAGAAATTTTTCTAGAAACTCTAATAATGATCCCTATTCCAAGACTTTTAATCAAGGGTAGAGGTATCATCCGAACTTTGGGTGGAGAGACCAATCTTAGAGGCAACCGAACTTTAATAATTCACAGGATGATTTTAATCAGAACAATTTTAATAACCGTCAGTTTCAGCCCTCTCAGCCATAGCAAGCACCCTCTCAACCTCAGAATGATCCTGACTTGGCCTCTATAGTTGCAAAAAACCAAAATTTCACTTAGGAACTTGGAGGTTCAGATGGGTCAACTAGCCACAAACGTTGCTAAAATTGATTAGAGGTCCATCAACACGCTTCCTAGTAACACAATTCCAAATCCAAGAGAGGAGTGCAAGGCCATCATAAGTTATTGAGGAGCCGGTTGTAAAAGAAGCTCCAGAGAAGACTAAAGACCCTGTAGTGCACGTCCCCTCCAGACACCCGGACAACCCTTTTTCGATTGATCCTGAGAAGTATCCAGCATTGTCTAAAGCAGTAGAGTACAAACCAAAGATACCATATCCTCAGAGGCTTCAAAAGGAGACCAAGGACAAACAGTTTTTAAAGTTCTTAGGAGTCTTTAGAAAGTGCAAATCAATATTCCTTTTGCTGAGGTTTTGGAGCAAATGCCTCTCTATGTCAAGTTTATGACGGAATTACTTTCCAAAAAGAGGACTTTAAAAGGAGATTAGATAGTGATTTTGACCAAGGAATACAGTGCCATAATTCAGAGGAACTTGCCAAAGAAGATGCCAGACCTAGGAAGCTTTCAGATTCCATGCCCTTGTCTGTGATGAAGAAGTTGCAAATCAAAGAAGAATAACCAACAAGGATAGCATTGCAAATGGCAGACAAATCTCTGAAACCTGCACATGGACTAGTGGAGAATATCTTGGTCAAGGTGAGAAAGTTCTTTCTCCCAGTAGATTTTGGGATTCTTGACACAGGAGAGGATGAAAATGCTTCTATAATCCTTGGTAGACCATTCATAGCCACTAGTAGAGCTCTGGTTGATGAGGAAGAAGGTGAATAAGTGCTTAGAGTGGAGAATATGCAACTGGCCTTTCATGTCTTCAAAACTATGCATTCATCAGGCAAAGAGGAGAAGTGCATACTATAACATCCCGATTCTCCACAGAGTTATTCTCGAAAATTCTATGACGAGAAATTCGATAAATATATGAGGATCACCTAATCATAAAATAATCAGGTGGATTTAGACTCGATAAGTGAAAAGAATAGATATACCGTGAGAGATAAATGCGTGTCCTAAGCTGAAAATCGTACCAAACAAACTCCACCCTTCCATAATCAAACCGGTTTTTCCTCCATTACAAAGCCATGGTTTTTTTTCTTCCTCCACATTTTTCTATCAAACTTCACAAAATTTTATATCTTTAATTATTCATTTGATGAATTAATTAAAGTGAAGTATAAATATTTCATTAAGATTAGTCATATATGAACCAACACATTAAATCGCTTTTTTTTCGGTTCAACCGAACCATAACATACACATCATCAAGAACTTAACCATGATTAAAGCCGTAATCTTATTCATCCTTCCTCTGATAACCGAAACAGAGAGAAACTCCCAAACCAAGGTTACACCTCTTGGTTTCCTCATGTGATGATGGGCTCTGATTAGGTGTTCTCTAGAGGAAGAACCACGCAACCCTCTTCACCACCTCATCCCACTTCTTCTTCTCCTATTTATATGTCCACCATTTCTTCTGGGTATTCCTTTTCAAACGCATAAAAATAGACTCGGGAACTAGAGAGCAATAGAATGACAGAAGAAGTAGGAGTGACGCCAAAAGGAAGTTAAGGAGGAGTCTTTCTAATTCTTCTTGTTTTCCATCAATTAAAGCAACAAGAGGAATAGGGTGATTGCATGAGATGAGGCTGACCGAAGCTAAAAGGGCTGACCAAAGCTCTAATTTCATGTGGTTAGGGTTTCTAATTCAAGGAAAAAAGCGCAAACATAATTTTGAACTTCAAAAGAGGTAAGGGATATGACAGTTAGATTGTTATTTGTGGCTGTGTTTGCTGATGAGAATTAGTGAATTATCATATGCTTGATTGATGATGAATCTAGCTTTATTATGTGCTTGAATGATGATCAAAGTATAAGAATTTTTATGTGTGACATAGTGCAGAAAAGTAAAAGTTTGATTATGATTAAGTACTTAAAATTGTGAAAATGGTTACATTTGGGTTCTTGGGCTGTGTTGGCTACGAAGACAACTTAGGATAACTGAAGAAAGGATAGATATGTAATTTTTGAAAGCTTATAAGTTTAAATGAGGGTTATGGCATGTGAGGTTGTCGGAAGTGCATTGTACATAATTTCAGCAATTTCTGCATAATTGGCAGCAAAATGAACGAATTTCTGGAGGCAGACCATATCATAATTTTGGATGAAATTTTTTTTGTATGAAACTTTAATGTGTTCTGAATGTCTCATAAAAATTCCAGAATTAATTGATAAATGGATTAGGAGAAATGAATTTTAGAAGATTGATGATGTTCTACATACTTGCGCCTCAGCGGGTGTATGATGTAGGACAGGTGGCCTTTGTTTCCTTAGAATTTTCTTTCCGTCACTTTTGTAGCTTTTTGAGGGATAGGGTTTGTGATTTTCTTCTGTTAGCCCGGATACCAGTTTAGGAGTTTTCTATATGAACCGGTTATCTAGGGAATTATCAGTTGTATGTTTGAATATATGTATATCTAAGTGTGTCACGTTTGTAACAAGCTAACTTTGGATGTGTATATATATGTGAATACCGTTTTACTTTATGAACTATGTGCTACTTGAACTATTTCTTTTTTTATTAGTATATGCTTTTATAGTACGTGTATGCTGATGTCTAATTTTGGATTCCAACATAAATAAAATGTAAAGTATAAACCCGGCTAACTTATACGATTTTGCTAGTGTGTAAGGCTCATATGTAGTAAATATCTTCGAATCTAGAGTGTTATAGGGATACTAGAAAGTAACATCTGACGACTGGTAGTGATCTGGACCTGTCAAAAATTGGGTCGTTACAACTTGGTATCAGAGCAGTTTGTTCTTAATAGAGTCTGGGAATGGACTGACTATGCTTCATTGCATACTCTACTTTTTGTTTTCTCATGCTGTTAGCATATCTTCATTGATACATTTAGCATGATCGTTTGTGAGCACTTGTTCAGGAATTATTCATACTTGACCAGATACATTATGGTTGATCACCTTGATGTTGATTGTTGGGAATGAATAAGACCTCAATGACTGTGAATAGACGAATTTATCTATATAGGATTTCTCGCAACACCTGCGATTATCATATAGACTGCCATCATAAAACTTTCAAACGCCGTTGACCACACTTATATGGGATGCAGCTGCTGTACTTAGAAGTACGGTTGACTGTTAGACATTGGGATAGGAATAGTACAAGAGGAGATACGAATAGCTTAGTTTATTAAGGTAGTACATTGACCTTAGTCGAACCCTCAAACCCCATCTGTCTTTGTTATCGGGATTTATCAAGCCTCAAGCGTGAATGACTCGATTTGGAAGTATGACACGTACAACTAGGAGGGCACCTAGGTGCAGCCTTGATGATGTGGCACTTCGAGCGACACGTTCATACATCAAAGGAACTAGGATGCATCCAATAGAGCTAGGATATTTGCAATAAAGCTAAGAACGAAGCCTATAATAGAACGTATGAAGAAGGTTGAAAGGTTACCTGATGAGTGCAAAATTTCAAGGTATAATTGATTTGACCCAAAAATCCAAGAAGGAGAATTACCACCCAAGGAAGATCAAGAGTTCTGCTAAGCTAGTACGAGGAGTTGACTGATCGAAGGACACACCACAAGGCATGAGGTATAGTGCAAGCAAGCTATCAAGTGACTGTAACACAAGACCACCGAACATACTTGACCCTGCATAAGAATAAACCTCAAGATCAGACATGACGAGAATGGTTACAATGAATCCAAGACAACTCAATGTAAGTGATGCACAGTAAAAGCGTAGTGGCACAAAATACGAACGTGAAGAGATTCCATCGACTTCTCTTATGAATACCTTTAGGAGCAACCCTTTCCATGCATAGGATAGTTGTTGGGATAGTTAAGATAGGATCTTTTGTGGTTTTATAACCCTTAAGATATACTCGAAGTTTCGAGGACGAAACATTTTGTAAGGTGGGTGGGATATAACATCCCGATTCTCCACAGAGTTATTCTCGAAAATTCTGTGACAAAAATTTGATAAATATCTGAGAGTCACCTCATCATAAAATAATAAGGAGGATTTATACTCGATAAGTGAAAAGAATATATATACCATGAGAGATAAACGCATGTCCTAAGATGAAAACCGTACTAAAAAACTCCACCCTTCCATAATCAAACCGATTTTTTCTCCATTAAAAAGCCACATTTTTCTTTTTTTTCCTCCACATTTTTCTATCAAATATCACAAAATATTATATCTTTAATTATTCATTTGATGAATTAATTAAAGAGAAGTATAAATATGTCATTAAGATTAGTCATATATGAACCAGCACATTAAACTGCTTTTTTTTGTTCAACCGAACCATAACATACACATCATCAAGAACCTATCCATGATTAAAGCCCTAATCTTCTTCATCCTTTATCTGATAATCGAAACTGAGAGAAACTCCCAAACCAAGGTTACACCTCTTGGTTTCCTCATGTGATGATGGGCTCTGATTAGGTGTTCTCTAGAGGAGGAACCACACAATCCTCTTCACCACCTCGTCCCACTTCTTCTTCTTGTAACAACCCTAATTTTCGAGTACATGAGATCTTTTCTAAAGATACAGAGAACTCCGGAGGATCGGCAAAAGGAGAACCTTTGATATATCATCAAGTATCTCAATCCTCATTGTCATTATATCATCCTTAAGCTAGAACGTTTTCCGAGTCAAGCTCGATAACGCAGTCACGAAGAACATAGTTTTTGAACCGTATCGGTTAGGAGTTTTGATCCGGTTTTTCGTAAATAGTCTCAGTTTGACGAACCGGACTCGATTCATGAGAGAAGAGAGATAATAGGATAATATTATCATTATATTAGTATTAGAAAATGCTTGAATGATATTATAAGGTTACCTGGTCTGTTTTTGTTAAAAACAGAAAATCGGTTTAACCGGGTTTACGGTTTATTGGTGCAGCTTAGCACCAGCACTCTCTGATGAATTTAGCAATGCTAAGGCCTCATTATACATGTTCTATTCTCATAATAAATATGTTACTAGTGTCATTTATGCTAGTAGCTCAGAAAATAGTTTTTAGAGATGTTTTTATGAGTGTTCTGATACACCTAGTTTTAGTAGTTGTACACCAGAGATATTTTAATATTATTTTAATCCACCTCCAAGCCAACCAATCACAACTCACCCTACACCCCCAAAACCCCCAAGGCTGCCTCATTTGCTCATTGTGGCCGAAAATCACCAAGAGAAAAAGGAGAGAAAGTTCTTGGTTCATAAATCTTCAAAGCTTGATTTCTTCTGAACTAAAACTCAAATCAAAACTCCGATTTCACCAAAATGATCCTCTCTTCTTCCTCTACATAACCATGTGACTTATCAAGGCTGGAAATAAGGTGAGATGGCTGTCTCCCTCCCTCTTCAATTCGGTTTTCAAGGAAAACCATGTAAACATGTGTTTTCTTGATGTTTTTCCTTAGGAATCATACTTAACTTGACTTGAGGGCCAAGAAACGTGAATTTCCAGCAATTCTAAGGTGAGATATCTCTTCCTAACATACTGAGTAAGATTTGGTCAGTTGAGAGTTTTTGGATTTAAAGTTGTTCTTGATGTGATTTAGGAGGAAAAAGTGCTTAAGGACCACCTGAAAGTTTAACCGAATTAGGAGCAGCAAAACCAGGTAGGGTTTGATGAATTTAATCTTGATTGATTGTGTTTGAGTTGTGTAATTATGATATGGTTTGGCTGTGCTTGAAATTGATTGTTTATATGAGTGATTCTTGTTGAAAGTTTGTTGAAAATTTGATGAAATTTGATGATATTTAAGCTATGAATGTTGTTCTTGAGGGCTGCTGGAAAACGAAACCCTAGGCCTTAAATTGGGGTTCAATTTGTGTTAGAATCATGTATAAAAGATGGGGTTTTAGTGGCTGGGAATTTATTTTGAATTTTGGTAAAAATCGGTTGCTGAAAAGACTGAAAAACGGGTAAAAACAGAGAAAGAATCTGAAGAATTTATGAAGAACATGAAGAACACTTTGAGTGTGGTGAAGAACATTGAAGAACACCTTTTTGATTCATAAAAGGGCAAGGAAGTAATTATTTTGGTGTTTGAGGGGTTATTTTGTAATTTCTAATAGTTAAGGTGGTTAAAGTAGAAATATTAAAAGTTACGGGTGGTAAAAAGTGAATTTTAAAGGTTAAAGGTAAAAGGTAAGTTAATTTTCGAAAAATAATGATAAAATAATAAATAATAATAAAATATTAAATAATAATATTTAATTAAAAATAATATTTTAATAAAAATAATAAAATAATGCAGAAAAGGCAGTTTTCTGTAAAAGCTTTAGAAAGACAACTTTAAGTGCAGAATTCTCCTAATTACCTTCATAAAACACTTAGGGAGTGGTAAGAACATATTAGTGAGGTAAAGATAAAAGAAAGATAAAAGTCAAAGGAAAGATAAAAATCGAAGAAAAAGTCTGTAAAATTTTAACAACAGAGAAATAGACAGAGACTAGTGAACAAACTAGGGCAACATAGTTGGTTCTTGATTTGCGAATAGGGTTAGGTATTATATGAAAAGTTAAACTGTTTCAGTATAGACTTAATGAACCTATACTTGGGACAGGCTAACTAATCATATCGAAATTTACATAAGCTTTAAATACATACGTTAAACAGAGAAATCAGAACAGAGTAAAGAAACACAGAGAACAGAGTAACCAGAGCAGAATAAAGGGATACAGATGAAAGAGTAACCAGAGCAAAGTAAAAAGACAAAGAGAAAAGAGTAATGTGATAAAGAGAAATGGTTTGAGTTACGATGTTGAAGAAGTAAAAGCTGTAAAGTTTGTACAGCATGATTGAACAAAGAAAGAAAGAAGTACTGCATAAGAATGTGAAAGTGACGATGATAATGAGAATGATTGTGTGATGATCTGCTGCGTGAAGGCAGTCAGATAGATGGTGGTACGACCACTGAGAGTGCTTTCCTGGGATACTTAGCTATAATGCTATTCTGTAAGTCAGAGGACTCTTACAGAGGTATCGAGAACACATGACTAGCATATACTTCTGTAAGTCAAAGGAATCTTACAGTGAGAGTGTGTGTATGCTCTTGTAAGTCAAAGGACTCTTACAGAGAGTGTGTTGGGCAGATATAAGTTAACTAGCTCCGCCATGCAAGTCAAAGGACTCTTGCAGTGGGTTGCTAGTGCCGCCCTGCAAGTCAAAGGACGCTTGCAGTGGTTTGCCTCACAAGTCAAAGGACTCTTGCGAGGGACATTGCCAACAGGAAAGCCTTACCTGGTCAGAGGACTCCGGGTAACGTCGGGAGCGGGTATGTAACCGACAAATGAGCTCATTACCTGCGCTAGGATTAGACATGCATCATACTTGGTTGTGCATTTTCTCTATTATGATTGTTGCATGAATGTATGCTTTCTTTGTTTGTATTCTATTCTCTGTGTTTGTGTCTGTGTTTTATTTTCTTGTATTCTTCTGTTTGTGATCTTTTTCTGTTTTCTCTATTTTCTCTATTTATCTGTCTTCTGTTTACTACTTCTTTATATTCTGTTATTAGTCTGCTAAACAACACAAAATTAATGAACGTAACTAATAACCCCGACCCTACTAAGAACTCCCCAGTTCTTACCCCTTCTCTCTCCTTCCCCCTCCAGATGGAAGCATGAGTACCCTTCCGTAGTTCGCTGATGACTGTTCGTAAAGAGGATTCCGGTCTAGGTAGTTTTCTGAGTCTAGGGTGAATCCCGTTCTCTGTTCATATGTATATACGGTGAGGCCAGCCAACGTCTGCACCCCGCTTATCTACAAACCTTAGCCTAACTCCTTCGTACGATGTTGCTGTTATGTGGCCCCTCGATGAAGTACTTGAGAGACGCTCTTTGATGTCATATGATCGTGCAAAGGAGTAGTATACGACCTTCCACCTTTTGATGACGTTCCACCTGACTTGAGTTTAAAAGACCTAGAACGTCTTTTCCCTCGCTTTAGTAGGTTAGAGGGACTAGGTGAGTATAGAGTCTAGGCTAGCCTGGGTGCCAGCTTAGGGACTTCTTGAACAGGTCAGGGCCTAGGATGTTGTATGTATATATATGTATATAGTTATTATTTAGCTATATCTAGGGGTGTTTTAACTAACAGTCTATGTTCTAATAAAGCTGGATCACAGAATGTTGTCAACTGCTTGAGATGTTTTTATGTGTGGTTGTTTATAACTGTTTTATCTATTATTATTTATGAATTGCTTATGAATGATTCTGTTTATTAATCCAAATGTTTTCAAAAAAAAAAAGTACCTCGTAAAATAGCTACGCTTTTAACAACGAATCATGCTCATATAATAAATAATAGATAATAATTAGGTAGACAAGTTGGTAGCGCTTAGTTTCTGGTATGATCATGACGTACCAGAAATTGGGTCGTTACACTTCTCCTATTTATATGTCCACCATTTCTTCTGGGTATTCCTTTTCAAACACATAAAAATAGACTCAGGAACCAGAGAGCAAGAGAACGACAGAGGAAGTAGGAGTGACGCCAAAAAGAAGTTAAGGAGGAGTCTTTCCAATTCTTCTTGTTTTTCATCAATTAGAGCAGCAAGAGGAACTGGGTGATGGAATGAGATGAGGCTGACCGAAGCTAAAGGGCTAACCGAAGCTCCAATTTCGTGTGGTTAGGGTTTCTAATTCAAGGAAGAAGCACAAACAGAATTTTGAACTTCAAAAGAGGTAAGAGATAGGACAGTTAGATTGTTATTTGTGGTTGTGCTTGCTAATGAGAATTAGTAAATTATCATATGCTTGATTGATGATGAATATTGATTTATTATGTGGTTGAATGATGATCAAAGTATATGAATTGTTATGTGTGACATAGTGCAGAAAAGTGAAAGCTTGATTATGATTAAGTACTTGAAATTGCAAAAATGGTTACATTTAGGTTCTTGGGCTGTGTGAAGGAGGAAAAATGTTGGTAATGAATTTCTCAATAAAATCACATTGCAAATATAGATCTAAACTGACAATTAAACCTTAATCAACGTTTAAATTGTTTGTCACAAGTACAAACCCAATAAAATAAGCGAAGTATTCAAACCTCGAGTTGTCCTTTAAAGGAATTGCAGGGAAGTGTGTTTATTATTGGTTGTGGAAAAGTATATTTTTGGGTTTAGGTTTGATAATAGAAAATATAAATTGCGAGATAAATAAACTAACAACTAAGAAAGGTCCTAGCAAGGATTGAGAATTAGAATTCCTATCCTCATTATCATCATCAATTGTGATGGTAAGTGCAAATCGCATTCACTTAGTTATCCTCTAACAAATGAAGGAAAGTCAAGCGAGCAAAATCGACTTAAGTTCACAAGTCCTAATCAAAGACTAGATTTAGTGAGGCTCAAGCCAACTAGTAACTTTCAATCACCAATCAACAAAAGAATTTTGATAACTCAAGAGTCTCTAATTAATCAATCCAAGTCAAGAACACAAAAATCTATTTTAAAATCCAACCAAGTATTTTATCAAAAACTTGGAAGACACAAAATAAAAACATAGAAAAGTAACAAGAAATAGTAAAATCTAAGATTGACAAAAACAAGAAATTAATAACCAATAATTAAAGAAAGAAGCAATAAACATGAAATACCTCAAATTGCATTAAAGGGAAATTGAATCTAACAAGAAGAGTTCATAAACTAAATTGGAAAAATAAAGAAATCAACAAGAGGAGATAAACTAAGATACTAGAACAATAAAAGGTAGAAGAACACTAAATTAAGACAAGATAAAATTCTGAAGCTAAGAAGAAATAAGACTAAAAAAAAACTAAAACCTAGAGAGAGGAGAGAGCCTCTCTCTCTAGAAACCTACATCTAAAACCTCATCTGTGTGAATGAATGAATGATTGATGGTTCCTTCTAGCTCTACTCTGCAGCCTCTTGTCTTCATTTTCGGACCTGAAACTGGGTCAAACCAGCCCAGAAATTGGCCCCAGTGAATTCTCTTTAATGAGGCACGTGACGCTCGTCACGCATACGCGTCATCTGAACTCTACATGGTCCACGCGTATGCTTCATCCACTCATGCGCGTCATTTGTCTGCTGCACCAGTCACGCGTATGCTTCATCCACGCGTACACGTCACCAACAGCTTATCAAATCTTCAAATTCTTGTGTTCCTTCCACTTTTGCATGCTTCCTTTCCATCCTCTAAGCCATTCCTGCCCTATAAACCCTGGAATCACTTAACACACACATCATGGCATCAAATGGTAATAAGAGAGGATTCAAAATTAGCAATTAAGAAGTATGTTTTCAATCATAGCACAAAATTAGGAAGGATTTACAAAACTATGCAATTTACATGAATAAGTGTGAGAATAGTTGACAAAACCCACTCAATTCAATACAAAATAAATCATAAGACAGTGGTTCATCACTGTGTTGGCTGTGAAGACAATTTAGAATAACTAAAGAAAGGATAGATATGTGATTTTTGAAAGGTTATAAGTTTAAATGTGGGTCATGGCATGTGAGGTTGTTGGAAGTGCATTATGCATAATTTTGGCAATTTCTGCATAATTGACAAAACAGAATGAACGAATTTATGAGAGTGGTCCAGATCATAATTTCGAATGAAACTATTTTTATATGAAACTTTAATGTGTTCTTAATATCTCATAAAAATTCCAAAATTAATTGATAAGTGGATTGGGAGAAATGAATTTTTGAAAATTGATGGTTTCTGTAGAAAATTCTGTTTCCTTACTGCAGAAGCACCAACTTTCCACGCACATAATTTTCAATTCTGGAAAGTGTTTTAACTGAAACCAACGGTGATTTCAATCTTTGTGTACCTACAATATGCAGTTTAAATTTCATATCAAAATTTTTTTAACCAATTAGATATGTTGCAAAGAGTGTGGTAGCTGGCTGGATTTTGAAAATAGAATTCTAAAAGGCTGGGATGAGTTTCTAACCTCATAACCTTTTCATATGACATGGTAACAATCTGGAATTTAATTTTCTAGAAATCTAGAAGTGTCGAGTTTAAGGACATAAATTTTGAAAGGCAATGGGTGAGAATTGAATTTTTAGTGAATTTAACAAGTTTACTACTCCCTGGTGTTTTTCTGCAATGATAGTAGAATTTTCAAAGATTTGTATAAGTTTTAATTATGGTCGGAATACCCCAGAACCAAGTTTTATTTTCTAAACTCGTGATTTTACAATAACTAAGGGTATTAAAGAAAGTGTAATGACCAATTAAGAATGTCTACATGATAAATTGTTAAGGAAAGTTTGAAAGTTGTTAAGACTGAGGGAACCCGTAAGGGTGGTTTTAGTGCTATTTTAGGGGAGATTGTGTCTGAATTTCTGTAAAAGTTCAGGGACTTAGTTAAATGGAAATGTGTAAGTTGTCCCCAAGAAGGTTTAAAGTTAATCGTGATGCGAAGGTATGTGTAGCTAAGTGGTAATACGGAGGTACGTTTAATAATGTGGTGATGCGGATGTATGTATATGTAATTGGTGATGTGGAGGTATAATGAAAAGAAAGAAAATGAGAAACCATGAGTGAAAAAAATAATTGAAATGGATAATGATTCATGAAAATTGTTCATACCCTGGGTCGAGCTGTACGACCCGGGCTGGCCAAAGACACAAGTGACCGACCTCTTCAGGTTGGGCCACCGACCACTTCTAAAAGAGTTCGGCCAAATCACCATAGAAGCCTAAGCAGGCCCAAACGAAGGAACGCAGGCCAATTTAAAGGCGGCAAAAGCCTAGAAAGATAGGGCAATTCCCCTAAAAGATAAGATGACTTCACTCAAAGGATAAGATAGGATAACTAACTTATCTCTAGGAAAATCGTTGCACACCATTATAAATACACTGGAGCACCCATGTATAACTCATACTCTGATTCTACACAAAATCCTGCCTAAAGCATGTGCTAACCTAAGCATCAAAGTCTCTTGCAGGTACCACCACCCTCCAGTGATCAAGGATCAGCAGCTCCAAGAAGTCGGACATGACAGCTCTGACCGCAACAGCAGATCTCATCCGAGAATGACCTTCAGTTTCAGGTAACCCTCGGAACATTGGCGCCGTTGCCGGGAAACCAGGAAGTCATTCCATTATCATGGAGGACAACCTCGACAACGATCACAACTTCGGTTTAGAAGAAAAGACGCCGCATAAAAACATGGACATAACACCGAAAGATACATCTCAACCAAACGGAGACAAGCATTCTCCAAACACAAAAATTCTAGATGCCCTCCGAGAACAGCAAGACTGTCTCAAGTAGCTCGAACACCAGCGCAAAGCCGAAAGAGACCTTCGGAGGGAAATAAGATGACGCCGAGAGCTAGAGGACAAGCTCCTAAAGCTTGAGGCTGATTGATGGAGCACAGAAAGTGGTGAATTAAAAATTATTAAATTAATTACGTTGCTAGTATAGTTCTTAACTCACCGAAAATCTGCCTATCAATTTAGAAATATGTCACAGAGAATTTAAATTAAAAATTACTGGGAGTTTGAGTCCCAGGTTGTCTCCCAACGAGTTGCAGGAAAGTGTGCTATTTTATTAATTAGATGTTTCCAAAAATTTGAGTTAAGTAGATGGAAAATTAAATTGAAGAAATTTGAATAATATAAATAAAAGCCTTGACTAGGAGTTGATTAGTTGGAATCTCTATTATTGATGGAGTGATTTTAGGATTAATTTATAATTAATGGTTGTTCTGTTTAGTTATCCTTTACTAGGTAAAGGAAAGTCAAACAAGTTGGAATGATAGATCTGTTCACGAGTTGCAACCCACTTAGTTCAAAGGGATTGGTGTTAGTGACAAGATAGTGATGAGCGGATAATTTGTACGCTTTTTGGCATTGTTTTTAGTATGTTTTTAGTATATTTTAGTTAATTTTTAGTATATTTCTATTAGTTTTTAGTTAAAATTCACTTTTCTGGATTTTACTATGAGTTTGTGTATTTTTCTGTGATTTCAGGTATTTTCTTGCTGAAATTGAGGGACTTGAGCAAAAATCTGATTCAGAGGCTGAAAAGGACTGCAGATGCTGTTGGATTCTGACCTCCCTGCATTCGAAGTGGATTTTCTGGAGCTACTGAAGCCTAATTGGCACACTCTCAACGGCGTCGGAAAGTAGACATCCTGGGCTTTCCAGCAATGGATAATAGTCCATACTTTGCCCGAGATTTGATGGCCCAAACCGGCGTCCCAAATCAGCTCAAAACTGCCCGGCGTTAAATGCTGGAACTGGCACAAGAATGGGAGTTAAACGCCCAAACTGGCACAAAAGCTGGCGTTTAACTCCAAGAGAAGTCTCTACACGAAAATGCTTCAATGCTCAGCCCAAGCACACACCAAGTGGGCCCGGAAGTGGTTTTTTATGTCATTTACTCATCTCTTTAAACCCTAGGCTACTAGTTCTCTACAAATAGGAACCTTTGCAATTGTATTTTCATCTTTGGATCATTTTAGATCCTTTGATCATCTTTGGACATCTAGTTCTTAGATCATGGGGGCTGGCCTCTCGGCCATGCCTAGACTTTGTTCTTATGTATTTTCAACGGTGGAGTTTCTACAAACCATAGATTAAGGTGTGGAGCTCTGCTGTACCTCGAGTATTAATGCAATTACTATTGTTCTTCTATTCAATTTGGCTTATTCTTGTTCTAAGATATTCATTTGCACCCAAGAACATGATGAATGTGATGATTATGTGACACTCATCATCATTCTCACTTATGAACGAGTGCATGACAACCACTTCTGTTCTACAAGCAAACAAGGCTTGAATGTTTATCTCTTGGATCCCTTGATCGGAATCTTCGTGGTATAAGCTAGAATTGATGGCAGCATTCAAGAGAATCTAGAAGGTCTAAACCTTGTCTGTGGTATTCTGAGTAGGATTCAATGATTGAATGACTGTGACGAGCTTCAAACTCCTGAAGGCTGGGCATTAGTGACAGACGCAAAAGAATCAGTGGATTTTATTCCAACCTGATTGAGAACCGACAGATGATTAGCCGTGTCGTGACAGGGTGCGTTGAACATTTTCACTGAGAGGACGGGATTGTAGCCACTGACAACGGTGATGCCCAACATACAGCTTGCCATGGAAAGGAGTAAGAAGGATTGGATGAAGACAGTAGGAAAGTAGAGAGACGGAAGGGACAAAACATCTCTATACGCTTATCCGAAATTCTTACCAATGAGTTACATAAGTATCTCTATCTTTATCTTTATGTTTTATTCATCATCCATAACCATTTGAATCTGCCTGACTGAGATTTACAAGGTGACCATAGCTTGCTTGATACCAACAATCTCTGTGGGATCGACCCTTACTCACGTAAGGTTTATTACTTGGACGACCCAGTACACTTGCTGGTTAGTTGTGCGAAGTTGTGATAAATAGTTGAGATTGCAATTGAGCGTACCATGTTGATGGCACCATTGATGATCACAATTTCGTGCACCAAGTTTTTGGTGCCGTTGCTGGGGAATGTTTGAGTTTGGACAACTGACGGTTCATCTTGTTGCTTAGATTAGGTATTTTTTTTAGAATTCTTAAGAATGAATTCTAGTGTTTCAAGGTGATGTTCTTATCATCACCAAAGCTGATTGATTTTCATCAATTTAGCTCTTGAATGCAATGTCCTGCTGAAGCTTGGCTAGCCATGTCTAATTCCTTTAGACTGAAGCTTTAGACTAACATTGCATGATTCCTGGAATTCTCATAAAGAGTTTTGATATCTTTATTTTCTTTTCCACTTAATTTTCGAAAAAAAACAAAAACAAAAAAATTACAAAATCATAAAAACCAAAAATATGTTATGTTTCTTATTGAGACACTAGTCTCATTTTAAGTTTGGTGTCAATTGCATGTTTCTGTTCTTCTTGCATTCATTCATGTGTCTTAAGTGATCTTTAAGATGTTCTTGATGATTTCATTGCTCTGATCTTTAAATTCTCTTGACTTGAGTGTTTTGTGTGCATTCTCTTTTTGTTAGTGTCAGTAGTATACAAACTGCTAAGTTTGGTGTCTTGCATGCATTGTTATTTGATCTTAGTTGTATTTTGATTATTCCTCATTATTAAAAATCCAAAAAAAATTTTAATTTGTGTCTTTTCAAGTCAATAATACAGAGAATTGAAGATTCAGAACATACTGCAGAGGAATTACACAGAAAAAGCTGGACGTTCAAAACGCCCAGTGAAGAAGGAAAACTGGCGTTTAAACGCCAGTCAGGGTGCCTGGCTGGGCGTTTAACGCCCAAAAGGGGTGAGTTTTGGGCATTAAACGCCAAAATGTGCACCATTCTGGGCGTTTAACGCCAGGATGGCACAAGAGGGAAGATTTTGTTTTTAATGCCAATTTTTTTCAAGTTTTCAAAATTTTTCAAAATCAAATCTTTTTCAAATCATATCTTTTCAATCATATATTTTCAAAATCAATTTCTTTCTATTTTCAAAAATACTTGCTAACAATTAATTATTTGATTCAGCAATTCAAGTATGTTGCCTTTTCTGTTGAGAAAGGTTTAATGTTTGAATCATATCTTTTCTTGTTAGCCAAGTCATTAATTTTCAAAATCACATCATTTTAAATTATTTTTCAAATCATATCTTCTCAATCACATATTTTTTAAAACCATAACTTTTCAATCATATCTTCTTGATCACATCTTTTTTTAAAGTAGTTTTCAATCATATCTTGTTGATTTCTAATTTCAAAATCTTTTTCAAAAATCACTTGATTTCTTTTCCACTCTTAGTTTTCGAAAATCAATTAGTATTTTTTCAAAATGTTTTTAAAATCTTTTTAATTAATTTTCGAAAATTTCTTCCCCTCTTCTCACATCCTTCTATTTATGGACTAACACTCCTCCTCAATGCACAATTCGAACTCTATCTTTCTAAGTTCGAATTCTTCTACCTCTTCCTTCTATTTTTCTTTTCCTCTGACACCTCAAGGAATCTCTATACTGTGACATAGAGGATTCCATATTTTCTTGTTCTCTTCTCTTTCATATGAGCAGGAGCAAAGACAAAAGCATTCTTGTTGAGGCTGACCTTGAATCTGAAAGGACCTTGAAGCGAAAGCTAAGAGAAGCTAAAGCACAATTCTCTGTAGAGGACCTAACAGAAATCTTCAAAGAAGAAGACATGGCAGCCGAAAACAACAACAATACCAACAATGCAAGGAAGGTGCTGGGTGACCTTACTGCACCTACTCCTGACTTCTATGGGAGAAGCATCTCTATCCCTGTCATTGGAGCAAACAACTTTGAGCTTAAGCCTCAATTAGTTTCTCTAATGCAACAGAATTGCAAGTTTCATGGACTTTCATTAGAAGATCCTCATCAGTTTCTAGCTGAGTTCTTGCAAATCTGTGACACTGTCAAAACCAATGGGGTTGACCTTGAGGTCTACAGACTTATGCTATTCCCTTTTGCTGTAAGAGACAGAGCTAGGATATGGTTGGACTAACAACCTAAAGAAAGCCTGAACTCTTGGGAAAAGCTAGTCAATGCCTTCTTGGCAAAGTTCTTTCCACCTCAAAAATTGAGTAAGCTTAGAGTAGAAGTCCAAACCTTCAGACAAAAGGAAGGTGAATCCCTCTATGAAGCTTGGGAAAGATACAAACAATTGATTAGAAAGTGTCCTTCTAACATGCTTTCTGAATGGAGCATCATAGGTATCTTCTATGATGGTCTGTCTGAATTGTCCAAGATATCATTGGACAGTTTTGCTGGAGGCTCTCTTTATGTGAAGAAGATGCCTGCAGAAGCTCAAGAACTGATTGGATTGGTTGCAAATAACCAATTCATGTACACTTCTGAAAGGAATCCTGTGAACAATGGGACGATTCAGAAGAAAGGAGTTCTTGAGATTGATACTCTGAATGCCATATTGGCTCAGAACAAAATATTGACTCAGCAAGTCAATATGATTTCTCAAAGTCTGTCTGGAATGCAAGCTGCACCAGGCAGTACTAAGGACGCTTCATCTGAAGAAGAAGCTTATGATCCTAAGAACTCTTCAATGGAAGAGGTGAATTACATGGGAGAACCCTATGGAAACACCTATAATCCTTCATGGAGAAATCATCCAAATCTTTCATGGAAGGATCAACAGAGACCTCAACAAGGTTTCAACAACAATAATGGTGGAAGAAACAGGTTTAGCAATGGCAAGCCTTTTCCATCATCTTCTCAGCAACAGACAGAGAATTCTAAGCAGAGCCACTCTGACTTAGCAACCATGGTCTCTGATCTAATCAAAACCACTCAAAGTTTCATGACTGAAACAAGGTCTTCCATTAGAAACTTGGAGGCACAAGTGGGTCAGCTGAGTAAGAAAATTACTGAACTCCCTCCTAGCACTCTTCCAAGCAATACAGAAGAGAATCCAAAAGGAGAGTGCAAGGCCATTAACATGACCTACATGTCCGAATTTGGAGAGGAGGAAGAGGCATTGAGCGCCACTGAGGAAGGCCTCAATGGACGTTTGATGAGCGGATAATTTGTACGCTTTTTGGCATTGTTTTTATATAGTTTTTAGTAAGTTTGAGCTACTTTTAGGGATGTTTTCATTAGTTTTTATGTTAAATTCACATTTCTGGACTTTGCTATGAGTTTGTGTGTTTTTCTGTGATTTCAGGTAAATTCTGGCTGAAATTGAGGGACTTGAGCAAAACTCTGAAAAAGGCTGATAAAAGGACTGCTGATGTTGTTGGAATCTGCCCTCCCTGCACTCGAAATGGATTTTCTGGAGCTACAGAACTCCAATTGGCGCGCTCTCAACGGCGTTGGAAAGTAGACATCCAGGGCTTTCCAGCAATATATAATAGTCCATGATTTATTCGAAGATTGACGACGTAACTTGGCGTTGAACGCCAAGTTCATGCTGCTGTCTGGAGTTAAACGCCAGAAAAACGTCATGATCCAGAGTTGAACGCCCAAAACACGTCATAACTCGGAGTTCAACTCCAAGAGAAGCCTCAGCTCGTGGATTGATCAAGCTCAGCCCAAGCATACACCAAGTGGGCCCCGGAAGTGAATTTATGCATCAATTACTTACTCATGTAAACCCTAATAGCTAGTCTAGTATATATAGGACATTTAACTATTGTATTAGACATCTTTTGACCACGTTTCATCTTTTGATCACTTTGAGTCTTTGATCATTCGGTCTTGTGACCACATGGGGGCTGGCCATTCGGCCATGCCTGAACTCTTTGCTTATGTATTTTCAACGGTGGAGTTTCTGCACACCATAGATTAAGGGTGTGGAGCTCTGCTGTACCTCAAGTATTAATGCAATTCTATTTTCTTTTATTCAAATCTCTCTTATTCTTATTCCAAGATATTCATTCGCACCCAAGAACATGATGAATGTAATGATGAAAGTGACGATCATTATCATTCTCACTTATGAACGCACGTGATTGACAACCACTTCCGTTCTACATGCAACCGAGCTTGAATGCGTATCTCTTAGATTCCCCAACAGAATCTTCGTGGTATAAGCTAGAAAGATGGCGGCATTTATGAGGATTCGGAAAGTCTCACCTTGTCTGTGGTATTCCGAGTAGGATCCTGGGAATCCGGAAAGTCTAACCTTGTCTGTGGTATTCCGAGTAGGATTCCGGTAATGAATGACTGTGACGTGCTTCAAACTTGCAAGTGCTGGGCGTTAGTGACAGACACAAAAGAATCAAGGGATTCTATTCCAGTAGGCGCAGGAACCAACCAGTGATTAGCCGTGCTGTGACAGAGTGCGTGAGCGTAGTTTTCACTGCGAGGATGGGATGTAGCCATCAACCATGGGTGATGCCTCCAGACGATTAGCCGTGCGAGTGACAGCTGCATAGGATCATTTTCCCGAGAGGATTGAAAGTAGCCACCGCTGATGGTGAACCCCTATACACAGCTTGCCATGGAAAGGAGTAAGAAGGATTGGGTTGAAGCAGTAGGAGAGCAGACGTCCTTGAGCTATGCAGCATCTCCATTCGCTTATCTGAAATTCCCACCAATGAGTCTGCATAAGTATTCTATCCCTTTTATTATTTATTTTCTTATTTCTATTTTCGAAACCCATAAACCAATTTAATCTGCCTAACTGAGATTTACAAGGTGACCATAGCTTGCTTCATACCAACAATCTCTGTGGGATCGACCCTTACTCACGTAAGGTTTATTACTTGGACGACCCAGTACACTTGCTGGTTAGTTGAACGGAGTTGTGAGTTCAAATAAAGACAATTATTGAATAAATCCATACAAGTACAAAGAATAGTGATCACAATTTCGTCCACCAAGTTTTTGGCGCCGTTGCCGGGGATTGTTCGAGTATGGACAACTGACGGTTCATCTTGTTGCTCAGATTAGGTAATTTTCTTTTCAAAAACTTTTTCAAAAATTTTTCTTTTCTTTTTCGTTTTTTTCAAAAAAGGTTTTTCGAAAAAAATAAAATAAAAATACAAAAAAATTAGAAAATCATAAAAATAAAAAATATTGTGTTTCTTGTTTGAGTCTTGTGTTAATTTTAAGTTTGGTGTCAATTGCATGCTTTTAAAATTTTTCTTGCATTTTTTTCGAAAATCTCATGCATTCATAGTGTTCTTCATGATCTTCAAGTTGTTCTTGACAAGTCTTCTTGTTTGATCTTGATGATTTCTTGTTTTGTGTCTTTTGTTGTTTCTCATGTGCATTTTTGCATTCATATTTTTCATGCATTAAAGATTTCTATGTTTGGTGTCTTGCATGTTTTCTTTGCATTAAAAATTTTTCAAAAATATGTTCTTGATGTTCATCATGATCTTCAAAGTGTTCTTGGTGTTCATCTTGATATTCATAGCATTCTTGCATGCATTCATTGTTTTGATCTAAAAATTTCATGCATTGAATATTTTTGTTGTTTTTCTCTTTCATAATTAAAAATTCAAAAAAATCAAAAAAATATCTTTTCCTTATTTTCCTCCAAATTTTCGAAATTTTGGGTTAACTTGGTCAAAAAATTTTTAAAATTAGTTGTTTCTTACAAGTCAAGTCAAAATTTCAATTTTAAAAATCTTATCTTTTCAAAATCTTTTTCAAAAATTATATCTTTTTCAATTTTTTTCTTTTTTTTTTCGAAAATTTCAAAAATCTTTTTCAAAATATTTTCAAAGTCTTTTTCTTATCTTTATATCAAATTTTCGAAAATTAGCTAACAATTAATGTGATTGGTTCAAAAATTTGAAGTTTGTTACTTTCTTGTTAAGAAAGGTTCAATCTTTAAGTTCTAGAATCTTATCTTGTAGTTTCTTGTTAGTTGAGTCTTTTTAAAAATTAAATCTTTTTCAAAATATCTTTTTATTAAAATTTTTATCTTATCTTTTTATGTTTTATCTTATCTTTTTCAAAAATTTTATCTTTTTCAAAATTTGATTTCAAAATATCTTATCTAACTTCTTATCCTCTTATCTTTTTCAAAATTTGATTTCAAATCTTTTTCAATCAACTAACTAACTTTTTGTTTGTCTCTTATCTTTTTCAAAACCACCTAACTACTTTTCCCTCTCTAATTTTCGAAAATTCTCCCTCTCTTTTTCAAAAATTCTTTTAAATTTTAATTTTAATTATATTTTGTCTTTGATTTTCGAAAATTACTAACCTCTTTTTCAAAAATTATTTTCGAAATCTTCCTTCTCTTTTCTTCTTCTATTTAATTAATTAATTACTAACACTTCTCTTCACCTCTCTTCATCTAAGAATCCGAACTTCTTATATCCCTTGTATTTGGATTCTTCTACCCCTTTCTTTTTCTACTAACATAAAGGAATCTCTATACTGTGACATAGAGGATTCCTCTTTCTTTTCTTGTTTTCTTCTCTTTTATATGAGCAGGAACAGGGAAAAAGGCACTCTTGTTGAAATTGATCCAGAACCTGAAAGGACTCTGAAGAGAAAATTAAAAGAAGCTAAATTACAACAATCCAGAAACAACCTTTCAGAAATTTTCGAACAAGAAAAGGAGATGGCAGCCGAAAATAATAATAATAATAATGCAAGGAGAATGCTTGGTGACTTCACAAAGCCAACATCCAAGTTTGATGGAAGAAGCATCTCTATTCCTGCCATTGGAGCCAATACCTTTGAGCTTAAGCCTCAACTAGTTGCATTAATGCAACAAAACTGCAAGTTTTATGGACTTCCATCTGAAGATCCTTATCAGTTCTTAACTGAGTTCTTGCAGATCTGTGAGACTGTAAAGACAAATGGAGTTGATCCTGAAGTCTACAGACTCATGCTTTTCCCTTTTGGTGTAAGAGACAGAGCTAGAATATGGTTGGATTCACAACCTAAGGATAGCCTGGACTCCTGGGATAAGCTGGTTACAGCCTTCTTGGGTAAATTCTTTCCTCCTCAAAAGCTGAGCAAGCTGAGAGTGGATGTTCAAACCTTCAAACAAAAAGATAGTGAATCCCTCTATGAAGCTTGGGAAAGATACAAGCAGCTGACCAAAAGATGTCCATCTGACATGTTTTCAGAATGGACCCTATTAGATATATTCTATTATGGTCTCTCTGAATTTTCGAAAATGTCATTGGACCATTCTGCAGGTGGATCTATTCACCTGAAGAAAACGCCTGAAGAGGCTCAAGAACTCATTGACATGGTTGCAAACAACCAGTTCATGTATACCTCTGAGAGGAATTCTGTGAATAATGGGATACCTCAGAAGAAAGGAGTTCTTGAAATTGATGCTCTGAATGCCATATTGGCTCAGAACAAAATGTTGACTCAACAGGTCAACATAATCTCTCAAAATCTGAATGGATTGCAACATGCATCCAACAGTACTAGAGAGGTAGCTTCTGAAGAAGCTTATGATCCTGAGAACCCTGCCATGGCAGAGGTTAATTACATGGGTGAACCATATGGAAACACCTATAATCCATCATGGAGAAATCATCCAAATTTCTCCTGGAAGGATCAACAAAAGCCTCAACAAGGCTTTAACAATGGTGGACGCAATAGGCTGAGTAATAGTAAGCCATATCCATTATCTTCTCAGCAACAGACAGAGAATTCTGAACAAAATACTTCTAATTTAGCCAATATAGTCTCTGACCTGTCAAAGTCCACTTTCAGTTTCATGAATGAAACAAGATCCTCCATTAGAAATTTGGAGGCACAAGTGGGCCAGCTGAGTAAGAAAGTCATTAAAACTCCTCCCAGTACTCTCCCAAGCAATACAGAAGAGAATCCAAAAGGAGAGTGCAAGGCCATTGATTTAATCAAAGTGGCCGAATGCACAAGGGAGGAGGAGGACGAAAATCCTAGTGAGGAAGACCTCCTGGGACGTCCTTCAAGCAAGAAGGAGTTTCCTATTAAGGATCCAGAGGAATCTGAGGCTCATCTAGAGACCATAGAGATTCCACTAAATCTCCTTCTGCCATTCATGAGCTCTGAAGACTATTCTTCCTCTGAAGAGGATGAAGATGTGACTGGAGAGCAAGTTGCTCAATATTTAGGAGCTATCATGAAGCTGAATGCCAAGCTGTTTGGTAATGAGACTTGGGAAAGTGAACCTCCCTTGCTCATTAGTGAACTAGATACTTGGATTCAGAAAACTCTACCTCAAAAGAAACAAGATCCTGGCAAATTCTTAATACCTTGCACCATAGGCACCATGAGCTTTGAAAAGGCTCTATGTGACTTAGGGTCAGGGATAAACCTTATGCCACTCTCTGTAATGGAGAAGCTGGGAATCATTGAGGTACAACCTGCCTTGTTCTCACTACAATTGGCAGATAAGTCATTGAGACAAACTTATGGGACAGTAGAGGACGTTTTAGTAAAGGTTGAAGGCCTTTACATCCCTGCTGATTTCATAATCCTAGACACTAGGAAGGAAGATGATGAATGCATCATCCTAGGAAGACCTTTCCTGGCCACAGCAGGAGCTGTGATAGATGTCAACAGAGGAGAATTAGTCCTTCAATTAAATGGGGACTACCTTGTGTTTAAAGCACATGGCCATCCCTCTGTGACAAAAGAGAGTAAGCATGAAGAGCTTCTCTCAGTTCAGAGTCAAGAAGAGCCCACACAGTCAAACTCTAAGTTTGGTGTTGTGAGGCCACAACCAAACTCTATGTTTGGTGTTCAGACCCCATATCCAAACTCTAATTTTGGTGTTGGGACCACACTAACATTGACCTGATCACCTTGTGGCTCCATGAGAGCCACTGTCAAGCTATTGACATTAAAGAAGCGCTTGTTGGGAGGCAACCTAATTTTATTTATCTAAATTTATTTTATTTTGTTTCTTTGTTATTTTGTGTTTTATTAGGTACATGATCATGAGGAGTCACAAAAAAATCAAGGAAAAATTAAAAACAGAGTCAAAAGCAGAAGAAAAAAATTTTCACCCTGGAGGTAGCGCAGACTGTCACGCCAGTAAGATGCATCCGGCTGGCGTTCAACGCCAGAACAGAGCACCATTCTGGCGCTGAACGCCAGAAACAAGCAACATCCTGGCGCTGAACGCCAGGAATGTGCCTGGAGGAGACAAGCTGGTGTTAAACGCCAGCAACAAGCATGAAACTGGCGTTCAACGCCAGAAACATGCATTACATGGGCGTTGAACGCCCAGAATGTGCACCAATGGGCGTTTGAACGCCAGAATGATGCACGAAGGCAATTTACATGCCTATATGGTGAAGGAATGGTATTTCTTTTCACCTCAGGATTTGTGGACCCCACAGGATCCCCACCTACCATATTCCTACCTTTTCTTTTAATCCTAATCACACTCTCCTAATCCAAATCTCATTTCACTCTTCCCCATATCACACTTCCCAAAAACCTTCACCAATCACCTCAATTCCTCTTCCCAATTACCCCATTCACCATTCACATCAACCCACTCTCCCCCAAAAACCCCACCTACCTTCATAAAATTCAAATTCACTTTCCCACCCATTCCCACCCAAAATGGCCGAATTCCCACCCTCCCTCTCCCTATAAATACCCTTCCCTTCTACTTCATTTTTCACACAACACAACCCCTTCTTCTCCCACATAGCCGAACCTACTTCTCCCCCTTTCTCCCATATTCTCTTCTTCTTCTTCTACTCTTCTTTTCTTTCTTGCTCGAGGGCGAGCAAAATTTTAAGTTTGGTGTGGTAAAAGCATAAGCTTTTTGTTTTTCCATTACCTTCAATGGCACCTAAGGCCGGAGTATCCTCTAGAAAAGGGAAAGGGAAGACAAAAGCTTCCACCTCCGAGTCATGGGAGAAGGAAAGATTCATCTCCAAGAGCCATCAAGACCACTTCTATGATGTTGTGGCAAAGAAGAAGGTGATCCCCGAGGTCCCTTTCAAGCTCAAAAAGAATGAGTATCCGGAAATCCGACATGAAATCCAAAGAAGAGGTTGGGAAGTTCTAGCCAACCCCATGCAACAAGTCGGAATATTGATGGTTCAAGAGTTCTATGCCAATGCATGGATCACTAGGAACCATGATCAAAGTATGAACCCGAATCCAAAGAACTATATCACAATGGTTCGGGGGAAATACTTAGATTTTAGTCCGGAAAATGTGAGGTTGGCGTTTCACTTGCCCATGATGCAAGAAGATGAACGCCCCTACACTAGAAAGGTCAACTTCAATCAAAGGTTGGACCAAGTCCTTACGGACATATGTGTGGAAGGAGCTCAGTGGAGAATAGACTCCAAAGGCAAGCCAGTTCAACTAAGAAGACTGGATCTCAAGCCTGTGGCTAGAGGATGGTTGGAGTTCATTAAAAGATCCATCATTCCTACTAGCAACCGATCTGAAGTTACTGTGGATCGGGCCATCATGATCCATAGCATCATGATTGGAGAGGAAGTGGAAGTTCATGAGGTCATCTCCAATGAACTCTATAAAATAGCCGACAAGTCCTCACCCATGGCACGGCTAGCCTTCCCTCACCTTATTTGCCATCTATGTTACTCAGCTGGAGTTATCATAGATGGAGATGTCTCCATTGAAGAAGAGAAGCCCATCACCAAGAAAAGGATGGAGCAAACAAGAGAAGTTCCTCACGGCCCTCAAGAAGAACATGAGGAAGTTCATCATCAACAAATGCCTCAAGGAATGCACTTTCCTCCCAACAACTATTGGGAGCAACTCAATACCTCTTTAGAAGATTTGAGCCATAATGTTGAACAATTAAGGGTGGAACATCATGAGCACTCCATCATTCTCCAAGAAATAAGAGAAGATCAAAGAGCAATGAGGGAGGAGCAACAAAGGCAAGGAAGGGACATAGAAGAGCTTAAGGACATTGTTGGTCCTTCAAGAAGAAGACGCCACTAAAGGTGGATTCATTCCTTGTTCTTTATTTCTATCTGTTTTCGGTTTTTAATTATTGTGTTTATCTATGTCTTGTGTCTCTACTTCATGATCATTAGTATGTAACCATGCCTTAAAGCTATGAATAAAATCCATTAGTCTTTCACCTCTCTTAAATGAAAAATGTTTTAATTCAAAAGAACAAGAAGTACATGAATTTCGAATTTATCCTTGAATTTAATTTAATTATATTGATGTGGTGACAATACTTTTTGTTTTCTGAATGAATGCTTGAACAGTGCATATTTTTGATCTTGTTGTTTATGAGTGTTAAAATTGTTGGCTCTTGAAAGAATGATGAACAAAGAGAAATGTTATTGATGATCTGAAAAATCATGAAATTGATTCTTGAAGCAAGAAAAAGCAGTGAAAAAGGAAGCTTGCGAAAAAAAAATGGCGAAAAAAAAATAGAAAGAAAAAGAAGGAGCAGTAGAAAAAGCCAATAGCCCTTAAAACCAAAAGGCAAGGGTAAAAAGGATCCAAGGCTTTGAGCATCAATGGATAGGAGGGCCCAAGGAAATAAAATCCAGGCCTAAGCGGCTAAATCAAGCTGTCCCTAACCATGTGCTTGTGTCATGAAGGTCCAAGTGAAAAGCTTGAGACTAAGTGGTTAAAGTCGTGATCCAAGGCAAAAGAGTGTGCTTAAGAGCTCTGGACACCACTAACTGGGGACTCTAGTAAAGCTGAGTCACAATCTGAAAAGGTTCACCCAGTTATGTGTTTGTGGCATTGATGTATCCAGTGGTAAAATTGGAAAACAAAGTGCTTAGGGCCACGGCCAAGACTCATAAGTAGCTGTGTTCAAGAATCAACATGCTTAACTAGGAAAGTCAATAACACTATCCAAAATTCTGAGTTCCCAGAGACGCCAATCACTCTGAACTTCAAAGGAAAAAGTGAGATGCCAAAACTATTCAGAAGCAAAAAGCTACAAGTCCCGCTCATCTAATTAAATTAATATTCATCGATATTCTGAAATTTATAGTATATTCTCTTCTTTTATCCTATTTGATTTTCAGTTGCTTGGGGACAAGCAACAATTTAAGTTTGGTGTTGTGATGAGCGGATAATTTGTACGCTTTTTGGCATTGTTTTTATATAGTTTTTAGTAAGTTTGAGCTACTTTTAGGGATGTTTTCATTAGTTTTTATGTTAAATTCACATTTCTGGACTTTGCTATGAGTTTGTGTGTTTTTCTGTGATTTCAGGTAAATTCTGGCTGAAATTGAGGGACTTGAGCAAAACTCTGAAAAAGGCTGATAAAAGGACTGCTGATGCTGTTGGAATCTGACCTCCCTGCACTCGAAATGGATTTTCTGGAGCTACAGAACTCCAATTGGCGCGCTCTCAACGGTGTTGGAAAGTAGACAGCCAAGGCTTTCCAGCAATATATAATAGTCCATGCTTTATTCGAAGATTGAGGACGTAACCTGGCGTTGAACGCCAAGTTCATGCTGCTGTCTGGAGTTAAACGCCAGAAAAACGTCATGATCCGGAGTTGAACGCCCAAAACACGTCATAACTCGGAGTTCAACTCCAAGAGAAGCCTCAGCTCGTGGATTGATCAAGCTCAGCCCAAGCATACACCAAGTGGGCCCCGGAAGTGAATTTATGCATCAATTACTTACTCATGTAAACCCTAATAGCTAGTCTAGTATATATAGGACATTTAACTATTGTATTAGACATCTTTTGACCACGTTTCATCTTTTGATCACTTTGAGTCTTTGATCATTCGGTCTTGTGACCACATGGGGGCTGGCCATTCGGCCATGCCTGAACTCTTTGCTTATATATTTTCAACAGTGGAGTTTCTGCACACCATAGATTAAGGGTGTGGAGCTCTGCTGTACCTCAAGTATTAATGCAATTCTATTTTCTTTTATTCAAATCTCTCTTATTCTTATTCCAAGATATTCATTCGCACCCAAGAACATGATGAATGTAATGATGAAAGTGACGATCATTATCATTCTCACTTATGAACGCACGTGATTGACAACCACTTCCGTTCTACATGCAACCGAGCTTGAATGCGTATCTCTTAGATTCCCCAACAGAATCTTCGTGGTATAAGCTAGAAAGATGGCGGCATTTATGAGGATCCGGAAAGTCTCACCTTGTCTGTGGTATTCCGAGTAGGATCCTGGGAATCCGGAAAGTCTAACCTTGTCTGTGGTATTCCGAGTAGGATTCCGGTAATGAATGACTGTGACGTGCTTCAAACTTGCAAGTGCTGGGCGTTAGTGACAGACGCAAAAGAATCAAGGGATTCTATTCCAGTAGGCGCAGGAACCAACCAGTGATTAGCCGTGCTGTGACAGAGTGCGTGAGCGTAGTTTTCACTGTGAGGATGGGATGTAGCCATCAACCATGGGTGATGCCTCCAGACGATTAGCCGTGCGAGTGACAGCCGCATAGGATCATTTTCCCGAGAGGATTGAAAGTAGCCACCGCTGATGGTGAACCCCTATACACAGCTTGTCATGGAAAGGAGTAAGAAGGATTGGGTTGAAGCAGTAGGAGAGCAGACGTCCTTGAGCTATGCAGCATCTCCATTCGCTTATCTGAAATTCCCACCAATGAGTCTGCATAAATATTCTATCCCTTTTATTATTTATTTTCTTATTTCTATTTTCGAAACCCATAAACCAATTTAATCTGCCTAACTGAGATTTACAAGGTGACCATAGCTTGCTTCATACCAACAATCTCTGTGGGATCGACCCTTACTCACGTAAGGTTTATTACTTGGACGACCCAGTACACTTGCTGGTTAGTTGAACGGAGTTGTGAGTTCAAATAAAGACAATTATTGAATAAATCCATACAAGTACAAAGAATAGTGATCACAATTTCGTCCACCAACGTTCACTGGCCTCCAATGAGTTCCCTAATGAGGAACCATGGGAATCTAAGGCTCACACTGAGACCATAGAGATTCCATTGGATTTACTTCTGCCATTCATGAGCTCTGATGAGTATTCTTTCTCTGAAGAGGATGAAGATGTTACTGAAGAGCAAGTTGCCAAGTACCTTGGAGCAATCATGAAGCTAAATGACAAGTTATTTGATAATGAGACTTGGGAGGATGAACCCCCTTTGCTCACGAAAGAACTGGATAACTTGTCCAGAAAGAGATTACCTCAAAAGAGACAAGATCCTGGGAAGTTCTCAATACCTTGCGCCATAGGCACCATGACCTTCAAGAAGGCCTTGTGTGACCTAGGGTCAAGCATAAACCTCATGCCTCTCTCTGTAATGGAGAAGCTAGGGATCTTTGAGGTACAAGTTGCAAGAATCTCACTAGAGATGGCAGACAATTTAAGAAAACAAGCTTATGGGCTTGTAGAGGATGTTCTGGTAAAGATTGAAGACCATTACATCCCTACTGATTTCATAGTCCTAGAGACTGGGAAGTGCATGGATGAATCCATCATCCTTGGCAGACCCTTCCTAGCCACAGCAAAGGTTGTGATTGATGTGGACAGAGGAGAATTGATCATTCAAGTGAATGAAGAAACCTTTGTGTTTAAGGCTCAGGATATCCCTCTGTCCATGAGAGAAGCATGAAGCT